>NC_086448.1:525770002-526970002 GCF_028390025.1 Pseudophryne corroboree
AAGCATATTGTCAATGAAAATTAAACTCCTGTTCTTTGCACTTTGCACTTTTGAATTAAAATGGATGTGCTGGTCATTATTTTTCCATAATGTGCCTTGTCGCTGTTGGGGATGAATTGTCTATATGAATAATATTGGACCTTGCACTCAGCAATGAACCCTGGATTTGTGTGTGATTCCCACTACATCTTTCTATATACCAATATAACTTTGGATATTGGATTTGCACCATTTGATTGTAAATAGATAATTTTTTGTTATTATTTTTTGCATTTTTTCCGTAATTGTCTATCATCTGTTATGGAGCTGGATATTGGGGACATTACTGACACCACAAGATTTACTGATAAAGATATCACCAAAATCCTGTTCTCTGATACAGACCAGCTGGCATTTGACACTGATAGTCCAGCTGAGATATATTCAGATTTAGTGAAATTGCATAAAAAGTGTGAATGCCAAATTGTTTCCTTAAAAATATTTAAAATGCCCGCTCTAATATATATTGTAAACGCCTGCACCTCTTATTACCATGTGCCATGAATGTGCGCTATACATAGCAAAACACTGCATCCCATAAGAGAAAGCAATACACCCACACATTATCTGAGTTCCAAAGCTCATTGATGTATAGATTTGTTATTAAAAAGGATATGGATTCAAAATATATTACAATGTACAGTATACCTATAGTTACATGGATACAATAGCACAGTAATCAGTTAATACAAAATACATACAGTTACAGTTACAGTCCAGCATACAATACCATTGTCCTTAAGTTATATAAATTCGTCTCTCCATATTACTCTCTCTCTCTCTGTAAAATCATGTAGGAACTGGTCTGGCAGCAACTCCATCATCCTCTGGGACAAAACAGCAACTGACCTCCTGTGTGATCAGCAATGTGTTATCTAGTTTTGGAGGAGGGGACTTTCTCATTCATGATGAGTCACTAGTCTATTTGTATATGCGCCACAAGTTCAGCTTTGAAGACATCCTAAGGGGCTGGCCTGAGCTTCCTGTCCACTACCTGTTTGGAATATCTATTGTTCTAATAAAAGTGATTTTACCTTTCATACATTTAATCATAACTATTTGTTGCAATGTCCTACAACTTAATAATAAGTATCAAATGAATCTACACATTAATCTGGTTGCTTAAATACCAAATATGACAGGTGTGTCTGGCTTCATTCAAATAAAACACATACATGACATTACTTCTTATATAATTTTAAATCATCATGATGTCTGGTGCTTGATATTATTATAATGATGTACTGTATGAAATAAGTGTCGAATCCATCTCTGTGGCATGTCCGTGTAAATGCGTGTGTTACCATATTTTTCTGTGCTCACTGCGCGTATTTGCAAGTATAGCAACTTATATGTGTGTAGAGTTTGTATGTTCTTTTTATGTAATATTTTTGACTTCGACAGTCCACCCTTTGGCAGTAAACAATAACTGCCATCAATTATTAACATAAGAAAAAAATATTTCATACAATAATCGGTGACCTAGACACAAGTATGTATTCATTTTGCAAATCAGACACTTGACTATATTTGGGGAAGACAGGGAGGAGGACGAGACATCCTCTATATGCACTCAGCGGTCACGGGACCACAGGTTCGGTGTGGGACAACATTCAACCTATAGAGTATGCTGGGACAGTGCTTTGGCCTATGATGTCTGATTTGCGATGAACATTTCACATATACATATACCTACATCTTTGTACACTGATGTTTGGATTCGATTGAGGTTCTGCTGGGTAGATGAAGAAGACACAAACAAATCGTGAAAGTGACATAAAATTTTCATGATCTACATATTCCTATCATTTTTTGAACATTGTTTCCATTTCTGGAACGTATGCTAGGTCTGTTTAATAATTGAACAAGGGTTATAAGTAGTGTCCTTCCTAAACAACATAAACCTTCGGAGTTCGGGGAGAGCCACTCATAAACCTTTCTTCCACATATATTAATGAGCTCTTTATCTGCAATGAGTGAATAGCCATTGTCTGATTGTTCCTGATTACCTCCGAACTCCATAACTACTAGACCTTTGATTTTTCTCTGACTTTAATAAACTGATCGGCTAATCCTGGGATCCTATAAGGAAATCACTCCTTCCTCCAGAACCAGTTCCAGTCCCACACTCGACTCCTCATAAAAAAAACCTCGCAAAATAGAATATCCTGAAAAAAAATGTTTGTCAGCGAGAAAGAGAGAAAAGAGAAATAGAACAAAACAACTCTTGTTCATAACAAATCAATTACAATGACTGGTCTTTCTGCAATCCTTTAGTATGCTCAGGTAGTGTTCAACAGTGCCACCTCTCAGTCTTCACGGAACAGAGTCTCTGGTGATACTTTTGCAATCTCACTCCATTTACGAGTTCCTTCCGGACTACCGACTTTCCTGCAATAGGAATCGTGGACCCAAGTCTCTCTCTCAGCTACTTTCACTGGGATAGTGCTGTCAAAAAAACTTGGTATGGTCCTTCCCACTTGTCTATTAGGCAACCTGAGCGTAAGAACAATCACACAGTCTCTTGGTTCACAATCAAGACAGTTAGTATTTGGCATACCAGCAATCAACAGTTTCAAGTTCTTTTGTCAAGTTCTCAAATGCTGGCTCATCTCAATAAGGTACTGTACTGTCACATCATTGGTGTATTTCTGATCATTGTGCGGATCAATCATGACATGAGGTTGTCTTCCAAAAACAACCAAAAAGACACAAATACCAAAACCAAAACCAAAACAAATTTCGAAGAGGGTGATTCGTCAACTGAAGATCTGGGAGTGGTTCTCATGCTACATAATACTAGTGGCAGTATCTATGATCACAATAGTACAATTTCAAGCTTTGCTCCTACTTCTAGGGGTACCATTATCTACACACAAATTTCTGCGCAATTTTTTCTTTGCAGTAAACACAGCAGCAGCCGTGGCAGCAGGAAATGCCTCTACCCAGTTTGAGAAAACATCAGTGCACACCAATATATAACAATAATTCCTAAAGGGTGTTAACTGTACGAAGTCGATTGTATTTCATGAAAAGATCCGTCTGCAGGAGGGATATGGGATGGCTCTGTTGGTATTGCTTTACCAATATTCTTCCTCAAGCAAGCAAGACAGGTCATTGCTCTCTTACCTGCATAAGAATAGAATCCTGGTACACACCAGAAGGCTCTCATCAGCCTGCACATACCCTCTTTGCCTGGATGAGTCAGACCGTGTGCCACCTCAGCTAGACTTGGAAGGTATGCTCTGGGGGCTACTGGCTTACCGTGTCCACCTGTCCACAGTCCTGAGGACTCCTGGCCATACCCCTTTGTCCTCCAGACTGCTTTTTCCTGTAGGGAACACACATTTTTCATTTTAATTTACTATTGTGTGTTTGCAATGTAGAGTACCATGAGCATAACTCAAAAAAAAAATCCCTAAGGAGAGAAAGAAGAAGAAAATTAAAAAGAAAATGTCAGGTTTGCCATTCACCAACAGGCATATCAGTGTCTATACAAAATTTCCCTTCACCAGTATTCCCATTCTCCACCCTTTGTGCATGACAAGGCACACTGCAGTAATACTGGTGTTATCGTGCTGTAGAGATATACTGGATTTGGGCAGAACTCTGAAGGACCTAGGCATGTGGAGTTTGAACTGTAATTGGGTCCATGTATTGTACCACCCTGTGTGAATGCAAAAGATGAAGAGGACACTGTAGAGAAACAGAATAGAGGTTGGTGACAGATGAGTTTGTAGAGGTGAAGAATTTATAAAAATTTGACAACTGGATTGGGCACTATGGGGAAGTGATTCTCTACTTGGTCTACTCCACTTAAAAAAATTCTGTGTATATCGTATCGCTATTGGGACTATTCCAGCCATCAATACAGTGTCCTGTACATACGAAGCTCATAGGGAATCCAGCATCTGTGAGATAATTTCCTCTACCTGTGATGGACATGCATCTAGAACAGTAGAATGCGACATTAGTCTTCGTGGGTGTCTAACATACTTTGTACTTTCTGAGCGGGAGCACAGAATATGTGTCACAACTGAGGGCCTGAGCTAACAGGAGGAAGCCTCAGTTGTAGGGGCTGAGGTGAGACTTAACTTGGGAGGTTTAATCAGACCCCTAGACATGTAAGTACTGTGTAGGAAGATTGCCCGAAGGCGTGACCATGACAACCAGGATTTAAAAGTCAATAAAAGTTTATTAACAGAACTCCATGTATTCACAGCAGTGGTAAATGAATAAAGATATGCAGTAGTTAAAATGAAACAGTTCCTGGATCACTATAACTTGGCAAGAGCCACAGGGTACTGGTAGGATAAGGTACAGTTCTTAATGTCCCAGAGATGGAATGTCCTTACCAGACCCGTCCGTAGTAGTGAGAGTAGCCAAGGAACACACCAGCAGATGTATCACTGGAAGCTGGTAACACTGTAGTTGAGGTGACTGCTGTGGATGCTGGATGGAACCAGCCAGGTGTTGAAAACATGGAGTGGATGCTGGATGGAACCAGCCAGGTAGTAGAATGAAGCTAGGGAGCGAAGATATGGGAAATTATGATATACAGGTACCGTTGGTTTGCGGGTACCGATGGTATGTAGGTATCCGCTGGAGAAGCACTGGCACTTTAAGGTAGTTGATCACTGCTGGAAGCTGACCGCTGGAAGCAGATGGATCTGTAGCTGGAAACTGGAGTAGTCATAGAAGACTGCAGAGTCAGGCTGCACCGCAAGGTGGTAAGCTGGTGCGGGTCTCTTAGGGGTAACTGGAGACAGGAGCTGGAAACCTGGAACAAAGCAACCACAGGAGAGAGAGACTGGAAACAGGGTTTGACAACCAAAGCACTGACGATTTCCTAGTGCAGGCTCAGTCCCTTTATACCCTTAGGTATACCGGGATTGGATGACCAATTAGGCAGACTCCAGCGGAGCTATGGATTGGAGGTCAGGATCATGTGACTGAAACTAAGATGGCTGCGCCCATACCGGCCAGTGGAGGGAAACCTTGTTTGTAACACCACATGGAGATTCCTCTGTAATGGCGGCGGTGAACACAGAGAACGCCGACTTGCATCTCAACCTTCTGCTCGGACGGCCGCGGCTGCAGTAGGTGAGGAGTGCCACATACCTTGTAATACATTGAGAATATGGAGATGATGCCCGAGGCCCCGCAAGAAGGTGACGCCATGCCAGTCGCCCGGGCATTAGAAAGGCAATATCCACAGATCAGCAGAGATGAGACATGACGTATGGATGCTAGCCATATAGCAGGGAACCGGGCCTAGGACGCTGGGACAACCTTAGGAGACACCTGAAAGGTAAATAATGGCGTCCAGATACCCGGATCGTGACAGCACCCCCCCTTTAGGAGTGGCCCAAGGACACTTCTTAGGCTTCTGAGGAAATCTGGAGTGGAAATTCCGGACCAAAGTAGGAGCATGGACATCTGAAGCATTGGTCCAAGAGCGTTCTTCAGGACCATAGCCCTTCCAGTCAATAAGATACTGTAGCTGACCATAGCGGAAACGTGAATCCAGAATCTTGGCAACTTCATACTCAACTCCCCGTTGAGTCTGGACTTCAGGAGCCGAAGGTAGTGCGGAATGGAATCGATTCAGAATCAGCGGTTTCATAAGGGAAACATGGAATGTCCTAGGAATTTTCAAGAATTGGGGTAACTGGAGTTTGTAAGCAACAGGATTGATAACTTGTTCAATTTGAAAAGGGCCAATGTAACGAGGTGCAAACTTCATGCTTGGAACTCTTAATCTCAAATTCTTCGTAGACAACCACACACGATCACCCACCTTGAGAGCAGGAACTGCCCTACGATTCTTATCTGCAAACTTCTTGTATCTGAATGATGCTTTGAGCAGAGCCGCTCGGACATGTTTCCAGTTATTTGAAAACTGGCGAAGGTGATATCAACTGCTGGTACAGAAGTAGCTGGAAGCGGCTGGAATTCTGGAACTTTAGGGTGGAATCCATAGTTGATGAAGAATGGTGTTGAAGAAGATGAGGAATGATATTGGTTGTTATGGCTGAACTCGGCCCAGGGAAGGAGTTGAACCCAGTCATCTTGAGAGGAAGACACATAGATGCGGAGGAAGGCCTCCAAGTCCTGATTCACCCTCTCAGTTTGACCATTGGTCTGAAGATGGTAAGCTGTAGAGAACTTTAATTTGACTTGGAGGGCTTGACACAAACTTCGCCAAAATTTGGCTACAAATTGTACTCCTCTATCAGAGATGATTTCCTCGGGAAGACCGTGTAATCGGAAGATCTCTTGAATGAATACTTGAGCCAACTTGGAAGCTGACGGAAGACCAGTGAGAGGAATGAAATGTGCCATCTTGGTAAACCGGTCAACCACTACCCAGATGGTATTAAATTTGTTGCACATAGGCAGGTCTGTAACAAAGTCCATCGACAAATGGGTCCACGGTCGACGGGGAACAGATAATGGAACCAGTTGCTCCGCAGGCGACTGGCGGGAGACTTTGTGTTGGGCACACTTTGGGCAAGAAGCAATAAATTCCATGACGTCCTTCTTCAGAGTTGGCCACCAATAAGACCTAGAGATAAACTCAAGGGTTTTCTGAATGGCTGTATGTCCGGCAAAACGGGAAGCATGTGCCCAATGCATGAGCTTCTTCCTTAACACCGGCTTCACAAAACTTTTCCCTGGTGGGGGCGTAGAATCCATCCTTACCGTGGAGAATGCCAACGGATTAATAATAGGATGCTTATCAGAAGACTCCAACTCATTTTCTTGCTCCCAAGAGCGGGAAAGGGCATCGGCCTTGCGATTCTGAGAGCCCGGACAGAACTAGAGTTTAAAGTCGAACCTGGAAAAGAAAAGTGCCCAGCTGGCCTGGCGAGGATTAAGACATTGTGCGCCTTTCAAGTACAAAAGATTCTTGTGATCGGTAAGTATGGTGATCGAATGAGAAGCTCCCTCCAGCAGGTATCTCCCCTCTTCCAGAGCGAGTTTGATTGCTAGCAACTCCTGATCGCCAATGGCATAGTTGCATTCAGCTGGAGAAAACTTCCGGGAGAAGAAGCTGCAAGGATGTAGATGACCATCTTTAGCTCTCTGAGAAAGTACCGCCCCTACTCCAACGGAAGAGGCATCCACCTCCAGGATGAAAGGAGAGTTAATATCGGGCTGTTTCAAAACCGGAGCAGAGATGAATCGTTGCTTTAACAGATGAAAGGCTTGCATAGCTTCTTCAGACCACTTGGACGGATTAGCACCCTTTTTGGTTAACGCAGTGATAGGCGCCACAATGGTGGAAAAGTCTTGTATAAACTTTCTGTAATAATTGGCGAATCCTAAAAACCTCTGGACCCCTTTGAGGGTTAAAGGCATCGGCCAATTCTGGATTGCTTGTAATTTCTCAGGATCCCTTTCTAGTCCGGAACCGGACACAATGTAGCCTAGAAACGGAATGGATTTGACTTCAAAAACACACTTCTCCAATTTGCAATAGAGATGATTGACACGGAGACGAGACAGAACTTCCTTTACCCAGAAACGATGTTCCTCCAGATTATTGGCAAAGATAAGTATATCGTCTAGATAAACCACGACATGACGATATAAGATGTCTCTGAAGATCTCGTTCACGAAATGCTGGAAGACAGCTGGAGCGTTACTTAATCCGAAAGGTATGACGAGGTACTCATAATGTCCATCACGGGTGTTAAAGGCAGTCTTCCACTCGTCACCCTCTCGGATCCGGATGAGGTTGTAGGCACCCCTCAAATCTAATTTAGTGAAGATGGTTGCTCCACTGACTCTATCGAAGAGTTCTGCAATCAAGGGTAAAGGATATCGGTTCTTGACGGTGATGTCGTTCAAGCCTCTGTAGTCGATGCATGGCCGCAGGCCACCATATTTCTTCTTAACGAAGAAGAAACCTGCGCCAGCTGGGGAAGAAGATGGTCGAATGAAACCCTTTGCCAGATTCTCCTTAATATATTCTTCCATAGAATGCGTTTCTGGTAAAGACAATGGATAGGTTCGGCCTCGAGGTGGAACCTTCCCTGGGATGAGATCAATTGTACAGTCCCATTCCCTATGAGGAGGAAGGATATCAGCAGAAGCTTTACTGAACACGTCCGTGTAGTCTTGATACGGAGGAGGTGGAACATCCAATGACTTGGAGGAGGAAAAACAAACAGGAAGCACTTTGGACAAACAGGTCTCAGTACAGGAAGGACCCCATGCCAGGATTTGAGTAGTCGTCCAGTCAATCGATGGGTTATGCAGACGAAGCCGTGGAAGGCCCAAAACCACTGGATGTGTGGCTCTTGGAATCACTAGGAAAGAAAGAAATTCTGAATGGAGAACTCCAATTCTCAGACGGACTGGTAGAGTTCTTAAAGAAATAACTGCGTCAAAAATCTTACTGCCATCCACGGCAGTCAAAGAAATGGACGAGGGAAGTCTCTCAGTGGGTAGGGACCACCGTTTAACATATGCTTCAGTTATGAAATTCCCAGCTGCTCCGGAATCTAGGAGGGCAATGACGTTCCTATAACGTTGAGCAATTTGAAGCGAGACTGGGAGATTACAATCATGAGGAGATGGAGAGGAGAGCATTACTCCTAGCCGGCCCTCTCCTTGGTGGGCTAGGACCTGAAGTTTCCCGGACGTTTGGGACAGGCATTGATTGCATGAGACGGAGCTGCACAATAAAGACATTGGGACTCAGAAAGACGTCTTCGGCGCTCAGCTGGAGATAGACGGGAACGACCAATTTGCATGGGCTCATCTTTGGATGGAGACGGTTGACGAGGAGGAGGAGCAGAAGATTTTGGGATAGATGACCTTCCCCGCTCAGTGGCTCTTTCTCTCAACCGTAGATCAACTTTTGTACAAAGAGATATTAGCTCATCCAACTTAGAAGGCAAGTCTCTGGTAGCTAATTCGTCCTTGATGCGTTCAGATAAACCATGCCAGAATGCAGCATACAGAGCTTCGGCGTTCCATGCCAGTTCGGATGCCAGGATCTTAAACTGTATTAGGTACTGTCCCACAGTACGTGTTCCCTGGCGTAAACGGAGAATCTCAGAAGAAACTGAAGTTACATGGCCTGGCTCGTCGAAGATGCGCCTGAATGTCGTTACAAAGTCAGTATATGAGGACAACAAGGTATCGGATTTCTCCCATAAAGGTGATGCCCAATCAAGGGCTGAGCCACTAAGGAGGGAAATAATATAAGCAATTTTAGTGCGATCACTAGGGAAACTGCCAGGTTGTAGCTCGAAATTAATTTCACATTGATTGAGAAATCCCCTGCAAGATCTTGGAGATCCATCAAATTTAGCTGGCGTTGGAAGATGAAGACGTGGAGCAGAAATTGGTAAGGTGGGTGGGGTCACAACTGGTGTCACTGTGGTGGACGCACCGGACGTCCCTGATCCACGGAGAGTCGTTTGGATCCCATCCAGCCGAGTATAGAGATCCTGGAGACAGCGGATAATGTGGCCTTGTGCAGCCTCCTGATGTTCGAGTCTGGCTGCCAGTTCTTGCATCAGCCTGGCCGCTTGATCCTGGTCTCCGGCTGGATTCATATGGTCAGTGCTTACTGTCACAACTGAGGGCCTGAGCTGACGGGAGGAAGCCTCAGTTGTAGGGGCTGAGGTGAGACTAAACTTGGGAGGTTTAATCAGACCCCTAGACATGTAAGTACGGTGTAGGAAGATTGCCCGAAGGCGTGACCATGACAACCAGGATTTAAAAGTCAATAAAAGTTTATTAACAGATCTCCATGTATTCACAGCAGTGGTAAATGAATAAAGATATGCAGTAGTTAAAATGAAACAGTTCCTGGATCACTATAACTTGGCAAGAGCCACAGGGTACTGGTAGGATAAGGTACAGTTCTTAATGTCCCAGAGATGGAATGTCCTTACCAGACCCGTCCGTAGTAGTGAGAGTAGCCAAGGAACACACCAGCAGATGTATCACTGGAAGCTGGTAACACTGTAGTTGAGGTGACTGCTGTGGATGCTGGATGGAACCAGCCAGGTGTTGAAAACATGGAGTGGATGCTGGATGGAACCAGCCAGGTAGTAGAATGAAGCTAGGGAGCGAAGATATGGGAAATTATGATATACAGGTACCGTTGGTTTGCGGGTACCGATGGTATGTAGGTATCCGCTGGAGAAGCACCGGCACTTTAAGGTAGTTGATCACTGCTGGAAGCTGACCGCTGGAAGCAGATGGATCTGTAGCTGGATACTGGAGTAGTCATAAAAGACTGCAGAGTCAGGCTGCACCGCAAGGTGGTAAGCTGGTTCGGGTCTCTTAGTGGTAACTGGAGACAGGAGCTGGAAACCTGGAACAAAGCAACCACAGGAGAGAGAGACTGGAAACAGGGTTTGACAACCAAAGCACTGACGATTTCCTAGTGCAGGCTCAGTCCCTTTATACCCTTAGGTATACCGGGATTGGATGACCAATTAGGCAGACTCCAGCGGAGCTATGGATTGGAGGTCAGGATCATGTGACTGAAACTAACATGGCTGCGCCCATACCGGCCAGTGGAGGGAAACCTTGTTTGCAACACCACATGGAGATTCCTCTGTAATGGCGGCGGTGAACACAGAGAACGCCGACTTGCGTCTCAACCTTCAGCTCGGACGGCCGCGGCCGCAGTAGGTGAGGAGTGCCACATACCTTGTAATACGTTGAGAATATGGAGATGATGCCCGAGGCCCCGCAGGCAGGTGACGCCATGCCAGTCGCCCGGGCATTAGAAAGGCAATATCCACAGATCAGCAGAGATGAGACATGACGTATGGATGCTAGCCATATAGCAGAGAACCGGGCCTAGGACGCTGGGACAACCTTAGGAGACACCTGAAAGGTAAATAATGGCGTCCAGATACCCGGATCGTGACAATATGTATATCATATCTAACAAAATTAAGTTAATCAGGGGCCATTTCTGCTAGGAAAAAGAAGCAAAAGTTTAGGGGCCCCATCTTAACCCCAGCAAGTTTTGTCAAAGGGTAATGTTGCATTTATTTTGTTCTTCCCATTAGCCGAATCTGTGTTTTCTATATTGCTTATGATTCCTTACTATATGTCCCTTGGTCCCGTCTATGTGTTTAATAATGTGGCTTGTGTTTTCTGTCTAGGGGGTCTATATTGACTGTGTCCTACTACTCCTACAATCTCTGGCAAAATGCCCTTCCTTCCTACAAGTGTAACATATTATTGACCATTAGGGATCTGGGGTTTGGACTGATGGTTCTTTCCTGTATGTGCCAGTATACTTACCGTCCTCAACCTCTCCACCTGTTGTTCTCTGCGCCTAGCACTATTCTTGTGATGTTCAATAGCACACTACGATTAGCTACTGTGACCCCTTTCCAATTTTGCAAAGAAGTCTGCACCCTGACACTCAATGCCTTATTGAGCCCGTCCATTTGCACAGAGACAGCCACCTCCCATTTGCCGAATTAATGTTTACCAGTGGTCTTATCCAGATGGAGAGTTTTCTATTACTGCAAAAGACCAAAAAAAGTTTAACAAGCTTCTAGGTCATGCGAAGTATTCATTAAATCCTTCTCATCCCGTATTAAGGGTCTGTACATGGTCCAACAAACATTTCTGAGCTCATCTTGACTAGGGGCATTACTAGGAATGAATACTTCTTATATGGTAACTGAAAGAAATACCCGGGTGTTACCTTGTCTCTGTCCGCTTTCCTACTGGCAAATACTAATGTGCGGACAGGTTTTTTTTCTCCATTTCTGACGTTACTTTCTTGATTTTTTTTTTCTTTTTCTTTTTTGGTTTTACTATATATGTACACGAATGATACCATACTTACCTGTTCCACTGGTCTCAGCCACTTCCCCCACAGGCTACTGCTCTTCTTTTACCAGTTGGATACTCCTCTGGGTGCATGAGAAATGGCTGAAAACAATCAGGTCACCTTCTCCTAAATAAAACTTCAACATTCATTAGTACATATATAGGTTACAGTCATATTTTTCATATTTTTATTATTGTCTATAGTTCGTATGCTGGCCGTAACTGCTTCCACATCTACATATGGCTGTGAACTTGCATTCTTTTTTTTTCTTCCTACTTGTTTATTGTTGCTACAAGTTCAAACAGTTCTTATGTTTTCATTCTTGTCTTATATGACTTTGGTTAGACATACCACCTGTAATACCTTAGGATCAAACTCACCAACCCCTCTTGCTGCCACAGGTTTAAACAAATTGTATGTCTGACCCTTTGTTTTCGGGATTTTATCAGACATATTTTACTGCTTACATTCTGCAGTACCTCTGGTTCAAAGCTGCCCACCTTAGGGAATGGTACCCTATCTTTGTCAGTCATACATACCCATTCAGACAAAAAGTCTTCAGTGTGTGGACCATATTTTCCACACATAACAAACCTCACTGACCCCTTGGGCTGCAGCTCTTCAACCTGAACCATGGCTACCATACGTCCACCGCTTGTGCAATTGGATCCCATCGAGGACTTTTTCCTTTTACACAATCCCCAATGCACGACACGGATAGACGGTGAAAGTTCTTAGAGCTCATTCACCCACTCCTTCTCCGCTAAGTACCACGACTCACTCCAATAGTGACCACCGCGTACCCAGTGAGGTCGACCTAATTGGTTTATATTTACTGGAAGTGCTAGTAGTGACTTACCTTTTCCAGCAAATATCCACCGCTGGGGATTTTCCTGAGAGAGACCAGTGAAAACTCCCTATACACTTTTTATACACAAATCACGCTTGCGTATGCTCTACACAGCGCTAATGATACTGCGATTTTACTCAAAAGCTCCTAAATAGGGTATCAAGTTGCGCTATATATCGCACCCACAAATGCGCGGTCCAATCTCACAGCGTATAGGTACTTGTTACCTATCCACCGTACGACCACTGGAATTGAATCACAAGCTGCGAAACCTCAGCCGGAGCGTATCAAAAAACTATATGGGTCACAATTCATAATTCACAATTCCCTACCATGCTCCTGTGTAAGTCTCCTCACGACTTACGTATTTCAAATCCTATACTAACGTGAGTCAGCCGCCTCATGCCACCAAGCCTCCACTCACTTGGTGTACTGAATGACGGGATCCCGAATTCCGGTGTTCGAATCAACTCACTCCTACATTCGCTCACTCAAATATGTTTTTTTTCTGTACAGAAAATTTTAATTCATTCAGATTGGCAGCTTTACCCCCCAGAGGCAATACAGTTTTTAAACTAAATTTAGAGTAACCTGCTTTTGAAATCGGATAGTTATGTGCTAATGTATTAAATGTCTACTATCCCACCTTAATTGAACAAATATCATGTGGTTTTATTATACGCACACTACTCTACGCAAGTTTGCCTAATTATGCAACCGTGCGTACCCCTATGCCACGTGTGCGGCCTTGTGCCACGTGCACATTTTTGTATGCTGTCCTCACGTTCCGTACCACGTGTACCAAAGTGCGTACGCAATTCAACAAACCACACAGTCTCTATAAATGTGAGCAATACTAACTATAATCGCTCACTTAACACAACACCCATTTTTTTCTGTATAAACCTTTAACGACCGGGCCAGACTTGCATGTTGTGCTTTATATTTACTTCCTTAAACACTGTTATTTCAGTTTTACCTATATAGCAACAATCCGGTTTCACACAGTTCTATAATGACTGCAATAATCTATAATTTAAATGATATGATTCAGATTGGATAGCTATCTTGCAGAACATACACTGATATAAATATACACATAATTATAATAATATTATATATATTCTAATTTGCATATCAAAGCTATTTGCTTTTCACTGCTAAGAAAAAGCAGTTACACAGGTTAATTTGCATTTCAATGGCTATCCTATAGTAAACAGAGAGTTAACTAAATCCTGGGAAAGAAGAAAAAAAATAAAAGTATTTTTTTCTTTTCTTTTTTTTGTGTGCAATTTCTTACACCAAGCCAAGCATTTATCTCACCATTTACTCTCACTAGGCCCAATTGAAACTATTTGTAATTGACCATGGCATGGGTTAAATAAATGCATTGGTAACTCATAAATGGTGCTTGATGTGACCAAGGAAACTGATTGTTCTGAGCAGACTGAAAATCAGCTATTTAGAAAATGACCTTCCTAAAATGGCCACTGCTCCTCCCCCTTCCACATCCATGAGCTTTACACAAAATGGTAGACAGGCCATATGGTTAGTCCAAAATGGAGGACAGACCATGCGGCTTCCTTTGTCACAAAGAAATCACACATTATACAAGCACCAGATGTTATTTTAGGCCTGAGTTAAAAAAAACTATATCAAGGCTATGCAGCAACTTTTAAATGTACTTTTAAATCTAATTAACAGATAAACAATCCAATCTGAATCAAACACAATATGACTTATTTGAACTTTGTTTTGCAACAATAAAAATACATTTTAGCATTTTAAATATTATGAGAAACGCATTGTCCCTTGAAATTTCATATCATTGGCTTACTGATATCACAACAATACACACGGATATGATTTTCTCAGCTTTACGATGCGTCCACCACAAGCTGATCGACCACAGCGTCGCGTTTAAAATGTACAGTGCATCATTAAGACCATGATATCGCGCACCAGCCCCCATCTGTGAATGCCAAATTGTTTCCTTAAAAATATTTAAAATGCCCGCTCTAATCTATAATGTGTGCTGTACATAGCAAAACACTGCATCCCATAAGAGAAAGCAATACACCCACACATTATCTGAGTTCCAAAGCTCATTGATGTATAGATTTGTTATTAAAAAGGATATGGATTCAAAATATATTACAATGTACAGTATACCTATAGTTACATGGATACAATAGCACAGTAATCAGTTAATACAAAATACATACAGTTACAGTCCAGCATACAATACCATTGTCCTTAAGTTATATAAATTTGTCTCTCCATATCACTCTCTCTCTCTCTGTAAAATCATGCAGGAACTGGTTTGGCAGCAACTCCATCATCCTCTGGGACAAAACAGCAACTGACCTCCTGTGTGATCAGCAATGTGTTATCTAGTTTTGGGGGAGGGGACTTTCTCATTCATGATGAGTCACTAGTCTATTTGTATATGCTCCACAGGTTCAGCCTTGAAGACATCCTAAGGGGCTGGCCTGAGCTTCCTGTCCACTACCTGTTTGGAATATCTATTGCTCTAATAAAAGTGATTTTACCTTTCATACATTTAATCATAACTATTGGGTGCAGTGTCCTACAACTTAATAACAAGTATCAAATGAATCTACACATTAATCTGGTTGCTTAAATACCAAATATAACAGGTGTATCTGGCTTCGTTCAAATAATACACATACATGACATTACTTCTTATATAATTTTAAATCATCATGATGTCTGGCGCTTGATATTATTATAATTATGTACTGTATGAAATAAGTGTCGAATCCATCTCTGTGGCATGTCCGTGAAAATGCGTGTGTTACCATATTTTGCTGTGCTCGCTGCGCGTATTTGCAAGTATAGCGACTTATATGTGTGTAGAGTTTGTATGTTCTTTTTATGTAATATTTTTGACTTCGACAAAGGCTAATTGAATTAGAACTACAAGGCCTTACCCTGTCTTGGTACGACAAGGACAGTCTACTATAGGCTGGTCAAACAAGGAGTTTTGCAAGCAGTGGTGCTTAATTATTACCCAATGTAGTTGGGTCCTTATGATCCTTGTTATTGAACAAGTTTATTCCGATACAGATATTGTTAAGAAAGAAATTGCTCTTTGTGAGACTAATGGATTAGACACTCTTAATGCAGACAACAGCAGTGATTGGCTTTCTAAAATAGAGGAATCCATTTCCTCCTTTAAGACAGACCTATTCATATTCAAAATAATTTAATATAGAAAAGTTAAGGAAGATTATAAGGAGGCAAGGGTTTACCCTTGGCTAACAGGTCAAACTATTAGACGTCCCTGGTTTAACAAGAAAAAGATCAGTTTACTGACATTGACTCATGTACATCACACAGCGACTCTGATCAGTTAAACAGAGGGTCTTCTTAAGAAAACCAATAATCTTCTCAATGGGATCATTATGCCAGTCACTATTTCAATATGCAGATTTTTATCAACAATCAGTGTAACAAAATACACCTTACCGGCTCAGGGATACCACTGCCTTCCTGTGCAAGCTTGAGTCCTTTGAGATCACCTCCTGCATCACAAATTGGCAATTTATGCAGTCCGACACACCATCAGTTCAACTCCGCACTATAAGGCAGGGATGTTTCTAGCCAACTTGGCTCCCAGTGCGAGATTTAAAAATTTCCCCCCCCCCCCCACATTGACATTAAAAAAAATGCACCCGCCCCCACCCTAGATATATATAGAAAAAACTTGTGCGTGACTTAGGCGCGTGTGCTCCAAACAAAGGGCGCTGCCTCGTTAAAATGGGCATGGCCCTGTTAAAATGGATTTGGCCTCGTCTGAAAAGACTACTTTACACCCCAGTTTTTGACCCTGCACCAACAAATCACGGCCACCATAGGAAAAATAAAATCTACCATATTAAGCCCCACACAGTAATGCCCCCTGCACCATGTTATGCCATACACCGCAATGCCCTTGATACATTAAATCCCCATATTACGGCAGGCAAGAGTCCCCATTTTACACATTACGGCAGGCAAGTGTCCCCGTTTTACACATTAAGGCAGGCAAGTGTCCCTATTTTACACATTACGGCAGGCAAGTGCCTCCATTTTACACATTACGGCAGGCAAGCGTCCCCATTTTACACATTACGGCAGGCAAGTGTCCCCATTTTACACATTAAGGCAGGCAAGTGTCCCCATTTTACACATTACGGCAGGCAGGTGTCCCCATTTTACACATTACGAAAGGCAAGAGTCCCCATTTTACACAATACGGCAGCCAAGAGTCCCCATTTTACACATTACGGCAGGCAAAAGTCCCAATTTTATACATTACGGCAGGCAAGTGTCCCCATTTTACTCATTATAGCAGGCAGAGACCCCTTCAACAAAGAGAGACAGAGAGAAAAAAAAAAGCTATACTTACGTTTGCACTGCAGCGGCTTTCGGTGGTCAGAGATCTTCTTCCATCCTGCTTCCTGCTCTTCATTCATCCTGCACCGGCCCGCCTCTCCAGTCTCCCATCGTGTCCTGGCTCCCCCTCCTCCCCATCATCAGTACTGCGCTCAGGGGCGGGGTTTCGTGTAATGATGCGTTTGCGTCATGACATCACGATGCAAATGTGTCATTGCACGAAACCCCGCCCCTAGGCAGAATAGTAATGACGGGGAGGAGGGGGAGCCAAACAGAGTGACTTAGAGCCACAGCGGGCAACCTGTGCGAATGCACGCCTCGTCCATCACAAGAAATGACTCTGCTATAAAGGACTACCCTCAGAATTTTTACCGCTAGTGATTGAAATAATTCTGCATAAAAATTATTTTCTTTTTGATAATATTTTTTTTTTTTTACAGTTGGTTGGCACTGAGATGTGGTCCAGTATGGCCCTGCTGTATGCATGAATACAAAAAAATATTATTATGGCGGATCCAGTTTATTCTAAATATGTGGCCATCTACAGTATATGCGTTATATAGATGACCTCTTTTTTGTGTGGACTGGGACTGATAAAATGCTTGAGGACTTGTTGATTCATTTAACTCTCTCCCTGGGTCCATCAAATTTACCTATAGATGTAGCCCAGACCTGATACATTTTTTAGATGTGTCGATATATTGTATAAATGGACTCTTTATTACTGATATATTCAAAAAGTCCACCGATAAAAATAGTTTATTATTGGTATCTATCTTTCACCCTCAACCATTAAAAAGAGGACTTCCATTCTTGCAACTTATCAGGACAGTAAGGATTACTTCAGATCCATCGAAAATCAAAAGAGCCCTGGATACTATATAATAAAATTTTCTTGAGAGGGGCTATGATGTCAAAGAAGAAAATCCTGCTAAAGACAAATGTCTTAAATTGAAGAGAGAAGAATTGTTAACTCCTCATAAAATAACAGGATCTTGGACATCTTGTCTTCCCTATTACTTATTCGATTACCTCAGGTGCTTTAAGATCAGCAACTTTGAAATATTAGCAAGTCTGACTGATCCTATTATTGTCAATAACTTTTTTTTGTGCTATAAACGCAGTTAAATTCTGAAACTACAGTATGTGTGATCTATTTGCTGGCCTGGTTCTGGAACATCAAAGATGGCTCATCCTCGGGGATTTTAATGCATGGGTGGATGATGAGCTCTCTCGCCTTGGCCAAGACCTCCTGTGCACAATGAATGGTCTGGGCTTCACACAGGTCATTCCTTCTGCCACACATAAAAGTGGTCACACTCTTGATCTTGTCTTTCAGAATGGATTAGAAGTCACTGACCTAAAAATAAACCCAGTCATCTGGTCAGACCATCACACCCTTTGGTTGTCAGTTGCAACCCCTCAAATAAAATCTCTGCCCGTGGAGTTGACCAGGTATCGTCCAAGGAGGGGTATGACTCCCCAGGTTCTAACAGCAAATCTGGATCTCTCTGCTATACTGAGTGCCTGTGAAGATCCCTGTTCCCTAGTCCGTTATTATAATAGGGATGTTATGGCTGCAATTGATATTATCGCCCCTGTGCGTATAAGACCTTGTAAACCACAACGTCAAGCTCCCTGGTTCGACAACAGTGTTAGTGAGCTCAAGAAAAGGGGACGTAGACTGGAAAGACGATGGAGGAAGACTAACCTAGTGGATGACAAAATAAAACTAATAAAGCATAATGAAGAATATCAATCGACAATCACCCGTAAGAAATCACAGTTTCTGTCAAATGAGATCACGACAGCAAACAATAGGCCAGCTCAACTTTTCCGCACAGTGGAGATGCTTTGCAAGCCAGCATGCCTGCAGACTGATGAAACCCTCTCCCAGGCAAGATGTAACGAGTTTGCAAACTTCTTTGCAGATAAAATATCCACCATTCGGGCTGGAATCTCCACAGTGCCATCAAAGGAGTGTCAAACTACAAAACCTGCCAATATAAGCCACCTTCCTTCATGGACCAGCTTTCACCCAGTGGATGTAAAGGACATTGCTGAAATTGCTCGGATTTTGCGTCCCACCACCTGTGATCTGGACCCTGCCTCAACCAAGCTTCTAATAGGTTGTAAGAATATAATTGGTCCTGTCATTTCAAAAATTGTTTAATGCTCTTTGCAGACAGGCATATTTCCTGGACCCCTAAAGGAAGCAATTGTTAGACCTCTTCTTAAAAAACTTAATTTAGATCCCGACTGCATGACCAACTATACACCGGTATCAAACCTTCCTTTCTAGGAAAGGTTATTGAGAAAGTGGTTGCAAATCAACTGGAAACCCGCCGGACAACCCATGATATCTATGATCCATTCCAATCAGGATTCAGGAGAAAACATAGCACTGTAACAGCCCTGGTGTGTGTGTTAAATGATATTCTAACGGCAAGAGACAGAGGTGACTGTTCAATATTAATCCTTCTGGATCTCTCTGCAGCATTTGATACCGTGGACCATGGGCTTCTGATTGAGCGACTGATAAATTTTTGTGGACTGGATGGCACAGTCCTAAATTGGTTCAAATCATTTCTCACAGGCAGGTCACAGAGGGTATCGTCTGGATTATACTCATCACCACCAGTGCCATTGCCATGTAGTGTCCCACAAGGTTCTATACTATCCCGCATGCTTTTTGCAGTATACATGCTCCCACCGGGTGAAATAATCAGGCGCCATGGGCTAGTCTACCACTGCTATGCAGATGATACACAACTGTACTTGTCCTTTGCTCCGGGCACTGATAACCCAATAGCAACCATAAATGGCTGTCTAGCTGAACTCCAGGAGTGGATGAGTGCTAGATGGCTGTGACTGAACCAGGATAAAACCGAGGTCCTTATGATAGGACTGCAACATCAAAGGACAAGACTGCAGCATAGCCAACCAACTGGACTTACACTCGGGGATTCAGAATTACAAACCATTGATCGTGTGTGGTATCTTGGCTTTGTCCTGGATGGTGGCTTGACACTTAAACATCAGATATCAGCCGCAATCAAATCCTCATTCTTTCACCTGGGGAACATAGCCAGAATCAAGCACTTAATTCCCTCAGATGATCTGCCAAAAGTCATCCACGCATTTGTATCCTCTGGATTAGACTACTGTAATGGCCTCTACCTTGGTCTCACAGCAAAAGAATTGCACCGCTTACAGCTGGTGCAAAACACAGCTGCCAGGCTGTTAACTGACCAACTCCGTTCTAGCCACTTAACACCCAAACTCTACTCCCTTCACTGGCTGCCTGTAAAATGGCGAATCATCTTCAAGATTGGCTTACTGAGTTTCAAAGCACTACATGACCAGGGCCCAAGTTACCTGAAGCAGCTACTGAGCCCATACTGCCCCACTCGATTACTGCGATCTGTAGATGAAGGACTTTTAGCAGTACCTAGAATCTCCCGTAATTCATCTGGGGGTCGAGCTTTTAGTCATGCGGCTCCGCACAGTTCCCCGCACAGTGCGAGAAGCCCCAACTGTAGAATCCTTCAAAAGTAGACTCAAGACTTTCCTTTTTACTCAAGCATTTCCATAGTGTCCCTTTTTAGTATCTTCATGCTTCTGTATTTTATGAAAATCTGTTCTGTACTTCATTATTTTCTGTACTATATTATGCTATGTATCTGTTAAGCGCCTTGAGTCCTATTGGAGAAAGAGCGCTATATAAATAAATTATTATTATTATTATTATTATTATTATTATTATTTGGATATTAGCCCACAGGTTTCGCAATCAAGAAATTGACTTGATATCTCCAAAGGATTATACAATGTCAAGGATGTGTCAACTGTCAATATAGTCTTACAGGCAGCAGATTCCAATACCCCCTAACAGGACATAAATATCAGTTGAAACATCGGATGAATTGTAAAACGAAGTTTGTTGTTTACCTTATTCAGTGCTACTGCAAATGCATTTATGTGGGCAAAACTGTGCACAAGGCACTGATCTTCAATTAAAGAATCACTGGTAAAGGTTGAGGGCAGTATGCCACTAGTTGCAAGATATTTTTCTGCTCATGGACATACCTTGAAGGATTTTCGTTATATGCTGATTGACCATATTCCACCCCTACGCCGGGGTGGAGACCATCATTAACTATTAATTAAATTGAAGTGAATGCCAGTGGATATACAATCTAAATTCCATGGCACCAGTGGGACTGAATGAGGCGTTCATAATAATAATAATAATAATTTTATTTATATAGCGCTCTTTCTCCAATAGGACTCAAGGCGCTTAACAGATACATAGCATAATATAGTACAGAAAATAATGAAGTACAGTACAGCTTTTCATAAAATAGAGAAGCATGTAGATACTAAAGGGACATTATGGAAATGCTTGAGTACACAGGAAAGTCTTGAGTCTACTTTTAGGATTCTATAGTTGGAGCCTCTCCCACTGTGCAGGGAAGAGAGTTCCATAGAGTCGTAGCCGCATGACTAAAAGCTCGACCCCCAGATGAATTATGGCAGATTCTAGGTATTGCTAAAAGTACTTCATCTATAGATTGCAGTAATCGAGTGGGGCAGTATGGGATCAGAAGCTGCTTCAGGTACCTTTTGCCCTGGTCATGTAGTACTTTGAAGCTCAGTAAGCCGATCTTGAGGTGAAGGAATGAGGATTTGATTGTGACTGATATCTTATGTTTAAGTGTCAAGCCACCATCCAGGACAACGCCAAGATTCCACAAACAAACAGTGGTTTGTAATTCTGAATCCCCGAGTGTAGGTCCAGTTGGTTGGCTATGCTGCAGTCTTGTCCTTTGATGTTGCGGTCCTATCATAAGGACCTCTGTTTTATCCAGGTTCTGTAGCAGCCAACTGGCACTCATCCACTCCTGGAGTTCAGCTAGACAGCCAGTTCAATATGTCTATATTTTTTTTATTTCTATCTGATGGAACCAGGGTTGCGATATATGATGATTTACTATTATATTAATTGTATGCATTGGTGAGTCCCACATTGCATATAGCCTCAATTTTCCAGCTCTGTGTATGTGTTGTTCCTTTTTTTGTTTGTTTAGCACTTTTATTTTTCACTTTTTGGTATTATGGTCTGGTTAGATGTGACATACTGCATGTGTATTTACAGTAGTGATGAGCGGGTTCGGTTCCTCGGAATCCGAACCCGCACGAACTTCACCTTTTTTTTACACGGGTCCGAGCGACTCGGATCCTCCCGCCTTGCTCGGTTAACCCGAGCGTGCCCGAACGTCATCATCCCGCTGTCGGATTCTCGCGAGACTCGGATTCTATATAAGGGAGCCGCGCGTCGCCGCCATTTTCACACGTGCATTGAGATTGATAGGGAGAGGACGTGGCTGGCGTCCTCTCCGTTATAGTAGAACACAGAGTGACTTAGTTAGTTATAATTGGGGGGACAGGGAGCAGCTGTTAGGGAGTACAGTGCAGGGTTTTGATTAGTTTAATCCTTTGTTTCTCTGCCTGAAAAAAAGTCTCCACCATATCTGTGCTCACTCAGTGTGCTGCACTGCTGCATGATATATCTGTGCTGAGTGCACTGCTCACACTGCCTAATTGTGGGGACTGGGGAGCAGTTATAGCAGGAGTACAGTGCACAGTTTTGCTGACAGTGACCACCAGTCCAGTATACGTTTGTCTGCCTGAAAAACACTGTGGTGTTTTTTTTTTCTTTATTCATGCTAGTTTGTTTAGCAGTCTGCTGACAGTGTCCACCAGGTCCGTTATACACTATATTATATATATAAGCACTAAGCAGCAGTACGGTAGGCCACGGCTGTACCTACCTCTGTGTCATCAGTGCACTCGTCGTCCATAAGTATAAGTAATACTAATACTATCCATCCATCTACATTGTATACCTGTGGTGTTTTTTTTTTCTTTCTTCATACTAGTTTGTTTAGCAGTCTGCTGACAGTGTCCACCAGGTCCATTATACAGTATATTATATATATAAGCACTAAGCAGCAGTACGGTAGGCCACGGCTGTACCTACCTCTGTGTCGTCAGTGCACTCGTCGTCCATAAGTATAAGTAATACTATACTATCCATCCATCTACATTGTATAACTGTGGTGTTTTTTTTTTCTTTCTTCATACTAGTTTGTTTAGCAGTCTGCTGACAGTGTCCACCAGGTCCGTTATACAGTATATTATATATATAAGCACTAAGCAGCAGTACGGTAGGCCACGGCTGTACCTACCTCTGTGTCGTCAGTGCACTCGTCGTCCATAAGTATAAGTAATACTAATACTATCCATCCATCTACATTGTATACCTATGGTGTGTTTTTTTCTTTCTTCATACTAGTTTGTTTAGCAGTCTGCTGACAGTGTCCACCAGGTCCGTTATACAGTATATTATATATATAAGCACTAAGCAGCAGTACGGTAGGCCACGGCTGTACCTACCTCTGTGTCGTCAGTGCACTCGTCGTCCATAAGTATAAGTAATACTATACTATCCATCCATCTACATTGTATACCTGTGGTGTTTTTTTTTTCTTTCTTCATACTAGTTTGTTTAGCAGTCTGCTGATAGTGTCCACCAGGTCCGTTATACAGTATATTATATATATAAGCACTAAGCAGCAGTACGGTAGGCCACGGCTGTACCTACCTCTGTGTCGTTACTCGTCGTCCATAAGTATAAGTAATAATAGTATACTATCCATCCATCTACATTGTATACCTGTGTTGTGCGCAAAATATGGAGAACAAAAATGTGGAGGTTAAAAAAATAGGGAAAGATCAAGATCCACTTCTACCTCGTGCTGAAGCTGCTGCCACTAGTCATGGCCGAGACGATGAAATGCCATCAACGTCGTCTGCCAAGGCCGATGCCCAATGTCATAGTTCAGAGCATGTAAAATCCAAAACACAAAAGATCAGTAAAAAAATTACCCAAAAATCAAAATTAAAAGCGTCTGAGGAGAAGCGTAAACTTGCCAATATGCCATTTACGACACGGAGTGGCAAGGAACGTCTGAGGCCCTGGCCTATGTTCATGGCTAGTGGTTCAGCTTCACATGAGGATGGAAGCACTCATCCTCTCGCTAGAAAAAAGAAAAGACTTGCGGCAAAAGCACAGCAAAGAACTGTGTGTTCTTCGAAATCCCAAATCCCAAAGGAGAGTCCAATTGTGTCGGTTGCGATGCCTGACCTTCCCAACACTGGACGGGAAGAGCTTGCGCCTTCCACCATTTGCACGCCCCCTGCAAGTGTTCAAAGGAGCACCCGCAGTCCAGTTCCTGATAGTGAAATTGAAGATGTCAGTGTTGAAGTACACCAGGATGAGGATATGAGTGTTGCTGGCGCTGGGGAGGAAATTGACAAGGAGGATTCTGATGGTGAGGTGGTTTGTTTAAGTCAGGCACCTGGGGAGACACCTGTTTTCCGTGGGAGGAATATGGCCATTGACATGCCTGGTGAAAATACCAAAAAAATCAGCTCTTCAGTGTGGAAGTATTTCAACAGAAATGCGGACAACAGGTGTCAAGCCGTGTGTTGCCTTTGTCAAGTTGTAATAAGTAGGGGTAAGGACGTTAACCACCTCGGAACATCCTCCCTTATACGTCACCTGCAGCGCATTCATAATAAGTCAGTGACAAGTTCAAAAACTTTGGGCGACAGCTGAAGCAGTCCACTGACCAGTAAATCCCTTCCTCTTGTAACCAAGCTCGCGCAAACCACACCACCAACTCCCTCAGTGTCAATTTCCTCCTTACCCAGGAAAGCCAATAGTCCTGCAGGCCATGTCACTGGCAAGTCTGACGAGTCCTCTCCTGCCTATGATTCCTCCGATGCATCCTTGAGTGTAATGCCTACTGCTGCTGGCGCTGCTGTTGTTGCTGCTGGGAGTCGATCGTCATCCCAGAGGGGAAGTCGGAAGACCACTTGTACTACTTCCAGTAAGCAACTGACTGTCCAACAGTCCTTTGCGAGGAAGATGAAATATCACAGCAGTCATCCTGTTGCAAAGCGGATAACTGAGGCCTTGACAACTATGTTGGTGTTAGACGTGCGTCCGGTATCCGCCGTTAGTTCACAGGGAACTAGACAATTTCTTGAGGTAGTGTGCCCCCGTTACCAAATACCATCTAGGTTCCACTTCTCTAGGCAGGCGATACCGAGAATGTACACGGACGTCAGAAAAAGACTCCACAGTGTCCTAAAAAATGCAGTTGTACCCAATGTCCACTTAACCACGGACATGTGGACAAGTGGAGCAGGGCAGACTCAGGACTACATGACTGTGACAGCCCACTGGGTAGATGTATTGCCTCCCGCTGCAAGAACAGCAGCGGCGGCACCAGTAGCAGCATCTCGCAAACGCCAACTCGTTCCTAGGCAGGCTACGCTTTGTATCACCGCTTTCCAGAATACGCACACAGCTGAAAACCTCTTACGGCAACTGAGGAAGATCATCGCAGAATGGCTTACCCCAATTGGACTCTCCTGGGGATTTGTGGCATCGGACAACGCCAGCAATATTGTGCGTGCATTACATGTGGGCAAATTCCAGCACGTCCCATGTTTTGCACATACCTTGAATTTGGTGGTGCAGAATTATTTAAAAAACGACAGGGGCGTGCAAGAGATGCTGTCGGTGGCCAGAAGAATTGCGGGCCACTTTCGGCGTGCAGGCACCGCGTACAGAAGACTGGAGCACCACCAAAAAAACCTGAACCTGCCCTGCCATCATCTGAAGCAAGAGGTGGTAACGAGGTGGAATTCAACCCTCTATATGCTTCAGAGGATGGAGGAGCAGCAAAAGGCCATTCAAGCCTATACATCTGCCCACGATATAGGCAAAGGAGGGGGAATGCACCTGACTCAAGCGCAGTGGAGAATGATTTCAACGTTGTGCAAGGTTCTGCTGCCCTTTGAACTTGCCACACGTGAAGTCAGTTCAGACACTGCCAGCCTGAGTCAGGTCATTCCCCTCATCATGCTTTTGCAGAAGAAGCTGGAGGCATTGAAGGCGGAGCTAAAACAGAGCGATTCCGCTAGGCATGTGGGACTTGTGGATAAAGCCCTTCATTCGCTTAACCAGGATTCACGTGTGGTCAATCTGTTGAAATCAGAGCACTACATTTTGGCCACCGTGCTCGATCCTAGATTTACAACCTACATTGGATCTCTCTTTCCGGCAGACACAAGTCTGCAGGGGTTCAAAGAACTGCTGGTGAGAAAATTGTCAAGTCAAGCGGAACGCGACCTGTCAACATCTCCTCCTTCACATTCTCCTGCAACTGGGGGTGCGAGGAAAAGGCTACGAATTCCGAGCCCACCCGCTGGTGGTGATGCAGGGCAGTCTGGAGCGACTGCTGATGCTGACATATGGTCCGGACTGAAGGACCTGCCAACGATTAAGGACCTGCCAACGATTACTGACATGTCGTCTACTGTCACTGCATATGATTCTCTCAACATTGAAAGAATGGTGGAGGATTATATGAGTGACCGCATCCAAGTAGGCACGTCAGACAGTCCGTACGTATACTGGCAGGGAAAAGAGGCAATTTGGAGGCCCTTGCACAAACTGGCTTTATTCTACCTAAGTTGCCCTCCCTCCAGTGTGTACTCCGAAAGAGTGTTTAGTGCCGCCGCTCACCTTGTCAGCAATCGGCGTACGAGGTTACTTCCAGAAAATGTGGAGAAGATGATGCTCATTAAAATTAATTATAATCAATTCCTCTATGGAGACATTTACCAGCAGCAATTGCCTCCAGAAAGTATACGGGGATCTGAGATGGTGGATTCCAGTGGGGACGAATTAATAATCTGTGAGGAGGGGGATGTACACAGTGAAAGGGGTGATGAATCGGACGATGATGATGAGGTGGACATCTTGCCTCTGTAGAGCCAGTTTGTGCAAGGAGAGATTGCTTCTTTTTTGGTGGGGGCCCAAACCAACCAGTCATTTCAGTCACAGTCGTGTGGCAGACCCTGTTGCTGAAATGATGGGTTGGTTAAAGTGTGCATGTCCTGTTTATACAACATAAGGGTGGGTGGGAGGGCCCAAGGACAATTCCATCTTGCACCTCTTTTTTCTTTCATTTTTCTTTGCGTCATGTGCTGTTTGGGGAGTATTTTTTGGAAGGGCCATCCTGCGTGACACTGCAGTGCCACTCCTAGATGGGCCAGGTGTTTGTGTCGGCCACTAGGGTCGCTTAGCTTACTCACACAGCTACCTCATTGCGCCTCTTTATTTTCTTCTTTGCGTCATGTGCTGTTTGGGGAGTATTTTTTGGAAGGGCCATCCTGCCTGACACTGCAGTGCCACTCCTAGATGGGCCAGGTGTTTGTGTCGGCCACTAGGGTCGCTTAGCTTAGTCACACAGCTACCTCATTGCGCCTCTTTTTTTTCTTCTTAGCGTCATGTGCTGTTTGGGGAGTATTTTTTGGAAGGGCCATCCTGCGTGACACTGCAGTGCCACTCCTAGATGGGCCAGGTGTTTGTGTCGGCCACTAGGGTCGCTTAGCTTACTCACACAGCTACCTCATTGCGCCTCTTTTTTTTCTTCTTTGCGTCATGTGCTGTTTGGGGAATATTTTTTGGAAGGGCCATCCTGCCTGACACTGCAGTGCCACTCCTAGATGGGCCAGGTGTTTGTGTCGGCCACTAGGGTCGCTTAGCTTACTCACACAGCTACCACATTGCGCCTCTTTTTTTTCTTCTTTGCGTCATGTGCTGTTTGGGGAGTATTTTTTGGAAGGGCCATCCTGCCTGACACTGCAGTGCCACTCCTAGATGGGCCAGGTGTTTGTGTCGGCCACTTGGGTCGCTTAGCTTAGCCATCCAGCGACCTCGGTGCAAATTTTAGGACTAAAAATAATATTGTGAGGTGTGAGGTGTTCAGAATAGAGTGAAAATGAGTGGAAATTATGGTTATTGAGGTTAAAAATACTATGGGATCAAAATGACCCCCAAATTCAATGATTTAAGCTGTCTTTTAGGGTTTTTTGAAAAAAACACCCGAATCCAAAACACACCCGAATCTGACAAAAAAAATTCGGTGAGGTTTTGCCAAAACGCGTTCGAACCCAAAACACGGCCGCGGAACCGAACCCAAAACCAAAACACAAAACCCGAAAAATTGCCGGTGCACATCACTAATTTACAGCCCCTGTGAACCCTTCTACTGTCCTTTTGCAACATGCCTCAGTATTCAGGTTCTGGCATCTGATGGCACATCCGCTCCACTGGTGTCAAATCGGGACTGTGGCAGCTGGACGGGAGGAAAAGACAGGAATACCGGAATTTAAATGGATTTGCTGGTCATTATTTTTACAAAATGTGTCTTGTCGCTGTTGGGGATATATATATATATATTAGTGATGAGCGGGTTCGGTTCCTCGGGATCCGAACCCCCCCGAACTTCACCTATTTTACACGGTTCCGAGGCAGACTCGGACCTTCCCGCCTTGCTCGGTTAACCCAAACGCGCCCGAACGTCATCATCCCACTGCCGGATTTTCGCGAGATTCGTATTCTATATAAGGAGCCGCGCGCCGCCGCCATTTTCACTCGTGCTTTGGAGATGATAGCAAGAGAACGTGGCTGCGTTCTCTCAGTTTCTGTGTTCAGTGTGCTGCAAATATCTGTGCTCAGTGTGCTTGCAAATATCTGTGCTCAGTGTGCTGAAAATATCTATGTTCTCTGACTGAAAAACGCTCCATATCTGTGCTGCATTGTAGTATATAGTTGGAGGACAGTGCAGAATTTTTCTGTGACCACCAGTATATATATAGCAGTAGGGTACAGTAGTCCATTGCTCTACCTCTGTGTCGTCAAGTATACCATCCATCAGGGCCGGCCCTAACCAATATGATGCCCTAGGCAAGATTTTGGCTGGTGCCCCCTAGCACCACCACTGGTTGCACCTCTTTCCAAGCACCATCACCCCTCACCCATAACAGTCCTTATTTTGGTGTTTGTACCCCCTATATTTTAAATAGGAACAGTTCGCACATTTGGCGCACAGCCCAGAAAGGGGTGTGTTTTTGCCGGCAAGGGACATGGCCACACAATAGTAACCCCAATTCCAATTACGCCACACAGTACTGCAACTTTTTTCACATTTGATCATGCGATAGTGTCCATAATTCACATTACATCCCACAGAAGTATCACTTTACCTTATAAACGTTACTCCTCACAGTAGAGCCCCTTATTCACATTACATCACACTGAATTGCTCCTTATTCACATTATACCACACCCTATCTCTCTTTATTCACATTAGACGACACAGTAGTGCCCTTTCTATATGCAACGCCACATTATACACATAATGCCACATAATGCCACACATTAGTAATGCATTTATACACATAATTCCACACAGTAATGCCCCTTACACATTATTAATGTCCTTATAAACATAATGTGCCTTACACATTATGACAACCTTTATGCCCTTTTACACATAATGTCCCTTACATATATGCCGCACATTATTAATGCCCTTATACACATAATGACACATAATGCCCCCTACACATTTGCTGCACATTATTAGTGCCCCTATACACATAATGACACAAATACACTAGTACCCTGTTACACATATGCCACATATTATTAATGCCCTTATACACATAATGACACACATAGTGCCCCTTACACATATGTTGCACATTATTAATGCATTTTTACATGACACACATAATGCTCCTTACACATATTCTGAACACTACTGCACAACCAACCCACTCACATGCACACAGCACTCACACTGCCATTAACACTGTGACCTCTGCCTCTGCTTGGATACAGATGTGTCCTCATAAATCTTGCCTCAATGCTAACGTTGGGCACCTTTTTTTAATAAAAATGCATCTTATTTGCATTGCTATGTGGCTAGGATGCACAAGCAGCTTCTGCTGATTAAAATGATATGTAGCATACCTATATACTGTGTGAGACTGTGGCTGTATCTGCATATGAAATGCTACACACAGAATATAGGCATGCCGCATATCATTTTAATCAGCAGAAGCTGCAGATGCCCCTAGGCATATCAAATGCCTAGTTTGCCTATAGCTATGGCCGGCTCTGCCATCCATCCATACCTGTGCTGCATTTTAGTTGTGCACAGTATATAGTAGGAGGACAGTGCAGAATTTTGCTGACCACCAGTATATAATATATAGCAGTACGGTACAGTAGTCCACTGCTCTACCTACCTCTGTGTCATCAAGTATACTATCCATCCATATCTGTGCTGCATTTTAGTTGTGCGCAGTATATAGTAGGAGGACAGTGCAGAATTTTGCTGACCACCAGTATATATATAGCAGTACGGTACAGTAGGCCATTGCTATTGATATATATTACTGGCATATAATTCCACACATTAAAAAATGGAGAACAAAAATGTGGAGGGTAAAATAGGGAAAGATCAAGATCCACTTCTACCTCGTACTGAAGATGCTGCCACTAGTCATGGCTGAGACGATGAAATGCCATCAACGTCGTCTGCCAAGGCTGATGCCCAATGTCATAGTAGAGAGCATGTAAAATTCAAAAAACAAAAGTTTAGTAAAATGACCTAAAAATCCAAATTAAAAGTGTCTGATGAGAAGCGTAAACTTGCCAATATGCCATTTATGAAACGGAGTGGCAAGGAACGGCTGAGGCCCTGTCCTTTGTTCATGGCTAGTGGTTCAGCTTCACATGAGGATGGAAGCACTCATCCTCCCACTAGAAAAATGAAAAGACTTAAGCTGGCAAAAGCACAGCAAAGAACTGTACGTTCTTCTAAATCACAAATCCCCAAGGAGAGTCCAATTGTGTCGGTTGCGATGCCTGACCTTCCCAACACTGGACGGGAAGAGCTTGTGCCTTCCACCATTTGCACGCCCCCTGCAAGTGCTGGAAGGAGCACCCACAGTCCAGTTCCTGATAGTCAAATTGAAGATGTCACTGTTGAAGTACACCAGGGTGGGGATATGGGTGTTGCTGGCGCTGAGGAGGAAATTGACAAGGAGGATTCTGATGGTGAGGTGGTTTGTTTAAGTCAGGCACCTGGGGAGACACCTGTTGTACGTGGGACGAATATGGCCATTGACATGCCTGGTCAAATTACAAAAAAAATCACCTCTTCGGTGTGGAATTATTTTAACAGAAATGCGGACAACAGGTGTCAAGCCATGTGTTGCCTTTGTCAAGTTGTAATAGGTAGGGGTAAGGACATTAACCACCTAGGAACATCCTCCCTTATACGTCACCTGGAGCGCATTCATCAGAAGTCATTGACAAGTTCAAAAACTTTGGGTGACAGTGGAAGCAGTCCACTGACAACTAAATCCCTTCCTCTTGTAACCAAGCTCCTGCAAACCACACCACCAACTCCCTCAGTGTCAATTTCCTCCTTAGACAGGAAAGCCAATAGTCCTGCAGGCCATGTCACTGGCAAGTCTGACGAGTCCTCTCCTGCCTGGGATTCCTCCGATGCATCCTTGAGTGTAACGCCTACTGCTGCTGGCGCTGCTGTTGTTGCTGCTGGGAGTTGATCGTCATTCCAAAAGGGAAAGTCGGAAGACCACTTGTACTACTTCCAGTTATCAATTGACTGTCCAACAGTCCATTGCGAGAAAGATGAAATATAACAGCAGTCATCCTGCTGCAAAGCAGATAACTCAGGCCCTGGCAGCCTGGGTGGTGTTAAACGTGTGTCCGGTATCCACCGTTAATTCACAGGGAATTAGACAATTTATTGAGTTAGTGTGTCCCCGGTACAAACCTCAGAAAAAGAGTCACCAGTGTCCTAAAAAATGCAGTTGTACCCAATGTCCACTTAACCACGGACATGTGGACAAGTGGAGCAGGGCAGACTCAGGACTATATGACTGTGAGAGCCCACTGGGTAGATGTATTGCCTCCCGTAGCAAGAACAGCAGCGGCGGCACCAGTAGCAGCATCTCGCAAACGCCAACTCGTTCCTAGGCAGGCTACGCTTTGTATCACCGCTTTCCATAAGAGGCACACAGCTGACAACCTCTTACGGAAACTGAGGAACATCATCGCAGAATGGCTTACCCCAATTAGACTCTCCTGGGGATTTGTGACTTCGGACAACGCCACCAATATTGTGCGTGCATTACATCTGGGCAAATTCCAGCACGTCCCATGTTTTGCACATACATTGAATTTGGTGGTGCAGAATTATTTAAAAAACGACAGAGGCGTGCAAGAGATGCTGTCGGTGGCCCGAAGAATTGCGGGCCACTTTCGGCATTCAGCCACCGCGTGCCGAAGACTGGAGCACCAGCAAACACTCCTGAACCTGCCCCGCCATCATCTGAAGCAAGAGGTGGTAACGAGGTGGAATTCAACCCTCTATATGCTTCAGAGGATGGAGGAGCAGCAAAAGGCCATTCAAGCCTATACAGCTGCCTACGATATAGGCAAAGGAGGGGGAATGCACCTGACTCAAGCGCAGTGGAGAATGATTTCAACGTTGTGCAAGGGTCTGCAACCCTTTGAACTTGCCACACGTGAAGTCAGTTCAGACACTGCCAGCCTGAGTCAGGTCATTCCCCTCATCAGGCTTTTGCAGAAGAAGCTGGAGAGATTGAAGGAGGAGCTAAAACGGAGCAATTCCGCTAGGCATGTGGGACTTGTGGATGGAGCCCTTCATTCGCTTAACCAGGATTCACGGGTGGTCAATCTGTTGAAATCAGAGCACTACATTTTGGCCACCGTGCTTGATCCTAGGTTTAAAGCCTATGCTGTATCTCTCTTTCCGGCAGACACAAGTCTGCAGAGGTGCAAAGACCTGCTGGTGAGACACTTGTCAAGTCAAGCGGAACGTGACCCGTCAACAGCTCCTCCTTCACATTCTCCCGCAACTGGGGCTGCGAGAAAAAGGCTAAGAATTCCGAGCCCACCCGCTGGCGGTGATGCAGGGCAGTCTGGAGCGAGTGCTGACATATGGTCCAGACTGTAGGACCTGCCAACGATTACTGACATGTTGTCTACTGTCACTGCATATGTTTCTGTCACCATTGAAAGAATGGTGGAGCATTATATGAGTGACCGCATCCAAGTAGGCACGTCAGACATTCCGTACGTATACTGGCAGGAAAAAGAGGCAATTTGGAGGCCCTTGCAGAAACTGGCTTTATTTTACCTAAGTTGCCCCCCCTCCAGTGTGTACTCCGAAAGAGTGTTTAGTGCAGCTGCTCACCTTGTCAGCAATCGGCGTACGAGGTTACTTCCAGAAAATGTGGAGAAGATGATGTTCATCAAAATGAATTATAATCAATTCCTCCAGCAATTGCCTCCAGAAAGTACACAGGGACCTGAGATGGTGGATTCCAGTGGGGACGAATTAATACTCTGTGAGGAAGGGGATGTACACAGTGAAAGGGGTGAGGAATCGGACGATGAGTAGGAGGTGGACATCTTGTCTCTGTAGAGCCAGTTTGTGCAAGGAGAGATTGATTGCTTCTTTTTTGGTGGGGGCCCAAACCAACCAGTCATTTCAGTCACAGTGTGTGGTAGACCCTGTCGTTGAAATGATGGGTTTGTTAAAGTGTGCATGTCCTGTTTATACAACATAAGGGTGGGTGGGAGGGCCCAAGGACAATTCCATCTTGCACTTTTTATTTATTTATCTCTGCATCATGTGATGTTTGGGGCCTATTTTTTTAAGTGCCATCCTGTTTGCCACTGCAGTGCCACTCGTAGATGGGCCAGGTGTTTGTGCCGCCCACTTGGGTCGCTTAGCTTAGTCATCCAGCGACCTCGGTGCAAATTATAGGACTAAAAATAATATTGTGAGGTGTGAGGTGTTCAGTATAGACTGGAAATGAGTGGAAATTATGGTTATTGATGTTAATAATACTATGGTATCAAAATGACCCCAAAATTCTATGATTTAAGCTGTTTTTGAGGGGTTTTTGAAAAAAAACACCCAAATCCAAAACACACCCGAATCCGCCAAAAATTTTCAGGGAGGTTTTGCCAAAACGCGTCCAAATCCAAAACACAGCCGCGGAACCGAGTCCAAAACCAAAATACAAGACCCGAAAAATTTCAAGTGCACATCTCTAACTTTGATACATACGCAATTAAGAAACAGCACTTACTACTCAAGGACAACATTTTGTTACATAAAGTATGAACATACATGCACATTAAACCATATATGGACTACAAACACATACACAAATACAGCCAACCAACGGGGGGGGGGGGGGGGGTCGGTTTTTAGAGAACCGAACTCCCCCGAACTTCACTACCCGAGCCCGGATCCGAGTCAGGCTCGGGTTTTCCAACCTTATTCGTAAACCAGAATGAGCAAAACGTCATCACCCGCTGTCGGATTCTCGTGGGATTTGGATTCCATATAAGAAGATGCGCGTCCCCACCATTTTCACTCTAGCATTGGAGAGTGTAGAGAGAGGATGTGTCTCCGTCCTCTGTGTCCTGCATCAGTTCAATGTTAGTGTCTTGTGCTGCATCAGTCCAGTCACAGTGATTGTGTTTTCTGCTGCCATATGTCTAGTGCTGCTGTATAAGTCCATTCCAGTGGTGCTGTGTTGTGCTGCATCAGTTCAGTGGTATATTGTGCTGCATCAGTCCACATGGGTTCACCATAAGAAGAGATAGTGGTCCTATAGAGGAAGCTAAGTGCTTTTCACTTAAGTTATTATTGCAAAATCCATACTATATGTGGTTACTCTTGATTAATGTAGTTTAAACTTAATAAAAGGTGAACTTTATAATCCATAGTCTTTTTTAATCTTACTATGAGGGAGATTTATCAAACTTTTTATAGAGAAAAAGTGGAGAAGTTGTCCATAGCAACCAATAAGCTTCTACGGGGTCTATGTACTAAGCTTTTGGAGAGAGATAAAGTGGACAGATATAAAATACCAGCTAATCATCCCCTAACTGCCATTCTACAGGCTGTTTTTGAAAAATTAGAGAGCTGGTTGACTGGTACTTTCTCTCCATCCATGGGCAGTACGGATGGTGTAATGATTAGCATTACTGCCTCACAGCACTGAGGTCATGGGTTCGATTCCCAGCATGGCCCTAACTGTGCAGAGTTTGTATATTCTCCCCGTACTTGCGTGGGTTTCCTCCGGGTACTCCGGTTTCCTCCCACAATCCCAAAAATATACTGGCAGGTTAATTAGCTCCCAACAAAATTAACCCTAGCGTGAATGTGTCTGTGTACATGTGGTAGGGAATATAGATTGTAAGCTCCACTGGGGCAGGGACCTGATGTGAATGGGCACATTTTCTCTGTAAAGCGCTGCGGAATATGTGTGCGCTATATAAATAACTGGTAATAAATAATAAATCCACTTTATCTCTCTCCAAGTCTTAGTACATAGACCCCTTAGTGTCAATTTGTACACTGTGCTAGATAAATGATAGCTAGAAGCTGTTTGTTTGCTTTGAGCAAGTATATAATGTAACAGTTTTGATAAACTGTATATTTCCCTATGTAATTCTATAAAGCCATCTGGGTCAATAAATTGGCTATATCTAAATACTGTTCTTAATATTTTCTTTTACTATTGCATAAGAAGTGAAGTTTTTATTGACAAATATTTGCTAGTATTAATCAGCGCCGAGTAGTCATTCTTCTTTTCCCTATCCTAAAGGATATATTTATCAACAAAGAAGCCACATTCTGGACTGATTCACAGACATAGGATATGCAGGATATGTGACTAACATACCCTTTCCTGTAAGCAAATCATAACATTGCACACTCCACCCAACAACCAGCACTTCATGCGTGACAGCCTCATGTGGATGGGGATCTGCAGCTTGAAAAGCTACAATGCCAGGATTTCATTACAACATCATTAAGCTTTGCATTTGTCAAGAAAGGATTTAAGTTTTTGTGTAAAGGTAGAGCTGGTGTCCTTCTGGAGGTTTCCCATCAATATTAAGTTGCAGGTATTGTAAAAAGAAAACATTATAAATGTCACCATTTTTCTTCTAAGATTAGTTCACTGTTATTTTAGGTATATGTGTATTCTCCATTATATATATTCTATAACACATGGAGGAAAATTTGGAGAAAAGCTTTTTAAAATGTCAATGTATAAAAGTACTGATTTGTTTAACTAAAGAGACCTAAAGCTGGCCGCATTGGGGCTGATGATGACAAAATTTAGTTGTGCGGGGCCCCAAGTGAATTGAGTGCTCTATACTGATCCATCTGAAATCATCTGGAATATTTTAGAAGATGACAGTGCACACGGACCAACAGCATTCATCTTCTGACCACACTAAAAGACACAGTGTAATGCAGGCCATACATTAACCAGGAGATTCCCTGACTGCCCGACAGCAATCTGATCTGCAAATCAAAAACAAACATCGATCATCAGCGATCCATTGAGGAATCGGCAAATTCCAGCATGTTAATATCCTCCACTTGCTGATCCAGATCTGCAATTCAAGGATTTCCAAAACGTTGGATTTCCCCTATCCCCTATATATATATATATACATATGTATCTAAATCATATGTCCAAACTTATGATTCCATATAAACATGATAGGGTCCGATGCAGTGAGGGGAAAGTGAGAGGAGGGGGGTGCCATTATGGACATTTTATTAGTATATACCATATTTATCTCTTTCAGTGTATTCAACTAAAAAAAGAAACCATAAGTTTCAACACAGTATACAGACATTGTTTAAAGGTGCCGTTACAAGTGACATTAACTTTAGGTTTAGTAGTAGAATGAGAATGATCCCAATGTAGACTGCTAGTGATGTGGATATAAATAGCATACTCCTGATACACTCTATAAGGGTTGGGATTGATATGCCGGTGTTTGGGATGCGATAGATCAGAATACCGACCACGGCATCCTGATGCTCAGAATCCCAACAGGGGAAGGTAAGTATACCTACCTTCCTCCAAAGGCCCCCTAAACCTAACCCTCCCTTCTAGCAGGCTAAACCTAATGCAGCTTCATCTTAACCACCACTGGTAGTGCCTAACCCTACCCCTCTTCCTGCAGCCTAAACCCAACCTTCCCCCCTGCAGCCTAAACCTACCCCCCTCCTCCCGGCATGGCTTACCTCTCTGGCAGCCTGGCATGCGGTCGGATGGTATCCTGGTGGTCAGGATTCTGGTGCTGGGTTTGTGACCATATTTAGGATGGCAGTGTCGGTATTTTGACTGCTGGGATCCCGACCTCCTGGATCCAGACCAGATCCCCTGTGTAATACAGGTCTGTCTGAACTACTGCCACAGGTCTCCTCCATAGATGGTTTTCATGAGCAGAATGGAGGAGGAAAGGAGAAGTAAAGACTAGAGATGAGCGGGTTCGGTTTCTCTGAATCCGAACCCGCCAGAACTTCATGGTTTTTTTTCACGGGTCCGAGCAGACTCGGATCTTCCCGCCTTGCTCGGTTAACCCGAGCGCGCCCGAACGTCATCATGACGCTGTCGGATTCTCGCGAGACTCGGATTCTATATAAGGAGCAGCGCGTCGCCGCCATTTTCACACGTGCATTGAGATTGATAGGGAGAGGACGTGGCTGGCGTCCTCTCCATTTAGATTATAAGAGACTGAGAGAGATTTACTGGAGCTGACTAGGAGGAGTACTGTTACTGTAGAAGTGTAGAGACTGAGTGGAGAGAGTTTACTAGTGAGGACAGTGCAGTTTACTTTATAATCCGTTCTCTGCCTGAAAAAAGCGATACACAGCACACAGTGACTCAGTCACATACCATATCTGTGTGCACTGCTCAGGCTCAGGCCAGTGTGCTGCATCATCTATTATCTATATATAATATTATATATATCTGTCTGACTGCTCAGCTCACACAGCTTATAATTGTGGGGGAGACTGGGGAGCACTACTGCAGTGCCAGTTATAGGTTATAGCAGGAGCCAGGAGTACATAATATATTATATAGTGAGTGACCACCAGACACACAGTGCAGTTTATTTAATATATCCGTTCTCTGCCTGAAAAAAGCGATACACACAGTGACTCAGTCAGTCACATACCATATCTGTGTGCACTGCTCAGGCTCAGGCCAGTGTGCTGCTGCATCATCTATTATCTATATATAATATTATATATATCTGTCTGACTGCTCAGCTCACACAGCTTATAATTGTGGGGGAGACTGGAGAGCACTACTGCAGTGCCAGTTATAGGTTATAGCAGGAGCCAGGAGTACATAATATATTATATAGTGAGTGACCACCAGACACACAGTGCAGTTTATTTAATATATCCGTTCTCTGCCTGAAAAAAGCGATACACACAGTGACTCAGTCAGTCACATACCATATCTGTGTGCACTGTGCAGTGCACTGCTCAGGCTCAGGCCAGTGTGCTGCATCATCTATATATATTATATATCTGTCTGACTGCTCAGCTCACACAGCTTATAATTGTGGGGGAGACTGGGGAGCACTACTGCAGTGCCAGTTATAGGTTATAGCAGGAGCCAGGAGTACATATTATATTAAAATTAAACAGTGCACACTTTTGCTGCAGGAGTGCCACTGCCAGTGTGACTGACCAGTGACCTGACCACACTGACCACCAGTATAGTTAGTAGTATACTTATATTGTGATTGCCTGAAAAAGTTAAACACTCGTCGTGTGACTTCACTTGTGTGTTTTTTTTTTTTTTATTCTATAAAAATAAAACTCATTCTGCTGACAGACAGTGTCCAGCAGGTCCGTCATTATATAATATATAATATATACCTGTCCGGCTGCAGTAGTGATATATATATATTTTTTATATAATTTATCATCCAGTCGCAGCAGACACAGTACGGTAGTTCACGGCTGTGGCTACCTCTGTGTCTCTGCACTCGGCAGGCAGTCCGTCCATAATTGTAATACCACCTAACCGTGGATTTTTTTCATTCTTCTTTATACATACATAGTTACATAGACATCTTCTCTTTATCAACCAGTCTATATTAGCTGCAGACACAGTACAGTACGGTAGTTCACGGCTGTGGCTACCTCTGTGTCTGCACTCGGCAGGCAGTCCGTCCATAATTGTATACCACCTAACCGTGGTTTTTTTTCATTCTTCTTTATACATACATAGTTACATAGACATCTTCTCTTTATCAACCAGTCTATATTAGCTGCAGACACAGTACAGTACGGTAGTTCACGGCTGTGGCTACCTCTGTGTCGGCACTCGGCAGCCCGTCCATAATTGTATATACCACCTAACCGTGGTTTTTTTTTCTTTCTTTATAGTCATACTAGTTACGAGTATACTATCTCTTTATCAACCAGTCTATATTAGCAGCAGACACAGTACAGTGCGGTAGTTCACGGCTGTGGCTACCTCTGTGTCGGCACTCGGCAGCCCGTCCATAATTGTATATACCACCTAACCGTGGTTTTTTTTTCTTTCTTTATACATACATACTAGTTACGAGTATACTATCTCTTTATCAACCAGTCTATATATTAGCAGCAGACACAGTACAGTGCGGTAGTTCACGGCTGTGGCTACCTCTGTGTCGGCACTCGGCAGCCCGTCCATAATTGTATATACCACCTAACCGTGGTTTTTTTTTCTTTCTTTATACATACATACTAGGTACGAGTATACTATCTCTTTATCAACCAGTCTATATATTAGCAGCAGACACAGTACAGTGCGGTAGTTCACGGCTGTGGCTACCTCTGTGTCGGCACTCGGCAGCCCGTCCATAATTGTATATACCACCTAACCGTGGTTTTTTTTTCTTTCTTTATACATACATACTAGTTACGAGTATACTATCTCTTTATCAACCAGTCTATATTAGCAGCAGACACAGTACAGTGCGGTAGTTCACGGCTGTGGCTACCTCTGTGTCGGCACTCGGCAGTCCGTCCATAATTGTATACTAGTATCCAATCCATCCATCTCCATTGTTTACCTGAGGTGCCTTTTAGTTGTGCCTATTAAAATATGGAGAACAAAAATGTTGAGGTTCCAAAATTAGGGAAAGATCAAGATCCACTTCCACCTCGTGCTGAAGCTGCTGCCACTAGTCATGGCCGAGACGATGAAATGCCAGCAACGTCGTCTGCCAAGGCCGATGCCCAATGTCATAGTACAGAGCATGTCAAATCCAAAACACCAAATATCAGTAAAAAAAGGACTCCAAAACCTAAAATAAAATTGTCGGAGGAGAAGCGTAAACTTGCCAATATGCCATTTACCACACGGAGTGGCAAGGAACGGCTGAGGCCCTGGCCTATGTTCATGGCTAGTGGTTCAGCTTCACATGAGGATGGAAGCACTCAGCCTCTCGCTAGAAAAATGAAAAGACTAAAGCTGGCAAAAGCAGTAGCACCGCAAAGAACTGTGCGTTCTTCGAAATCCCAAATCCACAAGGAGAGTCCGACTCCAATTGTGTCGGTTGCGATGCCTGACCTTCCCAACACTGGACGTGAAGAGCATGCGCCTTCCACCATTTGCACGCCCCCTGCAAGTGATGGAAGGAGCACCCGCAGTCCAGTTCCTGATAGTCAGATTGAAGATGTCAGTGTTGAAGTACACCAGGATGAGGAGGATATGGGTGTTGCTGGCGCTGGGGAGGAAATTGACCAGGAGGATTCTGATGGTGAGGTGGTTTGTTTAAGTCAGGCACCCGGGGAGACACCTGTTGTCCGTGGTAGGAATATAGCCGTTGACATGCCTGGTGAAAATACCAAAAAAATCAGCTCTTCGGTGTGGAAGTATTTCACCAGAAATGCGGACATAAGGGGTCAAGCCGTGTGTTCCCTTTGACAAGCTGTAATAAGTAGGGGTAAGGACGTTAACCACCTCGGAACATCCTCCCTTATACGTCACCTGCAGCGCATTCATAATAAGTCAGTGACAAGTTCAAAAACTTGGGCCGACAGCGGAAGCAGTCCACTGACCAGTAAATCCCTTCCTCTTGTAACCAAGCTCACGCAAACCACCCCACCAACTCCCTCAGTGTCAATTTCCTCCTTCCCCAGGAATGCCAATAGTCCTGCAGGCCATGTCACTGGCAATTCTGACGAGTCCTCTCCTGCCTAGGATTCCTCCGATGCATCCTTGCGTGTAACGCCTACTGCTGCTGGCGCTGCTGTTGTTGCTGCTGGGAGTCGATGGTCATCCCAGAGGGGAAGTCGTAAGACCACTTTTACTACTTCCACCAAGCAATTGACTGTCCAACAGTCCTTTGCGAGGAAGATGAAATATCACAGCAGTCATCCTACTGCAAAGCGGATAACTGAGGCCTTGACATCCTGGGTGGTGAGAAACGTGGTTCCGGTATCCATCATTACTGCAGAGCCAACTAGAGACTTGTTGGAGGTACTGTGTCCCCGGTACCAAATACCATCTAGGTTCCATTTCTCTAGGCAGGCGATACCGAAAATGTACACAGACCTCAGAAAAAGAGTCACCAGTGTCCTAAAAAATGCAGCTGTACCCAATGTCCACTTAACCACGGACATGTGGACAAGTGGAGCAGGGCAGGGTCAGGACTATATGACTGTGACAGCCCACTGGGTAGATGTATGGACTCCCGCCGCAAGAACAGCAGCGGCGGCACCAGTAGCAGCATCTCGCAAACGCCAACTCTTTCCTAGGCAGGCTACGCTTTGTATCACCGGTTTCCAGAATACGCACACAGCTGAAAACCTCTTACGGCAACTGAGGAAGATCATCGCGGAATGGCTTACCCCAATTGGACTCTCCTGTGGATTTGTGGCATCGGACAACGCCAGCAATATTGTGTGTGCATTAAATCTGGGCCAATTCCAGCACGTCCCATGTTTTGCACATACCTTGAATTTGGTGGTGCAGAATTTTTTAAAAAACGACAGGGGCGTGCAAGAGATGCTGTCGGTGGCCAGAAGAATTGCGGGACACTTTCGGCGTACAGGCACCACGTACAGAAAACTGGAGCACCACCAAAAACTACTGAACCTGCCCTGCCATCATCTGAAGCAAGAAGTGGTAACGAGGTGGAATTCAACCCTGTATATGCTTCAGAGGTTGGAGGAGCAGCAAAAGGCCATTCAAGCCTATACAATTGAGCACGATATAGGAGGTGGGATGCACCTGTCTCAAGCGCAGTGGAGAATGATTTCAACGTTGTGCAAGGTTCTGATGCCCTTTGAACTTGCCACACGTGAAGTCAGTTCAGACACTGCCAGCCTGAGTCAGGTCATTCCCCTCATCAGGCTTTTGCAGAAGAAGCTGGAGACATTGAAGGAGGAGCTAACACGGAGCGATTCCGCTAGGCATGTGGGACTTGTGGATGGAGCCCTTAATTCGCTTAACAAGGATTCACGGGTGGTCAATCTGTTGAAATCAGAGCACTACATTTTGGCCACCGTGCTCGATCCTAGATTTAAAGCCTACCTTGGATCTCTCTTTCCGGCAGACACAAGTCTGCTGGGGTTCAAACACCTGCTGGTGAGTAAATTGTCAAGTCAAGCGGAACGCGACCTGTCAACAACATCTCCTCCTTCACATTCTCCCGCAACTGGGGGTGCGAGGAAAAGGCTCAGAATTCCGAGCCCACCCGCTGGCGGTGATGCAGGGCAGTCTGGAGCGACTGCTGATGCTGACATCTGGTCCGGACTGAAGGACCTGACAACGATTACGGACATGTCGTCTACTGTCACTGCATATGATTCTCTCCCCATTGAAAGAATGGTGGAGGATTATATGAGTGACCGCATCCAAGTAGGCACGTCACACAGTCCGTACTTATACTGGCAGGAAAAAGAGGCAATTTGGAGGCCCTTGTACAAACTGGCTTTATTCTACCTAAGTTGCCCTCCCACAAGTGTGTACTCCGAAAGAGTGTTTAGTGCCGCCGCTCACCTTGTCAGCAATCGGCGTACGAGGTTACATCCAGAAAATGTGGAGAAGATGATGTTCATTAAAATGAATTATAATCAATTCCTCCGTGGAGACATTGACCAGCAGCAATTGCCTCCACAAAGTACACAGGGAGCTGAGATGGTGGATTCCAGTGGGGACGAATTGATAATCTGTGAGGAGGGGGATGTACACGGTGATATATCGGAGGATGATGATGAGGTGGACATCTTGCCTCTGTAGAGCCAGTTTGTGCAAGGAGAGATTAATTGCTTCTTTTTTGGTGGGGGTCCAAACCAACCCGTCATATCAGTCACAGTCGTGTGGCAGACCCTGTCACTGAAATGATGGGTTGGTTAAAGTGTGCATGTCCTGTTTATACAACATAAGGATGGGTGGGAGGGCCCAAGGACAATTCCATCTTGCACCTCTTTTTTCTTTTCTTTTTCTTTGCGTCATGTGCTGTTTGGGGAGGGTTTTTTGGAAGGGACATCCTGCGTGACACTGCAGTGCCACTCCTAGATGGGCCCGGTGTTTGTGTCGGCCTCTAGGGTCGCTTATCTTACTCACACAGTCAGCTACCTCATTGCGCCTCTTTTTTTCTTTGCGTCATGTGCTGTTTGGGGAGGGTTTTTTGGAAGGGACATCCTGCGTGACACTGCAGTGCCACTCCTAGATGGGCCCGGTGTTTGTGTCGGCCACTAGGGTCGCTTATCTTACTCACACAGTCAGCTACCTCATTGCGCCTCTTTTTTTCTTTGCGTCATGTGCTGTTTGGGGAGGGTTTTTTGGAAGGGACATCCTGCGTGACACTGCAGTGCCACTCCTAGATGGGCCCGGTGTTTGTGTCGGCCACTAGGGTCGCTTATCTTACTCACACAGTCAGCTACCTCATTGCGCCTCTTTTTTTCTTTGCGTCATGTGCTGTTTGGGGAGGGTTTTTTGGAAGGGACATCCTGCGTGACACTGCAGTGCCACTCCTAGATGGGCCCGGTGTTTGTGTCAGCCACTAGGGTCGCTTATCTTACTCACACAGTCAGCTACCTCATTGCGCCTCTTTTTTTCTTTGCGTCATGTGCTGTTTGGGGAGGGTTTTTTGGAAGGGCCATCCTGCGTGACACTGCAGTGCCACTCCTAGATGGGCCCGGTGTTTGTGTCGGCCACTAGGGTCGCTAATCTTACTCACACAGCTACCTCATTGCGCCTCTTTTTTTCTTTGCGTCATGTGCTGTTTGGGGAGGGTTTTTTGGAAGGGCCATCCTGCGTGACACTGCAGTGACACTCCTAGATGGGCCCGGTGTTTGTGTCGGCCACTAGGGTCGCTTATCTTACTCACACAGCGACCTCGGTGCAAATTTTAGGACTAAAAATAATATTGTGAGGTGTGAGGTATTCAGAATAGACTGAAAATGAGTGGAAATTATGGTTTTTGAGGTTAATAATACTTTGGGATCAAAATGACCGCCAAATTCTATGATTTAAGCTGTTTTTTAGGTTTTTTGGAAAAAAACACCCGAATCCAAAACACACCCGAATCCGACAAAAAAAATTCGGTGAGGTTTTGCCAAAACGCGGTCGAACCCAAAACACGGCCGCGGAACCGAACCCAAAACCAAAACACAAAACCCGAAAAATTTCCGGCGCTTATCTCTAGTAAAGACATCAGATGAAGAGAGGCCGAGAGAAACACTTCAAGGAGGAAGAGAGAGGTGGAGTGGATGTGAGATGAATAAACCCAGAAATAAAGGGCCCAGAGGCTAGTTTAAGATATGCAAATCGGTATTCCATGTTTAAAAATAACCCCACACATATAGCATATGTGCTTATTCAGAATTGCAACTGGAGTTGTAAGTTGGGGGAGAGAATGGTAGGTTTATGGTAGGGTGATTAAAACAAAGGCATGATCGTGAATGGGACAGATGAATAGCAGTAGCTATATCTGTTGTGGGTGACTGATGGCTGGTGCAAATATACACACTTACAATGATGATGATGACTGATAACACTAAGTTCAGATTGGATAATAGTGATTTGACTTTTGCAGCTGTTAATGATTTTTTCATTGCCTACGGCTATATCTTATGATTTACTGACCATTGATTCAGTAATTTTGTGGCCGTATTTTAGTGTGACTTTTTAGATATTTGTGATATACGAACACAACACTAGAGTTCTATAGAGTTATATAGTATTTATGTTTTATATCACCAAATAGAGAATGCATGTCCTGCTTAGGACATTTAAACTATATGACAATTTTGTTTTGATAGTCTTATGTGACTTATGTGAGTATGGTTTGTATACTTGTTCTTTATACAATAACATATTTACATAAAGTACTGTAAACACTACTCTGTCTTAAAATAATCAACACTCTGTTTTTGTTCTCTTTAGATCTTTGGCAATAAAACCCTGTTTGTATATAAATTATTTTAGCTTTAAAAAAAAAAAAAAAGTAATCTATTTTTTTATACATATTATTATTATTATTATTATTATTATTATTATTATATAGTTCTATTGCGAATGTGTAATTTTTTTTTTGTGATGACATACCAATATAACAATTTCTTTACCTTTTAGATTTGTATTTACATTATTTTTGCTTTACAGTAAATAGAAGAAATGTTTTAATCTAAAGTGTCACTTTACTGTGTGACTTTTTTTTTTGCATAATAGCTGTTTACATAATCCTTTATAGGTGATGGTGATAGCATAGCCTTTGCAATGAGCAAAGGAACAGTTGTGTACTGTACCTTTGGTGTATACCTCATCGGAATGCCGAATTATTGCCATCTACACTGCTGACTAAATTGTTGTCAGTGTTCCATTTCTATATTGCTGGCTCATTTCATATGTGGAGGTGGGAATATCATAGACTGCTTGTCTACTTTTAGTTGGTTACTAAATCTAGTACTATTGACAATCCTGACCTGCAGCAACAAGTTTATTGATTTCCCATTGAATGAGGAATCCCTTTTGCTGAAAATGCCATTGTTTAATTTCTGCAAAAATATAAATAAAAAATAGGGGCATTTGATGTTACTCATATACAGTAGCAGTAGTATTTACATGAAGAAGGTAATCCATGTTATAGATCAGGAAACATTTATATCCACCAGGGTCCACGATATATACGATGCATCATAATCCATAGTTTTGATGCCAAATTTCCATGAAGTAGCCATGAATCTTTCATCTGTATCAGTAACATGGGGTACAATATTATGTATTTATTATTTATTGGCATATACTGTACTTGTATAGCACCAGCATATTCTGTTGATCTTTAAAATTGGAAACAAAACAGTTATAAAACAAGACTGGGTAATATCTAGAGATGTGCACCGGACACTTTTTCAGGTAGAGCACGTTATACACATTGCAGCGGGTAAATCACATTATACACATTGTAAGGGTAAGCACATGGGGTGAGGTGGCAGACACACAGGGTGATGGTAAGAGGGCAGCACAGGGGGGAGGTGGCAGGCACACGTGGCTGGGGAGGTAGGCACACAGGGTTGAGGGTAGGAGCTCAGCAAGGCGTTGAGTGGCAGGCACACAGGGTTGATGGCAGAGCAGGGGTGAGCTTGTATGCATACAGGATGTGGGTAAGGAAGCAGTACAGGGGTGAGGGCGACAGATTATACAGCCAGTTTGGCGCACTTGTGATGCAGCATGCTTCTTATCAGCTCTAGCACCAGCCCTGTTTATTACCCAGGGCCTCCGGAGGACAGACACCATGCCCATCCAATGACGCTGGCTCTGCGGCTACTCCCCGTACCCACCCTGTCCCAGTTGTAATGGCCCAGTGCCGTAGCTACTTCCTCTACCCGGAGCAGAGATGGAGGCAGAGCAGTGTGGGGCGCTCTGAGTACATTCATTATGGAAGAACCCGGCTGGATATTTTTTAGCTGACACTACGCCAAGTACACCAATGTGCCCAGTGGCGCCCCCTAAGTCTGGTGCGCAAGGCAAGCACCCTGATCTCTTCCTTTTACCCCACCTCAGTCTATGAGTTATACAGGATAGTGCAGTACCAGCAGAAATTCCATAAGGTTAACTTCAAATTGAAAAGTAAAGTTGTACTGATTTCAATAGAAAGTGATAATAGGACAGTATGAAATCCAAGTAAGGGGTGTAGTATGGAATGCCGGTGGTCCGGCTCCCGGCGGCCAGCATACCGGCACCGGAATCCTGACTGCCGGCATACTGACAGCTGGGCGAGTGCAAATGAGCCCCTTGCCGGCTCGCTGCGCTCGCCACGCTGTGGGCACAGTGGCACGCGCTATCTGGACCCCCAAGAGGGAGAAAATGTGTCGGTATGCCGGCTGTCGGAATTCCGGCACCAGTATACTGTGCAACGGGATCCCGACAGCCGGCAAACTGAAGACCACCACCAAGTAAGAGAAGAGGCGATAAGTAATAGTGAGACATTACTATAGTATACATTGAATACACAGATCAATGACACATACCCTGTAAAGGATTTAACACAGAAAATAGCCAGCCCTACATAACTAATTATAAAAATAGTGGTAAAATAAGTGATCCTTAAATAAAAGGATAAATATACCCTGAATAAGAATAGGCTGGCATTGGGGTGGGGCGTACATACCTGTAGTCAGATCAACGGTGCCCTTGATGGCAGACTGGAGAAAGTACATGTTGAGGTAATCCAGATGCCTCTGCTGACACTGGGAGGAGATGTTGTGGCTACCCTCAAGGTAACAGTCATTTTTCTCCTCACAGACTGTAGGGTGTGAAAGCTGGCGTGGCCAGTAATTTGCAATTGATAGAAAAGATATGGAACTGAGGGGCAGATGTATTAAGCCTGGAGAAGTGATAAAGTGGAAGGTGATAACGCACCAGCCAGTCAGCTCCTAACTGTAATTTTTCAAAACCAGCCTGTAACTTGGCAGTCAGCAGCTGATTGGCTGGTGCGTTATCACCTTCCACTTTATCACTTTTCCAGGCTTAATACATCTGCCCTTAAGTTCTTGGGGGAAGTGGCTGTAGAAATACAAGTGCCAGCATGATCATCCAGGTCAGGCTGGCACTTGTAGTTCCACAAGAGCCAGCTGCTGTAGGTAGCAGATATTGGGGGGTGGGAGGGGGGAGAGAATGAGACATGGTGGAGGAGGGAAGGTGCAGGGATATCAGACACAGCCAGAACGATGGGAAGGCAGAAAGTGAAAGTGAAACTCAGGGACGGGGAGGGAGAGAGGAGGGAGCGCTGCTGCAGCCTCCTCTGTGGAGATCGTGACAGATAAGGAGCAGAGAATGAGATAAAGTGACGGCATCTGGTACTGGAGGTAGGGGGGGGGGTGTCAAAGTGATCAGTCTCAAGAATACAGCGCTCACTGTATGTGGAGCAGTGCCCAGAGTTGGAGACAGCACCTGTAAGTGGCTGTGGCTATGTCAGGGGGGGGGAGAATGCTCGCGGCAGCCGGCCAGCAGAGGGGATGATGACAGCCACTGACGTCCAGACCAGCCAAACGGAATCTGGTCCAGCGTCCCGGCATGCCAATCGACCACTGGTGCCATCTTCTCTGTGATTTTTGGAGATATGGCGCATGGACACTAAAGATGGCACCATATTCCCAAAGATGTCACTGGAAAGAGGGTTTTGGCCCTAATCATTAAACTCATTATACAGTAGGAAGGGGGTTGCAATGGACCACTTCAACAGCCCAGGCCTGGCTAATTAGTATCCTTCCCCTTTATTCAGCACCAGTGTCTATCAGGTTCATAATTGAATGAAAATAGTTAGTGGGATCCCAGAGCTTCCCTTTAATACTATGGTGTTGCTTTGTTCAGTATATTTTAAAATGTAAAAGAAACACACCGTATTCTATGTGCGTATGAATAAAAATACGGATTCAGTATTTTGTAATTTCCTCTGCAGAGCAGTCACTTTAATTCAGGATCTGTTGCATAACTTAGGTGGAGTCAAGTTCCACAGAAGCATGATTGGAACATCAACTTTCAGTGCACCGAGTATCAAGCATCTGTTTTTTCTTTTATTGCTCTTCTCCCTGATGTCATATCGAGATCATACATACCTCAGTTTCTTTCTAGGTCACTAAGCTATACAATAGGGAAAACACAATCCAAATTCATCCAGTAGTACTTGGGACAGATGGACAAAATGCTGACATATTTTTGTCATCTGCATGGTTCATAAACAGTCCTTAGAAGTATATTTCTCCAAAAATATTGCTATGTACAGGCTCGACCCTTACAGTTTTATTATATGTATAGGTGATGGTCACTGATACTTTCTTTTTAGGGTAGTCACTGTGATATTCTCTGCATTATATGATGTGCATTGTAGAGTTTTCTGCATTAAAAATGTATGGCGGTAACTACAAAGATTTCTGCATTATATGACACTGCAATGTTCTGTGGTGGTTGAAGTAGTATAGTGCAAGCAGCAATACTCACTTTTGAGTCTTAAGACAGTAGAGTCTGCATGCTCTATTTAAAAGTGAAGACACCTCAGAAACACAGAATAAATGCAATAGGCACTGTTATCGGGATGGGAGTCAGGATCCCAACAGTCAGAAGACCGACACAGGAATCTCGATGGACAGAATCTCGATGGTGGTAAGTAAGGGGTGGTTAGGGTTCGTGCTACAGTAGGCACTAAGGGGATGGTTAGGGTTAAGTCTGCAGCAGGGGATGGTTAGGGTTATGCTGCAGTGGAGAAGGTAGGGTAAGTCTGCAGCAGGGGATGGTTTGGGTTATGCTGCAGTGGAGAAGGTAGGGTACGTCTGCAGCAGGGGATGGTTAGAGTTATGCTAGGGTAGGAGGAGGTTTGGTTTAGGCTGCATGAGGAGGTTAAGGTTAGGCTGTGAGGTATGTTAAGATTGGGCTCTGGGGGGGAAGGTTAAGGTTAAGCTGCGATGGATGTTAGGATTGGGGGAAGGTTAAGCTGCGGGGAGGATTAGGGTTAGGCTGTGAGAGGAGGCTTCAGGGGTGGGGGAGGTTAAGGGTTATTCTGTGGGAGGAGGTTAGGCTGTGGGGAGTTAGGATCAAGCTGTGGGAGGGGTGGGTTAGGGTTAGTTTTAGGATTAGGGGTAGGTTTAAAATACCACTGTTGGTCTTCTGACTGCCAGGATCATGACAGTTTTGTTTTTTCCCCCCAACCCCTGTTATCTTAATGTAATTGGACTAATAATGGATTTTGCCCGTAATACAAACATTTCAGTCTTTACAATGTTGATGTCAGTATTCATGCAATCTAAATGTGACTTCTTTCTCCGATAGTTGGGGGGGGGGCTCAGCAGAGTTTTCCCCCAAGGTGTTGGCTTCACCCCTGGGTTCACATGTTTAAAACACATGCTAGCAAATCATTGTTGAATATTAATTTGAACACATTACTTAAAATTAATTGTACTCTTATATTGAGCAATTTATTCATTATAACTATTAGCGTGTAAATAATTTATTTTTGATAGGCATAATGTAAAACTGCAAAAGAGGATTTTTCAGTGCTGGGATGGGTGAAGACTGAATAAATAAATCAATTACATTTATGACACTATACTTTAACTCAACCCATCTTTACTCCACCATATGGGGAGAGCTAATGTGTTTTTTGGAAATTGTATAAATTGTCACAGCTACAGTGTACAGAATTATATATAATGTAAAACAACTCAAATTAGTAAATAGGTTTAAATGGTAAATAAGAGAGATCCAGATAAGTTTATGAACCATATATTTTTATTATTGATTAGAAGTGGAATTTAAAAAGCAAACAATTTCTATCAATGGGGGGGGAGAATGCTCGCGGCAGCCGGCAGCTGGGCACAGCTATGGGGACCAGGTTCGCACCAAGTTTTGCGAATCTCTATATGGGCCGCTTTGAGGAAGACCATATTTGGAGCGGCCCCTATAGAGAGAACCTGGTCCTCTATAGCCGTTTTATTGATGATTTGATTATTATTTGGAACGGGGGTCCTTCTTTAGCACAGGAATTTGTTAATTTTCTCAATCACAATACTTACAATCTTACTTTCACTCACACTTTTGATTTTGATTCAATTAATTATCTTGATATCACTTTCTCCATTCAGAACAATCTGATTATCTCCAATAATTATGTTAAACCAGTGGGCACTAGTAATTACTTACATTATGACAGTGCCCACTTTAAGCCTTGGATTAAAAATATTCCTAAAAATCAATTAATGCGTCTAAGACGAAATTGTAATCGTGATGAAGATTTCTTTGCACAATCCAAAACTATGATTGGACACTTCGAAAGAAGGGGTTATCCACATAATCTTTTGGTTGAAGCTCTTACATCAGCTTCATCTTCGACGCCTTCAGAACCCATCTTTGCACTAGGTAATCCTACTGACACTCTGGGGAGTGTTCACTCTGTGAAATTGGACCGAGGTGACTCCACCATGGGTGAGTTGAAGTTCATCTCTAAGTTTAACTCCAAATCACATATAATTAAGAAAATTGTTAATACCAATTTTGACATTCTGAAACAGGATCCTATATTAAGTAATTCCATTGGTTGTAAACCAAAGATGATTTATAAAAAGAATACCAACCTTGGTAATATACTAGCTCCCAGTGATTTAAGACCTGAAAAATCAACTAAGAGCAAAGAAGTTACTCTCAATACTTGGCTCCCCAATAGGCCTATAGGTAATTATAAATGCAACAAATCTGTTTGTTTAACCTGTAGCTATATGAGAAATAGGGTTACCAAGATTACCTCTACTAGCAATGGATCAAGTTTCCCAATCAAACAATTTCTTAACTGTGAATCTACATACTCTGTGTATGTTCTCCAGTGTCCCTGCCAACTACAATATGTTGGCAGGACCATTAGATCCATAAAAACCCGTTTCAGGGAACATAGGTGTAATATTCTTAATAAATCTTTTAAACACAGTGTCTCTCGACACTTTGCCAAATGTCATAACGGAGACCCAAGTGGTCTATCAGTGGTGGGAGTTGAACAGTTCAGTTTAACAAAAAGAGGGGGGAACAGATTCAGACAGCTCTGTTTGGGTGAATCTGCATGGATTTTCAAGCTCGATACTCTCAACCCCAGAGGGTTAAATGAGGCTATCGATTATTCATGCATAGATTGAAGTATTCCAGCTGGATTCTAATCATTGGGATCTTGTCTGATGGTATCTATGCCTTTATCTTTTATCTAAATTCTTATTATCCTTTATAAACTTTCTTTTTTCCACCCAATATATGTTTTCATTAATATAAAAAAACATTTTTTCTCCATTACACAAACCAAATTTTATATATTTATATATGTATATATATAGACTTTACTATTTATGCACTCACATGTGTATTTATCGATTATTTCTCTATATATATATATATATGTATATTTATACACATTTTATTAACATATATTATTTACCATATATATTTTATTTTATTACATATATATTTTTTTATATATTTTACGTATTTTTTTTTTATTTATTTTTATTTTTATTTTATCACAATTATCAGTTATTTCTGTATTATTTCACCAGCTATTAATTATCAATGAATACGAACAGGAAATATCGTAATTGTGTAGGTTTATTCATTTATTTGTACTCCATTTCATTTATGTTTATTCTTATTTTCAGTTTCTGCCCACAAGTATGTTTACATTTAGTATTTATTTAAACAAATATAAATCAATGATAATTGAATGTTTTCCACTATGTTCTCTATCAATTAGGAAAACCATTTTAGCACTGATTAATTTCAAGTCAGTGTTATGTATACCTGTTGATCAGTATGGAGTTCATTATTATCATGTTATTCTGTGAGTACGATACTGACCATATTATTATGTCTAGAAGAAAATTTCATCTTGATCAACTAATTGAATTGATTGATATATCTATTAATTTATTAATTTATTAAATCCATTAAATCATTAATTTAATAATTATGCTACCATCTCTTTATCCACCCTATTTTGGTTAATGTTTTTCAACCTTATTATTATATAGTATTATGATTATTAATATTTATTTTTATTTAGCTGATAGATTTGACCATTATAATCAGGCGGAACTTGCATGTTTATTTGCTTTTCATACATAGTGTTTTTATCCTAATTATCTTATTAATTACTTAAGTATGCACACCAGGACTTCTAATGAATTTAGAGGCGGGTCCTCTTAAGGAGTTAAATACGGGCCTCCATAGTGTGAGCCCCATCGTCTTGAGGAAGTCCCGGGATACGGGACGAAACGCGTTGACGTCACTCCTTCACATTGCTCACGGACGCACTGAGTGTTGCCAGTTACCGTCACCCGCAGCGGTGTTTTTACAATCTGTTTGATCAGCTGTGGAGAACATTTATCCGGAACGCCAGCCCAGCGTGTCACTGCAGCATCACGACCGGCTCGCCAAGATTCTCTGCACTTTGCTAGTGCCATCGGCGGACGCACGGCAGCTGCTCCGGTATCTCTTGTGCCGCGCCATTGCATTTCCCGCAGGACGGGTAATTATAACCGGCGGCTTCTCCTCTGCACTGGGACGCCAGTAGTTCAGAGGCACAAGACTATTGTTCTATTCATTCTCCAACAGGCTGTATTTATTGCTACTTTTTATCTCCAATTGATACAAAGAGACCACAATTTGGTCTATAGTGGCAACACTAAAGTGACACTATCTACTAACTTTTATCTAAGTGATCCACTCAGCAAATGTTTCAGTGTGCTTGAGCTCATTTCAGTATCTGTTTTTATTATTGTCTTTTTATTTTCATTTTTATGTGCTTATTAAATTTGTTTACTAGCAAGTTCCGTGTGAGTTGTTGGTTGATTGGAGCAGACACCTTTATTTATATTTAAATTTTTTAGTATCTATTCACTAAGCTCACTTCAAGCGCAGCACTTGTATATATTTTCAATTTCTATCAATGACAAACGTATTCATAAAATATATAAAATTTTTTTACTGTTTATTGCCTGTAAATTGCTAATAGTAAACAATTGTAAAAATACCACTGTATCAATAAAATAACACCAGGCATATGTCTCAAAAAAGAATAAAAATAAATGTAAAACTAAATGTAATTTTTTTAGTATATAACAGATTTTCTGGTATTTATTAATATCTATGTTATGCTGTAATGGCTAGATATAACATACTGTGTAGTACAGTAGCTTAATATGTACCTCTGTGTACCATTATTTATAGGATGCATTTGGCATCCTGTCGGTCAGGATGCCAGTGATCATGTGGTGGATGCCTGAATCCCGACCCCACTCGGACCGGCTCCGGAACACTGACAGCCAACATCCCGAAGGTGAGTATAGGGGTGGGGGTTCGGGTTCTTATAACACTCATATTATAAATCCACACAGTACAATTTCATGATTACAGCAGGTTTCAGTTTAACTGAACTGTTAAACTAATTTTATCCTAAATATGGGATCCGGTCTCTAGGTCGACAGTAACTAGGTCAACACTATGTAAGTCGACCACTATTGGTCGACAGTAACTAGGTCGACAGGGTCTCTAGGTCGACATGTTCTAGGTCGACAGGGCAAAAGGTTGACATGAGTTTTTCACAATTTTTTTCTTTTTTTTAACCTTTTCATACTTAACGATCCACGTGGACTACCATTGGAATGCTAATCTGTGCCAAGTGAAGCGGTAGCGGAGCAAGGCACCATGCCTGAAGCATGGCGAGAGGACACGGTGCACTAATTGGGGTTCCCTGCCACTCTACGAAGAAAATGACACCAAAAAAACTCATGTTGACCTTTTGACCTGTTGACCTAGACCACGTCAACCTAAAGACCCTGTTAACCTAGAGACCCTGTTGACCTAGTTACTGTCGACCAATAGTGGTCAACCTAGACACTGTCGACCTAGTTACTATCTACCTTCCATACCACACTCCCTAAATACTGTACAGTACATTGACATTACAATGTGGATATTTTAACTGTTGTTTTAGATAGGAATATATGAATGTCCTTTGGAATCTGACTATACATCTCAGTTAAATCTAAGTTTTCCAAAGCATGTCCTCAAAGAGATTTATTCTCTATCAATATAGATCTATCACAAACTGATCATTTAATAATAACAGAATTACAGTAATAAATGATCATCAAACGTGGCTAATGAAATGTCTGAATCTACACAAGTATGTACAGTTTTACTGTATAGTTTTGGGTAGAAATTAAAATATATCTTGTAACATGAATCAACGGATACAAAGTGAGGGATCAGAAGAACCGTGGCACTTCAAATGGTGACAAAGGCAGCCTCTTGCCAACACCTAAAGATCTATCCCAAGATCCAGAATGACTTAAACAGAGAAGTGGGGGAGTGGTGTGGAAGATGGCGCTAATGAGGGGAAAGGTGATTTTCGCTAATAATAAATAATACTTATCCTAGGATATTTCTCAATAGGAGAAGCGAGTAGCGAATAAAATCTCAGACATCATATTTTCGATGATTCTCATTTCAATTATAATCGCGACAGTTCAGTTGATACATGAAATAAATAAAATTGATAGTCCCAATGTGTAGTACATTCAAATAATCATGTAACATTAATGGTTAGTAAATGAGATGAAGCTTACATACTGTACACACATAGCTGAGACGGAAATACCACATATAAAGGTATCTTTAAATCAAACTTTATTTTATTGTTTTCTGTGGGGGCCAATGTATGTGTTTTTTCCTATGGGGCCTATGTGTTTAATTTTATTCTTGTGCAATGTTTTTCATCTGTGCTTGCGTCTGAGTTGCACCACGCATGCATGCACCATGATGGTGTTCATACAGAGATAGACACACAGACCACAAGAAGTGGATTTGCAATGTGTTGGCATTCCTGTGTGATTACATGGGGTTGGCTAATCAGACACAGATATAATGTAGTATGGGCATGTTGCTGAAAGTGTTTACATATTGAGAAATTTAATTGCTCACATTGGAGGCCATACTCAGATGGATTATTTGCACCTAGCATAGGTCTGATGAAAATTACAATGGTGCAATCGATGGTGGAATCTAAAGACACACAAAACATGACTGCAGCATCTGTAAACAGTAAAAGTGGGCATCTCAGTCCTTGCATATTTGGATGCATGGATGTACACCAGAGAAGGGCATTATAGCATCATTAGTATAAAGTCACAGACGAAACTGCAGCAAAAGATGCAAGGAAGTCCGCAACTGTGTTCTACTCAGAATCAGACCCTATGAGCAGGAATCCCACCTCTTGAACAGTCTCTACACCTACAACAGACCCTTCCCCATTTAGGGCTGCTTTCATACATTTTCCAGGCTGGTTTTCCATCCCCATCTGCCACCGGCAAGCACCCTCCAACATGCAATTTCTCTATTATCTCATTTATAACACCCACCTGAACTGTTCCCATTGACCATAGTTTTCAGTATTCCCTCTGCTTCTTCTTCTTATCTTCTTCTTATTTGTCTACTGACTACTGGCAGGTCCAGTTGGTTCTTCATTACAAAGAGGAGGAAGCTTGCAGTTGGGACAGAGAGCTGGATACCGAGACCATTCTTAGGGCATTGGTGGCATCCTTACAGTGATAAGCACCTCTTCAGTCATCCGAGAACCTGGATGCAGATGCCAGCCACCTGGTCTTGCTCCTTGCCTTGAGTTGTGACACTGGTCACACTGATCTTGTTGCAGCCCTGTATTCTTTTCACTAGAGCATTATTGCCCTAGTGAAAAGAATAATGTATAATTTTCACTGTATACTTTTATAATACTGTATAGTTTTCAATAGGGCATTATTGCAACTTGTTCTTTTCACAAAAAGACCAAGTTGCAATAAATAATGCTATCCTTTTGATAGCTTGTAAATGTGTCTTTAATACATGTGAAGCATGTTAATTTACCAAAATGTGGTTAGCAGTAGCAGAGATATTTTACAAAAAAATAGCAGCAAAGTAATCCCAAAAATCATTGTACTGTGCTATATTCAGTTCTGTAAATATGAAGAATAATGTAAACTTGCAATGATAATGCTTCATGCTTAACATAACTGTTTCAGAGCTAGTGCAAATTCATTTCCCAAGCTTTAATCTCTTATTGTAATTAAATTGTTATGCAATTTATAGGATGCATTTGATGATGCCAATGAGGACTTAATTAAAATCCTAATTTGAAGCATGTAAACAAAAATGTCTATTACATTAAACAGCATTTGTTTAAAATGGTTTTTACTTTACTTGTAATCTGTGTTTACCTCACTCTATAATTGTTACTCATGTAGCCTACATAATGTGTTTTTTCTGTATAATTACTTACTATAATCTATATGCAGTACAGTTGTTTTGATTGCATTTAAGATTTATTCAAAATATTCAATGAATAGGTTAAGCATAAATGGCCGCCCTTAACCTGTTTGGAACAAAGTAAAAATAAAAGTAATAATTTCTTTTCATTGCATGTCTTAAATATAAGTATAAATTTCAGTACAGGTTGAGTATCCCATATCCATATATTCCGAAATACGGAATATTCTGAAATACGGACTTTTTTGAGTGAGAGTGAGATAGTGAAACCTTTGTTTTTTGATGGCTCAATGTACACAAACTTTGTTTAATACACAAAGTTATTAATAATATTGTATTAAATGACCTTCAGGCTGTGTGTACAAGGTGTATATGAAACATAAATGAATTGTGTGAATGTACACACACTTTGTTTAATGCACAAAGTTATAAAAAATATTGGCTAAAATGACCTTCAGGCTGTGTGTATATGTGTATATGAAACATAAATGCATTCTGTGCTTAGACTTAGGTCCCATCACCATGATATCTCATTATGGTATCTAATTATTCCAAAATACGGAAAAATCCGTTATCCAAAATACCTCTGGTCCCAAGCATTTTGGATAAGGGATACTCAACCTGTATAATTAAAACATGTAAGGTACGAACTACATATCATATATTTTATTGCTAGAGAAGATGAAAAGTTGCAGCTGTATTGATGGTAATTGACTTTCATAGTGGAACTGGTTGTTTTGCAGAGGTTCTAAGTCCCACTTTTTCTTCACTATTCTTCACTGAATTTATTCATTATGTGATGCCATCCACATCATTGTTTGTTATATGTTTTTATATATAGAGAGTAAACTTTTTGGAAACAATGGACCTGATTCCGAGTTGATCGCTCGCTAGCTGCTTTTAGCAGCAGTGTACACGCTAAGCCGCTGCCCTCTGGAAGTGTATCTTAGCTTAGCTGAAGTGTGAACGAAAGGTTTGCAGCGCTGATGCGAAAATATTTTCAAGCAGTTTCTAAGTAGCTGCAGACCTACTCCTACCTTGCGATCACTTCAGTCTATTTAGTTCCTGCTTTGACGTCACAAACACGCCCTGCGTTCGGCCAGCCACACCCCCGTTTCCCCAGGCACGCCTGCGTTTTCATCTGACACTCCTGCATTTTTAAGCACACTCCCGGAAAACGGGCAGTGACCTCCCAGAAAAGCCCCTTTCCTGTCAATCACTCAGCGATCATCACAACGACTGAAAAGCGTAGCTCGACCTTGTGTGAAACTGCCTAGATTTTTGTTAAAGTACGTCGCACGTGCGCACTGCGGCCCATACGCATGCGCAGAAATGCTGATTTTTTTGCTTGATCGCTGTGCTGCGAACAACGGCAGCTAGCGATCAACTCGGAATGACCACCAATGTCCTATTAGCAAAATGAAAAGAATAGTGGCAGCTTGAAAAAGTGATGGTGAAAGTTTCATACTTCTTTGGTCCAACATTGCTGTGATCTTCAAATAATCAAATTAACTGTTTTTGTAATTAATTTACCATATCATCATATCAGCCCAGAAATCCCAAAAGCAGCACAACACTATTTGAAAAAATAAAACTTCCATTGACCATTGAAGGAAAACAGTTGCCATCGAAAGTTGAGTTACTAGGCATTTTCATACATGTCCACATCCAATCAGGCTTCAAAGTTTTCTGAAACATAAATGTTAATATTATGTATTTCAGCTCTCTTAATATGACTACAGTAAGTGTTCATAATCACCCAATAAAAGATATTAGCAAACAAATTGCAGTAAAAATATGGCAAAAACATGACATAAAATTTTACAAGACTATGGGTTACAGTTACTAACACTGCTCAAAGTGCAGTGTTATTGCTGCTCCTACTTTACATAAAAACATGGAATTTGACAGCAGATAAGAACTACTTGGCCCATCTACTGTAGTCTGCCCCTTTTTTTTTTTTTACTGTATTTTACCTCAAACCTTATTTGATCCTTATTTCTTTGTATGGATATCCTAATGTGCTGCATGCATGTTACTGCTGCTTGTACCAAGAACCCCTATGCCGAAGAGTGTGAGAGAAAACTCACCCCGTTGGCGATTGGAGTGGAGACAGGTTGAGCGTGCACAAGGTAGCAGGAGGAAGAACAATGACAGTAGCAGGAGGAGTGAGGAACAATGACATCATACAAACAAAAACTTTATTTAAAATGTCTGACATTCACAATAGTTCCTGCTTCACTTACACTCTGGGGATGATACAGCAGGTATTAGCAGCAAATGATTCTAAATAGGGAAGACAGTAAGTATAATTTCTCTTTTCTAATATTTTATCTTTAACTGTAAACATCTCAATTTCTTCTAAACATGACATAACACCTTCATCCACTCGACTCTTTAAATTATACTCTCAAACAAAATTGTACTGTATAAAGGTTCTCAGGCAAATAACAGTAGTTAAATGTGCAATATTATAATGAAAATTTAACGGAAACAACAAAATACTCTGTTCGGATAAATTAATACTATTACAAAATGATCTTTAGGAAAAAAAAGTAATGATAGCAATTAAGTATTGAAAATGCTAATTTTATAGTCAAGGACAATTACTTCATTTAACGTGTACTGGAACAATGCCAGAAAGAGGTAATTTAGCCCTCTAACTCACACTTACTTCATGATAGATCTCATATTCCCATTATTTCTCATGGGTAGGTGAGAATGAGGAGGCAAGACATAAGATACATATTGACCTTTCATACAGCTCTTGAAGAACATCTTTAAAAATGATTACTATTGTAATATTTTAATTGAAACAATTTAACAAATGAATATCTGCCATCAATCGCTGGTTACACAGAAACAGGACGAGCGACTCTATTAACTATATTAACAGAAGCAGGAAGGACCCACCTCATCTATATATAATGCAGTCTGTGACTCTGCCCTGACTCTATAATGGAAAGCAAACAACAGCCCACTGCATTGATGCTATGTATAACCTGTGGGCGGTATAATGAGATATTGATTCTTTTAGATCTTGTGCCGAGAGGGGTAGATTCTCTTGTGCAGACTAATGGTAATAATATTCAATTACTGAATCATTTGTAAATACTGCATTACGTATATGATTTAATTAAATGTGACAATTTTTCAAATTCATTGTCTTAATCTTCAGTTTATTTAAAAACACCTAACTTCATACTAAAGCATAAGGAAAGTCTGTGAAGTACAGTATACTGTATATATGACAAAAAGGGCTCGTAATAAATTCGGATTATGTCAATATGGTGAGACAGTGGTTTAATGCAGGTTTTACATAAAAAGTGGATTATGATGTTTTTATATTGAAAAACAAGTGACCTATTTGATGTAAAATGAACCTTGTAACAGTAATTTTATTGTATCTTCCGTCTGCAATTAAAATAGTATACTTCTTAATGGGTGAGTATTGGGCCAGAAGCGTCAATCAACCAAAAATGTAATGAATGTTCCTGTAGAATTCTAACGACAAAGTATTATATATGTACAGTATATGGGTACATTCATCTTCTGTTAAAAACAATTACCCAGTGTTGCCAGGAAGACTACACAGTCTATGCCACAAAATCATGAAACGCAAAGATAAAAAAACAAACATTATTTTTCACATATTGAATATTAATATAGTTTATTGATAATTGTATAACATAGTAGAAGTATTCTCTTAAATACATTCTACAAAAATTTATTTAATTTTGCCTTGTTTTATACCTAATTTAATCAAAGGGCCATAACTTTGATGGTACATTATGTTTTTGTACTTTATATCATGACTTATGCTTGTGTCAGAGTTCATTTAAAGGGCACCTGTACTAGGAAAAATAGTTTTTAAATGTTACTCCCATCCCCCATAGCTTAGCAAACATTTACATTAGAGATGTGCGGGTTCGTTTCCTCGGAATCCGAACCCCCCCGAACTTAACCCATTTTACACGGGTCCGAGGCATACTCGGATTCTCCCGTATGGCTCGGTTAACCCGAGCACGCCCGAACGTCATCATCCCACTGTCGGATTCTCGCAAGATTCGTATTCTAAATAAGGAGCCGCGCGTCGCCGTCATTTTCACTTGTGCATTGGAGATGATAGGGAGAGGATGTGTGCAGCGTTCTCTCAGTTGTGTTCAGTGTGCTGCAAATATCTGTGCTCAGTGTGCTGCAAATATCTGTGCTCAGTGTGCTTGCAAATATCTGTGCTCAGTGTGCTGAAAATATCTACGTTCTCTGCCTGAAAAACACTCCATATCTGTGCTCAGTGTGCTGCAAATATCTGTGCTCAGTGTGCTTTATTGTGGGGACTGGGGACCACCAGTATGATATAGTAGGAGGACAGTGTAGAGTTTTGCTGACCAGTGACCACCAGTATTATACGTTCTCTGCCTGAAAAACGCTCCATATCTGTGCTGCATTGTAGTATATAGTAGGAGGACAGTGCAGAATTTTGCTGACCAGTGACCACCAGTATTATATCAGTACGGTACAGTAGTCCACTGCTCTACCTACCTCTGTGTCGTCAAGTATACTATCCATCCATACCTGTGGCGCATTTTAGTTGTTGTGCGCAGTAGTAGGAGGACAGTGCATAATTTTGCTGACCACCAGTATATAATATATAGCAGTACAGTACAGTAGTCCACTGCTCTACCTACCTCTGTGTCGTCAAGTATACTATCCATCCAGCGATCTTGTTGCACCTCTTTTTTTCTTTGCATCATGTGCTGTTTGGGGACTATATTTTGAAGTGCCATCCTGTCTGACACTGCAGTGCCACTCCTATATGGGCCAGTTGTTTGTGTCGGCCACTTGGGTCGCTTAGCTTAACCATCCAGCGACCTTGGTGCACCTCTTTTTTTCTTTGCATCATGTGCTGTTTGGGGACTATTTTTTAAATCTGCCATCCTGTCTGACACTGCAGTGCCACTCCTAGATGGGCCAGGTGTTTGTGTCGGCCACTTGGGTCGCTTAGCTTAGCCACACAGCTACCTCATTGCACCTCTTTTTTTCTTTGCATCATGTGCTGTTTGGGGACTATTTTTTAAATCTGCCATCCTGTCTGACACTGCAGTGACACTCCTAGATGGGCCAGGTGTTTGTGTCGGCCACTTGGGTCGCTAACCTTAGTCACACAGCGACCTTGGTGCACCTCTTTTTTTCTTTGCATCATGTGCTGTTTGGGGACTATTTTTTGAAGTGCCATCCTGTCTGACACTGCAGTACCACTCCTAGATGGGCCAGGTGTTTGTGTCGGCCACTTGGGTCGCTTAGCTTAGTCATTCAGCGACCTCGGTGCAAATTTTAGGACTACAAATAATATTGTGAGGTGTGAGGTGTTCAGAATAGATTGAAAATGAGTGGAAATTATGGTTATTGAGGTTAATAATACTATGGGATCGAAATTACCCCCAAATTCTATGATTTAAGCTGTTTTTGAGAGTTTTTTGTAAAAAAACACCCGAATCCAACAAAAAATTTTCAGGGAGGTTTTGCCAAAACGCGTCCGAATCCAAAACACGGCCGCGGAACCGAATCCAAAACCAAAACATGTCCGGTGCACATCACTAATTTACATCCATTAGCATCTGTAATGTTCCTTTCACCATTTTTAACAATTGAATAACACAACCAGTTTCTGTGGGGCTCTTGGATGGCCCCACACTCTCAGAACATCACATCAGTGAAATTATTATACAATCAGAAATTTGTTCATAGCAATGTTTTTTTGTAAGTCCTACATGTCACAGTTTTCAGTTTGTTTAAAACATCTTTTAATAAGCTCTCTCTGAATTCATATAAAACTTTTGTTAATGAAGTTCAACCAGATAAGGGCAGCATGGGTGGTATAATGGTTAGCAATACTGCCTCACAGCACTGAGGTCTTGGGTTTGATTCCCATCATGGCCCTAAGTGTGTGGAGTTTGTATATTGTCCATGTGCTTGCATGGGTTTCCGCTGGATGTTCCAAAAATATATGGGTAGAATAATTGGCTCTATGCAAAAAATTGTCCCTAGAGGGTGCATGTGTGTGTGTTCGTGTGATAGGGAATATAGATTGTAGGCTCCAGAGTGGCAGGGTCTGATGTGAATAGCCATAATACTCTGTAGGAATATGTTTTATAAATAACTGTTAATAAATAAATAAGAGACAAAGGGGCAGATGTGCAGAATTAAGCCTGGAGAAGTGATAAAGTTAAAAGTAATAATGCACCAGTCAATACGCTACTAACTGTCAAGTTACAGGCTGGGTTTGAAAAATGACAAGAGCTGAAGTTTTTTAATACTTCTCCAGGCTTAGTACATCTGCCCCAAAGGGAGGGATGTACTAACTATTGGTTGTACATCCCGCATTTATACTTATCACATACAGTGGGGGTCATTCCGAGTTGACTGCACGCTGCAACTTTTGCAGCCCGTGCGATCAGATAGTCGCCACCTATGGGGGAGTGTATTTTAGCTTAGCAAGTGTGCGAAGGCATGTGCAGGGGAGCTGGGCAAAAAAGTTTTGTGTAGTTTCTGAGTAGCTCTCAACTTACTCTGCCACTGCGATCACTTCAGCCTGTCAGGTCCCGGAATTGACGTCAGACACCCGCCCTGCAAACGCCTGGACACGCCTGCGTTTTCCTCACCACTCCCAGAAAACGGTCAGTTGCCACCCAGGAATGCCTTCCTGATGTCAATCTTCTTGCGTTCGCCGCTGTGAACACTTTCCTCGTTGATCTCGACGCTGCCCGGTGACAGCCGCGCATGCGCAGTTCGGACCCGTTCGCGCCGCTGCAAAAAAAGCAGCGTGCGAATGGGTCGAAATAACCCCCTGTATGTACTAACATATGCTGTTAGTATCACAAATGACAGCTCTCCTGGTAAGAGCTGTCCTTTGCGATTAGCCGCCATGTCTGTGTGAGCAGGGTGCAGACATGTTTGTGTAGCTGCGCAGCCAGGAGGAGCCAGAGTTTCACCAGCAAAACCATCATCTGTGTGAGCTGCTGCTGCTACAGAAGGAGGGAGGCCGCTCATCCACGCCATGTCCTATGTGACCCCAGGGGAAGGAAGGACCGTGCTGCCTGCTAGACATATACAAAGAACAGAGAAAACTTGCGCTTCAAACAATAGTGCGACGACAAATGCTGAGGTGGTCACCAACACCCCAAAAAGGTTTCAAGATAAAGTCAAATACTTCTAATAGTCTAATAGTTATCAAACCTTCTAATAGCTCACCTGATGCAATTTGGACACCACATTAGGCAGCCCTCTAGCTTCAAAGGGTCGTATAATAAGCCTACTGTATGTCTCAGTAACAATTTAAATGAATACAATTAAACAAAAAACAATAAAAACACCTCAGATCTATTAAAGAAGGAAGGAACAGTTGACTACAAGAAAAGGACTGGAGGGCTGCATGCGGCCCCAGGGCCACCTGTTGCCATCACTGTTCTAAAGAGAACTAGTGGAGGTGTTGTCCACAGCAACAAATCATATGCAAGCTATCATTTATTTAGTAAATTCTAAAAAATTATAGCTAGCATCTGTTTGATTCTATGGGCAACACCTCAACTTGTCCTCTTTAGAAGGTTTGAAAAATCTCCCCCTAAACATTGTGGGTCTGATTCGGAGATGCATGCACTGCCTATGCCGGACACAGTGTAGCAACTTTTTTCTATTGCGCATGCATCCCAATTATTAGCTTGCCCCCTAAAACATCTGAGAGGTGCACATGACTGGGTCAGTGTCAGAATGGAGATTATTCCCTTTCCGACTGCTCAACCTCCCCACAACCCTTCTCCACCCACCTCCAGAGCCTTTCTCCATCCACCTCCAAGGCCCTACACCAAACCCTGCACCCAGTTCCAGCCCCTACAATGTGTGGCTAGTTACTGTGGGATCAGCCCTAGCATAGCTACTGAAATGTTTTTAGCTCTGTGTTGTTTCTCCTGCCTGAATCCCCAAATTATGGTTAAAACAGTATATGAGATTACTAATCAGAACACTGTTCTCATCTGTGTATTGTCATCATCTCCTGCCTCATCTCCAGCCTCCTGCACCAGTACATTAATCCTTGGATTTCACAAAAAGATAGTGGAATAGATAACGGTTGTCACAAAACATCCCATTTCCCTCTGCCGCTGGGTTACTCACCGGTCACCGCGCTCCTGATTCCGGCTCCACAGCACGCTCACTGCAGGTCCTGGTGTCCTCGCTTCGGTTGCGGCTTCCATGTCAATCTCTGCCAATGTCAGTAGGTCTCTGGCATGTACAGGCCGCAATCCATGGTGGTGCTAATTGCTGGGCGCCACCATAACAGTCTGGATCATATTTGCAAATCCTCCAATGGGAGACCAGTATGTTCCACCTGATGCTGAAAGCCAATACGAGCTCACTCAGGGATATGCAGTACTGTAAAGCCACAGCACTGACACTCCCAAATTAGTAGTGCCATGTTGTCTAACACAGCTCCTACTTTGTCAAGCCAGTCCTGAGCTCCTGTGGCTAGTTTTCCAAAACTAATGCTTTTCCTGTTTCTAGTGCAGCATTACCTTTTAACTACACACCAGTATCCAAGTTGCTGCTCACTATTTTTTCCTTAATCCAGAGAACAGATTTCAGAGTGTTACTCAGTAATACTGTCTGTCAGGTACTGCAACTGTGTCTACACAGTTCCCACTGTGTCCAGCTATAGACCAGCTATTGTTCAGTGATTTCAGTAATCTACTGATCATACTGTTACCAGACTGCAGTATTTACTACAAGAGCATTGTGAGACTAATCAACTCACCTGAGAGGCTCACCTGTGCTTTCTAATCTGCCACAGGAATCCTGAACCTCTGCAGTGTGGTTAACCTCTGAAATCTATGCATTGATGCATACTTGCCTACCTGACCCTCTCCATGAGGGAGAAAATGCTCTGTTCCTGGACTTTCCTGGTAATGTATGATTGCCTTCACCTGTGGTGAGCTAGTTAATTGATAAGACAGGTGTTTCAGAGGGTGTTGGAGAGGGTCAGGTAGGCAAGTATGTCTTGATGCAGTATTTACATTTCCTCTGCCTGCTACCAAAAATTAGCACCAAGCAGCACAGTCTTACCTTCAGTTTCCTGTTATTATCTTACTCAGTTCCCACTGAGTCCAAACTTCCTGTTGAACTTCTAGCTAGGTGCAGTTTCTACATTCACTGCCTAACCGATTCCTATTTGGTCCCATCTCCTGTGCAGGCCTTCCACCTGGCTGTACAGCCGGATTCAGTCCAGTCCAGTCCTGCCTTCTCAGCTTCCAGGCTGGTCCATACCTTCCAACATGACCCCCTCCAGGAGGGACAGAATGCTCTGCTCCTGGACTTCCCTCTCAATGTATGATTGTCATCACCTGTTTTGAACATGTAACTTGATAAGAAAGGTGTTTCAGCACAGGTGATGGCAATCATGCATTAAGAGGGAAGTCCAGGTGCAGAGCATTCTGTCCCTCCTGGAGTGGGTCATGTTGGAAGGTATGCTGGTCAGTATTCGGTGCCATCTAATCCAGTCTCCGGTTCCAGTACGGTCCGTTTATTCTTCAAAGCAACTCCAGTTCCAGACCCACAGTGCTAACCAAGTTCAAGCCTGTTTCCTCTACAACATAGGTCTGCAAACTCGGTCCTCATGACCCCACACAGTGCATGTTTTGCAGGTCTCCTCACAGAATCACAAGTGAAATAATTAACTCCACCTGCGGACCTTTTAAAATGTGTCTGTGAGTAATTTTATACACCTGTGCACCTGCTGGGTTACCTGCAAAACATGCACTGTGTGGGGTAATGAGGACCGAGTTTGCAGACCTATGCTCTACAACATAAGTCTACCAAAATCCAAGTGCTTCCACGGGTTCCTGTCCTACTACTGAAATCCAGATTCAGCCCGGTTATTATCATCACAAGCTCTCATTTATTTCTTCATATATCTATCTGTTCATCATTCAAATGCATCACAGATAATTTTTCTACTGGTTATATCTGCCAGCAACCATTGCTAGATAGTGCAAACATTGCATCATTTATAATGACTTATAGACATAGTCATTTACATATATGCCCATAATGGTATAGAGATGAGCGGGTTCGGTTTCTCTGAATCCGAACCCGCCAGAACTTCATGTTTTTTTTCACGGGTCCGAGCGACTCGGATCTTCCCGCCTTGCTCGGTTAACCCGAGCGCGCCCGAACGTCATCATGACGCTGCCGGATTCTCGCGAGGCTCGGATTCTATCGCGAGACTCGGATTCTATATAAGGAGCCGCGCGTCGCCGCCATTTTCACACGTGCATTGAGATTGATAGGGAGAGGACGTGGCTGGCGTCCTCTCCATTTAGATTATAAGAGACTGAGAGAGATTTACTGGAGCTGACTAGGAGGAGTACTGTTACTGTAGAAGTGTAGAGACTGAGTGGAGAGAGTTTACTAGTGAGGACAGTGCAGTTTACTTTATAATCCGTTCTCTTCCTGAAAAAAGCGATACACAGCACACAGTGACTCAGTCACATACCATATCTGTGTGCACTGCTCAGGCTCAGGCCAGTGTGCTGCATCATCTATTATCTATATATAATATTATATATATCTGTCTGACTGCTCAGCTCACACAGCTTATAATTGTGGGGGAGACTGGGGAGCACTACTGCAGTGCCAGTTATAGGTTATAGCAGGAGCCAGGAGTACATAATATATTATATAGTGAGTGACCACCAGACACACAGTGCAGTTTATTTAATATATCCGTTCTCTGCCTGAAAAAAGCGATACACACAGTGACTCAGTCAGTCACATACCATATCTGTGTGCACTGCTCAGGCTCAGGCCAGTGTGCTGCATCATCTATATATATTATATATCTGTCTGACTGCTCAGCTCACACAGCTTATAATTGTGGGGGAGACTGGGGAGCACTACTGCAGTGCCAGTTATAGGTTATAGCAGGAGCCAGGAGTACATATTATATTAAAATTAAACAGTGCACACTTTTGCTGCAGGAGTGCCACTGCCAGTGTGACTGACCAGTGACCTGACCACACTGACCACCAGTATAGTTAGTAGTATACTTATATTGTGATTGCCTGAAAAAGTTAAACACTCGTCGTGTGACTTCACTTGTGTGTTTTGTTTTTTTTTATTCTATAAAAATAAAACTCATTCTGCTGACAGACAGTGTCCAGCAGGTCCGTCATTATATAATATATAATATATACCTGTCCGGCTGCAGTAGTGATATATATATATTTTTTATATCATTTATCATCCAGTCGCAGCAGACACAGTACGGTAGTTCACGGCTGTGGCTACCTCTGTGTCTCTGCACTCGGCAGGCAGTCCGTCCATAATTGTAATACCACCTAACCGTGGATTTTTTTCATTCTTCTTTATACATACATAGTTACATAGACATCTTCTCTTTATCAACCAGTCTATATTAGCTGCAGACACAGTACAGTACGGTAGTTCACGGCTGTGGCTACCTCTGTGTCTGCACTCGGCAGGCAGTCCGTCCATAATTGTATACCACCTAACCGTGGATTTTTTTCAGTCTTCTTTATACATACATAGTTACATAGACATCTTCTCTTTATCAACCAGTCTATATTAGCTGCAGACACAGTACAGTACGGTAGTTCACGGCTGTGGCTACCTCTGTGTCTGCAGTCGGCAGGCAGTCCATAATTGTATACTAGTATCCATCTCCATTGTTTACCTGAGGTGCCTTTTAGTTGTGCCTATTAAAATATGGAGAACAAAAATGTTGAGGTTCCAAAATTAAGGAAATATCAAGATCCACTTCCACCTCGTGCTGAAGCTGCTGCCACTAGTCATGGCCGAGACGATGAAATGCCAGCAACGTCGTCTGCCAAGGCCGATGCCCAATGTCATAGTACAGAGCATGTCAAATCCAAAACACCAAATATCAGAAAAAAAAGGACTCCAAAACCTAAAATAAAATTGTCGGAGGAGAAGCGTAAACTTGCCAATATGCCATTTACCACACGGAGTGGCAAGGAACGGCTGAGGCCCTGGCCTATGTTCATGGCTAGTGGTTCAGCTTCACATGAGGATGGAAGCACTCAGCCTCTCGCTAGAAAAATGAAAAGACTCAAGCTGGCAAAAGCAGCACAGCAAAGAACTGTGCATTCTTCGAAATCCCAAATCCACAAGGAGAGTCCAATTGTGTCGGTTGCGATGCCTGACCTTCCCAACACTGGACGTGAAGAGCATGCGCCTTCCACCATTTGCACGCCCCCTGCAAGTGCTGGAAGGAGCACCCGCAGTCCAGTTCCTGATAGTCAGATTGAAGATGTCAGTGTTGAAGTACACCAGGATGAGGAGGATATGGGTGTTGCTGGCGCTGGGGAGGAAATTGACCAGGAGGATTCTGATGGTGAGGTGGTTTGTTTAAGTCAGGCACCCGGGGAGACACCTGTTGTCCGTGGGAGGAATATGGCCGTTGACATGCCAGGTGAAAATACCAAAAAAATCAGCTCTTCGGTGTGGAGGTATTTCACCAGAAATGCGGACAACAGGTGTCAAGCCGTGTGTTCCCTTTGTCAAGCTGTAATAAGTAGGGGTAAGGACGTTAACCACCTCGGAACATCCTCCCTTATACGTCACCTGCAGCGCATTCATAATAAGTCAGTGACAAGTTCAAAAACTTTGGGTGACAGCGGAAGCAGTCCACTGACCAGTAAATCCCTTCCTCTTGTAACCAAGCTCACGCAAACCACCCCACCAACTCCCTCAGTGTCAATTTCCTCCTTCCCCAGGAATGCCAATAGTCCTGCAGGCCATGTCACTGGCAATTCTGACGAGTCCTCTCCTGCCTGGGATTCCTCCGATGCATCCTTGCGTGTAACGCCTACTGCTGCTGGCGCTGCTGTTGTTGCCGCTGGGAGTCGATGGTCATCCCAGAGGGGAAGTCGTAAGCCCACTTGTACTACTTCCAGTAAGCAATTGACTGTTCAACAGTCCTTTGCGAGGAAGATGAAATATCACAGCAGTCATCCTACTGCAAAGCGGATAACTGAGGCCTTGACAACTATGTTGGTGTTAGACGTGCGTCCGGTATCCGCCGTTAGTTCACAGGGAACTAGACAATTTATTGAGGCAGTGTGCCCCCGTTACCAAATACCATCTAGGTTCCACTTCTCTAGGCAGGCGATACCGAGAATGTACACGGACGTCAGAAAAAGACTCACCAGTGTCCTAAAAAATGCAGTTGTACCCAATGTCCACTTAACCACGGACATGTGGACAAGTGGAGCAGGGCAGGGTCAGGACTATATGACTGTGACAGCCCACTGGGTAGATGTATGGACTCCCGCCGCAAGAACAGCAGCGGCGGCACCAGTAGCAGCATCTCGCAAACGCCAACTCTTTCCTAGGCAGGCTACGCTTTGTATCACCGCTTTCCAGAATACGCACACAGCTGAAAACCTCTTACGGCAACTGAGGAAGATCATCGCGGAATGGCTTACCCCAATTGGACTCTCCTGTGGATTTGTGGCATCGGACAACGCCAGCAATATTGTGTGTGCATTAAATATGGGCAAATTCCAGCACGTCCCATGTTTTGCACATACCTTGAATTTGGTGGTGCAGAATTTTTTAAAAAACGACATGGGCATGCAAGAGATGCTGTCGGTGGCCAGAAAAATTGCGGGACACTTTCGGCGTACAGGCACCACGTACAGAAGACTGGAGCACCACCAAAAACTACTGAACCTGCCCTGCCATCATCTGAAGCAAGAAGTGGTAACGAGGTGGAATTCAACCCTCTATATGCTTCAGAGGTTGGAGGAGCAGCAAAAGGCCATTCAAGCCTATACAATTGAGCACGATATAGGAGGTGGAATGCACCTGTCTCAAGTGCAGTGGAGAATGATTTCAACGTTGTGCAAGGTTCTGATGCCCTTTGAACTTGCCACACGTGAAGTCAGTTCAGACACTGCCAGCCTGAGTCAGGTCATTCCCCTCATCAGGCTTTTGCAGAAGAAGCTGGAGGCATTGAAGAAGGAGCTAAAAGGGAGCAATTCCGCTAGGCATGTGGGACTTGTGGATGCAGCCCTTAATTCGCTTAACAAGGATTCACGGGTGGTCAATCTGTTGAAATCAGAGCACTACATTTTGGCCACCGTGCTCGATCCTAGATTTAAAGCCTACCTTGGATCTCTCTTTCCGGCAGACACAGGTCTGCTGGGGTTGAAAGACCTGCTGGTGACAAAATTGTCAAGTCAAGCGGAACGCGACCTGTCAACATCTCCTCCTTCACATTCTCCCGCAACTGGGGGTGCGAGGAAAAGGCTCAGAATTCCGAGCCCACCCGCTGGCGGTGATGCAGGGCAGTCTGGAGCGACTGCTGATGCTGACATCTGGTCCGGACTGAAGGACCTGACAACGATTACGGACATGTCGTCTACTGTCACTGCATATGATTCTCTCAACATTGATAGAATGGTGGAGGATTATATGAGTGACCGCATCCAAGTAGGCACGTCACACAGTCCGTACTTATACTGGCAGGAAAAAGAGGCAATTTGGAGGCCCTTGCACAAACTGGCTTTATTCTACCTAAGTTGCCCTCCCACAAGTGTGTACTCCGAAAGAGTGTTTAGTGCCGCCGCTCACCTTGTCAGCAATCGGCGTACGAGGTTACATCCAGAAAATGTGGAGAAGATGATGTTCATTAAAATGAATTATAATCAATTCCTCCGCGGAGACATTGACCAGCAGCAATTGCCTCCACAAAGTACACAGGGAGCTGAGATGGTGGATTCCAGTGGGGACGAATTGATAATCTGTGAGGAGGGGGATGTACACGGTGATATATCGGAGGGTGAAGATGAGGTGGACATCTTGCCTCTGTAGAGCCAGTTTGTGCAAGGAGAGATTAATTGCTTCTTTTTTGGGGGGGGTCCAAACCAACCCGTCATATCAGTCACAGTCGTGTGGCAGACCCTGTCACTGAAATGATGGGTTGGTTAAAGTGTGCATGTCCTGTTTTGTTTATACAACATAAGGGTGGGTGGGAGGGCCCAAGGACAATTCCATCTTGCACCTCTTTTTTCTTTTCTTTTTCTTTGCATCATGTGCTGATTGGGGAGGGTTTTTTGGAAGGGACATCCTGCGTGACACTGCAGTGCCACTCCTAGATGGGCCCGGTGTTTGTGTCGGCCACTAGGGTCGCTAATCTTACTCACACAGTCAGCTACCTCATTGCGCCTCTTTTTTTCTTTGCGTCATGTGCTGTTTGGGGAGGGTTTTTTGGAAGGGACATCCTGCGTGACACTGCAGTGCCACTCCTAGATGGGCCCGGTGTTTGTGTCGGCCACTAGGGTCGCTAATCTTACTCACACAGCTACCTCATTGCGCCTCTTTTTTTCTTTGCGTCATGTGCTGTTTGGGGAGGGTTTTTTGGAAGGGACATCCTGCGTGACACTGCAGTGCCACTCCTAGATGGGCCCGGTGTTTGTGTCGGCCACTAGGGTCGCTAATCTTACTCACACAGCTACCTCATTGCGCCTCTTTTTTTCTTTGCGTCATGTGCTGTTTGGGGAGGGTTTTTTGGAAGGGCCATCCTGCGTGACACTGCAGTGCCACTCCTAGATGGGCCCGGTGTTTGTGTTGGCCACTAGGGTCGCTAATCTTACTCACACACTACCTCATTGCGCCTCTTTTTTTCTTTGCGTCATGTGCTGTTTGGGGAGGGTTTTTTGGAAGGGACATCCTGCGTGACACTGCAGTGCCACTCCTAGATGGGCCCGGTGTTTGTGTCGGCCACTAGGGTCGCTAATCTTACTCACACAGCTACCTCATTGCGCCTCTTTTTTTCTTTGCGTCATGTGCTGTTTGGGGAGGGTTTTTTGGAAGGGCCATCCTGCGTGACACTGCAGTGCCACTCCTAGATGGGCCCGGTGTTTGTGTCGGCCACTAGGGTCGCTAATCTTACTCACACAGCTACCTCATTGCGCCTCTTTTTTTCTTTGCGTCATGTGCTGTTTGGGGAGGGTTTTTTGGAAGGGACATCCTGCGTGACACTGCAGTGCCACTCCTAGATGGGCCCGGTGTTTGTGTCGGCCACTAGGGTCGCTAATCTTACTCACACAGCTACCTCATTGCGCCTCTTTTTTTCTTTGCGTCATGTGCTGTTTGGGGAGGGTTTTTTGGAAGGGCCATCCTGCGTGACACTGCAGTGCCACTCCTAGATGGGCCCGGTGTTTGTGTCGGCCACTAGGGTCGCTAATCTTACTCACACAGCTACCTCATTGCGCCTCTTTTTTTCTTTGCGTCATGTGCTGTTTGGGGAGGGTTTTTTGGAAGGGACATCCTGCGTGACACTGCAGTGCCACTCCTAGATGGGCCCGGTGTTTGTGTCGGCCACTAGGGTCGCTTATCTTACTCACACAGCGACCTCGGTGCAAATTTTAGGACTAAAAATAATATTGTGAGGTGTGAGGTATTCAGAATAGACTGAAAATGAGTGTAAATTATGGTTTTTGAGGTTAATAATACTTTGGGATCAAAATGACCCCCAAATTCTATGATTTAAGCTGTTTTTTAGTGTTTTTTGAAAAAAACACCCGAATCCAAAACACACCCGAATCCGACAAAAAAAATTCGGTGAGGTTTTGCCAAAACGCGTTCGAACCCAAAACACGGCCGCGGAACCGAACCCAAAACCAAAACACAAAACCCGAAAAATTTCAGGCGCTCATCTCTAATAATGGATTATGATTACAAATGATGTAATATTTTCCTGCATAGTTGACATATAAGAATTAATGAATAGTGATTTGCATATAGAATTATACTCCCCCTAATCTTAATGTTCTGTTAAACTACCCCCAGTGTTTACTCTTTTTTTTTTTTTAATCTTCCCTTTGTGTGGAGTTTGAAGAAGACCCCAATGGTCTGCCCTCTCCCCTCCTGAGGTTCTCTCCTGGGGAGAGTTGAAGAATCCATTCACCAGAGGGAAGTCTTGACCAACCTTGGTGGTGAAAGGGGGTGACCCTGAGTTTTGCAGAAGAGGGAAGCCTGTAGTCCTTTCTATCAGTCCAGCCAGCAACTATTCTTTCACCATTGCACATTTCAAAACATAAAACATTGTAAAGAGACATGTCAGGAGGACAATTTTTTAGGAGGACGCCAAACACGAGTCCTGGCCAGTGGAATACTTGTTTAAATAAGAAGAAGTATTAGAGAGGTTATTTGGATTTTTCATAGATTATGGATAAGCCTCACCTGTGTACTGTTCTGATGACCTTAATGTTTCTCTTAAAAGACATTAATAAAATAGAGGGAAATAAAGGACTACTAAAAAGAAACTAAAGGGAACTACAGTGAAAGGTTACATATAAAGATAAGGGTGATAGATCAATGGAATATCCATTTTCTTGATATTCCTTTCAGCAGCTGTGGTGTTGAATTCAAGAAAGCTTGGGACAAGCATACAGTATTACTATTTATAAGAAACTATTATCAAACAAATACACGGAGGGCCTTATTTATTCCTGATCACTGCTGTGCATTTTAGCAGGTACTAACTGCGCATGCATATGCACTGCAGGTGATCAGGTACTAACTGCGCATGCATATGCACCGCAATGCTCATGCGCATTGTACAACAACAAAGGGCATTGCTGGCCAGCGATGGGATGGTGCAAAAAATCCGATTGCACGGGCGTTCGCAAGGTGATTGACAGGAGGAGGCCATTTTATGGGTGGAGTGTCCGGAAAAACGCAGGCATGCTCAAGCATTTTCAGGGAGGGTATCTGACGTCAGCTCCGGCACCGATCAGCCTGCTCTCATCGCACGGTAGGAGTAAGTCCTGGGCTACGCAGAGACTGCACAAAGTGGATTTTTACAACTCAGCGTATGCATGGGATCGCACACTTGCACGGCGAATTTACACTCCCCCTGGAGGCGGCGACTATCTGAATGCAGGACAGCAAAGTTAGCAGCCTAGTGATCAGGTCTGAATCAACCCCTGAGTTACAATGAGAACTCGCTACTAATGAAATCAGTGGTCTTTCTTTTCTTGGATGCACTTAATCATTGATCACAGGATTTTACAAGTAATTGCACTGTAAGTACAAATACACTGCTGTGTAGAGCAGATGGAAAGGAACACGCAAGTATACTAGTAAAATTGCTAGTCTGAGAAAGGGCTATTGTAAGGTATAAACCCCTTTGATGAGGCTCAGAAATGCAAAGACCTTGCAAATATATACAGTTGATTTTTTAATACAATTTGTGCACATTGTTAAGCAGGAAAATATGTTGATGGTCTATTGAAAACAGCCATCTAGTTAGTTACACTTTATGTATAAGTAAAAAGGTATTACAATAGCAGATGTATTGCAATTGAGATTAGAAAGCAAACAGCAAAGGATTACCCAAGGGCATTACAAAATATGACCAGCGTTGTGAAAACCTTCGCAAGCTGTAAATGCTTCCATTAGAATTACATGTTTCTTTAATGCCAAACATGCAGTACTATTTCCATAAAGATCCCTTTTCACATGCTTTTACTGATGTTAATATTGGCATCATTAAGATAGATAGATAGATAGATAGATAGATAGATAGATAGATAGATAGATAGATAGATAGATAGATAGATAGATAGATAGATAGATAGATAACAAAATACAAAATATGCTAAGTGGAATAATGGAAGTCTGGAATAGTTGTTTAGGTGCCACAGTCCAAAAGAATGTAAGTTCTAGGTGTTAGCTGAACAGTAATGGATAAACCAGCAGTCCTTAAACTGTCACTAGGGAAGTCTTTCAACTTATAACCAATATTTTAAAACAGGCTTTTCAACAGAGAGTTTTGGCACCTTGCAGTAGTCTGTTGTATAGGCTTTAAAAGTAATGAATTTATATTTATGATCATCCCCAGATCCCTTCATAAGACTTTCACTATTGCTTTAACATATCTAACAATCATAGTGTATGATTTAACATTTTCTACATGTTTTGAAATATTTATACTGATTTATCCTAATGCAGAGACAGGCAAATAAATTTCCTTTTAAACAGGTCCAATAAATAGAAATCCAAATTAATAAACTAGAAAGAGGGTGGGTAAGAAAGAATTTTGATTCTTAATGTAGTAAAAATTGCTGTAGCATTTCTGGAGAAAACCAGGCTACACTTTAGCTGTTGTATAATTAGCAAATGAGCTGTATTGTGTAGATTGTGTACATCCTGATAATAACAGGATATATTATATAGTTACATAGTTAAGAAGATAGGAAAAAAAAAAACACAATTGCCAATTTAGTGTTCACGGGGGAATAATTTCTTCCTGACAACAAAAATATTATTTAGATAGATCATCTGAATCAAACAGGGTTGGCATAGTTTAGGAGGTTTGTTCAACCAGCGACGTGCAGTCAGGGGAGGCAGTGCCTCCCCTGTCTTTAATGATTAAAATAATACAAAGAAGAAACTTATGACACATATTCTGTGTCATAAGTATCTCCTTTAGCATTGATATTATTTTAATCATTCTTACCTTTAAAAAACAGTTTTAAATGTACTTTGGAGGCACCGCTCTCGGTGCCTCCCGCCAGAGCCGTCTTAACAGCAGTGTAGGCCCCTGGGCACGGCAATGCACTGGGGCCCCTACCCACCCATCAGTGGTAGGGGTGGGGGTAGGCAACTTTGATGTCCCGCGGGGGGTAGGGGGGTTCTATAATTTCGCTCAGCATGTAGAACCTGGAGAAATAATTTCTGCTAATTACTCCTTTACTGCACAAATGGGGCGGAAAGGAGAACACTAAACTGTAGAAGCGAGCATTGTGCTGAATGAAGGGGCCCTGATACATGACTTCCAGGGTGGTAGGGGGTGTTTAATACACAGGGGAGGGGTGGATAGTGGAGTGGGCTTAATATTCATCATTTTACGGGGGTCAGGGCAGCTTGCTTTACTGCAGATATCTCCAGTTCCTGGAAATAGATTTCTTAGCTTTAATGGGATAAAAAATACTAGAGTTTCTCACCTGTCAGGAGTTTCTGGGGACTTGGGGATCAGAGTTCAGGAGCCAGAGCAATCCACCAACAAAAATATAAAACTGCATATTAGGCGTGTGGAGCTGGAGCAGGGACCAGCTGCTTGAAAACCGATATCTGTGGTTCTGGGCAAAGTGCAGACAAGCTGCCAGTGTCCACCAAAAGGGGAGAGTCCCAGCTTTTGGATTATACCCTCAGAAAAACTCTAAGTCAGACAGAACCCGAGATATCTGGCTGGGAAGAACAATTAACAGGCTTGGATGGGGACCACTGCTTTGAAGTCAGATATCTCCGGTTCCCCAGGGCCGATTTTAAAAATCTGGTACCCCTGGAAAGAGGGGACCCTCAGCTATCAGCCTAGGGCCCTTTTACTCCTGGGGCCCTTGGGCAAGAGCCCATTGAGCCCATACGAAAAGACGGCCCTGCCTCCCGCTGTTTCTGTGAAAGGGCCGGAAGCGGGGGGACAGGGCCAAGCATTGGGCAGTGAAAGCCGCACTTACTAGAAGTGCCTCTTTGACAGGGGTTTGCTTTTAGCCCATATGAAAGCAAGCCCCTGTCACTAAGACTGCTGTGATTGGGCAGATTCGTTGGGGGGTGGGGTGGGGGAGGGGTGAGCACCAAGACATGTAACACACCCGTCATGTAGGATTTTTTTGTAATTATTTTTATTTACATATGCGGCTGGCCACTGCCCCCTGCCCATCATCCAGTAACGCTAACGCAGTCTGACTAGCGGGAAAGGAGAAGCCGCAATCCACACCAAATACACACGTCCGTTACCTAGAGCCCAAGTAGAGTGAGGTGCCCGCAGGAGCAAGCCAAATGTTGGAGCAGCTGTCAGGAAGCAGTTTGGGGGCATGTCCTAATAACGGGCCCATGGCCACACCCCTTTGAGGGGAAAAACCCATGTTGGCTCAGGCATCCAGCTACACAGCGGTGCACTGACCCACCTACGCAGCCCTGTACATGGCAAGCAGGGCTAGAAAGTGCAAGAGAGGATGAGCAACCCCGCCACATGGAGCAGGTTTGCTAATTTCTCAGTTACTGGCGGGGGCGCGAGGGGTGGAGGTGGAGGGTACTTCAGTTTGCAATGGGCTGAGCTCACCTATGCTGTATCAGGGACCCAAGGCTCAGGGCTGTACTGCATATGTTATATGCTATACCTCCGGCAGAGTGGACTCTCCCTCCTATCACCCTCTCCCTGTCACCCTCTACTGTCACCCACTGCTGTCACTCTTTCCCTGGTCTCACCCTCTCCCTGTCACCCTCTCCCTGTCACCCTCTCCCTGTCACCCACTCCCTGTCACCCTCTCCCTGTCACCCTCTCCCTGTTACCCTCTCCCTGTCACCCACTCCCTGTCACCCACTCCCTGTCACCAGCTCCCTGGCATCACCCTCTCCCTGTCACCCCTACCTGCCACCAGCTCCCTTTCATCACCCTCTCCGTCACACCCTCTACCTGTCACCCTCTCCCTGTCACCAACTCCCTGTCACCCTCTCCCTGTCACAATCTCCCTGTCATCCACTCCCTGTCACCCTCTCCCTGTCACCCACTCCCTGTCACCAGCTCCCTGGCATCACCCTCTCCCTGTCACCCCTACCTGCCACCAGCTCCCTTTCATCACCCTCTCCCTGTCACACCCTCTCCCTGTCACCCTCTCCCTGTCACCAACTCCCTGTCACCCTCTCCCTGTCACCCTCTCCCTGTAACCCACTCCCTGTCACCCTCTCCCTGTCACCCACTCCCTGTCACCAGCTCCCTGGCATCACCCTCTCCCTGTCACCCCTACCTGCCACCAGCTCCCTTTCATCACCCTCTCCCTGTCACCAGATCCCTGGCATCTCCCTCTTCCTGTCACCCTCTCCCTTTCACCAGCTCCCTGGAATCACCCTCTCCCTGTCGCCCTCTCCCTGTCACCCTCACCCTGTCACCACCCTCTCCCTGTCACCCTCTCCTTGTCACCAGCTCCCTGGCATCCCCCTGTTCCTGTCACCCTCTTCCAGCCACCGGCTTCCTGTCACCAGCTCCCTGGCATCACCCTCTCCCTGTCACCAGCTCCCTTTCACCCTCTCCCTGTCACCAGCTCCCTGGCATCACCCTCTCCCTGTTACCAGCTCCCTGGCATCACCCTCACCCTGTCACCAGCTCCCTAGCATCACCCTCTCTCTGTCACCCTATCCTTGTCACCAGGTCCCTGGCATCACCCTATCCCTGTCACCAGGTCCATGGCATTACCCTCTCCCTGTCACCCTCTCCCTGTCAGTAGCTCACTGGCATCACTCTCTCCCTGTCACCCTCTCTCAGACACCAGCTCCCTGGCATCACCCTCTCCCTGTCACCAGCTCCCTGTCACCCTCTCCCTGTCACCAGCTCCCTGGCATCACCCTCTCCCTGTCACCAGCTCCCTAGCATCACCCTCTCCCTGTCACCAGCTCCCTGTCACCCTCTCCCTGTCACCAGCTCCCTGACATCACCCTCTCCCTGTCACCAACTCCCTGGCATCACCCTCTCCCTGTCACTCTCTCCCTGTTACCAGCTCCCTGGCATCACTCTCTCCATGTCACCCTCTCCCTGTAACCAGCTCCCTGGCATCACCCTCTCCCTGTCACCTACTGTTGTCACCATTTCCCTGGCATCACCCTCTCCCTGTCACCTACTGTTGTCACCATTTCCCTGGCATCACCCTCTTCCTGTCACCCTCTCTTTGGCGTCACCATCTCCCTGTCACCCACATCTGGCACCGACTGCTGTCACCTTCTCTCCGTCACCCTCTTCCTGGCATCACCCTCTCCCTGGTGTCACCCACTGCTGTCACCTCCCTGTCAACCATTGCTGTTACCTCTCTTTCAACCACTGCTGTCACACTCTCCCTGTCACCCACTGCTGTTACCCTCTCCCTGTGACCCATTGCTATCACTCTCTCACTGGCATTACCCTCTTCCTGACATCCTCTCCATGACATCACCCACTGTGTCTCCCTGGCATTTCTCCATCACCCACTGCCTCTCTCCATCACCCTCTCCTTAGTACCACCCTCTCCCTGATGTCACCCACTGCTGTCACCCTCTCCCTGGTGTTACCCTCTTCCTGTCACCCACTGCTGTCATCCTCTCCCTGGTGTCACCCTCTACCTATCACTCACTGCCTCTCTCCATCACCCTTTACCTGTCACCCTCTCTCTGTCACCCACTGCCTCTCTCCAACACTCTCTCCCTGTCACCTACTGCATCGCACCTGCATCACTGTCTCCCCATCACCAGATCTCTCCTGTCACCTTTTGCCTTTCCAAGGCATAACCCTGTCCTTGTCATGTGACCACGCCCCTTGTTATGAGTCTACACCCTCATTGCAAAATGACACACACTTTTCCTGGAGTAAGTGTACCTCTGATTGACAGGCAGAGGCAGTCGCTGGGCATGAGAGGGTGGGCCGGCGGCTTTTGGCCGCATTTAGGGGACGCGGTAAGTAGCGACAAGTAGCTCCCTGCCAGGGCCGCTGTGCGATACTTTTGTACTTGGGGTAGGGCCTGACATGCGGGGTGGACTAGCCCTGTGCTGGGCGTCCCCCCGCATGTCAGGGAAGCTGATCATAGATGTGCTAAATTTAGCACATCTACGATCAGGCCTGAATCACCTCCTATATATCTATGCATTTATTGAACATATTTATGCTATTTTTTAAATAAATAAGTGACTGGGTCAGTGAATATTATTTACAGACATCAGGGGGTAAATTTACTAACATTCATAATTTTCAGAATGAGGTTAAAGTTCAAACACAAATGACATTGAATGTGTAAAATTGCAACTTTTTGAATTTATTACGCCTCATTTACTAAGCTGCCGTATTTTACATTTTCGTGTTTACCGATGTCGATGTCATTCGTATTTTTTGGCAGTGTTTTACGGGAGTGAATAGTAAAACACTGCCGACATTACAACAATGAAACTCGGCCGGATCTGTGAGATCCATGCAGGGTTTCATTGTGCATCTTTAAATAAATGAAAAATAGTGTAAAAGTAGGGGGAAAAAATGCGTGGGGTCCCCCCTCCTAAGCAAAACCAGCCTCGGTCTCTTTGAGCCGGTCCTGGTTGTAAAAATATGGGTCAAATGGTGGTAACTTTGCGGTCAGCGGTTGACCGAAAGTAACCTCACCGCTGACCGCAAAGTTCCCACCATTGGATACAATGGAGCGCATAGGCGCTACATTGTATCTCTGCCATGTGCTGCCTCACAGACACTACAGGAGCACACAGCCAATCAGGAGGGTGCCACGACGTGGCGCTCACTGATATGCAGAAGGGACCCTCTTTGACAGGAGTCAGGGGGGTCCTGGCAGCCGGGGAAAGGGGTCCCATGTGTAAACATGGGGCCCCTTTCAGTGCGTGGTCGGGTTTCCATTTTTTTATTTTGCCAAGTATGTGGATTATACAAAGAACAGAAGGTACAATGGATTATGTGAGTATAATTTTTTTCACAGGTACCCCTAGGATTCTACATGGAGAAGAGGACCGAGCCTCGTGTGAACTTAGGTAAGTATGTATGTTTGGATGTATGCATGTATGTAATAAACTTATACTGTCATGGTGTGTGTGTCCTGTTTTTTTTGGGGTATTTTTTTAGTACTAGTACTACAGGTACCAGCGGGCCCGGTTTTCCACCGCATGCTGGTACTTGTGGTTCTCCAAGTACCAGCTTGCGGGGGAGGCTTGCTGTGACTTGTAGTACTGCTACTAAAAACAATATTCTCATTTTTTTCAAAAGGCTATCAGCCCCACATCCGCCGCCCTTGGATGGGGGGGACAGCCTCGGGATTCACCCCTGACCCTTGGGTGGCTGGGGGGGACTTCTTGATTTAAGGGGTTCCCACTCCTCCAGGGTACCCCAGCCAGGGGTGACTAGTTGGGTATGTAATGCCAGGGCCGCCAGGACCACAATAAAAGTGTCCCCCGGATGTGGCATTATGTACCTGGCTAGTGGAGCCCGGTGCTGGTTTTAAAAATATGGGGGACCCCTACGCTTTTTGTCCCCCGTATTTTTGGAACCAGGACCAGACGCAGAGCCCGGTGCTGGTTGATGAAATATGGGGGAACCCCTGTCATTTTTTCCCCATATTTTGTCAACCAGGACCGACTCAAGGAGCCCAAGGCTGGTTTTGCTTAGGAGTGGGGACCCCACGCATTTAAAAAAAATTTTTTTAACACTTTCACACCCCTTACCACTGATAAACATGCACGGATCTCACGGATCCGTGCATGCCTATCAGAACACGGTAAAAAAAAGCAGGTCTGTTTTAAAACTGCTTTTTTTTTACGATTTGTATTTATTCACGGCAGTGTTTGGCTATTGGCGGCAGTGTTTGTGAAATACAAATTTGAGTAAATGACCGAGTTCTATCAAATAACAGGCGTATTTGACCGATGGTGTATTCATTCGTATTTTTTTTCTTTGACTTCCAAAAAAATACGAATGCCCTCATCACTGCCGAGATTTGTGCTTAGTAAATTCCCGAGATGACACTTTGAAGAAAAAACACCAAATCGGTCAAAATCGGGAGCTTAGTAAATATACCCCCTGGGCTATATGACTGTAATGTATCATTCATGTGCATGCTCTGGAACAAAGTGTACAAAAGTACAAGCGATACAGGGCCTAATTCAGAGTTGATCGCAGCAGCAAATATGTTAGCAGTTGGGCAAAACCATGTGCATTGCAGGGGGAGGGGGGGGCATATATAATGTGCAGAGAGAGTTAGATTTGGGTGGGGTATGTTCAAACTGAAATCTAAATTGCAGTGTAAAAATAAAGCAGCCAGTATTTACCCTGCACAGAAACAAAATAACCCACCCAAATCTAACTCTCTCTGCAAATGTTATATCTGCCAGACCTGCAGTGCACATGGGCCCTCATTCCGAGTTGAGGATCGGAATTTAGAGGGCGGATGTCTGACGTCAATTCTGGAACCATCATCACTGGATCCTTCGCACAGGGTAAGTAACTGCAGGGCTAGTCTTGTTTTCCACAAAACTTTTTTAGCATAGCAGGGCTGCACAAGCGATCGCAGACTTGCTATGCTAAAATACACTCCCCCATAAGCGGCATCTAGTTGATTGCACGAGCAGCAAAAAGTTCCTACATGCGATCAACTCAGAATGAGGGCCCATGTGCACTGCAGGTGTGGCAGATATAACATTTACAGAGAGAGGTAGATTTGGGTGGGTTATTTTATTTCTGTGTAGGGTAAATACTGGCTGCTTTATTTTTACACTGCAATTTAGATTTCAGTTTGAACACACCCCACCCAAATCTAATCTAAATATAATTCACATGTTATATCTGCCCCCCTGCAGTGCACATGGTTTTGCCCAACTGCTAACAAATTTACTGCTGCGATCAACTCTGAATTAGGCCCTTTGTACTGTAGATGCAAGAGTTGAAACACAGGTGTAGTTGCTGAAGTGCAGGAGCAGTGTCAAAGACTATGGGGGTCATTCCGAGTTGATCACTCGCTAGCTATTTTTTGCAGCACTACGATCAGATAGTCACCGCCTATGGGGGAGTGTATTTTTGCTTTGCAAATGTGCAAACGCTTGTGCAGCCGAGCAGTACAAAAACAGTTTGTGCAGTTTCTGAGTAGGTCTGAACTTACTCAGCCGATGCGATCACTTCAGCCTGCCCCGTCCCAGAATTGACGTCAGACACCCGCCCTGCAAGCGCTTGGACACACCTGCATTTTTCCAACCACTCCCTGCAAATGGTCAGTTGACACCCATAAACGACTTCTTCCTGTCAATCTTCTTGCGATCGGCTGTGCAAATGGATTCTTCATTAAATCCATCGCCCAGCACCGATCTGCTTTGTACCCGTACGACATGCCTGTGCATTGCGGTGCATGCGCACTTTTGCCGAGTTTTGACTTGATCGCAGTGCTGCAAAAAATAGCTAGCGTGCGATCAGGTCGAAATGACCCCCTGTGTACTGTGATTACTGCTGGACCGGATAATTGAAAATTCACAAGGAGATTTCCACGAGGAGACACAACTAAATCTCGAAACATAGGGAAGCCAGGAATAGAATACAGCTTTGAAACTCTGTGAGTTTTTCCAGGAGGATTCCATAAGGAAAAGGCAGGAATAGTAGAGCACAAGGACATACAGGAAACAGGAGCCATAGTACTACTGACAATGTATGTTGGATCAAGTTCAGGCATTGAACTCTAAGATGCTTGGACAGATTTGGTTAATGCCATTCAGCTGTCCCGACATCCAGGAGCGGGATTGGTCAGTTGCATATGGAAAAAAAGCAAGATGGAGGTGTCCATGAATCCCAATAACTGCTTCCCGGGAAGGGTAGCCAGTGAATGACTGGACAGGGTAGGTTAGCAGCGTAGCTGTAGTCTGTCAGCTTGTAAGTTGTAACAAACATTGGTAAGAGTGAGCTGTGAAGTACCTGCTGCTAACATGGATCTTAAATCCTTCTTGAGGTGATCAAGGTGGTGTTTGAGACATATTTGTACTTGAAGTGCAACAAGCATATAACTACAGTATAGGATTATTGTAGATCTTTCTCAAAATACGCCCTATTCTCCTAAGGTTATGTCGTGAGTATGACATCTGTGACCAGAAGTGTCTGAGTACTGTACATGGGAGCGAAGTACATAGTAACTTGTGGAGGGGACACATATGGATTTTAGGTTCATGGTGCAGCAATAATGAAACTGTATTAACTCTTCCTATCCTCCACAGTAATCATAACAGTTTCCAGCACAATTTCTTCAACTTCCCCCAGCCCAACACATTTTGTAGATATTAAATATGACAATCCTCTCAACCTGCACAATAAATACTTTTAACAGTTGCATTAGAAATAAGCTTTCAGTTTTAATTTTGCTAGAGCAGTTTCAGCACAATTTTAACACATAAATGTCACAGCAATAAGAATACATTACATACCTGGTGTTACTTGGTGTATTATTTCCACATTATGTCAGTCCATTAGATACACAATACAGCTTATAGGTGCTCCAGATCTAAAGTTTCTCACACTTCGTCTCAACCCATATGTGAGACACCTAAAGTGTGGCACATCTCATAACACAGGGGCCCTCTCTCCTTCCATAACACTACATACACTTTATTCAGGCAGACATATGGTACGTATCACCCAGTATACAGGGACTCTTCTAATTTCCTATATAACTATCCCACTGTCCAAGGACCTTACATCAGGCATGCTGGCAACTTTCTTCAAGATACTGTAATATCCACTGCTGGTTTTTCACTTATAGCTCCAGTTCCATGGGACTCTCCTCTAGCCACACTGCTTGATTGCAGTGACCCCCCCCCCCCCCCCTCCTCTATCATCTGTATGGGAGAAATTTCATGGGACTATACAAAGGGATCCTTTAGCAAATGACAAATGGAGGCACTCATTTTTATGGGTGTCTCTTCCCATCTTTATTTCCAGGAGGCCTCTTCCACTTCAGTAACAGGGCAGCATTGTCTAATAATCATACTAAACAGAGGGTCAAGTGATATCCCACATGTTTTGTAAGGAAGGGGAGTAATACCTGGCACTGATGGGGTTAAGCTGGGGGACCCCCTTGTCCTCTATAGGAATCTCTCTCATTGCAGGGATTCTCACTCTCTCCATGCAGACACTCATTAATTCCAGCTGCCTCAGCAGCACTTCCCTATCTGTTTTCTTTTATGAGAGAATTGCCTGTAAGGGGATGCGGTCAAGATCCCGCCGGACGGAATCCCGGCGGTCGAAATACCGACACCGGAATCCCGACCGGCACAATCCCGACATATTCTCCCTCCGTGGGTGTCCACGTCACCCATAGAGGGAGAATAAAATAGTGTGCCGAGCGTAATGAGCCACCGTGCCTACAGCGTGGCGAGCGCAGCGAACCCGCAAGGGGCTGCGTTCCGCTCGCCACCCCTGTCGGGATTGTGCTGGTCGGGATTCCGGTGTCCGTATTTCGACCGCCGGGATCCCGTCCAGCGGGATTTCGTACTGATCACCTGTAAGGTCTTCCCCTTTTAAAATGCAGGGCCATTTCACAGGGCATCCTTAATGTATAGGGGTTGCCCCCTCTCTGCTTCACTTATAGGGAGGAACTCTCCATTTATCAACATAAATTATTGTGGCTTTATGGCAGTTCCATGCACCCATTAAGCATCATGAACCTGGACATCTTCCATCCATTTGTACCTGGCTCTGATAAAAATGTCATCCCTTTCTAATCTGGGAAACACAAAATGGGAAGTGGGGCTTAACCCCATCAGTGCTGAGCATTACTCACCTTCCTTACAAAAAATGAGGGATTTCACTTGACCCTCAGTTTACTAGGATTGTTAGATAATGTATTTTTGTCACATAACATTTATGAAGTCAGTTCAACCTTATGTCATGTAAATAACTTAGATGTCATTGATGCTTCATTAATATCAAATATTGGGGGTCATTCTGAGTTGTTCGCTCGTTGATGATTTTCGCTATGCTGCGATTTGTTGCAAAATGCGCATGCTCAAGGCACGCAGGGCGCATGCGCTTAGTTATTTAACTAAAAACTTAGCAGTTTTGCTGTGGATCCTGTGGCGCTTTTCAGTCGCACTGATGATCGGTGAATGTTTGACAGGAAAGGGGCGTTTCTGGGTGGTAACTGAGTGTTTTCTGGGAGTGTGCTAAAAAACGCAGACGTGTCAGGGAAAAATGCGGGAGTGTCTGGAGAAACGGGGGAGTGGCTGGCCGAACGCAGGGAGTGTTTGTGACGTCAAACCAGGAACTAAACGGACTGAGCTGAGCGCAATCTAGGAGTAGGTCTGGAGCTACTCAGAAACTGCAAAGAATTATTTAGTAGCAGTTCTGCTAATCTTTCGTTCGCTATTCTGCTAAGCTAAGATACACTTTCAGAGGGTGGCAGCCTAGCGTGTGCAATGCTGGTAAAAGCAGCTAGCGAGCGAACTCGGAATGACCCCCTTTGTCACTCTCAGATAACAGTTCAGTTATACAGGCATGATGTTGACACTCAACTACTGTATGTCAACATTCACTATGTTGACAAGCTCATGTAGATAGTATGAATGTTAATCAAATATGCCATACCCAAATGAGGGCCTTCAACTATTATTATTATTATTATTATTATTAGTAGTAGTAGTAGTAGTAGTAGTAGTAGTAGTAGTAGTAGTAGTAGTAGTAATATAATTAGTAGTAGTAGTATTATTTATTTATAACTTATGGTACAAATTGCATGCAATAACATGAAATAGAAGGTAAAGAGGACCCTGCTCAAATGAGCTTACAGTACATTCCAAGATACTGTATATGGGTAACAAGTGAAACATAAAGCAGTAACATAATTGTAGTTAGTAATGGGGCAACAATATGTTGTCATTGTAAGGAACCTACAATATTACAGTTGTCAGTAGCCACTGGCAATAAGTTGCAGCTTCTACTGGTACATGTGGTTGGAATGAGGACAGACAGTAGAAGATGGAGAGACAGAAGATAAATTAGACTTTGTAGAATGCTGCCCATAACCATTTATATCAAGTGAACCTCCTGCTTCTTCTTGTTATGCTTTTGTACCACATGATTACTCTTGTGGTTATTTGCTGACTCAGAATAATTGTGTACCTGGCATTGTATGTTTGTCGTTTCTGCTGGACACAGAGCCAGGGCATTTGTTCCCCATATTCACAGAAGCTCACTGCTGCCACAAGCGCTCTCTCTGGTCTTGTATTCCCCAAAACATCCTTGTCCTTGGAATGATGACTATCATTGGTTCTATTTAATTCTTACTACCTTTAAAAAAATATTTAACTGATACTGTAAGAAAATGATTATGATTGAGGTAGGACAAGAGCTATTCTAAAGTGCAGTTATTTCTAACTGCTGTTTGCATAGCATCTGTATACAACTACACCTGAGAGTAGCTTACAGTACTTTAAGAGGTTTTCCAATTTTCTTTTAGAACCCAGTCTATTTACTGTACATCATGTTACATATGTAGAATATTCCTCCAGAGATACAATGACGTGTGCTGTTTATCTGATGCTCATAATGCAGGGAGAGTCAACATACTGTATGTATCTAGTCCAATTAGAACTAGAATAGAAGCTGGATAAATTTATTATCCTGGTCTGTGAACTGGTTCATCTACAATGAAACAGCTTAGCTATATAGAATAGGACATAGCTGAGAGCAAAAAAAAAAAGCTAGTAACAACCCATGTTCCAAAATAAAGGGGTGGAAATTAGAGATATGACACTTTTCGTGTTTTGGTTTTGGATATGGTTCCTCGTTCGTGTTTTGAATCTGGATTGGTTTTGCCAAAACCACCCTTTTGGGTTTTGGTTTTAGATCTGGATGATTTTTTGAAAAAAAAAAAAAAAGATAGCTAAAATTACAGAATTTGGGGGTAATTTTGATCCTACTGTATTATTAACCTCCATAACATTAATTTCCAATAATTTCCAGTGTATTCTGAACACCTCACAGCTCACAATATTGTTTTTAGGCCTAAAAGTTGCACCGAGGTAGCTGTATGACTAAGCTAAGCGACAGAAGTGTGCGGCACAAACACCTGGCCCATCTAGGAGTGGCACTACAGTGGCAGACAGGATGGCACTTAAAAAAAAATAGGCCCCAAATAGCACATTATGCAAAGAAGTAAAAGAGGTGCAATGAGGTTGCTGTATGACTAAGCTAAGCGGCACAAACACCTGGCCCATTTAGAAGTGACACTGACATGGCAGACAGGATGGCACTTAAAAAAACTAGTCCCCAAACAGAACATCATGCAAAGAAGTAAAAGAGGTGCAATGAGGTAGCTGTATGACTAAGCTAAGAGACACAAGTGTGCCACACAAATACCTGGCCCATCTAGGGTTGGTGCTGAAGTACCACTGCACTAATGGTTGATACCAGACGCACATCTAACACCAACATAGCTGTCAAGACCTCAGTTATCCGCTTTGCAACAGGATGACTGCTGTCATATTTCATCTTCCTCACAAAGGACTGTTGGACAGTCATTTGCTTAGTTAAAGTAGTACAAGTGGTCTTCCAACTTCCCCTCTGGGATGACTATTGACTGCCAGCAGCAACAACAGCAGCAGTAGGAGGAAGTGGTTCTTGATCTTTCCCTATTTTATCCTCCAAATTTTTGTTCTCCATTATTTTTCTGGAGTTATATAACAAAATGCAGCACAGGAGAGCATACCTCTACACCACACAGGGCAAACCCTGTAGAAAGTATTTGGATTAAATATTAATAACCCCTTTATTTGGAGTAAATAATATACAGCACAGGACATCACCACTGAACTAATATGGCAGCACCACTGGACTGGACTTATGTGGCAGTACCACTGGACTGGACTTATACGGCAGTATCATTGGACTTATACAGCAGTACCACTGTACATATACGGCAGTATCACTGGACTGGACTTATACAGTAGTACCACCGGGCATATACAGAAGTATCACTGGACATATACGGCAGTATCACTGGAATTATATGGCAGTACCACTGGACTTATACGGCAGTACCACTGGATTGGATGTATACGGCAGTACCACTGGATTTTTACGGCAGTACCACTGGACATATACGGCAGTATCACTGGACTGGATTTATACGGCAGTACCACTGGACATATACGGCAGTATCACTGGACTTATACAGCAATATTACTGGACTGGATGTATACGGAAGTACCACTGGATTAATACGGCAGTACCACTGGACATATACGGCAGTATCACTGGAATTATATGGCAGTACCTCTAGACATATATACGGCAGTATCACTGGATTTCTATGGCAGTACCACTGGACATATATGGCAGTATCACTGGAATTATACGGCAGTACCACTTAATTATATGGAAGTACCACTAGACTGGATTTATACGGCAGTACCACTGGATTTATACGGCAGTACCACTGGACATATACGGCAGTATCACTGGACTGGATTTATACGGTAGTACCACTGGACATATATGGCAGTATCACTGGATTTATACTGCAGTACCACTGGACATATACGGAAGTATCACTGGAATTATATGGCAGTACCACTGGACATATACGGCAGTATCACTGGATTTATACGGCAGTACCACTGGACTTATACAGCAGCACAGGGATACCACCACTGGACTGATGCAGAAAAACACAGCACCACTGAAATGGACTAAATTTATACAGCAGCACTGGACATATGGCAGCAGAGGACACCACCTCTGTGACTGGATTGATGCAGCACAAGACACTACTACTGTACTGATGCAGGACAACACAGCACCACTGCACTGGACTTATACAGCTACACTGGACATTAGGCAACAGAGGACACCACCACTGTGACTGGACTGATGCAGCATAAGACACTACACTGGACTGAGCAGCACAAGACAGCACTGGAATTGCCACCCCACTTTCCCACACAGACAATGAGTGAGGACGGAGACACGTCCTCTCACTACACTCTCCAATGCCGAGTGAAAATGGCGGCAACGCGCGGCTCCTTATATGGAATCCAAAACCTGCGAGAATCTGAGAGCGGGATGATGATCTCTAGTGGAAATACATTTATTTTTTGCATACATGATAAATACTGGCTGCTGTTGCAGTCCACAAATGCTGGATAACTCGATTTTCACACTGTCATTTAGATTTTAGATTGCACACTCCCTTCTCAAATCTAAATCTCTGCACATGTTACATCTACCCCACATACCGTACAATATGGTTTTACCAAGTTGCACAGTTACTTGCACTTTTTGCTTTACTCCCAACTCACAATCAACCCCAAAGTGAGGCAAGTTATCCAAATATGTGAATTTTTTGAAAACTATGCAAGAGATAAGCGAGAAATATCTAGGTCTAAGCTGGGTGAAGGGTTTTCCCTAATATAGGGTCCGATTAAGCATGGAACGCAGATACAATGCTTGGATCTTTTGAAGTGTGCGCACGCGCAGGAGCTGCACTGTGCACGCGCACATTTGAGATGCCACGGCATCTCACATATGCGAATGCCTCTGCCTGATTGACAGATAGCGGCAATCGTGGGGCGGGAGGGGGAGTTGCATTGGCATTTTGTGGTCAGCGATTTCTGGGTGGCGTTGTGGCGTTTCAGGGTGTGGTCCGGGCAATGCAGCTGTGTCTGGACCATTTGCGGTGCAGGCCGCGGTGGCTGCATGACAGCCGCTGCGACCCAAAAGATGGCGGGTTGCTGTCTGCCTTAGCAGCTAGGCTGCGTAGTGTCAAAGTCAGAAAAATGTCTCAATGCACGTTGCCATATTTGCACCGCACACTGGTCCGCGCTGCGCGTGCGTACGCTCTCCCGTGGAAGCGCATACCCGCAATAGCGTGCACTCGCAGGCGCGGTATGCGTATTTACGGTAGAGTTTATGTGGTCGTAGCGTGCGACTCATTCGTTACATATTTTCACAATTAATGTAGTTTATAGATCACGGTCCCTTTGATAGATTCTGAAAGTTTGGTTAAAATACAATGTCCCAGAGCTGAGGAATCCCTCTTTATATCGTACGAAGGGTCTAACAGGAATCATACAGCAGTGTTTGGTACCCATCGGAAGAGTATTTAATTAGCAATATTCCGGTGTTGGTTTGGAGCGTATTAATCGCTCGTGCGAATAGTTATGGACATAAGAAGTTTATGTCCATTTCTATTATTTACTCATACTCAGGTATGCGGCGGGAAACCCAGTTTCCCACCCACCTGAGCTGTTGGAAATCGTCACAGCCCACCTGTATGAATCACCCTATGACCTTTTGTTATGATGCAGGGCCGAATTCCTTCGGCCAATGGACAATGGGATTGTAGGACCAGGAGATTGCATTGTGTGTGGGGCATAAATAGGCAGGCCGACCACATCCAGCTCTCACTCTCTCATCAACGGTTATCTGCTGATAGCCGGGAGCTGGATATCGAGGCGCAGGCGATCATACCCTTTGTGCGTAAGTTTCTCTCCGTAATCATTGTCTTTCTGTGAGCCAATTTCTCTCTCTCTCTCTCTCTCTCTCTCTCTCTCTGTTCTGTTCTGTTCTCTCATATCTCCCCTAGACTAGGCTAGTATTGTATTGTATTAGATAGTATTGTACTGTATTGCATTTAGGTCAGTGCAGTATTGTCTTTTTGTATTTATTGTTTAGTTCTGTGGTTAGGAAGTCTCTGTTATATTGTAGTGTATCATTTGTACTGTTATCCCCTTTTACAATTATATTAGATATAATACAGTTAATAGGCTTTGGAACCTAAACCAGTATCTGTGTATTTTCTATAGTGTTAAGTGTTCACTTGAGCGTCGGTGACGCTCAAGCAGCTTTGTAGTTAGTCAGGTTACACAAGGTTGCATTTACACCCTGTACTCACATTAAGGTATTTCAGTGTATTTCATTGGTATAAGGTTTTAACATAAAGGTATAGTGTTGTGAGCGTCTGCATCGCTGGTGACCTCCTCGTGGTCTCGAGCGTACGCTACGCTACAGCGAATCATTCCCCTAGACATAACCAATAACGTGTCCTGTGATCACTGGGCCGTGAGCGAACGTGACGCTTGAGCGTCTCGCCTACGGCTGAGCGATCGCTACGCCAATAGCGTACCATTACGGTACTTCTTAAGTAAACAGCGTACAGTGTTCTTAGCTTCATAAAGGGTTGTTTATACGACAAGGAATTTAGCATTGTCAATTGGGAACTCGTCCTATACTTCTCACATCTGCACTAGGTAGATCAGCAGACATTATCCCCCAGCAAAGGGTGGGAGATTGTCTCATAGTGCTGGCGGGATAAGCGTCTGCTTCGCTTAGATAAAGAGTGCTGAAGGAACCCGGTAACCGGAAGTAAGAACAAAACGCTTGTGTCTTTTTAAAACTGTTTATTTTTCTTTTGTCTTGCGTACGCACGCATATATCTGCATTTCTGTTTCATTTTCGTATATCACTATTCCTGTTTGCCAATTTTATAGTTGATAGAAAGTGCTAAAAAGAGATTTGCTGTTATTTCATAGTAGAGGTAATAGTTAAAGTATAGAACAAACACACGGTTTGTCTGAGATACAAGGCAGTCAGTGTGGATTGCGGTAGATGATCAGGGATCATTTACATTGATAAAAATATATTGTGTTACGGTGGATCTTTGCATTGCGTACACGTGTCGCTAACAAAGACTAGCGTACGCAATCCAAAGGCAGACGCAACGTAGCGTCCGGTTACGCCCACGTAGCTCAAGTTGTGATAAAGTGAAGTAACGCAAAGGCGATAAGTAACGCACAGCGGTAGATAACGCGACGCGGAAAATAACGCAAGTCTATTTTTGGAGAATCTGAAATTTAGTTTAACAGATCCTGCTCCTAATTGGTAACACTGTTGGGCTAAAGACAAATTTCTGCGCAGAAATAGATATAGAAACAAAAGTGTACATGTGTTGAGTGAGTGTGTTTTGTATACAAAAGTTTATATAACTGTAAGGTGGAACCAAAAGGAAAGCCGGGTACTCGTCAAGGGACATACGTGTAAGTGACATATACGGTGGCTAGGGAGGCATCCCTGGTTAAATAATATTTGAGCATTAGAGTATAGCGGACCATAAGGTAACAGACCAGGAGGTCATAAGGTAACAGACCAGGAGGTCATAAGGTAACAGGTAAAATAGACAAAGAGGTCCGCTATAAAAGTCCAGTGGCACAACGCCTGGGGTGTTGGTGCAGAACCCATATAGGCCATAAGCTCTTGCTGAAGGAATCGCGGCCGGAAACATCGATTCCATTGATCTCTCAGTACATAACAAGTAGTGCTTGTGTACTGAACGATTGGACCACACGTAATTGTGTGCAGTAGTTAGTAATCTGACCTAATACCATTAGAGTAAAGTGGTCACAAACGCTATTTGTACATTCTGACGTGATTTGTGTAATTTTTTATTTTTGGAAGGGAAGTTCGCTGGTCACTCAGGAACTATCCAACAACCGATACTTGCTGGGGAACGCGCCCCAGTAAATAAAGGTTCACAGGGGCCCTAGGTTGGGTACAGCAGCTCTGGTTACAGTGATTGCAGTACTGGCCAACGTGGGCGAGAAGTAAGTGGGGTACTTGATAAACCACCACCGCCGGCCTGCCCAAGGACATCTTGGTTTGTTTGTAAGGGTTCGCTGAAAACCTTGAGATAAAGATCCAAGGAGGAATAAGCAACGCCTGCAGATTATGGGGGCCATTTGTTCCGGTAGGGGGCGATCAACCTCGGTTCGGGTTGATTCAGAGAACCGACCAGTTGGGTCGGCACGATATGTAATGTGTGAAAAATACGGTAGTCACACAGAGGTTTTATGTGATGAATGGGAGAGAATGACTGTACAAGACAGGGACAAATTCCCAAGAATAGGTAGCTTCAGTCCAGAAGTGTTACAAAATTTAAGGAGGAGGATATGTCTCGTAAAATCAGCAAAGAGACGAATTCAGCATCATGATTATTTACAGTTATGGCACCAGGAAGGTGAGATACAGAGAGGTTTGGCTCTGGCGGCAGGATCTGGGGCAGTCAGGAAGTTGATTGCCACAGCTCCTCCTCCACCATACATTGCAGGAGAGAAGTTGATTGCGGAGAGAAACGCACTGGGTTGTAAAACACAAACTCTTAGTAACACTGTAAATGTTAATGATGTTAACCAAATAACTCATGCAAGTATTAACCCGTGCAAGTTGTACCCTGTTTTGAACCTTCCTCAGGAGTGTGATCAAGAAGACGATTCAGCAACAATTTCAGCTCTCTCTCTTGCGGCCACCATAGCAGAGACCACAGTAGGCACAGCAACACCCACGAGATTAGTGAAAGCCCCTAGCGGAGGGATAGGTGAGGTCGTGTCAACGGGTAAGTACGGCACCATGCACTACACTGAAACAATTGTACCACAACAAGCAGTAGAATCTACACAGGAAGAGGCTGTTAGAATTGCTCCTGTAAGGGTAATAGCAGTTCCCAATGGAAAAACAGATGTGTCTGGAGCCACTCCCATAAGGAACATTGCCATGTACACTCCATTTTCCCGAATGGAATTAAGAACAATAGTGTCCGAATTTCCTGACCCCAGGAAGGATTTAGTTGCTAGCCAAAAATACATCAGGGATTTAGGTAACACTGTAGAACCCAACAACAAGGATTGGCAGATACTGCTAAGAGCTTGTTTACCTTCCAATGTTGATGCAACTCAGTTTTTAGCTGATTGTGCATTGGATAAAGATGTACCGCTTACAGACGTGTACAACAAGGATAATGTAAAAAGGATAAATTTACAGCTAAAAGAGTATTTCCCAGCCGTTGTTAAATGGAATAAAATATTTTCCATTAAGCAAAAGGAGTCCGAAACGGCAATAGAATATTTTCACCGGGCACTATTAGAAATGGCAAAGTACACTGGTATAGAAGACATTAAGACCAACCCAAACCATCGAGAAGTAGCAGTATCTGTACTGATGGATGGTTTAAAGGAAACATTAAAGACTAGGGTTCAGACCACGCAACCATGCTGGCGAGGTCTGTCAGTGTCCGGCTTGAGAGAGGCTGCTATTGATCACGACAGAAACATCACTAGGCACAGAGAGTCGCAAAGTGATAAGTTGATGTCCGTAAGTATACAGGCGCTGACCACAAGGCAGCCTGCGTATGTACCACCGAATCCTGTGGGTAAGGCAAGTGTAATAACATGTTTTTCTTGTAACAGACCGGGACACTATGCACGAGAATGTAGAACAAAGAATGTACAAAGATCTTTTCAACCCCCTAGACAACAACACAACACACGACATTGGGAGCAGGGTCCACAGAGGCGGAGTTTTGAGCCACATACAGGGGAAACAAAAAGATATCCCCCGAACAGAGATTGGCATGCCTCTGGTAGTTCCCAGCTAACTCCCCCACAAGTAGTTGCTGCCAATGGGATTAAGGGAGGTCAGCATACCCAATAGGGGTGTGGCCATACCTGTAATCTGCAGCCAGTTAAGTTGATTGCCAGTCTTGGAAGCGAACCAGAGATTGCAATCAATGTGGCTGGTAAAACTTTAAACTTTCTTGTAGACACAGGGGCGGCCAAGTCAGTGTTAAATTCGACAGTGGGCATGAGAACCACTGGTAGGACAATTCCAGCCATGGGAGTAACAGGAGTAGTCCAGCACTACCCTGTTAGCAAACCAGCCGAGATTACAATAGGGCCTTTGCATACCAAGCATTCCTTTTTGCTGGCTGCATCGGCACCAACTAATCTCCTGGGAAGAGACTTACTATGTAAAATGGGTTGCGTCATTTATTGTACTCCTGAAGGTGTATTCTTGGACATCCCTGAGAATCACGCTCAGGAAGTACGAGACATGTTAGACTCCCCATCAAAATTAATGTCACATTCCATTATGACAAATAGGAATCCATCCCAAGTAGAAGAGATGACATCTCAGATACCAGAGTCACTTTGGACAAAAGATGGACAGGACACTGGATTAATGGCAAATGTAGCTCCAGTAGTTGTACAAGTAAAAGATGGTAGGATAGCTCCAAAAATCCCACAGTATCCTCTGAAGCCAGAGGTGGAGTTAGGAGTTTTCCCAGTAATAGAGCGCTTGCTACAACAGGGCATTCTAGTAAGAACGTCCAGCACAGCAAATAGTCCCATCTTCCCTGTTAAAAAGAGTGGGGGGAGGGGTTACAGGCTAGTGCAGGATCTAAGGGGGATTAACAAAATAGTTGAGAGTCAGTTCCCCGTAGTGCCTAATCCAGCTGTCATCCTAATGCAAATTCCACCCACTGCCAAATTTTTCACTGTTATTGACCTCTGCTCCGCTTTCTTTTCGGTACCTCTGCACCCTGACAGCCAATATTTGTTTGCATTCACATACAGAGGAGTCCAATACACGTGGACTCGGTTACCCCAAGGTTTCATAGATAGTCCAAGTATATTTTCTCAGGCTTTGCATGATTGTTTACAGTCTTTCCAACCGGGGAGTGGATCAGTGTTGATACAGTACGTGGATGATCTACTACTGTGTTCTGATTCATTGGAGGCATCCCTGAAGGATACGAAACAGCTCCTGTTTCATCTTTCAGACACAGGTCACAAGGTCTCCAAAGACAAGTTGCAATTATGCCAAGCTAAGGTAAAATACTTGGGACACTGTCTAACACAAGGACTGAGACACCTGACCGCTGATAGAATCCAAGCCATTAGAGACATGACACTGCCACAAACCCAGCAACAGATCAGGACGTTTCTAGGAATGTGTGGGTATTGCCGTAATTGGATCCCAGGGTTTTCCATATTGGCGCTACCTTTGCAGGAAATGGTCTCCTCAAACAAACCTGATCGGATTTCGCATACAGACGAATCCGAAACAGCATTTGAGAGACTCAAACAGTGTCTAACGCAGGCACCAGCACTAGGTATGCCAGACTATGGGAAACCCTTTGAACTATACGGAACAGAAAGTGCTGGGTGCGCAGCAGGTGTACTAACACAAAAACACAGTGATGCCAGCAGGCCAATTGCATACTACAGCGCTCAGCTAGACACGGTAGCGCGATCCCTCCCCACATGCTTGCGTAGCGTTGCGGCGATAGCATTGCTAGTGACAAAAAGCGAAGATGTCGTGCTAGGCCACAACCTCACAATCCATACACCGCATGCGGTATCTGCCTTATTCAATTCTGCCCAAACCAGACACGTCTCATCAGCAAGGTTTACAAGATGGGAATTGGCATTAATGGCCCCAGTAAACATCACCATAAGGAGATGCAGTGCATTAAACCCTGCAACATTTCTCCCAAGTGTGCCTGGTCAGGCACAAAGGGTGGAAGGTGAGAGTGATGGGGAAGGAGGATTTAATGCAAAGGAAGATGCACATGATTGTATGGAATATTTGACCCAAAATTTTACCGCAAGGCCTGACATCAGTGACAATCCACTGGAAGATGCAGAACTCACGTTCTACACGGACGGTAGTTGTCACAGACAGTCAGACTCGGGAGACTTGTGTACTGGATACGCAGTCGTAGATGACCAAGACACCATAGAAGCGGAACCGCTAGGCCCACCTCACTCAGCCCAGGTTGCTGAACTGGTCGCCCTAACCAGAGCATGTGAATTGGCTAAGGGTAAGTCTGCCAATATCTACACCGATTCTAGATACGCCTTCGGGGTAGTCCATGATTTCGGAGCGCTATGGCGTCTCAGAAATTTCATGACGGCAGCTGGTACACCGATAGCGCATGCAGCTCACATAAAAAGGCTTCTAACAGCGATACAGGAACCCGACAGAGTGGCTGTTATCAAATGTAAAGCACATACATATAGTCAAGACCCAGTATCCCTTGGTAACAGCCGAGCAGACGAAGCCGCAAAGCTTGCAGCTGCTACCCCCACACGGACAGACACCACACAGTTGATGGTATTTAATACCATCAACACACAGAAGTTGTGTGAGATGCAGAATTTGTGTTCCACACAGGAAAGAGCAGTCTGGAAGGCAAAGGGATATGGCCAGGAGTCCTCAGGGCTCTGGACGGATGGACATGGTAAACCAGTGGCCCCCAGGGCATACCTTCCATGTCTGGCTGAAGCAGCTCACGGGCTGACTCATCTAGGCAAGGAGGGGATGTGCAAATTGGTAAGAGCATACTGGTGCGCCCCAGGATTCTCCTCTCATGCGAGTAAAAGAGCAATGTCATGCCTTACCTGTCTGAGAAAGAATATTGGAAAGGCAATACCTACAGAACCATCCCATATCCCACCTGCCGGCGGCCCTTTTCAAGTAATACAAATTGACTTCATTCAATTACCCCCATGTCGAAATTTGAAATATGTACTTGTTTGTATAGATGTTTTCTCGAATTGGGTCGAAGCTTTTCCAGCAGCTACAAATACCGCTATGTTTACAGCTAAGAAAATTGTGCAGGAATTTGTATGTAGATATGGTATCCCTAGAATCATTGAAAGTGATAGGGGTAGCCATTTTACAGGTGATGTCTTTCAAGGAATGTGTAAGTTGATGGGAATTGATAGCAAGCTGCACACTCCGTACCGTCCACAGGCGAGTGCGAAGGTCGAAAGAGTGAACAGCACTATTAAAAATAAATTGAGTAAAGTAATGGCAGAGACAGGATTGACGTGGCCAGAAGCTTTACCCATTGTTTTGTATAGCATCAGAACCACTCCCAGGTCCCCTCTTAATCTGTCTCCTTTTGAAATCTTGTTTGGTCGACAACCGCATGTCATGATTAACCCTCAGGATGATTTGAAATGTAACAATGAAGTAACTGTAAAATACTTGATTAACATGAGTAAGCAGTTGAGGAATCAAAATGATAATCTGAAGTTGGTGATTCCTGATTTACCAGATAGTAATTGTCATGACATTGAACCTGGGGATTATGTAATGATACGAAATTTTCTACGCTCAGGTTGTCTTATTGATAGATGGGAAGGACCATACCAGGTCTTATTGACTAGCACCACAGCATTGAAGGTTGCTGAGAGAGAGACTTGGGTCCATTCATCCCACTGCTAGAAGGTTACTGATCCCGAGAAGTCCCGTGATAAGGAACAGACGGTAGAGGTTGTATCACTGGAGTGTCTGTTCCAGGAGGACTGAGGCGGCACCTGAGCCTTGAAGATCGAAAGCAGCTGTCGACTCCCCTCTCCCTTTTATTGTTTTCTCCACTTCCCATCCCCTCTCCCTTAAAAAAAAATCTTTTTCCCCCTTCTCATTCTTCTCTATTTCCTCCTCAAAGATGGACTTGCCCCAAGAGACTGTGATCCGGATTTTGATGTTGACCATGATGTTGACCAGAGCAGTCTGTTCCGGCGAGAGTACCATAGAGGTCGAGAGAGGTTCTGGAATGGGTTCCGATTATGATGATGGAGGCGTAGTTTTCCAAGATCAACCAAACCAACAAGCAAACGGGAGTATCAGAAAACGATCCGATAGAAGAAATTGTGATGGATTGTTAGCTGAAGAAAATTGTATCTGTAGGCTCTGTGATAATCTGGTTGAAGATGGATGCATAAAGAAATGCCAATCTAGTTTTAACATCCATATGGACCGGCATCCATTAAGTGACTATCACTCCTTAGTGGATAACGTGTTAAACCAAACAGATTGTTGGGTATGCTCTCAAGTACCTCAGGGTCACAGCAAATCAGGGCTAGTACCATTTCCTTTAACGTTAGGGGAGGTACTTGAGCTAAGTGGTGGGAGACCGGTGGATCGGAGGTTTAACATCTCCAGCCCTCCTAGTTTGAAGCTCCACCAATACCATGTGGATAGGTCCCTCTTATGTTTTAACATCTCCAATCCCAGAAAACCGGGAAATTGGGAAGTGTCATGGAGTAACCACACCATGACCTTCTCACACAGAGCAGATAGAATGCCTACAGATACAGAGCTCGTACGCCACATAGCCAGTAGAGGAAAATCTTTCCGATATCGATATACCTTAGGAAATAGGATTACTAGAGTTGGAGAGGTATCACCAGGATACTGTGCACATATCGTACAAACCGATACGTGCATTAGGCAGATGGAAGAATTAGGGTCAGGAGATTTCACCTGGAAGGTTTGTAACATGGTCATGTCCTTCTCCGTCCCATATGTTCTCCCCGATGATGCATATTTCATATGCGGGAGAAAGGCGTACAAGTGGCTTGCCCCAAACTCTGAAGGATTGTGTTATATTGGAAAAGTATTGCCTGAAGTGATGACTGTTACACATGACAAAATGAAGGACATACACCGTGGTGCCCAAGCTCCTTATACTCACACTCATTACGAGCACCGAGTTAAAAGACAACTGTCAGAAAGGTTAGAGCATCCGGCCTCTGATCTTATCCATGAATCCACCGGGATTCAGGTTCTGGTAGCGTTAGATTTCACTCGCACCGCTCGAGGTGTGATGAATTATAGATACATTTCCGCACTCGCCAATTTGTTAGATAATATCACTGAAATGTATGATGACACGTTTAGATACACTGGAAGAGAACTTCAAGCTTATAAAACAGAACTAGTTCAGCATAGGATGGTTCTTAATTATCTTACAGCAGTAACAGGCGGATATTGTGTTACATTGGCAACACAGTACGGCATAAAGTGTTGCACGTATATCACAAATAGCACCGAGGATCCGGTAGAGGTCATAGACCAAAAGATGGATGATATTCTCCAATTGAAGTGGGAATTTCGTCGAAAACACAATCTCACCCTTGCTGCTGTAGGTAATGAGCTGACTAGTTGGGTGTCATGGTTGAACCCGCGAAATTGGTTCTCCGGTTTAGGAGACTGGGCTCAAGGAGTCATAATGGATGTTGGAAAGTTTCTCCTATGTATCTTGGGTGTCGTTATATCGATTGGATTGATATTTAGATGCGGGCAGGCTTTAATGAGGTGCAAGCAAAGTACAAAAGTGATGAGCTTGAGGAGCGAGGAAACTGTAATTAACCTGGATTTGATTTATGACCCAATGATAGAAACCAGAATGTGATGAAAATGCGATTATACGGTCCGTTTCTTTCACCTGTTTTTCTGCTTTTCTCCAAGATACAAAGACCCCCTTGGACGAGGAAGTTGACGAGACGCTATACAGACAACAGACAAGCACCAAAGAAGAAGATTTGACAACTTTAAATATGGACACTTGATGAACTTTGCCATGGATCCCCAGTTTCCCTAGTATTTTTAAACTCACGCTAGCCCAACATTTTTTGTAAATCTGATGGCTCAGACAAAGCAATTTGCTCATGCCCAAGGAGCAATACAGCGCAAAGAAGACGACTCTCAACAGATACCGAACACAACTTCAACAACAGATGTACATTTCCCTGACATAGAATATCATTGCATTTTTCGTAAGTGTTCTTTATCTTCATCTCTACAACCCCCAGGTAACGACACACATAGACGATAGGGAATACAGGCACAGATAGCAGCAACCACATACCTCCCCCATTCATGTATCATCAACTAAAATGTGCATCCCCATTTTGTTACAACCACAGCCGAAATGAGCTCGGTAGAGTTTGACAGCCCATCCACAGACCTGTACCACAGGACAAGAAGGAATTCAAATGTATACTTCGCAATACCTCGAAGCTTGATTTACCACACGTACGGCACGATGATACATGACCCTCCAAACATGGACTCATACACACATGCTTCTACTTTCTCACTAGGTCATACCCTCTTCACACCTACTCCACTCTTCTCCCCTACCCAACCATGGAAATCAATTAACCCCTGACTTACATTTTTCTCCTTAAATGTTTTGTGGCAGTTATTATTGACTGCCAAAGGGTGGACTGTCAAAGTCAGAAAAATGTCTCAATGCACGTTGCCATATTTGCACCGCACACTGGTCCACGCTGCGCGTGCGTACGCTCTCCCGTGGAAGCGCATACCCGCAATAGCGTGCACTCGCAGGCGCGGTATGCGTATTTACGGTAGAGTTTATGTGGTCGTAGCGTGCGACTCATTCGTTACATATTTTCACAATTAATGTAGTTTATAGATCACGGTCCCTTTGATAGATTCTGAAAGTTTGGTTAAAATACAATGTCCCAGAGCTGAGGAATCCCTCTTTATATCGTACGAAGGGTCTAACAGGAATCATACAGCAGTGTTTGGTACCCATCGGAAGAGTATTTAATTAGCAATATTCCGGTGTTGGTTTGGAGCGTATTAATCGCTCGTGCGAATAGTTATGGACATAAGAAGTTTATGTCCATTTCTATTATTTACTCATACTCAGGTATGCGGCGGGAAACCCAGTTTCCCACCCACCTGAGCTGTTGGAAATCGTCACAGCCCACCTGTATGAATCACCCTATGACCTTTTGTTATGATGCAGGGCCGAATTCCTTCGGCCAATGGACAATGGGATTGTAGGACCAGGAGATTGCATTGTGTGTGGGGCATAAATAGGCAGGCCGACCACATCCAGCTCTCACTCTCTCATCAACGGTTATCTGCTGATAGCCGGGAGCTGGATATCGAGGCGCAGGCGATCATACCCTTTGTGCGTAAGTTTCTCTCCGTAATCATTGTCTTTCTGTGAGCCAATTTCTCTCTCTCTCTCTCTCTCTCTCTCTCTGTTCTGTTCTGTTCTCTCATATCTCCCCTAGACTAGGCTAGTATTGTATTGTATTAGATAGTATTGTACTGTATTGCATTTAGGTCAGTGCAGTATTGTCTTTTTGTATTTATTGTTTAGTTCTGTGGTTAGGAAGTCTCTGTTATATTGTAGTGTATCATTTGTACTGTTATCCCCTTTTACAATTATATTAGATATAATACAGTTAATAGGCTTTGGAACCTAAACCAGTATCTGTGTATTTTCTATAGTGTTAAGTGTTCACTTGAGCGTCGGTGACGCTCAAGCAGCTTTGTAGTTAGTCAGGTTACACAAGGTTGCATTTACACCCTGTACTCACATTAAGGTATTTCAGTGTATTTCATTGGTATAAGGTTTTAACATAAAGGTATAGTGTTGTGAGCGTCTGCATCGCTGGTGACCTCCTCGTGGTCTCGAGCGTACGCTACGCTACAGCGAATCATTCCCCTAGACATAACCAATAACGTGTCCTGTGATCACTGGGCCGTGAGCGAACGTGACGCTTGAGCGTCTCGCCTACGGCTGAGCGATCGCTACGCCAATAGCGTACCATTACGGTACTTCTTAAGTAAACAGCGTACAGTGTTCTTAGCTTCATAAAGGGTTGTTTATACGACAAGGAATTTAGCATTGTCAGTAGGCAGAGGGCAACCCTAAACATGCGAGAGCATCGCCATTGTATGATACACGTGCATGTTTACGGCATACGTGCCTACTTTCGAAAAAGCATTTCAGGAAGATTGTGAAAGTAACTTATCAGCGCGGACGTGTACTGCTACATCTGAAAGGCCTGTCATAAACATGACTTACATCCAAATGTAAATGAGCCCCAAAATTTAGTAAGATCTACTTGTTGAAGAAAAGGCACTGATATATTTCAGGATTTATTTGTGTATTGTGTTTTACAAGAGGTTCCATATACAGTACTGTAAGTGGTCACGACAAACATTATTTAAAATGCAAGTAGGATGCATATGGATCATTGTGCCTTAACCAATGCAGGGAAATTACACTGATGAACCCATTTGAATGTATGTATCTCTGATTTCTTTTATTTCCCAAGAATGTAACAGTTACATAATGGGTGTGCAATCAGGGAGATTGCTGGTCTATTCAGGGAGTCAGGGAGATTGCTACTATTTCAGGGAGCCTCCTGCAGGAGGGTAGGCAACTATGGTTTACGGGAGTGGGGGGGGGGGGGACGGAAGGGGGGCAGGACCTGGCATACAGGACAGACTTGCCCTGTGCTGTGCATCTCCCACGCATGCCCGTGTAATGGGTCGTAGATGTGCGACTTTTCTATTGAATTAGGCCCATAGACACAGCTATAAAGTGCATTTCATATATTAGAAGAAAGATAGCAGTAACCAGTTTAGTTATTTTTTGAAAATGTGTGTACAATATCAAAAGGCATTTAATTTTATTTATGCTATAGGGTCTTCCATCTAGCTGTATCATTTGGCATTCTCTTCATCATTTATTATTGTCACACTGCTTTGTCATAAACATCTTTGTCCCATCCTTTTCTTCCCACATCCTAATTATGTGTGTAAGGTTTCTAAAGAACACGGAGTAGTTCTGCATAAGAATCTTGTAGTTTTAATGAGTTATTAACTTGTATTATAAATTTGTTCAGGGGTTTGTCAGGTTTGTTGTTTTTCTTGTCTCCTTAATATCTTAAAAATATGCACACATTTGAGTTATGACTTTCCTACAGGAACTAACAGCTGTATGTGGAAATCATGCATATAAATCAATTACAGAGGCCTATGTTCTATAAATGCACCCATTAATTAAGCAATGTCAGATGCTGTGAACCATGAAGTTCATTACATCTTTAGCATTCAAGCCACAGCTTATTTGATGAGGGAGCAGAGAGTTTACCTTATAGTTAATAAAATTAGCCAAGCTTTCGTCGACGTTCATAGAATCTCTTCTAAGTCAAAGACTTTAAATAAAACGGTGTTTGTAGAATTTTGAAAACACTGTAATGTAATTACTAGTAAGTTACAGTGCACTTGAGTACTAATAATATAAGTCTTGGGAATTTTAGGATTTTCAGTAAAACATCCACCAAAAATATTGTATTTTATAGGCCAGGAACTGGAAAGACATAAATGATGTTACATTTGTCCTGGATGACTGCAATTTTTGATGATTGTGGTACTGTGATTTATGACGGTAACATTTTCCAGTCATTACATGATTGCATTTTAGTATTGTGACAGGATTTGCATATGCGAGTATGCCAGCAAATTAACTACTGAGGAGTGTTGTTATGTTTGACTGGTTAAAGAAAATAAGAATTTACTCACCGGTAATTCTATTTCTCGTAGTCCGTAGTGGATGCTGGGAACTCCGTAAGGACCATGGGGAATAGACGGGCTCCGCAGGAGACTGGGCACTCTAAAGAAAAGATTAGGTACTATCTGGTGTGCACTGGCTCCTCCCTCTATGCCCCTCCTCCAGACCTCAGTTAGGGAAACTGTGCCCGGACGAGCTGACATTACAAGGAAAGGAAATTTGAATCCAGGGTAAGACTCATACCAGCCACACCAATCACACCGTACAACTTGTGATAACCTTACCCAGTTAACAGTATGAACAACAACTGAGCCTCACTCAACGGATGGCTCATAACAATAACCCTTATTTAAGCAATAACTATATACACGTATTGCAGAAAGTCCGCACACTTGGGGCGGGCGCCCAGCATCCACTACGGACTACGAGAAATAGAATTACCGGTGAGTAAATTCTTATTTTCTCTGACGTCCTAGTGGATGCTGGGAACTCCGTAAGGACCATGGGGATTATACCAAAGCTCCCAAACGGGCGGGAGAGTGCGGATGAGCAAACACAAGGTCCTCCTCAGCCAGGGTATCAAACTTGTAGAACTTTGCAAATGTGTTTGAACCCGACCAAGTAGCCTCTCGGCAAAGCTGTAAAGCCGAGACCCCTCGGGCAGCCGCCCAAGAAGAGCCCACCTTCCTTGTGGAATGGGCTTTTACTGATTTTGGATGCGGCAATCCAGCCGCAGAATGAGCTAGCTGAATCGTGCTACAGATCCAGCGCTCAATAGTTTGCTTTGAAGCAGGAGCACCCAGCTTGTTGGGTGCATGCAGGATAAACAGCGAGTCAGTCTTCCTGACTCCAGCCGTTCTGGAAACATATTTTCAAAGCCCTGACTACGTCCAGTAACTTGGAGTCCTCCAAGACCCGAGTAGCCGCAGGCACCACAATAGGTTGGTTCAAATGAAACGATGATACCACCTTTGGGAGAAATTGGGGACGAGTCCTTAAATCTGCCCTGTCCATATGGAAGATCAGATATGGGCTTTTACATGACAAAGCCGCCAATTCCGACACGCGCCTAGCCGATGCTAAGGCCAACAGCATGACCACTTTCCACGTGAGATACTTTAGTTCCACGGTCCTAAGTGGCTCAAACCAGTGGGATTTCAGGAAATCCAACACAACGTTAAGATCCCAGGGTGCAACTGGTGGCACAAAAGGAGGCTGAATATGCAGCACTCCCTTAACAAACGTCTGAACCTCAGGCAGTGAAGCCAGTTCTTTTTGAAAGAAAATGGATAGGGCCGAAATCTGGACCTTTATGGACCCCAATTTTAGGCCCATAGTCACCCCTGACTGTAGGAAGTGCAGGAATCGACCCAGCTGGAATTCCTCTGTAGGGGCCTTCCTGGCCTCACACCAAGCAACATATTTTCGCCATATACGGTGATAATGCTTTGCTGTCATGTCTTTCCTAGCCTTTATCAGCGTAGGAATAACTTAATCCGGAATGCCTTTTTCAGCTAGGATCCGGCGTTCAACCGCCATGCCGTCAAACGCAGCCGCGGTAAGTCTTGGAACAGACAGGGCCCTTGTTGCAGCAGGTCCTGTCTGAGAGGCAGAGGCCATGGGTCCTCTGTGCGCATTTCTTGCAGTTCCTGGTACCAAGTCCTTCTTGGCAAATCCGGAACAATGAGTATTGTTCTTATTCCTCTCTTTCTTACTATTCTCAGTACCTTGGGTATGAGAGGAAGAGGAGGAAACACATATACCGACTGGTACACCCACGGTGTCACTAGGGTGTCCACAGCTATCGCCTGAGGGTCCCTTGACCTGGCGCAATATCTTTTTAGCTTTTTGTTGAGGCGGGACGCCATCATGTCCACCTGTGGCAGTTCCCATTGCTTTGCTATCTGTGTGAAGACTTCTTGATGAAGTCCCCACTCTCCCGGGTGGAGGTCGTGTCTGCTGAGGAAGTCTGCTTCCCAGTTGTCCACTCCCGGAATGAACACTGCTGACAGTGCTTGCACGTGATTCTCCGCCCACCGAAGAATCTTTGTGGCTTCCGCCATTGCCATCCTGCTTCTTGTGCCGCCCAGGCGGTTTACATGGGCGACCGCCGTGATGTTGTCTGACTGAATCAGTACTGGCCGGTTTCGAAGCAGGGCTCTGCTTGACTCAGGGCGTTGTAAATGGCCATTAGTTCCAGTATATTTATGTGTAGAGAAGTCTCCAGACTCGACCACAGCCCTTGGAAGTTTCTTCCCTGAGTGACTGCCCCCCACCCTCGGAGGCTTGCATCCGTGGTCACCAGGACCCAGTCCTGTATGCCGAACCTGCAGCCCTCGAGAAGGTGAGCACTCTGCAGCCACCACAGAAGAGACACCCTGGCCCTTGGGGACAGGGTGATCAGCCGATGCATCTGAAGATGCGATCCGGACCACTTGTCCAACAGATCCCACTGAAAGATCCTCGCATGGAACCTGCCGAAGGGAATGGCTTCGTATGAAGCCACCATCTTTCCCAGGACTCGCATGCAATGATGCACCGATACCTGTTTTGGTTTCAGGAGGTCCCTGACCAGAGATGCTAATTCCTGGGCCTTCTCCACCGGGAGAAACACCTTCTTCTGTTCTGTGTCCAGAATCATGCCCATGAAAAGCAGACGCGTCGTAGGAATCAGCTGCGACTTTGGAACATTCAGAATCCAGCCGTGCTGTTGCAACACTTCCTGAGAGAGTGCTACGCTGATCAACAACTGCTCCCTGGACCTCGCCTTTATGAGGAGATCGTCCAAGTACGGGATAATATTAACTCCCTTCTGCCGAAGGAGTATCATCATTTCGGCCATTACCTTGGTAAATATTCTCGGTGCCGTGGACAGGCCAAACGGCAACATCTGGAACTGGTAATGACAGTCCTGTACCACAAACCTGAGGTACTCCTGGTGAGGTGGGTAAATGGGGATATGCAAGTAAGCATCTTTGATGTCCAGCGACACCATAAAATCCCCCTCTTCCAGGCTTGCAATAACCGCTCTGAGCGATTCCATTTTGAACTTGAATTTCTTTATATAAGTGTTCAAGGATTTTAAATTCAGAATGGGTCTCACCGAACCGTCCGGTTTTGGTACCACAAACATTGTGGAACAGTAACCCCTTCCCTGTTGAAGGAGGGGGACCCTGACAATCACTTGCTGGAGGTACAGCTTGTGAATTGCCGCCAGTACTACCTCCCTTTCCATGGGGGAAGCTGGCAAGGCTGATTTGAGGTAATGGCGGGGGGGAGTCGCTTCGAATTCCAGCTTGTATCCCTGAGATACAATTTGTATAGCCCAGAGATCCACCTGTGAGCGTACCCACTGGTTGCTGAAGTTTCGGAGACGCACCCCCACCGCACCTGGCTCCGCCTGTGGAGCCCCAACGTCATGCGGTGGACTTAGTGGAAGCAGGGGAGGACTTTTGTTCCTGGGAACTGGCTGCATGGTGCAGCTTCTTACCTCTACCCCTGCCTCTGGCAAGAAAGGATGCGCCCCTGACCCTCTTGCCTTTTTTAATACGGTGCTTTCTTAGGCTGTGAGGAAACCTGAGGCAAGAAAGTCGACTTTCCAGCTGTCGCTGTAGACACGAGGTCCGACAGACCGTCCCCAAACAATTCCTCACCCTTATAAGGCAAAACCTCCATGTGTTTTTTAGAATCAGCATCTCCTGTCCATTGCCGAGTCCGTAAGACCCTCCTGGCAGAAATGGACATAGCATTAATTCTAGAGCCCAGCAGGCAAATGTCCCTCTGAGCATCCCGCATATATAAGACGACATCTTTGATATGGCCCAGGGTTCGCAAAACAGTATCTCTGTCGAGGGAATCTATGTCGTCTAACAGAGTATCTGTCCACGCTGCTACAGCACTACACATCCAGGCTGAAGCAATAGCAGGTCTCAGTAGAGTACCAGAGTGTGTATACACTGACTTCGGGATAGCTTCCTGCTTTCTATCCGCAGGCTCCTTTAGGGCGGCCGTATCCTGAGACGGCAGGGCCACCTTTTTAGATAAGCGTGTCAGTGCCTTGTCCACCCTAGGGGATGTTTCCCAACGTAACCTGTCCGTTGGCGGGAAAGGGTACGCCATCAGTAACCTCTTAGAAATCACTAATTTCTTATCAGGGGAACTCCACGCTTCTTCACACAATTCATTTAATTCATCAGATGGGGGGAAAGTCACTGGCTGCTTTTTCTCCCCAAACATATAAACCCTCTTGGTATTAACAGGGTTAATCTCAGAAATGTGTAATACATCTTTCATTGCAATAATCATGTATCAGATGGCCTTGGTCATTTTAGACTGTAAATGTGCCTCATCATCGTCGACACGGGAGTCGGACTCCGTGTCGACATCTGTGTCAACCATCTGAGATAGAGGGCGTTTATGAGCCCCTGACGATTTCTGAGTCGCCTGGGCAGGCGCGGGCTGAGACCCCGGCTGTCCCAAGGCTGCAACATCATCAAACATTTTATGTAAGGAGGTTACATTGTCATTTAAGACCTTCCACATATCCATCCAATCAGGTGTCGGCCCCGACGGGGGCGACACCACACTTATCTGCCCTTGCTCCGCCTCCACGTAACCTTCCTCATCAAACATGTCGACACAGCCGTACCGACACACCGCACACACACAGGGAATGCTCAGACTGAGGACAGGACCCCACAAAGTCCTTTGGGGAGACAGAGAAAGAGTATGCCAGCACACACCACAGCGCTATATAACACAGGGATTCTCACTGATAATAAGTGATTTACCCAATAGCTGCTTTATATGTCTTATTTGCGCCTAAATTTATGTGCCCCCCCTCTCTTTTTAACCCGTCTTGTACCTGGATACTGCAGGGGAGAGTCTGGGGAGCTGCTTCCAGCGGAGCTGTGAAGAGAAAATGGCGCTGGTGTGCTGAGGAAGAAGGCCCCGCCCCCTCAGTGGCGGGCTTCTGTCCCGCTTTCTGTGTGAAAAAATGGTTGGGTTTTTTACATATATACAGTGCCAGACTGTATATATGTATTTTTATGCCAAAAGGTACTTCAATTGCAGCCCAGGGCGCCCCCCCCCCCCCCCCCAGCGCCCTGCACCCTACAGTGACCGGAGTGTGTAAGTGTGCTGGGAGCAATGGTGCACAGCTGCGGTGCTGTGCGCTACCTTAATGAAGACAGGAGTCTTCAGCCGCCGATTTCGTCGTCTTCAAGCTTCTGTTCTTCTGGCTCTGCGAGGGGGACGGCGGCGCGGCTCCGGGAAAGGACGATCAAGGACAGGTGCCTGTGTTCGAAATCTCTGGAGCTAATGGTGTCCAGTAGCCTAAGAAGCACAAGCTAGCTGCAAGCAGGTAGGTTTGCTTCTCTCCCCTTAGTCCCACGTAGCAGTGAGTCTGTTGCCAGCAGAAGCTCACTGAAAATAAAAAACCTAATAAATACTTTCTTTACTAGTAAGCTCAGGAGAGCCCACTAGGAGCACTCAGCTCTGGCCGGGCACAGATTCTAACTGAGGTCTGGAGGAGGGGCATAGAGGGAGGAGCCAGTGCACACCAGATAGTACCTAATCTTTTCTTTAGAGTGCCCAGTCTCCTGCGGAGCCCGTCTATTCCCCATGGTCCTTATGGAGTTCCCAGCATCCACTAGGACGTCAGAGAAATCCATTTTTTTAAGATTGAATAAGCTGATTTATAGGCCTTCGACTGAAATATTTGAACACAAAGCCAAATTGGTTAAATACAATCACAATATTACAATATTGATAAAACAAAAGCTAATATGTCATGTTCTTTTAGGTTAACTAAGCTGCTGTAAAATATTGTTTTATGCTACAGTTCTAAATAAATACACTGAAGGAACACTGAACCTTCTCTATAGATTTACTATGCTGTGCATTAACTACTGTTCTACTGATAGGGGGTAAAATGTAATCAAAGAGTGAAGAAAAAATACCTTTGGTACTGCTTCAGGGAGATTTTTCCTCAGTCACTTGGGGAGCATTCTAGCTAATTTCTAGACTCTGGAGGAAATGAGGGAAATGATAATGGACCAATCATCTCCAGGATGTGACCAAATGGGGGACTTTATCCAGTGCCGTAACTAGACATTTTACAGTGCTGTGTAAGAAACAGCATCGGTGCCCCCCCCCATATGGAAAACAGGGACAGTGGCTTCATGGAGAAGGAGCGTGGCCACAAAATAATACCAATTTATATCACGCTGTGAAGAAGTCTCCATTATTCAACTTAAGCCGTACGGTGGTGCCACTTACATACATTAAACAACGTAGAGCTCCTTTTACACATTACGCCAGGTAGATCCCCTGTCACACATTATGCCAGGTAGAGTCCCCATTTACACAGTATGGCAGGCAGAGTCCCCTTTTACACATTACGGCAGGCAGCCTACTTTTTTACACATTACAGTGGTCCCCCTTTTTACACATTACAATGGTATAGTCCCCCTATGTATAGTTATCAATGAGCCCAGCCCATGCACGCACTAATGGCTAGGAAAATCAATGTGGCGGCTGGACACTCCCCCTCTGTAGACTGGCCACACCCCTAAACATGTGCCCCTACCACAGCATTCCCCCCGGTGGGCCCTACACGCTCTAGTCCGAACTGGGTGTGTGGGAGAAAGGAGAGTGGAAAACACAGACTAGGGTGTGTGTGTGGGAGAGTAAGGAGAGATATACTTATTTATATATGTGTATAAATAACTACATTTAATTGTGCGTTAATCAGTGCATATAATTGTACATGACATTAGTACTATGCAAGTACAGTAGCATGAACTTATACACAATAACAGTCAGGAAATTCTGACATTTTAAAGCTCATTTCTCTAACGTCCTAAGTGGATGCTGGGGACTCCGTAAGGACCATGGGGAATAGCGGCTCCGCAGGAGACTGGGCACATCTAAAGAAAGCTTTAGGACTATCTGGTGTGCACTGGCTCCTCCCCCCATGACCCTCCTCCAAGCCTCAGTTAGATCTCTGTGCCCGAACGAGAAGGGTGCACACTAGGGGCTCTCCTGAGCTTCTTAGTGAAAGTTTTAGATTAGGTTTTTTATTTTCAGTGAGACCTGCTGGCAACAGGCTCACTGCATCGAGGGACTAAGGGGAGAAGAAGCGAACTCACCTGCGTGCAGAGTGGATTGGGCTTCTTAGGCTACTGGACATTAGCTCCAGAGGGACGATCACAGGCCCAGCCTGGATGGGTCCCAGAGCTGCGCCGCCGGCCCCCTTACAGAGCCAGAAGGCAGAAGAGGTCCAGAAAATCGGCGGCAGAAGACGTCCTGTCTTCAACAAGGTAGCGCACAGCACTGCAGCTATGCGCCATTGCTCTCAGCACACTTCACACTTCGGTCACTGAGGGTGCAGGGCGCTGGGGGGGGCGCCCTGAGACGCAATAAAAACGCCTTGGATGGCAAAAAAATGCATCACATATAGCTCCTGGGCTATATGGATGCATTTAACCCCTGCCAGAATCCATAAAAAAGCAGGAAAAAAGTCCGCGAAAAAGGGGCGGAGCCTATCTCCTCAGCACACTGGCGCCATTTTCCCTCACAGCTCCGTTGGAGGGAAGCTCCCTGTCTCTCCCCTGCAGTCACTACACTACAGAAAGGGTTAAAAAAAGAGAGGGGGGCACTAATTAGGCGCAGTATTAACTATACAGCAGCTATAAGGGGAAAAACACTTATATAAGGTTATCCCTGTATATATATAGCGCTCTGGTGTGTGCTGGCAAACTCTCCCTCTGTCTCCTCAAAGGGCTAGTGGGGTCCTGTCCTCTATCAGAGCATTCCCTGTGTGTGTGCTGTATGTCGGTACTTTTGTGTCGACATGTATGAGGAGAAAAATGATGTGGAGACGGAGCAGATTGCCTGTAATAGTGATGTCACCCCCTAGGGGGTCGACACCTGAGTGGATGAACTGTTGGAAGGAATTACGTGACAGTGTCAGCTCTGTATAAAAGACAGTGGTTGACATGAGACAGCCGGCTACTCAGCTTGTGCCTGTCCAGACGTCTCATAGGCCGTCAGGGGCTCTAAAGCGCCCGTTACCTCAGATGGCAGATATAGACGCCGACACGGATACTGACTCCAGTGTCGACGGTGAAGAGACGAATGTGACTTCCAGTAGGGCCACACGTTACATGATTGAGGCAATGAAAAATGTTTTACACATTTCTGATAATACCAAAAAAGGGGTATTATGTTCGGTGAGGAAAAACTACCTGTAGTTTTCCTGAATCTGAGAAATTAAATGAGGTGTGTGATGATGCGTGGGTTTCCCCCGATAACAACGGATAATTTCTAAAATGTTATTGGCATTATATCCTTTCCCGCCAGAGGTTAGGGTGCGTTGGGAAACACCCCCTAGGGGGGATAAAGCGCTCACACGCTTGTAAGGGCTCTACCTTCGCCTGAGATGGCCGCCCTTAAGGATCCTGCTGATAGAAAGCAGGAGGGTATCCTAAAAGGTATTTACACACATACTGGTGTTATACTGCGACCAGCAATCGCCTCAGCCTGGATGTGCAGTGCTGGGTTGGCGTGGTCGGATTCCCTGACTGAAAATATTGATACCCTAGATAGGGACAGTATATTTTTGCCTATAGAGCATTTAAAAGATGCATTTTTATATATGCGTGATGCACAGCGGAATATTTGCCGACTGGCATCAAGTCTAAGCGCGTTGTCCATTTCTACCAGTAGAGGGTTATGGACACGTCAGTGGTCAGGTGATGCGTATTCCAAACGGCATTTGGAAGTATTGCTTTATTAAGGGAGGAGTTATTTGGGGTCGGTCTTTCAGACCTGGTGGCCACGGCAACAGCTGGGAATTCCACGTTTGTACCCCAGGTCGCCTCTCAACATGAGAAGACGCCGTATTATCAGGTGCAGTCTTTTCGTGGACAAGTGGGCAAAAGGTTCCTCATTTCTGCCCCGTGACAGAGGGAGAGGAAAAAGGCTGCAGAAATCAGCCAGTTCCCAGGAACAGAAACCCTCTCCCGCCTCTGCCAAGCCCTCAGTATACGCTGGGGCTTTACAAGCAGAATCAGGCACGGTGGGGGGCCCGTCTCAATGAATTTCAGCGCGCAGTGGGCTCACTCGCAAGTAGACCCCTGGATCCTTCAGGTGATATCTCAGGGGTACAAATTAGAATTCGAGACGTCTCCCCCTCGCCGTTTCCTAAAGTCGGCTTTACCGATGTCTCCTTCTGACAGGGAGACAGTTTTGGAAGCCATTCACAAGCTGTATTCCCAGCAGGTGATAATCAAGATACCCCTCCTGCAACAGGGAACGGGGTATTATTCCACACTGTTGTGGTACCGAAGCCGGACGGCTCGGTGAGACCGATTCTAAATCTAAAATCTTTGAACACTTACGTACAGAGGTTCAAATTCAAGATTGAGTCACTCAGAGCAGTGATTGCGAACCTGGAAGAAGGGGACTACATGATGTCTCGGGACATCAAGGATGCTTACCTTCATGTCAAAATTTACCCTTCTCACCAAGGGTACCTCAGGTTTATGGTACAGAACTGTCACTATCAGTTCAGACGCTGCCGTATGGATGGTACACGGCACCCCGGGTCTTTACCAAGGTAATGGCCGAAATGATGATATTCCTTCGAAGGAAGTGAATTTTAGTTATCCCTTCCTTGGACAATTCCCTGATAAGGGTAAGATCCAGGGAACAGTTGGAGGTCGGTGTAGCACTATCTCAGGTAGTGTTGCGGCAGCACGATTGGATTCTCAATATTCCAAAATCGCACCTGGTTCCGACGACGTGTCTTCTGTTCCTAGGGATGATCCTGGACACAGTCCAGAAAAAGGTGTTTCTCCCGGAGGAGAAAGCCAGGGAGTTATCCGAGCTAGTCAGGAACCTCCTAAAACCGAGCCAAGTCTCAGTGCATCAATGCACAAGGGTTCTGGGTAAAATGGTGGCTTCCTACGAAGCAATCCCATTCGGCAGATTCCACGCAAGAACTTTCCAGTGGGACCTGCTGGACAAATGGTCCGGATCGCATCTTCAGATGCATCAGCGGATAACCCTGTCACCAAGGACAAGGGTGTCCCTCCTGTGGTGGTTGCAGAGTGCTCATCTTCTAGAGGGACGCAGATTAGGCATTCAGGACTGGGTCCTGGTGACCACGGATGCCAGCCTGCGAGGCTGGGGAGCAGTCACACAGGGAAGGAATATCCAGGGCTTATGGTCAAGCCTGGAGACATTACTTCACATAAATATCCTGAAGCTAAGGGACATTTACAATGCTCTAAGCTTAGCAAGACCTCTGCTTCAAGGTCAGCCGGTGTTGATCCAGTCGGACAACATCACGGCAGTCACCCACGTAAACAGACAGGGTGGCACAAGAAGCAGGAGGGCAATGGCAGAAGCTGCAAGGATTCTTCGCTGGGTGGAAAATCATGTGATAGCACTGTCAGCAGTATTCATTCCGGGAGTGGACAACTGGGAAGCAGACTTCCTCAGCACGACCTCCACCCGGGAGAGTGGGGACTTCACCCAGAAGTCTTCCACATGATTAAAAACTCGACAGGTATTGCGCCAGGTCCAGGGACCCTCAGGCAATAAGCTGTAGACGCTCTGGTAACACCGTGGGTGTACCAGTCAGGGTATGTGTTCCCTCCTCTGCCTCTCATACCCAAGGTACTGAGATTGATAAGATGGAGAGGAGTAAGCACTATATTCGTGGTTCCGGATTGGCCAAGAAGGACTTGGTAACCGGAACTTCAAGAGATGCTCACGGAGGATCCGTGGCCTCTACCTCTAAGAAGGGACCTGCTCCAGCAAGGACCCTGTCTGTTCCAAGACTTACCGCGGCTGCGTTTGACGGCATGGCGGTTGAACGCCGGATCCTGAAGGAAAAAAGGCATTCCGGATGAAGTCATCCCTATCCTGATCAAAGCCAGGAAGGATGTAACCGCAAAAACATTATCACCGCAATTGGTGAAAATATGTTGCGTGGTGCGAGGCCAGTAAGGCCCGACGGAGGAAATTCAACTGGGTCGATTCCTACATTTCCTGCAAACAGGAGTGTCTATGGGCCTGAAATTGGGGTCCATTAAGGTTCAAATTTCGGCCCTGTCAATTTTCTTCCAAAAAGAACTAGCTTCAGTCCCTGAAGTTCAGACGTTTGTAAAAGGGGTACTGCATATACAGCCTCCTTTTGTGCCTCCAGTGGCACTTGGGATCTCAATGTAGTTTTGGGTTCCAAAAGTCACATTGGTTTGAACCACTTAAATCTGTGGAGTTAAAATATCTCACATGGAAAGTGGTCATGCTGTTGGCCCTGGCCTGGGCCAGGCGCGTGTCAGAATTGGCGGCTTTATCCTGAAAAAGCCCTTATCTGATTTTCCATTCGGACAGGGCGGAATTGAGGACTCGTCCTCAGTTTCTCCCCAAGGTGGTTTCAGCGTCTCACCTGAACCAACCTATTGGTGGTGCCTGCGGCTACTAGGGACTTGGAGGCCTCCAAGTTGCTAGACGTTGTCAGTGCCCTGAAAATATATGTTTCCAGGACGGCTGGAGTCAGGAAATCTGACTCGCTGTTTATCCTGTGTGCACCCAACAAGCTGGGTGCTCCTGCTTCTAAGCAGACTATTGCTCGTTGGATTTGTAGTACAATTCAGCTTGCACATTCTGTGGCAGGCCTGCCATAGCCAAAAATCTGTAAATGCCCACTCCACAAGGAAGGTGGGCTCATCTTGGGCGGCTGCCCGAGGGGTCTCGGCTTTACAACTTTGCCGAGCAGCTACTTGGTCAGGAGCAAATACGTTTGTAAAATTCTACAAAATTGATATCCTGGCTGAGGAGGACCTGGAGTTCTCTCATTTGGTGCTGCAGAGTCATCCGCACTCTCCCGCCCGTTTGGGAGCTTTGGTATAATCCCCATGGTCCTTACGGAGTCCCCAGCATCCACTTAGGACGTTAGAGAAAATAAGAATTTACTTACCGATAATTCTATTTCTCATAGTCCGTAGTGGATGCTGGGCGCCCATCCCAAGTGCGGATTGTCTGCAATACTTGTACATAGTTATTGTTACAAAAATCGGGTTATTATTGTTGTGAGCCATCTTTCAGAGGCTCCTCTGTTATCATGCTGTTAACTGGGTTCAGATCACAGGTTATACGGTGTGATTGGTGTGGCTGGTATGAGTCTTACCCGGGATTAAAAATCCTTCCTTATTGTGTACGCTCGTCCGGGCACAGTATCCTAACTGAGGCTTGGAGGAGGGTCATGGGGGGAGGAGCCAGTGCACACCAGATAGTCCGAAAGCTTTCTTTAGATGTGCCCAGTCTCCTGCGGAGCCGCTATTCCCCATGGTCCTTACGGAGTCCCCAGCATCCACTACGGACTATGAGAAATAGAATTATCGGTAAGTAAATTCTTATTTTAGAAGTGGGAAAAGACAAGTGCAAAGAACGTTTACTTGTGTCCACATGTAAACTGTGATGCGAACAACTGTAAATGAGTACTTCTTATGCTAGCTACTAGTGTTTTACTCTTTTATGCATTAGTATACTATTCAAAAGTAACATTACCCAACTTTTATACAAATCTAATGATGTAATGAAAACATTTTGTATACATTATTAGGACAATGCAGTCAAAAACAGGTTGAGTATCCCATATCCAAAATGCTTGGGACCAGAAGTATTTTGGATATCAGATTTTTCCCTATTTTGGAATAATTGCATACCATTAATGAGATATCATGTCTAAGCACAGAATGCATTTATGTTTCATATTCAACTCATATACACAGCCTGAAGGTCATTTTAGCCAATATTTTAATAACTTTGTGCATTAAACAAAGTTTGTGTACATACACACAAAACATTTATTTTTCATATACACCTTATACACACAGCCTGAAGGTCATTTAATACAATATTTTTTAATACTTTGTGTATTAAACAAAGTTTGTGTACATTGAGCCATCAGAAAACAAAGGTTTCACTATCTCAGTCTCACTCAGAAAATTCCATATTTCGTAATATTCCGTATTTCAGAATATTTGGATATGGGATACTCAAACTATATACAGGAAACTACTAAAAGCAAATGTTGCATTTATGGTAAGAAATAAAATGTACCCCTTCAGTACAGATGACAAGGGAGGCTTGTCATTTGCATAAACACATAACCTGTAGATATGAAAGGGTCCAGCTGCCACACACACAAAAATCACCTTCCCCACCAGAAGACTAGTGGTGACTGCTATTCGGGGAGCCAGAGGAGATTGGTTCCATGTACAGACATTGGTGCTACGGGTGCCAACACCAGTTTTGCAAAAAACAAAAATAGGAAAATGAAAGTATGGGGTGGGGGACTTTAAGTCTATTTATCTCCTAAAACCTGGCACCTGTAAAGATGGGTGATCCCTAATTTTAAAGGTCACACTGATCACCAGGCAGTAACTTTTTTAGGGTCACCTCTCTTAAAATAGGTGTGATTAGCAGCAAACTACCTACATTGAAGAAAAATAATTGAGACCAGGGGGCATATTTACTAAGATTCGTATTTGTCGGGATTTGGTGGGAGTTTAAACTCGAATGTCATCGGTAGTGTGCATTTGCAACTTTTTGAACTTATGTTCGCTCATTTACTAAGCTTTCGTATTCGTCCTATTCGTAGTGGTCGATGTCGCGGTCATTCATATTTTTTCGTAGTTTTTCGCGGCCAAATGTGTTTGTTTTCAGCCGAAGATGGTTTTTTCCACGCGTCATTCGTACTATGAGTGTTCGGCCATGATAAGTCACCAATGCGGCCGTTTTTTTCTTTTTCTTTTCGTTTTCTAGTGTGAGTCATGATTGGTTTAGAGGAATACGAGGGAGTGTCAATGCGCAACCATATAAATACGCCCCCAAACAACCGAACCTCGTGGGTTTAGTCAGTGGAGAGGAGAGAGGTAGCGTTGTGAGAAGTTTGGTAAGTGAGTGGTTTTGTGGTTTTTCTATTGTTGAGTGCTGTGCTGTGAAAGGTGTCTTGTGTTGTTTGTTGTCTTGTTACTTATTAGTGTGTCATATTTTCTGTCCTTGTGGTTTTTTAAGAGTCTCTTGTCACTGTAATTGTGTGTGTGTGTGTGTGTGTGTGTGTGTGTGTGTGTGTGTGTGTGTTGTGTGAGTTTTAGAGGTAGAGGAGGTTTTTTTATTATTATTTCTATTTGTTCAGTGTTGTTTGTCTCAATCATGTCAGATTCTGAGGTTAGTGAGGCGGGGGAGGTGCAGGAGGTTAGTGAGGTGGAGGTTAGTGAGGGGGGTGAGGAGGAGGAGGTTGCAGAGGAGGCACCTGAGTCCTCTAGTGAGAGTGATGTGGCTCCGCAGCCACATACCACAACCAAATCAGGGCGCAATGTAAAATTTACATATGAGGAGAATGTGGTCCTAGTTCACGAGATAATGCGATATCATCGCCAGCTTTTTGGCCAAGAGGCAGTTAAGGTGTCATCCAGGAAGAAGGCACAAATGTGGCATAAGGTGGTTGCTGCAGTCAATTGTGAGGGCATAGTGAGGCGAACCGAGGAGACCTGCAGGAAAAGGTTTTATGACATAAAGCGTTGTGTGAAAGCCAAAATGGCAAGGGAGGCCAAGTCTGCACGCCAAATTGGTGGTGGTTCCCCTTTTGTGGCGACGTATTTGGATTATGAGTTGCCCCTGCAGAGCCTCATTCCTGCAGAGGTTTTGAGTGGGACTTATGTGAAGGATTCCGATCGGCAAAAGAAGGCTGGTAAGTTTATAGTTTGTATTTTGTAATGTATTTAATGTTGCCTTTGACATTGTGTATGTTGTTTTTGTATTTTTGTGGTTTATTTAAATGTTTGAGAAAGACTGTCTTATTAATCGGCCCGTATATTGTTTGGAAAGTGTCATTTGTGTGTTTTGTGGATGTTTTGTTTAAATTTTTATATTTTACTGATTTTTAAAAGTACTTAAATGTTAATGTAGCCACTATTAGGTTTGACATAAAAGACTAAAGTTTCCTCTGGACCAGGCTCTTCTCAATCTGCGAAACCAGATGCTGCTACTGCCGGTAAATATTTTTCTTCAGGAATGCCTTTGGAAACAATGTGGGTAGAAATTTATTTATATACACCACACACACAGGAACATCCACACAGGTTGAACCGACACGAAGGTTAAGTCTGACTGGGGCCTCCAGACCAGCTTCACAGACATCACCAAGACGACGCATCTCCAAAGTCTCTGAATTACCACCACATCAACTGCTCGAGAGTCCGCCACCCGTGTCCCCGCATTCGCCACAGTTGCCAGGTGAGTTTAATTGCAAAAACACACATATCACATTTTTGTTTATTATACTCCCTTTACAGGGACAAAAAGCAACCTTCATATTGTGTCACAAATCTAAACCACATTTTGAGCAGACACTTTAGCATAAAGGTACTTGAAACATTATATTAAAATCTAAACCAAAAAAAACATATGTAAACACATGAAAGTTGGTTATGACTACTATTTCAAAAAATACAAGCAGTGCGAGAACACATATACAGATACAGGCATCTTTATCTGGTAATGTCTGCGGAGCTTCCACACACCATAGTGATTTATGCTAAGGCATTCATGTTTAGCTTATGGCATAAAAACATTAGTCACACATCAAAACATCCGTGGAGTATGTAATTACATTACAGGATAAAGTCTGTCTGTCGTGGCAAATAAACACCTTGGAAAGGCAAGGATAAAGATGGGTTAATCTGTATTAGTCATAATAAAGTGTAGTGTTACATTGAAATTGTACCTAAAAATGTGACAATGAGTTTGGTAACCCTACAAATACATTAAACAAAAAACATTAATGTACAAAGTTAGCTTAACATTGTGGGATAAATGTGGCCCAAAGTACACATCAGTATTACGTACAATTACAACACAAATATATACTTACATCAACCAAATTTATTTCTACAGCAGAGGTCATTGTGATGGAAAGTCAGCCTACCCAATGCCAGCAAACAACCACTGAGGATACAATTTTCTTACAGTTAACACCCATACCACCGCATGAGCAAACTACCGCTCACTTTGCAACACCTCCCACTCCACACACACCTGACCCACAGACAAGCCCAACCCCCCAAACACCACAGGCACAAGAACAAGCTTTTTGGGCCAGCTGGGCCAGCATGCAGAGCAATAATTTGGACTGCTTACGACAACAAACACAGTCCACTGCAAGTGTAGACCATCACATACCACGCCTATGCAGAACCAGCAGCAGGCAAACGATGGAGCTAACAAGAGTGGCCAACACAGTGGAACTCATGAGGGCAGACAACAATAGACTGATCGACATATACCAATGAGTGATGGATGATAATCATAGGCTCCATCAAGGCTACTTGCAGCTTTTATGGCCACACAAACAACCCAAGACAACATGGTCCGAATGATGGAGAGTCAAACGTCAGCAACAAGAGACTTAAACTTGACTCTTACAAATCTAACAATGCATTTGACACATCAAGGGACCCACACAAGCTCGAGCTCAACAACAACAACCCCCATAGTGACTCCTGTCACGTCACCACCCAGACGGTCTGCCAGAACTCGGAGACACTCCAGTGGAAAGGGGACAGCCACTGAAATGAGTCACAAGGAATAATAATTTGCCTTGGTTGATATTGTTTATTTGTTTTTCTTTCGAGGTGATTTTAAAACATTCTCAGTTATACATTTTGAAGGCAAAAGCACAAGTAAAGCAATCATTTACAAAACGTGTGTTGTGTGTATTTGCTAGGTGAACATAATAATAACAACAGTTAAGTATTACAATATGCATGGTGGTAATTATGTGACAATCAGTACTGATGCAGCACAGGTGATGTTTTTTTACTATTTTTTCTTTGAATTATGTTTGATGATTTTTACTACCTTTGACGTTTCTTCTTTAGGCCCCATTTGCATTTGACCATGAGTGAAGCATAAATGCTATGTAAGGTTTATGTCTAACAATTTTTTGGTGTTTTCAAAAAATTTTCCAATCTTGAAAAATATGGTGATTGCATTTTACAACATTTCAGTTATTCACAAATACACACAAAATACATTCCATAACCAGCAATACGAATGTTGAGGCAAAAAATACTAGTGATGTGCACCGGAAATTTTTCGGGTTTTGTGTTTTGGTTTTGGGTTCGGTTCCGCGGCCGTGTTTTGGGTTCGACCGCGTTTTGGCAAAACCTCACCGAATTTTTTTTGTCGGATTCGGGTGTGTTTTGGATTTGGGTGTTTTTTTCAAAAAACCCTAAAAAACAGCTTAAATCATAGAATTTGGGGGTCATTTTGATCCCAAAGTATTATTAACCTCAAAAACCATAATTTACACTCATTTTCAGTCTATTCTGAATACCTCACACCTCACAATATTATTTTTAGTCCTAAAATTTGCACCTAGGTCGCTGGATGACTAAGCTAAGCGACCCTAGTGGCCGACACAAACACCGGGCCCATCTAGGAGTGGCACTGCAGTGTCACGCAGGATGTCCCTTCCAAAAAACCCTCCCCAAACAGCACATGACGCAAAGAAAAAAAGAGGCGCAATGAGGTAGCTGTGTGAGTAAGATAAGCGACCCTAGTGGCCGACACAAACACCGGGCCCATCTAGGAGTGGCACTGCAGTGTCACGCAGGATGGCCCTTCCAAAAAACATTCCACAAACAGCACATGACGCAAAGAAAAATTAAAGAAAAAAGAGGTGCAAGATGGAATTGTCCTTGGGCCCTCCCACCCACCCTTATGTTGTATAAACAGGACATGCACACTTTAACCAACCCATCATTTCAGTGACAGGGTCTGCCACACGACTGTGACTGAAATGACGGGTTGGTTTGGACCCCCACCAAAAAAGAAGCAATTAATCTCTCCTTGCACAAACTGGCTCTACAGAGGCAAGATGTCCACCTCATCATCATCCTCCGATATATCACCGTGTACATCCCCCTCCTCACAGATTATCAATTCGTCCCCACTGGAATCCACCATCTCAGCTCCCTGTGTACTTTGTGGAGGCAATTGCTGCTGGTCAATGTCTCCACGGAGGAATTGATTATAATTAATTTTAATGAACATCATCTTCTCCACATTTTCTGGATGTAACCTCGTACGCCGATTGCTGACAAGGTGAGCAGCGGCACTAAACACTCTTTCGGAGTACACACTTGTGGGAGGGCAACTTAGGTAGAATAAAGCCAGTTTGTGCAAGGGCCTCCAAATTGCCTCTTTTTCCTGCCAGTATAAGTACGGACTGTGTGACGTGCCTACTTGGATGCGGTCACTCATATAATCCTCCACCATTCTTTCAATGGTGAGAGAATCATATGCAGTGACAGTAGACGACATGTCCGTAATCGTTGTCAGGTCCTTCAGTCCGGACCAGATGTCAGCATCAGCAGTCGCTCCAGACTGCCCTGCATCACCGCCAGCGGGTGGGCTCGGAATTCTGAGCCTTTTCCTCGCACCCCCAGTTGCGGGAGAATGTGAAGGAGGAGATGTTGACAGGTCGCGTTCCGCTTGACTTGACAATTTTCTCACCAGCAGGTCTTTCAACCCCAGCAGACTTGTGTCTGCCGGAAAGAGAGATCCAAGGTAGGCTTTAAATCTAGGATCGAGCACGGTGGCCAAAATGTAGTGCTCTGATTTCAACAGATTGACCACCCGTGAATCCTTGTTAAGCGAATTAAGGGCTCCATCCACAAGTCCCACATGCCTAGCGGAATCGCTCCGTGTTAGCTCCTCCTTCAATGTCTCCAGCTTCTTCTGCAAAAGCCTGATGAGGGGAATGACCTGACTCAGGCTGGCAGTGTCTGAACTGACTTCTCGTGTGGCAAGTTCAAAGGGCATCAGAACCTTGCACAACGTTGAAATCATTCTCCACTGCACTTGAGACAGGTGCATTCCACCTCCTATATCGTGCTCAATTGTATAGGCTTGAATGGCCTTTTGCTGCTCCTCCAACCTCTGAAGCATATAGAGGGTTGAATTCCACCTCGTTACCACTTCTTGCTTCAGATGATGGCAGGGCAGGTTCAGTAGTTGTTGGTGGTGCTCCAGTCTTCTGTACGTGGTGCCTGTACGCCGAAAGTGTCCCACAATTCTTCTGGCCACCGACAGCATCTCTTGCACGCCCCTGTCGTTTTTTAAAAAATTCTGCACCACCAAATTCAAGGTATGTGCAAAACATGGGACGTGCTGGAATTTGCCCATATTTAATGCACACACAATATTGCTGGCGTTGTCCGATGCCACAAATCCACAGGAGAGTCCAATTGGGGTAAGCCATTCCGCGATGATCTTCCTCAGTTGCCGTAAGAGGTTTTCAGCTGTGTGCGTATTCTGGAAAGCGGTGATACAAAGCGTAGCCTGCCTAGGAGAGAGTTGGCGTTTGCGAGATGCTGCTACTGGTGCCGCCGCTGCTGTTCTTGCAACGGGAGTCCATACCTCTACCCAGTGGGCTGTCACAGTCATATAGTACTGACCCTGCACTGCTCCACTTGTCCACATGTCCGTGGTTAAGTGGACATTGGGTACAGCTGCATTTTTTAGGACACTGGTGAGTCTTTTTCTGAGGTCTGTGTACATTTTCGGTATCGCCTGCCTAGAGAAGTGGAACCTAGATGGTATTTGGTAACGGGGGCACACTACCTCAAGAAATTGTCTAGTTCCCTGTGAACTAACGGCGGATACCGGACGCAGGTTTAACACCAACATAGTTGTCAAGGCCTCAGTTATCCGCTTTGCAGCAGGATGACTGCTGTGATATTTCATCTTCCTCGCAAAGGACTGTTGGACAGTCAATTGCTTACTGGAAGTAGTACAAGTGGTCTTCCGACTTCCCCTCTGGGATGACCATCGATTCCTAGCAGCAACAACAGCAGCGCCAGCAGCAGTAGGCGTTACACGCAAGGATGCATCGGAGGAATCCCAGGCAGGAGAGGACTCATCAGAATTGCCAGTGACATGGCCTGCAGGACTATTGGCATTCCTGGGGAAGGAGGAAATTGACACTGAGGGAGTTGGTGGGGTGGTTTGCGTGAGCTTGGTTACAAGAGGAAGGGATTTACTGGTCAGTGGACTGCTTCCGCTGTCACCCAAAGTTTTTGAACTTGTCTGACTTATTATGAATGCGCTGCAGGTGACGTATAAGGGAGGATGTTCCGAGGTGGTTAACGTCCTTACCCCTACTTATTACAGCTTGACAAAGGCAACACACGGCTTGACACCTGTTGTCCGCATTTCTGTTGAAATACCTCCACATTGAAGAGCTGATTTTTTTGGTATTTTCACCAGGCATGTCAACGGCCATATTCCTCCCACGGACAACAGGTGTCTCCCCGGGTGCCTGACTTAAACAAACCACCTCACCATCAGAATCCTCCTGGTCAATTTCCTCCCCAGCGCCAGCAACACCCATATCCTCCTCATCCTGGTGTACTTCAACACTGACATCTTCAATCTGACTATCAGGAACTGGACTGCGGGTGCTCCTTCCAGCACTTGCAGGGGGTGTGCAAATGGTGGAAGGCGCATGCTCTTCACGTCCAGTGTTGGGAAGGTCAGGCATCGCAACCGACACAATTGGACTCTCCTTGTGGATTTGGGATTTCGAAGAACGCACAGTTCTTTGCGGTGCTTTTGCCAGCTTGAGTCTTTTCAGTTTTCTAGCAAGAGGCTGAGTGCTTCCATCCTCATGTGAAGCTGAACCACTAGCCATGAACATAGGCCAGGGCCTCAGCCGTTCCTTGCCACTCCGTGTGGTAAATGGCATATTGGCAAGTTTACGCTTCTCCTCCGACAATTTTATTTTAGGTTTTGGAGTCCTTTTTGGTGTTTTGGATTTGACATGCTCTGTACTATGACATTGGGCATCGGAATTGGCAGACAACGTTGCTGGCATTTCATCGTCTCGGCCATGACTAGTGGCAGCAGCTTCAGCACGAGGTGGAAGTGGATCTTGATCTTTCCCTAATTTTGGAACCTCAACATTTTTGTTCTCCATATTTTAATAGGCACAACTAAAAGGCACCTCAGGTAAACAATGGAGATGGATGGATACTAGTATACTTATGGATGGACTGCCGAGTGCCGACACAGAGGTAGCTACAGCCGTGGACTACCGTACTGTGTCTGCTGATAATATAGACTGGATGATAATGAGATGAAATCAATATATATATGTATGTATATATAATATCACTAGTACTGCAGCCGGACAGGTAGATAATATATTTATTAGGTAATGATGACTGATGACGGACCTGCTGGACACTGTCAGCTCAGCAGCACCGCAGACTGCTACAGTAAGCTACTATACTATAGTAGTATGTACAAAGAAGAAAGAAAAAAAAAAACCACGGGTAGGTGGTATACAATTATGGATGGACTGCCGAGTGCCGACACAGAGGTAGCTACAGCCGTGGACTAACGTACTGTGTCTGCTGCTAATATAGACTGGATGATTGATAATGAGATGAAATCAATATATATATGTATGTATATATAATATCACTAGTACTGCAGCCGGACAGGTAGATAATATATTTATTAGGTAATGATGACTGATGACGGACCTGCTGGACACTGTCAGCTCAGCAGCACCGCAGACTGCTACAGTAAGCTACTATACTATAGTAGTATGTACAAAGAAGAAAGAAAAAAAAAAAAAACACGGGTAGGTGGTATACAATTATGGATGGACTGCCGAGTGCCGACACAGAGGTAGCTACAGCCGTGGACTAACGTACTGTGGGGGTAATTCCAAGTTGATCGCAGCAGGATTTTTGATAGCAACTGGGCAAAACCATGTGCACTGCAGGGGAGGCAGATATAACATGTGCAGAAAGAGTTAGATTTGGGTGGGTTATTTTATTTCTGTGCAGGGTAAATACTGGCTGCTTTATTTTTACACTGCAAATTAGATTGCAGATTGAACACACCACACCCAAATCTAACTCTCTCTGCACATGTTATATCTGCCTCCCCTGCAGTGCACATGGTTTTGCCCAGTTGCTATCAAAAATCCTGCTGCGATCAACTTGGAATTAGCCCCTGTGTCTGCTGCTAATATAGACTGGATGATTGATAATGAGATGAAATCAATATATATATGTATGTATATATAATATCACTAGTACTGCAGCCGGACAGGTAGATAATATATTTATTAGGTAATGATGACTGATGACGGACCTGCTGGACACTGTCAGCTCAGCAGCACCGCAGACTGCTACAGTAAGCTACTATACTATAGTAGTATGTACAAAGAAGAAAGAAAAAAAAAAAACCACGGGTAGGTGGTATACAATTATGGATGGACTGCCGAGTGCCGACACAGAGGTAGCTACAGCCGTGGACTAACGTACTGTGTCTGCTGCTAATATAGACTGGATGATTGATAATGAGATGAAATCAATATATATATGTATGTATATATAATATCACTAGTACTGCAGCCGGACAGGTAGATAATATATTTATTAGGTAATGATGACTGATGACGGACCTGCTGGACACTGTCAGCTCAGCAGCACCGCAGACTGCTACAGTAAGCTACTATACTATAGTAGTATGTACAAAGAAGAAAGAAAAAAAAAAAACCACGGGTAGGTGGTAAACAATTATGGATGGACTGCCGAGTGCCGACACAGAGGTAGCTACAGCCGTGGACTAACGTACTGTGTCTGCTGCTAATATAGACTGGATGATTGATAATGAGATGAAATCAGTATATATATGTATGTATATATAATATCACTAGTACTGCAGCCGGACAGGTAGATAATATATTTATTAGGTAATGATGACTGATGACGGACCTGCTGGACACTGTCAGCTCAGCAGCACCGCAGACTGCTACAGTAAGCTACTATACTATAGTAGTATGTACAAAGAACAAAGAAAAAAAAAAACCACGGGTAGGTGGTATACAATTATGGATGGACTGCCGAGTGCCGACACAGAGGTAGCTACAGCTGTGGACTAACGTACTGTGTCTGCTGCTAATATAGAGTCTAGACTGGATGATAAATTATTGATAATGAGATGAAATCAATATAATATCACTAGTACTGCAGCCGGACAAGTACTATATATATTTATTATGTAATGACTGATGACGGACCTGCTGGACACTGTCAGGTCAGCAGCACCGCAGACTGCTACAGTAAGCTACTATAGTAGTATGTATAAAGAAGAATGAAAAAAAAAAAAACCACGGGTAGGTGGTATACAATATTATATATATATATATATATATTATATACAATTATATATATATATATATATATTAAACTGGTGGTGATTGATTATTAAACTGGTGGTCAGGTCACGTTGCAACTTGCAACTAGTACTCCGAGTCCTAAGCAGACAATCACAAAATATATTATTATACTGGTGGTCAGTGTGGTCACAACAATGGCAGTGTGGCACTGACTCTGGCAGCAAAAGTGTGCACTGTACGTTATATGTACTCCTGAGTCCTGCTCTCAGACTCTAACTGCTCCCCACTGTCAGTGTCTCCCCCACAAGTCAGATAATTAATACAATACACAGTCACACTATCTAATCTATATCACTTCAGCAAGTAGTATAGTAGTATAGTAGTACACCTCCTAATAGTAATAATGCTCCCCAAAATACTGTGTCTCTCTCGTCTCTACTGTGTCTCTCTCTTCTCTAAACGGAGAGGACGCCAGCCACGTCCTCTCCCTATGACTCTCAATGCACGTGTGAAAATGGCGACGACGCGCGGCTCCTTATATAGAATCCGAGTCTCGCAAGAATCCGACAGCGGGATGATGACGTTCGGGCGCGCTCGGGTTAACCGAGCAAGGCGGGAAGATCCGAGTCGCTCGGACCCGTGAAGAAAAAACTGAAGTTCGGGCGGGTTCGGATTCAGAGGAACCGAACCCGCTCATCACTAAAAAATACACATTGTAGAGTAGTGAAGTGTGAAACACGCCAGGAAAAAGCAGTTCTATTTGAAAAGTGCAAAAAAATATGATTCGTATAGTTTTGCGGCCGCATTTAAGCTTTTTACTGCCGAACCTACAAATACGAAACATTGATAAATCACAGAGTTCTATTAATTGACTGGCGCATCTGACCGACGGTGTATTCATTCGTATTTCTGTGTGCGACAGTGCAAAAAAATACGAATGCTACAAACACTGCCGAATTTGACCTTTTGTAAATGCCCGAATTGCCACTTAGAAAAAAAACAACACATCGATTTAAAACGAACGCAATACGAATCTTAGTAAATATACCCCCAGGTGATCATATGTGATCATTGGACAATATTACCATGCACTACAGAAAATGTATGTTTTGTGTATATAAGGTGTGTACATTATGTGCTCTCTCACCCCCATAAGCACACTAGAAACTTTGGGGTACTCATATTATGTTGCCCACTTTTAGATATTGTCTGGAATCACCTTTAATCCCCAGATAATATTATCCTGTGTTATGGAAAACAGATTTCTGTTTATGGGTGGGAGGGCACTACATGCATTATAACTAGTGATGTGCATCGGACATTTTTCGGGTTTTGTGTTTTGGTTTTGGATTCGGTTCCACGGCCGTGTTTTGGATTCGGACGCGTTTTGGCAAAACCTCCCTGAAAATTTTTTGTCGGATTCGGGTGTGTTTTGGATTCGTTTTTTTTTTACAAAAAACCCTCAAAAACAGCTTAAATCATAGAATTTGGGGGTCATTTTGATCCCATAGTATTATTAACCTCAATAACCATAATTTCCACTCATTTTCAGTCTATTCTGAACACTTCACACCTCACAATATTATTTTTAGTCCTAAAATTTGCACCGAGGTCGCTGGATGGCTAAGCTAAGCGACCCAAGTGGCCGACACAAACACCTGGCCCATCTAGGAGTGGCACTGCAGTGTCAGGCAGGATGGCACTTCAAAAAAAATTGTCCCCAAACAGCACATGATGCAAAGAAAAAAAGAGGCGCACCAAGGTCGCTGTGTGACTAAGCTAAGCGACACAAGTGGCCGACACAAACACCTGGCCCATCTAGGAGTGGCACTGCAGTGTCAGGCAGGATGGCACTTCAAAAAAATTGTACCCAAACAGCACATGATGCAAAGAAAAATGAAAGAGGCGCACCAAGGTCGCTGTGTGACTAAGCTAAGCGACACAAGTGGCCGACACAAACACCTGGCCCATCTAGGAGTGGCACTGCAGTGTCAGGCAGGATGGCACTTCAAAAAAATAGTCCCCAAACAGCACATGATGCAAAGAAAAAAAGAGGCGCACCAAGGTCGCTGTGTGACTAAGCTAAGCGACACAAGTGGCCGACACAAACACCTGGCCCATCTAGGAGTGGCACTGCAGTGTCAGGCAGGATGGCACTTCAAAAAAATTGTCCCCAAACAGCACATGATGCAAAGAAAAATGAAAGAAAAAAGATGTTCAAGATGGAATTGTCCTTGGGCCCTCCCACCCACCCTTATGTTGTATAAACAGGACATGCACACTTTAACGAACCCATCATTTCAGCGACAGGGTCTGCCATACGACTGTGACTGAAATGACTGGTTGGTTTGGGCCCCCACCAAAAAGAGAAGCAATCAATCTCTCCTTGCACAAACTGGCTCTACAGAGGCAAGATGTCCACCTCATCATCCTCCTCCGATTCCTCACCCCTTTCACTGTGTATATCCCCCTCCTCACAGATTATTAATTTGCCCCCACTGGAATCCACCATCTCAGGTCCCTGTGTACTTTCTGGAGGCAATTGCTGCTGGTGAATGTCTCCACGGAGGAATTGATTATAATTCATTTTGATGAACATCATCTTCTCCACATATTCTGGAAGTAACCTCGTACGCCGATTGCTGACAAGGTGAGCGGCTGCACTAAACACTCTTTCGGAGTGCACACTGGAGGGAGGGCAACTTAGGTAGAATAAAGAAAGTTTGTGCAAGGGCCTCCAAATTGCCTCTTTTTCCTGCCAGTATATGTACGGACTGTCTGACGTGCCTACTTGGATGCGGTCACTCATATAATCCTCCACCATTCTTTCAATGGTGAGAGAATCACATGCAGTGACAGTAGACGACATGTCAGTAATCGTTGGCAGGTCCTTCAGTCCGGAGCAGATGTCAGCACTCGCTCCAGACTGCCCTGCATCATCGCCAGCGGGTGGGCTTGGAATTCTTAGCCTTTTCCTCGCACCCCCAGTTGCGGGAGAATGTGAAGGAGGAAATGTTGACAAGGTCACGTTCCGCTTGACTTGACAATTTTCTCACCAGCAGGTCTTTGAACCTCTGCAGACTTGTGTCTGCCGGAAAGAGAGATACAACGTAGGTTTTAAATCTAGGATCGACCACGGTGGCCAAAATGTAGTGCTCTGATTTCAACAGATTGACCACCCGTGAATCCTGGTTAAGCGAATTAAGGGCTCCATCCACAAGTCCCACATGCCTAGCGGAATCGCTCTGTTTTAGCTCCTCCTTCAATGTCTCCAGCTTCTTCTGCAAAAGCCTGATGAGGGGAATGACCTGACTCAGGCTGGCAGTGTCTGAACTGACTTCACGTGTGGCAAGTTCAAAGGGTTGCAGAACCTTGCACAATGTTGAAATCATTCTCCACTGCGCTTGAGTCAGGTGCATTCCCCCTCCTTTGCCTATATCGTGGGCAGATGTATAGGCTTGAATGGCCTTTTGCTGCACCTCCATCCTCTGAAGCATATAGAGGGTTGAATTCCACCTCGTTACCACCTCTTGCTTCAGATGATGGCAGGGCAGGTTTAGGAATGTTTGGTGGTGCTCCAGTCTTTGGCACGCGGTGGCTGAATGCCGAAAGTGGCCCGCAATTCTTCGGGCCACTAACAGCATCTCTTGCACGCCCCTGTCGTTTTTTTAAATAATTCTGCACCACCAAATTCAATGTATGTGCAAAACATGGGACGTGCTGGAATTTGCCCAGATGTAATGCACGCACAATATTGGTGGCGTTGTCCGATGTCACAAATCCCCAGGAGAGTCCAATTGGGGTAAGCCATTCTGCGATGATGTTCCTCAGTTTCCGTAAGAGGTTGTCAGCTGTGTGCCTCTTCTGGAAAGCGGTGATACAAAGCGTAGCCTGCCTAGGAACGAGTTGGCGTTTGCGAGATGCTGCTACTGGTGCCGCCGCTGCTGTTCTTGCTGCAGGAGGCAATACATCTACCCAGTGGGCTGTCACAGTCATATAGTCCTGAGTCTGCCCTGCTCCACTTGTCCACATGTCCGTGGTTAAGTGGACATTGGGTACAACTGCATTTTTTAGGACACTGGTGACTCTTTTTCTGAGGTCTGTGTACATTTTCGGTATCGCCTGCCTAGAGAAATGGAACCTAGATGGTATTTGGTACCGGGGACACAGTACCTCAATCAAGTCTCTAGTTGCCTCTGAATTAACGGTGGATACCGAAACCACGTTTCTCACCGCCCAGGCTGCCAAGGCCTGAGTTATCTGCTTTGCAGCAGGATGACTGCTGTGATATTTCATCTTCCTCGCAAAGGACTGTTGGACAGTCAATTGCTTACTGGAAGTAGTACAAGTGGTCTTCCGACTTCCCCTCTGGGATGACGATCGACTCCCAGCAGCTACAACAGCAGCGCCAGCAGCAGTAGGCGTTACACTCAAGAATGCATCGGAGGAATCCCAGGCAGGAGAGGACTCGTCAGACTTGACAGTGACATGGCCTGCAGGACTATTGGCTTTCCTGGGTAAGGAGGAAATTGACACTGAGGGAGTTGGTGGTGTGGTTTGCAGGAGCTTGGTTACAAGAGGAAGGGATTTAGTTGTCAGTGGACTCCTTCCGCTGTCACCCAAAGTTTTTGAACTTGTCACTGACTTCTGATGAATGCGGTCCAGGTGACGTATAAGGGAGGATGTTCCTAGGTGGTTAACGTCCTTACCCCTACTTATTACAGCTTGACAAAGGCAACACACGTCTTGACACCTGTTGTCCGCATTTGTGTTGAAATAATTCCACACCGAAGAGCTGATTTTTTTTGTATTTTGACCAGGCATGTCGATAGCCATATTCGTCCCACGGACAACAGGTGTCTCCCCGGGTGCCTGACTAAAACAAACCACCTCACCATCAGAATCCTACTTGTCAATTTCCTCCCCAGCGCCAGCAACACCCATATCCTCATCCTGGTGTACTTCAACAGTGACATCTTCAATTTGACTATCAGGAACTGGACTGCGGGTGCTCCTTCCAGCACTTGCAGGGGGCGTGCAAATGGTGGAAGGCACAAGCTCTTCCCGTCCAGTGTTGGGAAGGTCAGGCATCGTAACCGACACAATTGGACTCTCCTTGGGGATTTGTGATTTAGAAGAACGCACAGTTCTTTGCTGTGCTTTTGCCAGCTTAAGTATTTTTATTTTTCTAGCGAGAGAATGAGTGCTTCCATCCTCATGTGAATCTGAACCACTAGCCATGAACATAGGCCAGGGCCTCAGCCATTCCTTGCCACTCCGTGTCGTAAATGGCATATTGGCAAGTTTACGCTTCTCATCAGACGCTTTCAATTTTGATTTTTGGGTCATTTTACTGAACTTTTGTTTTTTGGATTTTACATGCTCTCTACTATGACATTGGGCATCGGCCTTGGCAGACGACGTTGATGGCATTTCATCGTCTCGGCCATGACTAGTGGCAGCAGATTCAGCACGACTTGGAAGTGTATCTTGATCTTTCCCTATTTTAACCTCCATATTTTTGTTCTCCATTTTTTATTGTGTGGAATTATATGCCAGTACCAATAGCAATGGCCTACTACTATATATACTGCGCACAACTGAAATGCACCACAGGTATGGATGGATAGTATACTTGATGACACAGAGGTAGGTACAGCAGTGGCCTACTGTACTGTACTGCTATATATATTATATACTGGTGGTCAGCAAACTGTGCAAAACTGAAATGCACTACAGGTATGGATGGATAGTATACTTGACGACACAGAGGTAGGTACAGCAGTGGCCTACTGTACCGTACTGCTATATAAATTATATACTGGTGGTCAGCAAACTGTGCAAAACTGAAATGCACCACAGGTATGGATGGATAGTATACTTGACGACACAGAGGTAGGTACAGCAGTGGCTTACTGTACCGTACTGCTATATATATTATATACTGGTGGTCAGCAAACTGTGCAAAACTGAAATGCACCACAGGTATGGATGGATAGTATACTTGACGACACAGAGGTAGGTACAGCAGTGGCCTACTGTACCGTACTGCTATATATATTATATACTGGTGGTGAGCAAACTGTGCAAAACTGAAATGCACCACAGGTATGAATAGATAGTATTCTTGACGACACAGAGGTAGGTACAGCAGTGGCCTACTGTACCGTACTGCTATATATTATATACTGGTGGTCAGCAAACTGTGCAAAACTGAAATGCACCACAGGTATGGATGGATAGTATACTTGACGACACAGAGGTAGGTACAGCAGTGGCCTACTGTACCGTACTGCTATATATATTATATACTGGTGGTCAGCAAACTGTGAAAAACTGAAATGCACCACAGGTATGGATGGATAGTATACTTGACGACACAGAGGTAGGTACAGCAGTGGCCTTCTGTACCGTACTCCTATATATTATATACTGGTGGTCAGCAAAATTATGCACTGTACTCCTACTATATACTACAATGCAATGTGTTTTTCAGGCAGACAACGTATACTGGTGGTCACTGGTCAGCAAAACTCTGCACTGTACTCCTCCTATATAATATACTGGTGGTCCCCAGTGCCCACAATAAAGCAGTGTGAGCACAGATATATGCAGCACACTGAGCACAGATATGGAGTGTTTTTCAGGCAGACAACGTATACTGGTGGTCACTGTCAGCAAAACTCTGCACTGTACTCCTCCTATATAATACAGCTGCTCCCCAGTCCCCACAATTAAGCAGTGTGAGCACAGATATATGCAGCACACTGAGCACAGATAAGGAGCGTTTTTTTCAGGCAGAGAACGGATAAAACTGGTGGTCACTGATCAGCAAAACTCTGCACTGTACTCCTCCTATATTATACAGCTGCTCCCCAGTCCTCCCCACAATTAAGCAATAAAGCACAATCAAGTTCAACAATAAACGGAGAGGACGCCAGCCACGTCCTCTCCCTAACATTTCCAATGCACGAGTCAAAATGGCGGCGACGCGCGGCTGCTTATATAGAATCCGAATCTCGCGAGAATCCGACGTTGATGATGACGTTCGGGCGCGCTCGGGTTAACCGAGCCATACGGGAGAATCCGAGTATGCCTCGGACCCGTGTAAAATGGGTGAAGTTTGTGGGGGTTCGGTTTCCGAGGAACCGAACCCGCTCATCACTAATTATAACAACCATTTAATTACATAAGTAAATGTGGGGTCATCTACATATGAAAGAGATGAGTCCCCTTTTTCCATAGATGAAGAAACCAATCTCCCCCATGATGACTCGCACATACATGGATGCAAACAGTCTGTAAAGAGGGGAGTCTCCTTAGTAGTTAGAGGGGAGTGCTTTCTTAGTAGTTATTGTCTGGTGATTACCAGACAAAGGGGGTTATTCAGAGATGAACACAGATCGCTGCATATGCAGCCAGGTCTTCGTTCATCTCAGCACATGCTGTGGGCCGCTGAGCACAGGGCAAGGCTGCCCAGCATGTGTGAATCCACCTCCTGATGCTATCTAATTGTGAACACATTGAATCTAAGGTTGACCCCTGTCAGCATAGTTGGTCAGCGGCCATTTTTTGTTTCCCGGATCGGCTGCATGTGACGTCATGCAGCTGCCCCGAAAATAGTCCCATTGGCCCCGCTCAGCCTCCCCAACACCGCGTCGCCGCCTCGCAAATGCCAGCTGATGTCAATCACATTGCGGTAGCATTCATTGGGGATGTGACCGCAATGTGTGTGTCCACACAGCCGCTGTGCTGCCACTGCGCTTGGGTAGTTTACCGCCATTGGCAAACTGAGCTGGGGGCCAAATTAGTGTCTGGTTCTGAATGACCCTCAATGGCCTATTGGATAGTGATAAATTGCACGGTGATTAAGTACCAGCCAATCAGCTCTAACTGTCATTTTTCAAACACTGTCTGTAGCATGACAGTTAGGAGCTGATTGGCTGGTACTTTATCACCATGCAATTTATCACTCTCCAAGGCTTGATAAATCTGAAATAGTACACAAAACATACAGATTTCAAGAGATGAGGTGCGGTCTGAAAGTCCATTGTATCTCCCCCATCTTGTGTCAAATTTCAAAAAGTGAATTTTCATTTTATGCGGTATGTTGTTTAGTTTTTAAAATGGTAAGCCTTGCTGGACTACTATATTCTTAAGACAGCCCTCACTCTAAACAAGTGTTTTTTCAGTTGAGCGATCGACTGACTGCACATGTATCTCAATCGTACTGCACAAGCTCTGTCGCTCTGAGTGAGGATTCATTTGCAAAGTTATTGAAGGGACTATTCAGGGGAGGTAATGGGGAGTGGCAGCAAAGTTGCAGGGCGATCACCTTTAGGGCGTCTAGCTGCCTCCATCTGTGATACCATATGCATTAATGATGGCTCTGGTATCTTACTTCTGATGGCCATTCTGCGTGACCATAGGGTCACTCAGAAGGGTGATTATCGAAAGATCTGCGATCACACAAAGTCTTTGTATTCAGTTGTTGAGATTAGCTAAATCTCCGGTTGGCACCGCAATACAAATACTGTCTGCTGAGACATTACATGTTTTCGGACAGAGGGCTTAATTCAGACCTGATCGTAAGCACATCTACGGTCAGTCACACAGACATGTGGGGGAACGCCCAGCATGTAAGGCCCGACCCCCCCCCACTCAAGTACAAAAGCATCGCACAGCGGTGATGCTTTTGTACTTGATGAGTAGCTCCCCACCTGCGCAGCTCCTGCGCACTGGCAGGGAGCTACTCGTCGATGTGAGGGTCGCTGCGGCTGTGTATGACGTCACGCAGCCGCCGCTGCCCGCCTCCTGCATGGTCTTGGGGCACACCTGCATTGCTCTGAACTGCACCCCTAAAACGGCGGCCAAACTCCGCCGGCCCACCCCATCCCGCCCAGCGAACGCCTCTGCCTGTCAATTAGGCAGAGGCGATCGCAGGGCTGAGACGGCAGTTGGCTGTATGGCATGTACTGGTGCACTGCGGCACCGGTCCATGCGCAGTTCAGACCTGATCGCTGCTGTGCGAAAACGTACAGCACTGATCCGGTATGAATTAGGCTCATAATCCTCGTACAGAATCGCAGATGAGAATGCAGAGGCGTACAGCTATGACTCACGCCCTTTGTCTATACTCTACTCAGCTTTCCTTCTGCTTTTATCCCCTCTCAAACTGAATATGCTGACACTATATTTTATATATATATATATATATATATACACACATTCACCTAGCCCTCCTATTATTGCCCCAGACACTTCTGACCTTGTTGGCATGTCCTTAGATCTGTCCTTCCTTGTGTATAATTTATCTCCTAATTACCCTGACATAAGATTTTGCTGTAAATGTTATATTTAGCCTTAGAACTCATTGTTAGAGTATATCCCTAGTGTATGGTGAGGGGATTAATTATTTTATGACTTACTGGTAATTAAATGTGTGTCGACTTATTTATGTTACATTGGTTGCAATTTCATTAGGTCTACGTTAAAAATAGTAAATGAGTATTGTTACTTTTCTGGACATTCTTATGTCTGATTATTCATTGTAAGCTATAAATATGTGTTGGTTATTAATTATGTAGATGTTTTCCCACATTGTGCTATAAAGTATTTGCTTGAAAATGTGAGATTATTTTAGCATATTTCCTTTAGGGAAGCAAGCCAACGCCAGAGCTCTCACTGTACCTCAGGGACGTGCGGTGAGATACATTTCTCAGGAGGCACTGGCTTGTACCAGAGCCAGGTTTACACTCAATATATGAGCCAAGGGGTGCATATGGGCATTATACACAGGTGCAGCAGTATACAGTATGCTGCTGGAAATTTGGAGAGTTTTGATCAAAGATGTGCAGAAAAGATAGGCACTGCCTCACCTGCCATAGACTGTGTAAGTCCAGATTTTTGGCTATGAAAACTATTAGAATAATACAAAGAAGGTATTTATAATATATTATTTGTATTTATCATATACTTTATATAGACAAAACTCTGGCGTATACGTTAGTACATGGGTCTTCACCTATTAAGGTATGCTAAAACTGAGGCAGGGCATGCTGGGATGTGTAATTCCACAGCAGCTGGAAGGCCACAGGAAAGACTCTGCCTCACCTCACCGCACGTCACTGCTGTACCTCCAATGTAATAATAGACAGCAAGATGCAAATACAGGCCAAATTCTGGCTACTTAGCACATATTTTTAAAGCAGTAATAATTTATAATGCAAAACCTGTTCTTAATGTTCTAATTCTTGTTTCTTATGTTTTGGACACTTTCCTTTAATCGTTAAAACACTGTTGGCCACTTCTTGACCTTTTCAGCATCACTGAAAGGGTCTCTTAAAACTAGATATGTGCACAAGGACCATTTTTGCTGGTTTTGGTCCTAATTTGCCGTTTGGTTTTGGATGTCCCCCCAAACCCTCCCCCCCCTCCACCGTTAATGTACAAAAAAAAAAGCTACAATCACATAATTTGGGCCTTTTTTTTTTTTGTTCCTAGGTGTTATTAACCTCAATAACATTAATTTGCACTCATTTCCAGTAAATTCTGACCACCTCACAGCTCACAATATTGTTTTGGCTGGTTACTAAGTGACAGAACAGCAGCACAAACACACGGCAGTTTATAGCACATCTAAGAAACAAAAGGAAAAGTGGTGCAAGATGGAATTGATCTTGGCCTCTAACATCCACCCTTATGTTGGCTATAAAAAGGATATGCCCAGTTTAACAGACCAAGTTCTTCAGTGACAGGGAATGCCACTTTTGTGGCTGAAGTGCTTGGTTTGTTTGGGCCATAACAAAATATTTTTTTGGAAGTATTACCTCCGATCACTAATGAGTAGAATGATGAAAAGGGTGTTATTTACATTATAATCTTGTAAAATAAATTTCATGAAGTTGCTGCAAATGATGTACAGTAACATGGAGGAGGTGCCTAGATGGCTAACATCCTACCTTTACTAACTTTGGAATGTAAGATCTTGGCGCAGCATTAAATTAGAAAGATAGAAAAAAAAAGAAAGAATGTAGGAAAATGTCAGACTGAATAAATTAAAACACGTTTAATCATCACAAATAATTAAAATCTATATAAGCACGATTGATACATATGGGGATTTGACCGGTACACACAATTCGTATCTATAAACTTTTTCCCGGTACCAATACCCTCTATTTAAATGGATAAAAACTCGTCCACAAAGTCACAGCCTAATCGGCTTTAAATGTCCTGAGACCTGATATCCTTTGCCACAAGGGCTTCCAGTATTTTTAACCGGGCTGGTCTTTAAAAATTGGTTGTTAACCGGCCAAGGAGGGGGTCCGGACGGAGACGGAGATCCGGCGAACGGAGCGGAGGGTGAAAGGTACACCAGCATCAAATACATACTGCTATCAGAAACCAGCAGCGTCAACCTACCTGTGTTAGCATACATCATTTCAAATAGGGTGTATAAGGTCTTGCTGCTTTGGACCATTCATTTATACAAGCACTAAACGAGATTACATTATGATTTTATAAGCATATCATTTTTAAAGACCAGCCCGGTTAAAAATACTGGAAGCCCTTGTGGCAAAGGATATCAGGTCTCAGGACATTTAAAGCCGATTAGGCTGTGACTTTGTGGACGAGTTTTTATCCATTTAAATAGAGGGTATTGGTACCGGGAAAAAGTTTATAGATACGAATTGTGTGTACCGGTCAAATCCCCATATGTATCAATCGTGCTTATATAGATTTTAATTATTTGTGATGATTAAACGTGTTTTAATTAGTGATGAGCGGGTTCGGTTTCTCGGAATCCGAACCCGCCGAACTTCAGCTTTTTTTACACGGGGCCGAGCAGGCTCGGATCCTCCCGCCTTGCTCGGTTAACCTGAGCGCGCCCGAACGTCATCATCCCGCTGTCGGATTCTCGCGAGACTCGGATTCTATATAAGGAGCCGCGCGTCGCCGCCATTTTCACACGTGCATTGAGATTGATAGGGAGAGGACGTGGCTGGCGTCCTCTCCGTTTATAGAGAAGAGAGTAGAGAGTTAGAGACACTATTTACTAATTTTGGGGAGCATATTAGGACTGGAGTACTACTACTTGCTGATAGTGTGACCAGTGACCATTGACCACCAGTTTAATTAATCCGTTCTCTGCCTGAAAAAAAACGATACACAGTGTGACACAGTCACATACCATATCTGTGCTCAGCCTCAGTGTGCTGCATCATCATATGTAATACTGTATATCTGACTGTGCTGAGTGCTCACTGCTCACACAGCTTAATTGTGGGGGAGACTGGGGAGCAGTTAGAGCAGGAGTACATAAATAATATATTTTAAGTACAGTGCACACTTTTGCTGCCAGAGTGCCACACTGCCAGTGTGACTGACCAGTGACCACACTGACCACCAGTATATTGTGATTGTCTGCTTAGGACGGAGTACTACTTGCTGATAGTGTGACCAGTGACCACCACCAGTTTAATTAATCCGTTCTCTGCCTGAAAAAAAACGATACACAGTGTGACACAGTCACATACCATATCTGTGCTCAGCCCAGTGTGCTGCATCATATGTAATACTGTATATCATTATCTGACTGTGCTGAGTGCTCACTGCTCACACAGCTTAATTGTGGGGGAGACTGGGGAGCAGTTATAGCAGAAGTACATATTTTAAGTACAGTGCACACTTTTGCTGCCAGAGTGCCACTGCCAGTGTGACTGACCAGTGACCACTGACCACCAGTATATTGTGATTGTCTGCTGACCACCAGTATATTGTGATTGTCTGCCTGAAAAAGTTAAACACTCGTCGTGTGGTGTTTTTATAAACGCATTCTGCAGACAGTGTCCAGCAGGTCCGTCATTACATAATATATACCTGTCCGGCTGCAGTACTAGTGTGATATATATATATTTTAATTTTATCTCATTATCATCCAGTCTATATTAGCAGCAGACACAGTACGGTAGTCCACGGCTGTAGCTACCTCTGTGTCGGCAGTCGCTCGTCCATCCATAATTGTATACCACCTACCCGTGGATTTTTTTTTTCTATCTTCTTGATACTAGTAGCTTACTTTAGGAGTCTGCAGTGCTGACAGACAGTGTCCAGCAGGTCCGTCATTACATAATATATACCTGTCCGGCTGCAGTACTAGTGTGATATATATATATATTTTAATTTTATCTCATTATCATCCAGTCTATATTAGCAGCAGACACAGTACGGTAGTCCACGGCTGTAGCTACCTCTGTGTCGGCAGTCGCTCGTCCATCCATAATTGTATACCACCTACCCGTGGTTTTTTTTTTCTATCTTCTTGATACTAGTAGCTTACTTTAGGAGTCTGCAGTGCTGACAGACAGTGTCCAGGAGGTCCGTCATTACATAATATATACATGTCCGGCTGCAGTACTAGTGTGATATATATATATATTTTAATTTTATCTCATTATCATCCAGTCTATATTAGCAGCAGACACAGTACGGTAGTCCACGGCTGTAGATACCTCTGTGTCGGCAGTCGCTCGTCCATCCATAATTGTATACCACCTACCCGTGGTTTTCTTTTCTATCTTCTTGATACTAGTAGCTTACTTTAGGAGTCTGCAGGGCAGACAGACAGTGTCCAGCAGGTCCGTCATTACATAATATATACCTGTCCGGCTGCAGTACTAGTGTGATATATATATATTTTCATTTTATCTCATTATCATCCAGTCTATATTAGTAGCAGACACAGTACGGTAGTCCACGGCTGTAGCTACCTCTGTGTCGGCAGTCGCTCGTCCATCCATAATTGTATACCACCTACCCGTGGTTTTTTTTTTTCTATCTTCTTGATACTAGTAGCTTACTTTAGGAGTCTGCAGTGCTGACAGACAGTGTCCAGCAGGTCCGTCATTACATAATATATACCTGTCCGGCTGCAGTACTAGTGTGATATATATATATATATTTTAATTTTATCTCATTATCATCCAGTCTATATTAGCAGCAGACACAGTACGGTAGTCCACGGCTGTAGCTACCTCTGTGTCGGCAGTCACTCGTCCATCCATAATTGTATACCACCTACCCGTGTTTTTTTTTTTTTCTATCTTCTTGATACTAGTAGCTTACTTTAGGAGTCTGCAGTGCTGACAGACAGTGTCCAGCAGGTCCGTCATTACATAATATATACCTGTCAGGCTGCAGTACTAGTGTGATATATATATATTTTAATTTTATCTCATTATCATCCAGTCTATATTAGCAGCAGACACAGTACGGTAGTCCACGGCTGTAGCTACCTCTGTGTCGGCAGTCGCTCGTCCATCCATAATTGTATACCACCTACCCGTGGTTTTTTTTTTTTTCTATCTTCTTGATACTAGTAGCTTACTTTAGGAGTCTGCAGTGCTGACAGACAGTGTCCAGCAGGTCCGTCATTACATAATATATACCTGTCCGGCTGCAGTACTAGTGTGATATATATATATTTTAATTTTATCTCATTATCATCCAGTCTATATTAGCAGCAGACACTGGCCCTCATTCCGAGTCGTTCGCTCGGTATTTTTCATCGCATCGCAGTGAAATTCCGCTTAGTGCGCATGCACAATGGCCCTCATTCCGAGTTGATCGGTCGCAAGGCGAATTTAGCAGAGTTACACACGCTAAGCCGCCGCCTACTGGGAGTGTATCTTAGCATCTTAAAATTGCGACCGATGTATTCGCAATATTGCGATCACAAACTACTTAGCAGTTTTAGAGTAGCTCCAGACTTACTCTGCCTGTGCGATCAGTTCAGTGCTTGTCGTTCCTGGTTTGACGTCACAAACACACCCAGCGTTCGCCCAACCACTCCCCCGTTTCTCCGGCCACTCCTGCGTTTTTTCCGGAAACGGTAGCGTTTTCAGCCACACGCCCATAAAACGCCGTGTTTCCGCCCAGTAACACCCATTTCCTGTCAATCACATTACGTTCGCCGGAGCGATGAGAAAGCCGTGAGTAAAAATACTTTCTTCATAGCAAAGATACTTGGCGCAGTCGCAGTGCGAATATTGCGCATGCGCACTAAGCGGAATTTCACTGCGATGCGATGAAAAATACCGAGCGAACGACTCGGAATGAGGGCCAATATTCGCACTGCGACTGCGCCAAGTATCTTTGCTATGAAGATAGTATTTTTACTCACGGCTTTTTCATCGCTCCGGCGATCGTAATGTGATTGACAGGAAATGGGTGTTACTGGGCGGAAACAGGCCGTTTTATGGGAGTGTGGCTGAAAACGCTACCGTTTCCGGAAAAAACGCAGGAGTGGCCGGAGAAACGGGGGAGTGGTTGGGCGAACGCTGGGTGTGTTTGTGACGTCAAACCAGGAACGACAAGCACTGAACTGATCGCACAGGCAGAGTAAGTCTGGAGCTACTCTAAAACTGCTAAGTAGTTTGTGAGCGCAATATTGCGAATACATCGGTCGCAATTTTAAGATGCTAAGATACACTCCCAGTAGGCGGCGGCTTAGCGTGTGTAACTCTGCTAAATTCGCCTTGCGACCAATCAACTCGGAATGAGGGCCACAGTACGGTAGTCCACGGCTGTAGCTACCTCTGTGTCGGCAGTCGCTCGTCATCCATAAGTATACTAGTATCCATCCATCTCCATTGTTTACCTGAGGTGCCTTTTAGTTGTGCCTATTAAAATATGGAGAACAAAAATGTTGAGGTTCCAAAAATAGGGAAAGATCAAGATCCACTTCCACCTCATGCTGAAGCTGCTGCCACTAGTCATGGCCGAGACGATGAAATTCCATCAACGTCGTCTGCCAAGGCCGATGCCCAATGTCATAGTACAGAGCATGTAAAATCCAAAACACCAAATATCAGTAAAAAAAGGACTCAAAAATCTAAAATAAAATTGTCGGAGGAGAAGCGTAAACTTGCCAATATGCCATTTACCACACGGAGTGGCAAGGAACGGCTGAGGCCCTGGCCTATGTTCATGGCTAGTGGTTCAGCTTCACATGAGGATGGAAGCACTCAGCCTCTCGCTAGAAAAATGAAAAGACTCAAGCTGGCAAAAGCACAGCAAAGAACTGTGCGTTCTTCGAAATCCCAAATCCACAAGGAGAGTCCAATTGTGTCGGTTGCGATGCCTGACCTTCCCAACACTGGACGTGAAGAGCATGCGCCTTCCACCATTTGCACGCCCCCTGCAAGTGCTGGAAGGAGCACCCGCAGTCCAGTTCCTGATAGTCAGATTGAAGATGTCAGTGTTGAAGTACACCAGGATGATGAGGATATGGGTGTTGCTGGCGCTGGGGAGGAAATTGACAAGGAGGATTCTGATGGTGAGGTGGTTTGTTTAAGTCAGGCACCCAGGGAGACACCTGTTGTCCGTGGGAGGAATATGGCCATTGACATGCCTGGTGAAAATACCAAAAAAATCAGCTCTTCGGTGTGGAAGTATTTCAACAGAAATGCGGACAACATTTGTCAAGCCGTGTGTTGCCTTTGTCAAGCTGTAATAAGTAGGGGTAAGGACGTTAACCACCTCGGAACATCCTCCCTTATACGTCACCTGCAGCGCATTCATAATAAGTCAGTGACAAGTTCAAAAACTTTGGGCGACAGCGGAAGCAGTCCACTGACCAGTAAATCCCTTCCTCTTGTAACCAAGCTCACGCAAACCACCCCACCAACTCACTCAGTGTCAATTTCCTCCTTCCCCAGGAATGCCAATAGTCCTGCAGGCCATGTCACTGGCAATTCTGACGAGTCCTCTCCTGCCTGGGATTCCTCCGATGCATCCTTGCGTGTAAAGCCTACTGCTGCTGGCGCTGCTGTTGTTGCTGCTGGGAGTCGATGGTCATCCCAGAGGGGAAGTCGTAAGACCACTTTTACTACTTCCACCAAGCAATTGACTGTCCAACAGTCCTTTGCGAGGAAGATGAAATATCACAGCAGTCATCCTGCTGCAAAGCGGATAACTGAGGCCTTGGCATCCTGGGTGGTGAGAAACGTAGTTCCGGTATCCATCATTACTGCAGAGGCAACTAGAGACTTGTTGGAGGTACTGAGTCCCCGGTACCAAATACCATCTAGGTTCCATTTCTCTAGGCAGGCGATACCGAAAATGTACACAGACCTCAGAAAAAGAGTCACCAGTGTCCTAAAAAATGCAGCTGTACCCAATGTCCACTTAACCACGGACATGTGGACAAGTGGAGCAGGGCAGGGTCAGGACTATATGACTGTGACAGCCCACTGGGTAGATGTAGGGACTCCCGCCGCAAGAACAGCAGCGGCGGCACCAGTAGCAGCATCTCGCAAACGCCAACTCTTTCCTAGGCAGGCTACGCTTTGTATCACCGGTTTCCAGAATACGCACACAGCTGAAAACCTCTTACGGCAACTGAGGAAGATCATCGCGGAATGGCTTACCCCAATTGGACTCTCCTGTGGATTTGTGGCATCGGACAACGCCAGCAATATTGTGTGTGCATTAAATCTGGGCAAATTCCAGCACGTCCCATGTTTTGCACATACCTTGAATTTGGTGGTGCAGAATTATTTAAAAAACGAGAGGGGCGTGCAAGAGATGCTGTCAGTGGCCAGAAGAATTGCGGGACACTTTGGGCGTACAGGCACCACGTACAGAAGACTGGAGCAACACCAAAAACGCCTGAACCTGCCCTGCCATCATCTGAAGCAAGAAGTGGTAACGAGGTGGAATTCAACCCTCTATATGCTTCAGAGGTTGGAGGAGCAGCAAAAGGCCATTCAAGCCTATACAACTGAGCACGATATAGGAGGTGGAATGCACCTGTCTCAAGCGCAGTGGAGAATGATTTTAACGTTGTGCAAGGTTCTGCAACCTTTTGAACTTGCCACACATGAAGTCAGTTCAGACACTGCCAGCCTGAGTCAGGTCATTCCCCTCATCTGGCTTTTGCAGAAGAAGCTGGAGACATTGAAGGAGGAGCTAACACAGAGCAATTCCGCTAGGCATGTGGGACTTGTGGATGGAGCCCTTAATTCGCTTAACAAGGATTCACGGGTGGTCAATCTGTTGAAATCAGAGCACTACATTTTGGCCACCGTGCTCGATCCTAGATTTAAAACCTACCTTGGATCTCTCTTTCCGGCAGACACAAGTCTGCTGGGGTTCAAAGACCTGCTGGTGAGAAAATTGTCAAGTCAAGCGGAACGCGACCTGTCAACATCTCCTCCTTCACATTCTCCCGCAACTGGGGGTGCGAGGAAAAGGCTCAGAATTCCGAGCCCACCCGCTGGCGGTGATGCAGGGCAGTCTGGAGCGACTGCTGATGCTGACATCTGGTCCGGACTGAAGGACCTGCCAACGATTACGGACATGTCGTCTACTGGCACTGCATATGATTCTCTCCCCATTGAAAGAATGGTGGAGGATTATATGAGTGACCGCATCCAAGTAGGCACGTCACACAGTCCGTACTTATACTGGCAGGAAAAAGAGGCAATTTGGAGGCCCTTGCACAAACTGGCTTTATTCTACCTAAGTTGCCCTCCCACAAGTGTGTACTCCGAAAGAGTGTTTAGTGCCGCCGCTCACCTTGTCAGCAATCGGCGTACGAGGTTACTTCCAGAAAATGTGGAGAAGATGATGTTCATTAAAATGAATTATAATCAATTCCTCCGTGGAGACATTGACCAGCAGCAATTGCCTCCACAAAGTACACAGGGAGCTGAGATGGTGGATTCCAGTGGGGACGAATTGATAATCTGTGAGGAGGGGGATGTACACGGTGATATATCGGAGGATGATGATGAGGTGGACATCTTGCCTCTGTAGAGCCAGTTTGTGCAAGGAGAGATTAATTGCTTCTTTTTTGGTGGGGGTCCAAACCAACCCGTCATTTCAGTCACAGTCGTGTGGCAGACCCTGTCACTGAAATGATGGGTTGGTTAAAGTGTGCATGTCCTGTTTATACAACATAAGGGTGGGTGGGAGGGCCCAAGGACAATTCCATCTTGCACCTCTTTTTTCTTTAATTTTTCTTTGCGTCATGTGCTGTTTGGGGAGTGTTTTTTTGAAGGGCCATCCTGCGTGACACTGCAGTGCCACTCCTAGATGGGCCAGGTGTTTGTGTCGGCCACTAGGGTCGCTTAGCTTACTCACACAGCTACCTCATTGCGCCTCTTTTTTTTCTTCTTTGCGTCATGTGCTGTTTGGGGAGTGTTTTTTGAAGGGCCATACTGCGTGACACTGCAGTGCCACTCCTAGATGGGCCAGGTGTTTGTGTCGGCCACTAGGGTCGCAAATCTTAGTCACACAGCTACCTCATTGCGCCTCTTTTTTTCTTTGCGTCATGTGCTGTTTGGGGAGTAGTTTTTTGAAGGGCCAGCCTGCGTGACACTGCAGTGCCACTCCTAGATGGGCCAGGTGTTTGTGTCGGCCACTTGGGTCGTTGAGCTTAGTCACACAGCTACCTCATTGCGCCTCTTTTTTTCTTTGCATCATGTGCTGTTTGGGGAGTGTTTTTTGGAAGGGCCATCCTGTGTGACACTGCAGTGCCACTCCTAGATGGGCCAGGTGTTTGTGTCGGCCACTTGGGTCGCTGAGCTTAGTCACACAGCTACCTCATTGCGCCTCTTTTTTTCTTTGCGTCATGTGCTGTTTGGGGAGTGTTTTTTGGAAGGGCCATCCTGCGTGACACTGCAGTGCCACTCCTAGATGGGCCAGGTGTTTGTGTCGGCCACTTGGGTCGTTGAGCTTTGTCACACAGCTACCTCATTGCGCCTCTTTTTTTCTTTGCGTCATGTGCTGTTTGGGGAGTGTTTTTTGGAAGGGCCATCCTGCGTGACACTGTAGTGCCACTCCTAGATGGGCCAGGTGTTTGTGTCGGCCACTTGGGTCGCTTAGCTTAGTCATCCAGCGACCTCGGTGCAAATTTTAGGACTAAAAATAATATTGTGAGGTGTGAGGTGTTCAGAATAGACTGAAAATGAGTGGAAATTATGGTTTTTGAGGTTAATAATACTTTGGGATCAAAATGACCCCCAAATTCTATGATTTAAGCTGTTTTTTAGGGTTTTTTGAAAAAAACACCCAAATCCAAAACACACCCGAATCCGACAAAAAAAATTCGGTGAGGTTTTGCCAAAACGCGTTCGAACCCAAAACACGGCCGCGGAACCGAACCCAAAACCAAAACACAAAACCCGAAAAATTTCCGGTGCACATCTCTAGTTTTAATTTATTTAGTCTGACATTTTCCTACATTCTTTCTTTTTTCTATCTTTCTAATTTAATGCTGCGCCAAGATCTTACATTCTCATCCATAACCAGTAAGGGTACCGGTTCGTTCTACGGCTGCACCTTTAAATTCTGAAATTTTTTAATTTTAAGGAGCTTGCGCAGATAATATTTTCTTCACTTTACTAACTTTGGCCTCACAAATTGAATCCTCAGTTTATATGGCATCAGCTATACTTCTGCTGCTCATTCTTACATTTGCAGATGGAGCAGAAATAATGGAAGGTGGTCAGGCTCACACATAACAATCGAGGACACACTGAGAAGTATATTTAAGTGAGGGTTTTTAGAAGTGGAGTTGTTGCCCATAGGAACCAATCAGATTGTACTTAACTGTTATCTAGCACCTTCTAGTATAGGGATGTGGTACATCCGGCCTGCGGGCCGTATGTGGCCCGCATCAACACTTTGCCCAGCCCGCTCAGCCCGGCCACAGTGCCACAGCCACATAGCCACTTTTCCGCCCAGCCAGCCACAGTACCACAGGAGAGGCGGGAGGAGGGAGATGGCATGTAACATAGGGGATGGAGGAAGACTTGGGGTAACCTGGCACCCGCATGGGGGGGTCTGGCGCTGCAGTGGGACACATAGAGGATGAAGGTCAGGAGGATGGGCAATGGAAGCCTCCCCTGTAATCTCTCCCCACTCTTCCTCTCTTACGCAGTTAACTTCAGCCTCGGTCCTCTCATCATCCTGAGTACAGAGGACTGGATGAGTGTTGAGGGGGAGGCGGTGCGATCGCGGCTAGGAGGAAAAGCACTGCAGCACCCAGACTGAGCCACGCTGCCATCAATGTGTGGGGTAATGTCAATTTGGCTCATACTGTGTGGTGTAATGTGAATTTGGCTCATACTGTGTGGTGTAATGTGAATTTGACTCATACTATGTGGCATAACATGTATTTAGGCTCAATATAGCAAATTTTTAAGTAGATAATTTTTGTATGGCCCCCCCCAAAGGATTTGATAAATATTGTATCCAAATGGCCCTTGGTAGAAAAAAGTAAATCTACCCCATAGACTCATCTCAGGTATTTGTGACATTTCTGATTGTGAATGCACAGTTTGTTCTACTGTCTTAGTGGTTTTCATTTTTTTTATACCTCTTCTGGACTCTGAGGGAAAAGGTGTTTCATCATCATGAGAGACAGAAGATGTCTCACTGATGGTTTCAGAACCACCACTCATAAATAAAGGCCAAGGCCTGAGCCTTTCTTTGCCACTGCGTATGGTGAATGGTATGTTGCCAATGTTTTGTTTTTATATTTCTGCACTAAACTTTTCCTTTAATTAGAGGTGTTTTCGTTTTTTTTACCCCTCTAAAATATAGATTTTTTTTATTTTAGATGCCCTGATTTTTTAAAGGTTCTTCACCCTTGAGTATTGGCTTTAGATGATGTCGAATGACTAGAATCGTTATCAGGACTGGTTTCAGCAGCTGCAGCAATAGTATTTGTGTGCTGCTCCTGCTCTTCTTTAAACTGATCATTATCCATTTTATAACTGGCAACTCGGCTCTTACTGTGTGGAGTGAGACCGCATTTTATGCGCATTGGATATAGTGTACTGGGGTGCATTGTGCAGAACAGTACAATTAAATTATACAACAATATATTTTTTATTCTTTTTTTTTAACCCGCAGCTCAGCTTACACTGTATGGAGTGAGATCACAGATCGCTTTTATGCACGCACACTGTAGTACAGCGTACTGGGGTGCAGTGCACAGAACAGAACAAATGATGCAACTCTATATATATTTATTTATTTTTTAACTGGAAGCTCGGCTCACACTGTGTGGAGTGAGACCACTTTTACACACTTGCACTGCGGTACTACAGCGTACTGGGTTGCAGTGTTTTTGTAACTTGTGAGGTCAGTTGCTGGTGAGGCACTGGCCGGGGTGATGACGCGGCGATCCGTGATTGGCTCGCGGCGGCCATCTTGTATTTCAAAAATGGCTCTGCACTTCAGCGCCATTTTTGAAACTGGCAAAGCCCTGAACTATGGTGCCCTAATGGCTGCAGGGACTAGATCCATGATCCAGACCTGCAGCCAAAATGCCCGCTGAGTCCCGCAGCAGAAGTCCCGCCGCCGCTGAAGTCCCGCTGCCTACCTACGCCGCACAAACCCTGCCGCCGCTGCTTAACTCCCAACGCCACATAAGTCCCGCTGCCCGCCTCCGCCGCACAAGTCAAGTCACGCTGCCCGCTACCGCCCAACACCGGATTCCGCACCGCAAAGTGCCTGCTCATCAAACGTGATGAGCAGGCAAAAGTAGTATTTGTGTATGTGTTGTGTAGGGAATTTTAATGAATAAAAAAAAAAAAAAGTTGGAATTGGAGTGGGGAAGGCAGGGGTGGGGGGGGGGACATTAATGTATAATTGTTGTTCAATGTTCAGGGCTTTCATTAACTTAGCAGTGTCGTGATTGTGGCGCTATTAAGTTACTGAAAGACCTGGACAGTGGACAACAAGAATAAAGCAGTGGTGTGACAGTGTGTGTAAACTAAACACTTACATGCACTGACACTGACTGCAGAAGACACTGGCTGGCACTATCTCTCTCGTCTCACCCTGTAACAGCAGCACTGACAACCGCATGCAGGTCACTGTCAGTGCTGCTGCTGCATAATCACCAGTGCCAGGTTAAGGACAACGTGGGCCTGGAGCTGAAATCTATGAAGGGCCTATTGTGTACCGTCACAGGGGATGTGACCAGCAACAGCGGGGGGGTTGTGACTAGGGGTTGTGTCACGCAGGGCCCGCCACACATTATTCCTTGCCTGAGTCAAAGCCGCTCTGGGTCCTAGGTGTAAATTTACTAAAGGTTCTAAAAATGAAAAGTGGTGATGTTACCCACAGCAACAAATCAAATTCACTCTATCGTTTCTCTATTGCATCCTAGAAAATGATAGACATAATCTGATTAGTTGCTATGGGCAACATCACCACTTTTCATTTTTAGAACCTTTAGTAAATATACCCCCTAGTGTCTGCTTTCTGTAGCAGGTAAGCTAAGGCGCAGGATCAAATTTGCTGGTGGCGCTCCCCACAACCTAGTTGCCTCAGGGGCACATTGCACTAGGTAGCTCTTATACACATTGCACCAGGTAGCCCATTTTACATACTGCATGAGGTTGAGCCTATTATACACAGGTAGCCCCTTATACACAATTCACCAGGTTTCCCATTATTCACATTGCACCAAGTAGCCCCTTATACACATTATGCCAGGTAGCCCATTATACACATTATGCCAGGTAGCCCATTAAACAAATTGCACCACCTAGCCCCTTGTACACACTGCACCAGCTAGCCGTCACTCACATCCGGCGCCTGTGGTCCCTTGGCTCTTTGTTCTCATACTTCCACCCAGCGTGAAGCTGAGCGTGAGTGAGTAGTGGCAGGAGGCGACCGGCAGTGGTAAGTGGCCAGGGGGCGGCAGGCAGCAGGAATTGGCCAAAAGAGGACGGTGGGGTGGTTGTCAGGAGGAAGTGGCCAGGACTGGGGGCGGCCGCCCAGCAGCAGGAAGCATTGTGATGCGGGCAGCAGATGGGTGCTGATGGCGCTGGTGAGGTGACTGGAATGCCCACCCGCACATAGAACTGCCACTGGCGGGATCCCCTGAGCCGGACGAGCAGCGACCCTTCCAGCATCCCTCCCCCACAGCCAACAACGCAGCCAACAAAGCCCCTCTCAGTGCACATAGTGCAGCCAAATGCACAAGGACCGAGCATCCACAGACGTGAAGATCACCCGCCTGAGCATAGCTTCCAAGTGAGCAACCCACCCCAGCAACATGCCCATATCACCACACACACCAGCCCCCCCCCCTCAATGCCCTACACACACAGCCAGTTTCCCCAGTCCCTATATACACTGACACACACCCTGTCCCCTCCAGCCACACCACACACACACCCTGTTCACCCCAGTCCCTACACACACACCCAGCCTGTGCTTAGCAACACACATACCTGTTCTCCTCTGCCCTTCCACTCTCCCCCGTTCCCCCCAGTCAGTCACTAAGTCTTCCGGACACAGCAGGAGTAGGCAGGGACACATACAAGACCAGGAGAAGTCGGGGCGTGGCCTAATCACAGGCCCGTGGCCACGCCCCCTTTGAGAAACACCCACCCCATCCTCCTACCATTCAGCAAGCACTGAACGAGGCGGCTGGCAGGCAGGGGGGTCACAGGACAGAGGACAGCACAGCAGGAGTCACTCGTCATCCCAGCAGGCAAGTCCACTGATGGCTGCTGCGGTTCTGCATGGTGGTGGGAGGCGCTTGTGTGCATGTCACAGGGGCGTGCTTTCATGGGCTGAAAGCACGTCCCTGCTGCACTGAGACACCTCTATAGGTGCCGCTTTCAATGCTTTTTTTAATGGGCTTTTCCAGCACTCTGCATGACCACGCCCCCTGCCCGCCCCCTGCTTCCGGCCATTTACAGTTAGCAGCGAGAGGCACCATTCAAGGTGCCTCCAAAGTCTTTTTTTCATGCTAAAAAAGATTAGGTTACTATGAGAAGATACTTATGACACAGAACATGTCATAAGTATCTTCTCTGTATTCTTGTAATCCCTTTAATGACAGGGGAGGCACTGCCTCCCCTGACTGCACGTCCCTGGGGTGTAGTATGGTATGCCGGCGGCCGGGCTCCCGGTGACCAGCATACCGGTGCCGAAAGCTCGACTGCCGGCATACCGACAGCGTGGCGAATGCAAATGAGCCCCTTGTGGGCTCGCTGCGCTCGCCACACTGCGGGCAGGGTGGTTCGCTATGCGGGCACGGTGGTGCGCTATGCGGGAAAGGTGGTGCGCTATGAGAGCACGGTGGTGCGCTATGCGCGCCACGCTATTTTATTCTCCCTCCAGGGGGGTCGTGGTCCCCCACGAGGGAGAAAAAGTGTCAGTATGTTGGCTGTCGTGATTCCGGCGCCGGTATACTGTGCGCCGGGATGCCTACAGTCGGCATACTGAAGACCACCCACTGGGAATTGCAATGCACAAGAATGATGACAATATACAAATATATATATATATATATATATATATATTTATACTGTGTGTATATATATATATATATATATATATATATATATACTGTGTATTTTAACCCTGGTTAAAGCCCCAGCTATCAGGAGTAGCCAAGACTGTTGCAGAAAGGAGGGTTCAAGTTGATTTTTTGGGGTTTTCATCATTCAAAGGGCTGGATACGGAAATGTTACAGTTTGGGCTATATGTGGCAATTTAAAACTCAAGAAAAAAAAAACAGCTTACAGTAGGGATTTCCACCATTGGTCTTGACTTGTACTTTTAATGCTTCAAAACAGTACACTGCACACTATATAAAACAATAATTATCACAAGCAGTATTGTATTCTAATCCTCCATATGGGCTTTGGGCTTACTCCCAGGATGCCCTGGGGGTGAAACTGGACATTGCAATCTCTATTTTCCAGGTGCCTGCTGCATTGTATGTTGCTAGTTCTGTGCCCACCATGGCTTAAAGGGCACAGGTGGTGAGGCAGCACAGCAGCATGGAGGAGGAGTGGGCAGCAGTGAGTGAGGGGAGAGTGGCAGCTACATCTGCAACACCTTCTGGGTTGACAGGCAACTGCTACAGCTGGGGTAGGCATAGGGAGAGGGGGCCTCCCACCTCATTTTATATCCCACCCCCACCTGCTCCTCTGTAATGCTGTACTACTGCAGTTGCTGCCTGCCTTGATGTCCCTGTCTGAAAACTCTGAGCCTAGCCTCAGGAGAGGAGCCATCCAGCCTACTGTACTACTGTGTGGCATCATGTGCAAGGGATATTATTTTGTGACATAATGTGTATAAGGAGCACCTCTACTGTGTGGTATTATGTGTATAAGGGGCACTACTATTGTGTGGCATAATGTGTATAAGGGGCGCTACTACTGTGTAACATAATGTGTATAAGGGGTACTACTAACATGTGGCATAATGTTTACAAGGGACACTATTTATTGAGGCATGATGTTTATAAGGGATGCTACTATTGTGTGCCATTATTTGTATAATGGGCTCTGTTACTGTGTTGCCTTATGGGGGGAATTCAGTTGTTTGCATTGGTGGCAGTCATTGTCGGGCACCCGACGGAGCAATTTAATTGTTGCTCTGTTCAGGCATGCCCTGCCAATGGGGCCGACATCTCTGCTTGCAGCCCCCATGCTGCCGTACAGAAATGTGTGAAAAGAGACTCGTTTGGGCACCTAAACTGCACTTTTCACGTAGCTCCAATTACTTTAGATGGGCTTAGCCACTTTACGAGTCACTTAAGATGGGATATTGGGCATGCACAAACAAATAACCCCCTATATGTATAAGGCAATACTGCAAGGGCGTAGCTACCATAAGTGCAGGGAGTGCAGCTGCTATGGGGCCCAGAGCTGAGAGGGGCCCACCTTCCCTACCAAAGTTGTGATACATAGGTGCCCTTACAAACTGTTGCCTTGGGGTCTGCAATATATCTTGATATACCCTGGACCTGCTCATTGTAATGTGGTATAAAATGAACTAATGTTACATAATATAAACTGGGGCATTATAATTCACCAAATATAAAGTGGAGGCACTATAGTGTGGCATAATATGAACTGGAGGCACTGTAATATGTCACAATATTAACTGGGGACACTGTATGTTATAATGTAAATTGGGGGTACTATGTTCCATAATGTGTACTTTCAGCCCTACAATGTGACATAACGTGAACTGCGGCACTACTATGGTTCAGAAAATGAACTAGGGCACTACCATGGGGCATAACATTAGCAATTAATGTGAAGAGGTATCTCTCTAGAAGCTCATGGACAGGGGCCCCATAAATAAATATGTTGCTATGGGGCTCACAAAGTTCTGGCTACGCCCCTACAATACTGTCTGGTGAAATGTGAATAAGGGACACTACTGTGTTGCATAATGAGTATAAGAGGTTACTATTGTGTGGCATAATGTGTTATAAGGGACACTACTGTGTGGCATAACGTTGATAAGTGGCCCTGCTCTGTGGCATAATATGAATAAGTGGCACTACTGTGTGGAATAATGTGATTAAGTGGCACTACTGTGTGGCATAATGTGATTAAGTTGCACTGCTTGTGGCATAATATGTATTTTCTATATGTTTTGAGGTTTTGTGGAGTGCCTGTGTAATTTTTTGTATGTGTGTGTTTGTGTGTGTGTGCGTATGTATGTTTGTTAAATAATTTGTTTGTAAACTACTTTGCCGATGTGAATGAAAAAATATTCTCTTTAAATGTGCTATTATAATAATACTGTAAAATAAAAATAATTACCAATTTCATGCAATAGAATTGTATTTCTTTCTTTATCAAACTAACTGCATAAACATTAGAAAAGGTAGATGTTAGAATTAGAGATGAGCGGGTTCGGTTTCTTTGAATCCGAACCCGCACGAACTTCACTTTTTTTTTCACGGGTCCGAGCGACTCGGATCTTCCCGCCTTGCTCGGTTAACCCGAGCGCGCCCGAACGTCATCATGACGCTGTCGGATTCTCGCGAGACTCGGATTCTATATAAGGAGCCGCGCGTCGCCGCCATTTTCACACGTGCATTGAGATTGATAGGGAGAGGACGTGGCTGGCGTCCTCTCCATTAGAATAGATTAGAAGAGAGAGAGAGAGAGAGAGATTGTGCAGACAGAGTTTACCACAGTGACCAGTGCAGTTGTTGTTAAGTTAACTTTTATTTAATATATCCGTTCTCTGCTATATCCGTTCTCTGCCTGAAAAAAACGATACACAGCAGTCACACAGTGTGACTCAGTCTGTGTGCACTCAGCTCAGCCCAGTGTGCTGCACATCAATGTATAAAAGCTTATAATAATTGTGGGGGAGACTGGGGAGCACTGCAGGTTGTTATAGCAGGAGCCAGGAGTACATAATATTATATTAATTTAAAATTAAACAGTGCACACTTTTGCTGCAGGAGTGCCACTGCCAGTGTGACTAGTGGTGACCAGTGCCTGACCACCAGTATAGTAGTATATTGTTGTATACTATCTCTTTATCAACCAGTCTATATTAGCAGCAGACACAGTACAGTGCGGTAGTTCACGGCTGTGGCTACCTCTGTGTCGGCAGTCGGCAGGCAGTCCGTCCATCCATAATTGTATTATAATATATACCACCTAACCGTGGTTTTTTTTTTCATTCTTTATACCGTCATAGTGTCATACTAGTTGTTACGAGTATACTACTATCTCTTTATCAACCAGTGTACAGTGCGGTAGTTCACGGCTGTGGCTACCTCTGTGTCGGCAGTCGGCAGGCAGTCCGTCCATCCATAATTGTATTATAATATATACCACCTAACCGTGGTTTTTTTTTCATTCTTTATACCGTCATAGTGTCATACTAGTTGTTACGAGTATACTACTATCTCTTTATCAACCAGTGTACAGTGCGGTAGTTCACGGCTGTGGCTACCTCTGTGTCGGCAGTCGGCAGGCAGTCCGTCCATCCATAATTGTATTATAATATATACCACCTAACCGTGGTTTTTTTTTCATTCTTTATACCGTCATAGTCAGTCATACTAGTTGTTACGAGTATACTACTATCTCTTTATCAACCAGTGTACAGTGCGGTAGTTCACGGCTGTGGCTACCTCTGTGTCGGCACTCGGCAGGCAGTCCGTCCATCCATAATTGTATTATAATATATACCACCTAACCGTGGTTTTTTTTTCATTCTTTATACCGTCATAGTGTCATACTAGTTGTTACGAGTATACTACTATCTCTTTATCAACCAGTGTACAGTGCGGTAGTTCACGGCTGTGGCTACCTCTGTGTCGGCAGTCGGCAGGCAGTCCATCCATCCATAATTGTATTATAATATATACCACCTAACCGTGGTTTTTTTTTCATTCTTTATACCGTCATAGTGTCATACTAGTTGTTACGAGTATACTACTATCTCTTTATCAACCAGTGTACAGTGCGGTAGTTCACGGCTGTGGCTACCTCTGTGTCGGAACTCGGCAGGCAGTCCGTCCATCCATAATTGTATTACAATATATACCACCTAACCGTGGTTTTTTTTTCATTCTTTATACCGTCATAGTCAGTCATACTAGTTGTTACGAGTATACTACTATCTCTTTATCAACCAGTGTACAGTGCGGTAGTTCACGGCTGTGGCTACCTCTGTGTCGGAACTCGGCAGGCAGTCCGTCCATCCATAATTGTATTATTATAATATATACCACCTAACCGTGGTTTTTTTTTCATTCTTTATACCGTCATAGTGTCATACTAGTTGTTACGAGTATACTACTATCTCTTTATCAACCAGTGTACAGTGCGGTAGTTCACGGCTGTGGCTACCTCTGTGTCGGCAGTCGGCAGGCAGTCCGTCCATCCATAATTGTATTATAATATATACCACCTAACCGTGGTTTTTTTTTCATTCTTTATACCGTCATAGTCAGTCATACTAGTTGTTACGAGTATACTACTATCTCTTTATCAACCAGTGTACAGTGCGGTAGTTCACGGCTGTGGCTACCTCTGTGTCGGAACTCGGCAGGCAGTCCGTCCATCCATAATTGTATTACAATATATACCACCTAACCGTGGTTTTTTTTTCATTCTTTATACCGTCATAGTCAGTCATACTAGTTGTTACGAGTATACTACTATCTCTTTATCAACCAGTGTACAGTGCGGTAGTTCACGGCTGTGGCTACCTCTGTGTCGGCACTCGGCAGGCAGTCCGTCCATCCATAATTGTATTACAATATATACCACCTAACCGTGGTTTTTTTATACCACCTAACCGTGGCAGTCCGTCCATAATTGTATACTAGTATCCAATCCATCCATCTCCATTGTTTACCTGAGGTGCCTTTTAGTTCTGCCTATAAAATATGGAGAACAAAAAAGTTGAGGTTCCAAAATTAGGGAAAGATCAAGATCCACTTCCACCTCGTGCTGAAGCTGCTGCCACTAGTCATGGCCGAGACGATGAAATGCCAGCAACGTCGTCTGCCAAGGCCGATGCCCAATGTCATAGTACAGAGCATGTCAAATCCAAAACACCAAATATCAGAAAAAAAAGGACTCCAAAACCTAAAATAAAATTGTCGGAGGAGAAGCGTAAACTTGCCAATATGCCATTTACCACACGGAGTGGCAAGGAACGGCTGAGGCCCTGGCCTATGTTCATGGCTAGTGGTTCAGCTTCACATGAGGATGGAAGCACTCAGCCTCTCGCTAGAAAACTGAAAAGACTCAAGCTGGCAAAAGCACCGCAAAGAACTGTGCGTTCTTTGAAATCCCAAATCCACAAGGAGAGTCCAATTGTGTCGGTTGCGATGCCTGACCTTCCCAACACTGGACGTGAAGAGCATGCGCCTTCCACTATTTGCATGCCCCCTGCAAGTGCTGGAAGGAGCACCCGCAGTCCAGTTCCTGATAGTCAGATTGAAGATGTCAGTGTTGAAGTACACCAGGATGAGGAGGATATGGGTGTTGCTGGCGCTGGGGAGGAAATTGACCAGAAGGATTCTGATGGTGAGGTGGTTTGTTTAAGTCAGGCACCCGGGGAGACACCTGTTGTCCGTGGGAGGAATATGGCCGTTGACATGCCAGGTGAAAATACCAAAAAAATCAGCTCTTCGGTGTGGAGGTATTTCACCAGAAATGCGGACAACAGGTGTCAAGCCGTGTGTTCCCTTTGTCAAGCTGTAATAAGTAGGGGTAAGGACGTTAACCACCTCGGAACATCCTCCCTTATACGTCACCTGCAGCGCATTCATAATAAGTCAGTGACAAGTTCAAAAACTTTGGGTGACAGCGGAAGCAGTCCACTGACCAGTAAATCCCTTCCTCTTGTAACCAAGCTCACGCAAACCACCCCACCAACTCCCTCAGTGTCAATTTCCTCCTTCCCCAGGAATGCCAATAGTCCTGCAGGCCATGTCACTGGCAAGTCTGACGAGTCCTCTCCTGCCTGGGATTCCTCCGATGCATCCTTGCGTGTAACGCCTACTGCTGCTGGCGCTGCTGTTGTTGCCGCTGGGAGTCGATGGTCATCCCAGAGGGGAAGTCGTAAGCCCACTTGTACTACTTCCAGTAAGCAATTGACTGTTCAACAGTCCTTTGCGAGGAAGATGAAATATCACAGCAGTCATCCTACTGCAAAGCGGATAACTGAGTCCTTGACAACTATGTTGGTGTTAGACGTGCGTCCGGTATCCGCCGTTAGTTCACAGGGAACTAGACAATTTATTGAGGCAGTGTGCCCCCGTTACCAAATACCATCTAGGTTCCACTTCTCTAGGCAGGCGATACCGAGAATGTACACGGACGTCAGAAAAAGACTCACCAGTGTCCTAAAAAATGCAGTTGTACCCAATGTCCACTTAACCACGGACATGTGGACAAGTGGAGCAGGGCAGGGTCAGGACTATATGACTGTGACAGCCCACTGGGTAGATGTATGGACTCCCGCCGCAAGAACAGCAGCGGCGGCACCAGTAGCAGCATCTCGCAAACGCCAACTCTTTCCTAGGCAGGCTACGCTTTGTATCACCGCTTTCCAGAATACGCACACAGCTGAAAACCTCTTACGGCAACTGAGGAAGATCATCGCGGAATGGCTTACCCCAATTGGACTCTCCTGTGGATTTGTGGCATCGGACAACGCCAGCAATATTGTGTGTGCATTAAATATGGGCAAATTCCAGCACGTCCCATGTTTTGCACCTACCTTGAATTTGGTGGTGCAGAATTTTTTAAAAAACGACAGGGGCGTGCAAGAGATGCTGTCGGTGGCCAGAAAAATTGCGGGACACTTTCGGCGTACAGGCACCACGTACAGAAGACTGGAGCACCACCAAAAACTACTGAACCTGCCCTGCCATCATCTGAAGCAAGAAGTGGTAACGAGGTGGAATTCAACCCTCTATATGCTTCAGAGGTTGGAGGAGCAGCAAAAGGCCATTCAAGCCTATACAATTGAGCACGATATAGGAGATGGAATGCACCTGTCTCAAGTGCAGTGGAGAATGATTTCAACGTTGTGCAAGGTTCTGATGCCCTTTGAACTTGCCACACGTGAAGTCAGTTCAGACACTGCCAGCCTGAGTCAGGTCATTCCCCTCATCAGGCTTTTGCAGAAGAAGCTGGAGGCATTGAAGAAGGAGCTAACATGGAGCGATTCCGCTAGGCATGTGGGACTTGTGGATGCAGCCCTTAATTCGCTTAACAAGGATTCACGGGTGGTCAATCTGTTGAAATCAGAGCACTACATTTTGGCCACCGTGCTCGATCCTAGATTTAAAGCCTACCTTGGATCTCTCTTTCCGGCAGACACAGGTCTGCTGGGGTTGAAAGACCTGCTGGTGACAAAATTGTCAAGTCAAGCGGAACGCGACCTGTCAACATCTCCTCCTTCACATTCTCCCGCAACTGGGGGTGCGAGGAAAAGGCTCAGAATTCCGAGCCCACCCGCTGGCGGTGATGCAGGGCAGTCTGGAGCGACTGCTGATGCTGACATCTGGTCCGGACTGAAGGACCTGACAACGATTACGGACATGTCGTCTACTGTCACTGCATATGATTCTCTCAACATTGATAGAATGGTGGAGGATTATATGAGTGACCGCATCCAAGTAGGCACGTCACACAGTCCGTACTTATACTGGCAGGAAAAAGAGGCAATTTGGAGGCCCTTGCACAAACTGGCTTTATTCTACCTAAGTTGCCCTCCCACAAGTGTGTACTCCGAAAGAGTGTTTAGTGCCGCCGCTCACCTTGTCAGCAATCGGCGTACGAGGTTACATCCAGAAAATGTGGAGAAGATGATGTTCATTAAAATGAATTATAATCAATTCCTCCGCGGAGACATTGACCAGCAGCAATTGCCTCCACAAAGTACACAGGGAGCTGAGATGGTGGATTCCAGTGGGGACGAATTGATAATCTGTGAGGAGGGGGATGTACACGGTGATATATCGGAGGGTGAAGATGAGGTGGACATCTTGCCTCTGTAGGGCCAGTTTGTGCAAGGAGAGATTAATTGCTTCTTTTTTGGGGGGGGTCCAAACCAACCCGTCATATCAGTCACAGTCGTGTGGCAGACCCTGTCACTGAAATGATGGGTTGGTTAAAGTGTGCATGTCCTGTTTTGTTTATACAACATAAGGGTGGGTGGGAGGGCCCAAGGATAATTCCATCTTGCACCTCTTTTTTCTTTTTTTTTTCTTTGCATCATGTGCTGATTGGGGAGGGTTTTTTGGAAGGGACATCCTGCGTGACACTGCAGTGCCACTCCTAGATGGGCCCGGTGTTTGTGTCGGCCACTAGGGTCGCTAATCTTACTCACACAGCTACCTCATTGCGCCTCTTTTTTTCTTTGCGTCATGTGCTGTTTGGGGAGGGTTTTTTGGAAGGGACATCCTGCGTGACACTGCAGTGCCACTCCTAGATGGGCCCGGTGTTTGTGTCGGCCACTAGGGTCGCTAATCTTACTCACACAGTCAGCTACCTCATTGCGCCTCTTTTTTTCTTTGCGTCATGTGCTGTTTGGGGAGGGTTTTTTGGAAGGGCCATCCTGCGTGACACTGCAGTGCCACTCCTAGATGGGCCCGGTGTTTGTGTCTGCCACTAGGGTCGCTAATCTTACTCACACAGCTACCTCATTGCGCCTCTTTTTTTCTTTGCGTCATGTGCTGTTTGGGGAGGGTTTTTTGGAAGGGCCATCCTGCGTGACACTGCAGTGCCACTCCTAGATGGGCCCGGTGTTTGTGTCGGCCACTAGGGTCGCTTATCTTACTCACACAGCGACCTCGGTGCAAATTTTAGGACTAAAAATAATATTGTGAGGTGTGAGGTATTCAGAATAGACTGAAAATGAGTGTAAATTATGGTTTTTGAGGTTAATAATACTTTGGGATCAAAATGACCCCCAAATTCTATGATTTAAGCTGTTTTTTAGTGTTTTTGGAAAAAAACACCCGAATCCAAAACACACCCGAATCCGACAAAAATAATTCGGTGAGGTTTTGCCAAAACGCGTTCGAACCCAAAACACGGCCGCGGAACCGAACCCAAAACCAAAACACAAAACCCGAAAAATTTCAGGCGCTCATCTCTAGTTAGAATATGAAGTAGTGGAAGTGAAATGATAGGTTATTAAAATATCCAACTTCATATTATTGTGGATCTATAAAACTTTTACAACCCAGTCTGATTTGCACAGAGATTACATCTCCAAAGCTCAGTTCCAAAGACACATGTTAATAAGCTCACAACTTTTAATTAAGCAATATGTATAAGTAGATTCCCATTAAGAGTGATTTGTGGGCTAGTTCATTACAGTGGGTTTCAACCACAAGACACATATCCAATACCAATCAAGGAGTCTGAATATTATCTGGCTTAATGTGAGTTTATGTGTTATACTTTATTGCTGGTTCATAGTGGTTGCATGCATCTTGTATTTCCGATCAGCAATCTTGTGGTTATGGGAAGCTAATGAATGCATTTCCTCAGTGAGAATGTTAAATAATTTCTTTTAAAAATACATGTTTTGATAGATTAATATTACAGTCTTAATTAATTGTACTTTTATAGAAAATGCTTGGTTTGGTGAAAGTTAGGTCAAAGCAAACAACATTTTTTTAACTCTTTCATCACAAAAGATAAAACATTGACCTCCCCTTCTGGTGGGGCTCAGTAGCAATATTTATATCCAGATAGTATTCTCTGCTTACACTCATACATTCTGTAACTTAAAATTATCGACAAGCACAGAGTAACATAAAGCACATGCATGGATCTGATTTGTTTTATAATACGTTCTTCTCAAACACAATAATCTGTTATTGAATAATTCTGTTCTGTGCTGCAGGAGGTACTTCCAGGGTTCTGTAACTCAGTTTATGGTCAGAAATTATCACCAGTGTTTCCCTACTGCAAATCGATATTACTGTACATGACTGATGCCAGGCACACAAAGTATGGTTGGAAATCCTAATGTTACCAAAGTGGGTAAGACATTTTTTTGTTGCATTAGCTGTACATCATTGTGCCAGAGTTACTGTTATATAAAAATGTACCCACCTGGTCAGGAATTAAGAAGTAAATGTTGTGCAGTTAAGCAAATATAATAAAGTTTATATATATATATATATATATATATATCTATCAGGAGGCACTGGCTAGCACCAGAGCTCGGTTTACACACAATATATATTAGCCAAAGGGTACATCTGGACATTATACACAGGTGCAGCAGTATAAACTCCTGGAAATTTGATGAGTTTTTATCAGAGATGTGCGAAAAAGAGAGGCTTACCTGCCATAGACTTTTTACTCCAGAGTTTTGGCTATAAAAATTATTAGCAAAATGCAAAGAAGATTTTTCAAACACATTCTTTGTATTTTTCATATACTTTATACAGTGAAAACTCTGGCACATATGTTAGTTTGGCAGGAAAGGCTCTGACTCACCTGCCTCACCCCACCGCACTTCACTGATAGATAGATAGATAGATATCCCCCCCCCCCCCCCCCCCCCACAAAAGTATAAAAGAGCCAATGGTGTAACTATAGAGGGTGCAAGGGGATGCTATAGGGCCTGGCAGCTTGGGCAGGAGGGGCTCAAAGGCAATCCCAGTCTACCCTCTAATAACCATTTATTTCTTAATTTTTATTTTTAATTACTGGTAGGGAGGCAAAGCCGCTTGTTCTAGAGAATCCGGAAGTGTTGCTGCGCCTGCAGTAGCTGTACTGGGGCAGCGTGGCTGATAGAAGCGCACAGATTGTGCTTATACAGTGCCATATCCATCAGCCGCGCACTGGCAGTGGCGCTACTGCATTCGCAGCCACGCTGATGGATTCTCTAGAACAAGGGGCTGTGCCTCCCTACCAGCAAGTACATTGCTGGGCCCCGAACCCAGCACAGCAGCAGTAAGTGAAAATAAAAGAATTAAGAAAAATACAATAATATTAAATAATAATAATACATTTTAGATGGTGCAGAGGGATTGCCCTCAGGACCCCCTCCCCCCCCTTTCCCCTCCCCCTCATGCTGCCAAGCACCATAACAGCTGCATCCCCTGCACCTTGTATAGTTGTAGGCTCTGGCCATGTCTGTCCATCTATGCCCCTCTCATCCGTCCGTCTATGCCCCATCTTAAGGCATGAGAAAGATACCAGTAGTTATCAAAACTAGTTGGCTGCAAGGAGGACATGGGGACCGTTTGGACTTATCATCAGACTGCAGATCTATGCATATGCTCTTTTGTCTACTCTGTGTGTAGATATAGCCTTCTGGTGAGAGTCCATCGTTTTACCCACTGTATCTATTTTATTGTTTTATTTATTTTAACAGTCATTAAATACTTCACTATTGGAGCACTTTGCTTCTTTCTTTATTCTAGGTCCAAATTGAAAATTGGCTGGAGATTACTATAAGGAAAATTTGTGTCTAGCAGTGTCCGCTCCTGAGTGTGCCTATTTGTCTACAGTTAGTAGACCATCCATTTTGGTATGAATATATGCATGCATAAGTATGAAAGATCTGAGGAGATGTATATACACTTGCACTATGATATGTTATTTTATTTCTCACCACTTAGTAGAATATAGGTGCCATATTGTGAGAATTCACATTGAGATGCATCAAGGTCATACAGAGAAAATTTAGCGCCTATCAAACAGAAACTTCACAAAGGCTTCCAAAGGTGGATATATAACACAAGGTGATCTCTGGTGAGAATTTAGTGTATTCAAATGTAACTTTTCGTAAACTTCTAAAATGTGAATAAATAGTGCCTTGCACAGTATGACAAGAACTTTGTCTGTTTAGTGAACTACTATACCTCCTTCTTTACTCACTATATGTGATCTGTGCACACAAGAAAAGGATAATTGCTCACTCAGTAGTAACTTAGGGGGACATGTACTAAACAGAGATAAAAGTGGAGAAGTGAGCCAGTGGAGAAGCTGCCCATTTCAACCAATCAGCATTGACGTTACATTTATAATTTGCATACTATAAAAGTATACAGAGCAGCTGATTGGTTGCCATGGGCCACTTCTCCACTGGCTCACTTCTCCACTTTTATCACTGCTTAGTACATGTCCCCCTTAGTAAGGAGTGAAAGAAATTTATTATAAATTACGTAGTATATAAAATACAAACAACAACAATGACTAAATTATTAAGATAAAACAAAATACATTAAATGGCACTAAAAAGTCAGATAAAAAAATAGAAACTCTTAAAAATGCAAATCAATTAAAAGAAAAAAAAAGTAACATAATAAATGTGTCTCTTTTATTTGGAAACTCGCAACATCTTTCATGGCTCAACCATTTCCTCACTGCCTAAGTAGCTCAAATACAATAGTAGTATGTTGCCTGGTAAGAAAAAATAAATATAAGTATATATATATATATATATATATATACACAGTATATATTTATTTATTTATTTATTTATTTGCTTATACTGTATATAAAACTACCCCCTATCTCTTCCGTCCCCCAGGGACATAAACATGAAGGGAAACAGGGAACTAAGATTATCACTATTATTATTATGTGAATGGATAAGTGTTTCTCATCATCCTGTTAAACGCGCACTGTAGTGCTAAATGATATGTGCCTCCACTAGAAGCAAATTACTTAGCACTTCAACAAACACAGCATGGAAGCATTCCAATAGAAACTGCACTGCTGACATGCTCAGGCTTCAGATTTATTAAATAAATCAAGTGATAAGGCTTTGAGGAGCAATGGAAAAGAGCAGCAGCGACGCTACAACAATTGGTTTGCATTTAAGCAATGTACTATATAAAATGTTAAGGCAAGAGTAAAAAATTCAAACTCAATGATATGTAACAGATTATATGCTGCCACATTTACCATTCTATTTACAGGATGAGTAACCAAACTTGTAAACATATCAGTAACATCCAGCTTAACTAATGATCTATTCTACATAAACTTTTATAGAGCAATCCATTTAGCTAATGTTTTTGTTTCGTATTTATGCAATAAAAACTATATACATAAACTACAATTATGATTGTATTATATACAATATATTTATTTCAAGAATGAAAATAACCCTTCACTATTGAAATATAAAATGTACACAATACAGTATGCAGCATACTACGACTATAGTGTATTACTGGTGTTGGGGGACTACACACCTTAGAATACCTTAGCTGCCACATGCAGATCGATCAATCTATCTATTTTTTATACATATGTTTATACATATGTTTATATATGTGTGTGTATATATATATATATATATATATAAATATATATATATATACATACACACACACAGTATATATTTTCCTGGGTAGCAGTGACAATACCGCCGGGCGGGGGCCTGGTGGTCAAAATACCAACGCCAAAATCCTAACTTGCGGCCACAATACCGACGTCAAAATGCTGATGAGGGGAGGGGGGGGGGGGGATCCTGGCATGAAAATACCGATACCGGGAATCCCGATTGCCCTCTCAGTGGGACGAGCTCACTTCCTGCAGCATGAGGGGGGTTAGGTTTACACATTAGAAGGGGGGTTAGGGTGTAGGGACAGGAAGGTTAGGGGTAGGTACCAGGGAGGGAGGGTTAGGTTTATGCACTTAGAAGGGAAGGTTAGGGTTAGGCGCCAAGTGGGGAAGGTTAGGTTTAGGCACCCCTGGGGAGGGTTAGGCACCCACAAGGGAGGATTAGGGTTAGGGTAGGGGGAAGGGGAGGGTTAGTGTCTTAACTACGGGGCTGTCAGGATTTTGATGGCCGGTATTCTGAATGACGGCATCCCGTCTATCGGGATAGACCATTCTTCCTCTCTAGAAAGTGCGCATACCAGCTGCCGTCATTGCAGGGAGTATGACCATCATAGTTCCTGGAGGTGAGAGGGCCCTACAATGCAGCTCCATCCTCCCTAGGCCCTTGTTCTGCTACTCATAAGAAAAATAGGATTTTAATACCTACCGGTAAATCCTTTTCTCTTAGTCTGTAGAGGATGCTGGGGTCACCATAGAACCATGGGGTATGGACGGGATCCGCAGGAGACATGGGCACTTTAAGACTTTCAAAGGGTGTGAACTGGCTCCTCCCTCTATGCCCCTCCTCCAGACTTCAGTTATAGGAACTGTGCCCAGGGAGACGGACATTTCGAGGAAAGGACTTATTGTTAAACTAAGGTGAGATTCATACCAGCTCACACCACAAGCATGCCGCACAACGTGGCATTCAACAGAACACAAGCCAACGGCATGAACAATGTCAGCAACAGACTGATCATAAACATAATACAACATGTGTGTAACTACAACTACTAACTGCAGATACAGTACGCACTGGGACGGGCGCCCAGCATCCTCTACGGACTAAGAGAAAAGGATTTACCGGTAGGTATTAAAATCCTATATTCTCATACGTCCTAGAGGATGCTGGGGTCACAATAGAACCATGGGGTTATACCAAAGCTCTAGAACGGGCGGAATAGTGCGGATAACTCTGCAGCACCGATTGACCAAACTTGAGGTCCTCATCGGCCAGGGTATCAAATTTGTAAAACTTTGTAAAAATATTTGAACCCAACCAAGTAGCATCTCGGCATAGTTGCAATGCCGAGACCCCCGGGCAGCTGCCCAGGACGAGCCCACCTTTCTAGTAGAATGGGCCTTCACCGATTTCGGCAACGGCAATCCAGCTGTGGAATGAGCATGCTGAATCATATTACAGATCCAGCGTGCAATGGTCTGCTTGGAAGCAGGACACCCAATCTTGTTGGGAGCATACAGGAGAAACAGAGCTTCCGTTTTCCTAACCGGAGCCGTTCTGGCAACAGTAGCCACTGGCACCACAATAGGTTGGTTCATGTGGAAAGATGAAACCACCTTTGGCCGAAATTGCTGACGAGTCCTCAATTCCGCTCTATCTTCAAGGAAGATCAAATAAGGGCTTTTGTGAGACAAAGCCGCTAACTCAGACACCTGCTTTGCGGATGCCAAAGCCAACAGCATGACCACTTTCCAAGTGAGGAACTTCAACTCTACCTTCTGTAAAGGTTCAAACCAATGTGACTGCAACACCACATTAAGATCCCATGGTGCCACAGGGGGCACAAATGGGGGTTGGTTGTGCAACACACCTTTCATAAAAGTCTGAACTTCTGGAAGGGAGGCCAATTGTTTTTGCAAGAAAACCGATAAGGCTGAAATCTGTACTTTAATTGAGCCCAACTTTAGGCCCGCATCCACATCAGCCTGTAGAAGATGGAGAAAACGCCCTAGCTGAAATTCTTCCGTAGGAGCCTTCTTGGATTCGCACCAAGACACATATTTTCTCCAAATACGGTGGTAATGTTTCGACGTTACTCCTTTCCTGGACTGAAGAAGTGTGGGAATGACTTCCCTGGGAACACCCTTTCGAGCTAGGATTTGGCATTCAACCGCCATGCCGTCAAACGTAGCCGCGGTAAGCCTTGATACACACACGGCCCCTGTTGTAACAGGTCCTCGCGTAGAGGAAGAGGCCAGGGATCTCCTATGAGTAATTCCTGAAGATCTGGATACCAAGCCCTCCTTGGCCAGTCTGGGACAATGAGGATCGCTTGAATCTTTGTTCTTCTTATGATCTTTAGAACTTTTGGAATGAGAGGAAGTGGAGGGAATACATACACCGACTGAAACACCCATGGTGTCACCAGAGCATCCACTGCTATTGCTTGAGAATCCCTTGACCTGGAACAATATCTTGGAAGCTTCTTGTTCAGCCAAGAGGCCATCATGTCTATTTGAGGAATTCCCCAATGACTTGTCAGTTCTGTAAAGACTTCTTGATGGAGGACCCACTCTCCTGGATGGAGATCGTGTCTGCTGAGGAAGTCTGCTTCCCAGTTGTCCACTCCTGGAATGAAGATCGCTGACAGATCGCTTGTATGCTTTTCCGCCCAGCGGAGATCCTTTGTGGCTTCTGCCATTGCCGCTCTGCTTTTTGTTCCGCCCTGGCGGTTTATGTGTGCTAATGCAGTAATATTGTCCGACTGGATCAGTACGGGCCGATTGCGGAGAAGACGTTCGCCTGTACAAGGCCATTGTAAATGGCCCTTAACTCCAGAACGTTTATGTGGAGACAAGTTTACTGGCTTGACCATCTTCCTTGGAAGTTTTCGCCCTCTGTGACTGCTCCCCAGCCTTGGAGACTTGCATCCGTGGTCACTAGGATCCAGTCCTGGATCCCGAACCTGCGCCCCTCTAGGAGGTGAGAACTGTGCAGCCACCACAGGAGTGAGATTCTGGTCTTGGATGACAGGATTATCCTTCGGTGCACGTGCAGGTGGGATCCGGACCACTTGTCCAGCAAGTCCCACTGGAACACTCTGGCATGAAATCTGGCAAACTGAATGGCCTCGTAGGCCGCAACCATCTTCCCCAGCAACCAAGTGTATTGATGGATTGACACTCTTGCTGGTTTCAGAATTTGTTTGTCCAGACTCTGAAGTTCCAGAGCCTTTTCCACTGGAAGAAAAACTCTCTGTAGTTCTGTGTCCAGTATCATTCCCAAAAACGACAACCGCGTCGTCGGAATCAACTGTGATTTTGGCAAGTTTAGGAGCCAACCATGTTGCTGAAGTACTGTCAGGGAGAGTGCAACGTTTTGCACCAACTGGTCCCTGGATCTCACCTTTATCAGGTGATCGTCCAAGTACGGGATAATCGTGACTCCTTGCTTGCGAAGGAGAACCATCATCTCCCCATCACTTTGGTAAAAATCCTCGGAGTCGTGGACAGACCAAACGGCAACGTCTGAAATTGGTAATGACAATCCTGAATTGCAAATCTCAGGTAATCCTGATGCGGAGGTTAAATGGGAACATGCAAGTAGGCATCTTTTATGTCCACCGACACCATAAAATCCCCTTCCTCCAGACTGGAGATCACTGCTAGGAGAGACTCCATCTTGAATTTGAATTTCTTTAGGTAGAAGATTAGGGATTTCAGGTTTAGGATTGGTCTGACCGAACCGTCCGGCTTTGGGACCACAAACAGGCTCGAATAAAAGCCTTCTCCCTGTTGTGACTGGGGAACCCTGACGATGACCTGATTTTGACACAACTTTTGTATTGCGTCGCAAACTACCTCCCTGTCCGGAAGAGAAGCTGGTAAGGCCGATTTGAAAAACGGCAAGGGGAAACATCTTGAAACTCCAGTTTGTACCCTTGGGATACTATTTGTAAAACCCATGGGTCCAGGTCCGAACGAACCCAGAACCGACTGAAGAGTTTGAGACTTGCCCCCACCGATGCGGACTCCCACATAGGAGCCCCAGCGTCATGTGCTGGACTTGGCAGAAGTCAGGGAGGACTTCTGCTCCTGGGAACCCACCACGGCTGGCGATCTTTTACCCTTTCCCCTTCCTCTAGTGGCAAGGAAGGAAGAACCTCGCCCTTTTCTGTATTTATTGGGCCGAAAGGACTGCATCTGATAGTGGTGTGATTTCTTTTGTTGTGAAGGAACATAAGGCAAAAAGGATGACTTACCCACGGTAGCCGTAGATACCAAATCTGCGAGGCCGTCACCAAACAAGACACCACCTTTATATGGTAGAGACTTCATATTCTTCTTGGAGTCAGCATCCGCATTCCATTGATGAATCCACAATGCTTGCCTAGCTGAGACCGCCATGGCATTGGCCTTTGATCCCAAAAGGCCAATATCTCTCGCAGCTTCCTTGATATAACCCAGCGTCAAGAGGATGCTATCCCTATCTAGGGCATCTATATCAGATGACAAGTTATCCGCCCACCTTTCGATAGCACTACTCACCCACGCAGATGCAATGACCGGTCTGAGTAGCGTACCTGTGATCGCATAAATGGATTTTAACGTATTTTCCTGTTTACGATCCGCAGGGTCCTTAAGGGCTCTCGTGTCAGGTGATGGGAGGGCCACCTTTTTTGACAAACGCGATAGGGCCTTGTCTATAATGGTGGGCAATTCCCACTTTTCCCTATCCCCAGAGGGAAACGGATAAGCCTCCGGAATCCTTTTGGGAATTTGAAACTTTCTGTCAGGGCTTTCCCAGATTTTTTCAAATAGGGTGTTCTGTTCATAAGAGGGAGGAAACGTTATCTCAGGTTTCTTTTCCTTATACATACAGACCCTTTTATCAGGGACAGTCGGGTCCTCAGTGATATGTAATACCTCTTTAACCGCCCCAATCATGTACTGAATGCTCTTTGCCAATTTTGGATCTAATCTGGAATCGCTATAGTCGACACTTGAATCAGAGTCCGTGTCAGTACCAGTGTCTGCCAACTGGGCCAACGTACGTTTTTGTGACCTCAAGGGGACCTGAACCTGTAATAACATATCCTCCACAGATTTCTTCCATGTCTGGGTCTGAGACTCAGACTTATCCAACCTCTTACTAATAAGAGCCACATTAGCATTTAAGGCATTCAACACATTTAGCCAAACAGGCGTCGGCGGTGCCAACAGGGTCACCCCCGCAGCCGTTTGTGTCCCTAGTACAGCCTCCTCCTGGGAAGAGCCTTCAGCCTCAGACATGTCGACACACGTGCACCAATCACCCACAGACACACCGGGCATATAGGGGACAGACCCACAGTGAAGTCTGTCAGAGAGACACAGAGGAGATTTTCCAGCTCACAACCCAGCGCCAAATCAATGGGTCTGAAACCACTAAGAAATTGCCTCAGACCTGTAGCGCTTTTACTATCAAGTATATTGCACCAATTTATACTGTGCCCCCCCCCCGCCCTGTTTTGCACCCTGATACTTGTCATGGAAATGGCACCGTGAGCTGTGAGGAGGAAGCTCCACCCCCTTAATGGCGCGCTTCTGTCCCGCTTTTTTAATAATTATACTGGCGGGGGTTAGGACAGTGCCTTGGCACTAGTGCCCTCTCTTGCCAGTGTTAGATTGAGAATTTTTATAGCTGCCCAGGGCGCCCCATGCGCCCTGTAGTGCTGTGTGTGGGAGCCTGGCACGCAGCATCCGTTCGCTGCGCGGTACCTCAGAAAATGCCATCACTGAAGAATAAGTCTTCTTTTCTTCCGTTACTCACCTGTCTTCTGGCTTCTGGCTCTGAAAGGGGGTGACGGCCGGCTGCGGGAGTGAGCATCTAGGCGTACCCAGCGATCAGCACCCTCAGGAGCTAATGGTGTCCTGTAGCCAGAAGCAGAGCCATTAAACTCACTAGAAGTTGGTCATACTTCCCTCCCCTAAGTCCCACGAAGCAGGGAGACTGTTGCCAGCAGCCTCCCTGAACATAAAAAAACCTAACATAAAAGTCTTTTTCAGAGAAACTCAGTAGAGCTCCCCTGTAGTGCGTCCAGTCTGCCTGGGCACAATTCTAAAACTGGAGGCTGGAGGAGGGGCATAGAGGGAGGAGCCAGTTCACACCCTTTGAAAGTCTTAAAGTGCCCATGTCTCCTGCGGATCCCGTCTATACCCCATGGTTCTATGGTGACCCCAGCATCCTCTAGGAAGTATGAGAAAGCTTCTTAGCAGATGAGTGTTAAATAAATAACAGGTTTAACTACAGAACACAGCAGTGCTTAAACTGTGCTAAATGTCATTATAGCAAGTATGATTTTATAGAGGCTGTCATATATTGTAATTATTGCAATTTTATACTTTTGTATAGATAATACACTTGTTGATGGTGGGGTAATAACAACGGAACACTATATTTTTGTGGTGGTACAGTACACCTTGATTCTGTTGTTTATAGGGGATGTAGTCATGTGACCGGCGGTCGGGATCCCACCGGTCACTATACCGACACTGGAATCCCAATCTCTGGCCAGCCCAACAGTTGGCATGCTGACTAACAGAGACTATTCCCACTCATGGTTGACACCCATAGAGTGGGAATAGAACCTGTGGGGAGCGCAGCGAGCCACCAAGCCTGCTGCGTGGCGAGCGCAACAAGCCCACTAGGGGATCAGTTGTGATTGCTCCCCTCATCGGCATTCTGGCGGCCGGGATCCCGGTGTCGGTATGGTGACCTCAGGGATCCTAAACTTCGGTCTGCCGATACCAACCCTATAGTACTGTGCAGAGTAATTCAGGTCTCCCTTAGAGAGCCTGTACACCAACACAACATAAATGCCAAACCCTTATTTTTACTATGATTGGCCAGGAGAAGCATCTTTTAAAGGAAATCCACTAATATTTCATGATCTGGCTCTCTCCACCATTGCCAAATATTATGATCTCAGGGAAATAACTGCTATTCTCCATGATCTAGGCTATGAAACAAGTGGGAGTTAACTTTCCACTTGCAAGTTGAGAGTAATGGCAGAAAGCACTCCATTCACACTGTGAATGATTGCATGTCCCTGCTTTATAGACTCAAGTAGCTCTCCCAGCCCTCACAGCATCACTCCGAGAATGCTAGTCCGGTCAATTGATTGACATTATGAGTCTGCTAATATTAATGTTGCTCCTACACTGTTGATGGTGGATTCTTCATTGTCATGGACTGGCAACACCTGACACCATCTTACAGAACGTTTTGTATCTCTGTTTCTTATGCATATATTGTGTAATGTGTGCCTAGTGTTCCTATTGTCTACAGTATATGGCATTAACAGTGACGCTGACAGTGGGGAAAGAGCCTACAGGTGCAGTGAGCTGGAACAACTGCAACTGCTAGGTGGAGTATCAGTGCCGCAGGAGAGGTCCCACTCAGATAAGTATTGATTACTTTCTTCTTGTGTATTGATTGTATTGGTTAGTTGGTTTTTAGTCTCTTTATTGTACTTTCAAAAGGTAATAGGGAGTTGAGTTTTCAAACAATGGGAGGGGCTGTGATTGACTCACTCAGTGTGTGTCGTGCAAGATGTATGCGTACCTGGAGCAGCCGACCCAGGGTGAATACATATGCACGAGATGTGAGCGAACGGTTACCCTGGAAGCCCAGGTAACTGATCTAGAGCAGACCGTTACGCGACTGAGGAATATTCACAATCTCGAGCGAAGTTTAGATAGAATGGTGGAGGAGTTGCAGCAGGGGTCACTGGTAGATGAGGAAAATCAGGTAGGCAGTTGGGTCACTGGTAGAAGGAAGAAAAAGAGGGGGAGGCACGACATCTCGGATCTATCAAACCCGAACAAATTTGCCCGATTGGATGAAGATTCGGTGGATGACAGCGACGAAATGACGGAGCTCCCTCTAGCAACCGGAGGAGTGGTCCCTCTGGCTCAGATGGGATGAAAGCTAGAGAGGCGCCCAGGCAGATGGTGGTGGTAGGGGACTCTATCATTAGGAAGGCAGATAGGGCAATCTGCTACCAAGACCATGATCGCCGTATGGTCTGTTGTCTCCCGGGTGCTCGAGTATGGCACATCGTGGACCGGGTAGACAGATTGTTGGGAGGGGCTGGGAAAGACCCGGCGGTCTTAGTGCACGTTGGCACCAACGACAAAGTTAGTGGTAGGTGGGATGTTCTTAAGAAAGATTATAGGAATTTAGGCCAGAAACTAAAAAAAGGACATCTAAGGTAATTTTCTCTGAAATATTACCAGTGCCACGTGCTAGCCCAGGGAGACAGAAGGAGATTAGGGAGGTAAATGTGTGGCTCAGAGACTGGTGTAGGAAAGAGGGTTTGTGTTCTTGGAACACTGGGCGAACTTCTCAGTCAGGCGCTATTTTTTTTCTCGTGACGGATTGCACCTGAATGAGGAAGGGGCTGCGGTGCTGGGGGGTAGGATGGTTAGTAGGTTGGAGGAGCTTTTACTTATACTTATGTCAGGGCGGTGAATTTAGACGGGAACATTGGGTTGACCAAAGAGAATAGTAAGGTGGGCAATACTAAGTACGGTGGGGTTGGAGAGGGAGCGAGAAGGACAGTCTGTATCTGTAACTCTACGGATGCACTAGTTAACCAGAATGGGGAATCTTTAGGAAAACAAACAAATAAAGGAACCGATAAACTAAAATGTATGCTTGCAAACCCAAGAAGTCTAGCAGGTAAAATGGGGGAATTGGAATTGTTAGCATCAAAGGCTGAGTATGACATTATAGGTATTACGGAAACATGGTGGGACGACTCTCACGACTGGGTTGCTAACTTGGAGGGGTATTCTCTTTTCAGGAGGGACAGGGCTAACAAAAGAGGAGGAGGTGTATGTCTTTATGTTAAACCATCACTTAAACCATACTTAAAGGAGGTTATCTATGAGGATACTGGCGATAATGTGGAGTCACTATGGGTTGAAATCTCAAGTGGGGGAATTGATGAAAAAAAAATAGTCATAGGTACGTGCTACAAACAACCGGATATTAGCATACATGAGGAAGAACAACTTTTGCAGCAAATCAAAATGGCTGCTGGATTGGGGGACATCCTTGTGATTGGGGGTTTTAATTACCCAGATATAAACTGGAGTAACGATTCATGTGCTAAAGCGAAGGGCAGCAGGTTCTTAAATATGTTTAGGGATCACTACTTGTCTCAATTAGTCGAGGACCCAACTAGGGGTAAAACTACCCTGGATCTAGTAATTACTAATAATGTGGACATTATATCAAACACTAAAGTTGGGGAGACTTTGGGTAACAGTGATCACTATATGATCACATTCGACATCAGTTTCAGGAAACATAGCTACAGGGGTTCCACCAAAACTTCAAGAAAATTATGGGATGCCCTCCTAAAATACAATTGGTACCAGGATGTCTGAGGAAAGTACTCTTTTAGAGATTGCTATCCCCATATGTTTTAGTGGCAGGTATTGCTGGCTTGTTAATCAGTATAATTTCCTGTGTTTTCTCTATGAAAGAAATGACAGAAATCATCAATGTTCCTCATGGAAAAATATGTTTTTTCACGCTGTACCATACACTTGGATGTCTATGACTTCGAAGGTTACAGTATGGCTTTACATTAAAACATATTGTACAAAAAGAGTTGAAAATAATATAAATTGTTGAAAAATTCACAAAACACACACACACAAATACACACACACACACACACACACACACAAATACACACAAAAAAACTAGAGATGAGCGGGTTCGGTTCCTCTGAATCCGAACCCGCCCGAACTTCATGTTTTTTTTCACGGGTCCGAGCGACTCGGATCTTCCCGCCTTGCTCGGTTAACCCGAGCGCGCCCGAACGTCATCATCCCGCTGTCGGATTCTCGCGAGGCTCGGATTCTATCGCGAGACTCGGATTCTATATAAGGAGCCGCGCGTCGCCGCCATTTTCACACGTGCATTGAGAGTCATAGGGAGAGGACGTGGCTGGCGTCCTCTCCGTTTAGAGAAGAGAGAGACACAGTATTTTGGGGAGCATTATTAGGAGGAGTACTACTATACTTATACTATACTGTATACTACTATACTACTTGCTGAAGTGATATTTATAGATTAGATAGTGTGACTGTAAGTGTATCATCTGACTTGTGGGGGAGACACTGACAGTGGGGAGCAGTTAGAGTCTGAGAGCAGGACTCAGGAGTACATATAACGTACAGTGCACACTTTTGCTGCCAGAGTCAGTGCCAAACTGCCATTGTTGTGACCACACTGACCACCAGTATAATAATATATTTTGTGATTGTCTGCTTAGGACTCGGAGTACTAGTTGCAAGTTGCAACGTGAGTGACCTGACCACCAGTTTAATAATCAATCACCACCAGTTTAATATATATATATATATATATATATAATTGTATATAATATATATATATATATATATATATATATAAAATTGTATACCACCTACCCGTGGTTTTTTTTTTTCATTCTTCTTTATACATACTACTATAGTAGCTTACTGTAGCAGTCTGCGGTGCTGCTGACCTGACAGTGTCCAGCAGGTCCGTCATCAGTCATTACATAATAAATATATATAGTACCTGTCCGGCTGCAGTACTAGTGATATTATATTGATTTCATCTCATTATCAATAATTTATCATCCAGTCTAGACTCTATATTAGCAGCAGACACAGTACGTTAGTCCACGGCTGTAGCTACCTCTGTGTCGGCACTCGGCAGTCCATCCATAATTGTATACCACCTACCCGTGGTTTTTTTTTTTTCTTTCTTCTTTGTACATACTACTATAGTATAGTAGCTTACTGTAGCAGTCTGCGGTGCTGCTGAGCTGACAGTGTCCAGCAGGTCCGTCATCAGTCATCATTACCTAATAAATATATTATCTACCTGTCCGGCTGCAGTACTAGTGATATTATATATACATACATATATATATATATATATTGATTTCATATCATTATCATCCAGTCTATATTAGCAGCAGACACAGTACGGTAGTCCACGGCTGTAGCTACCTCTGTGTCGGCACTCGGCAGTCCATCCATAATTGTATACCACCTACCCGTGGTTTTTTTTTTTTCTTTCTTCTTTGTACATACTACTATAGTATAGTAGCTTACTGTAGCAGTCTGCGGTGCTGCTGAGCTGACAGTGTCCAGCAGGTCCGTCATCAGTCATCATTACCTAATAAATATATTATCTACCTGTCCGGCTGCAGTACTAGTGATATTATATATACATACATATATATATTGATTTCATATCATTATCATCCAGTCTATATTAGCAGCAGACACAGTAAGGTAGTCCACGGCTGTAGCTACCTCTGTGTCGGCACTCGGCAGTCCATCCATAATTGTATACCACCTACCCGTGTTTTTTTTTTTTCTTTCTTCTTTGTACATACTACTATAGTATAGTAGCTTACTGTAGCAGTCTGCGGTGCTGCTGAGCTGACAGTGTCCAGCAGGTCCGTCATCAGTCATCATTACCTAATAAATATATTATCTACCTGTCCGGCTGCAGTACTAGTGATATTATATATACATACATATATATATTGATTTCATATCATTATCATCCAGTCTATATTAGCAGCAGACACAGTACGTTAGTCCACGGCTGTAGCTACCTCTGTGTCGGCACTCGGCAGTCCATCCATAATTGTATACCACCTACCCGTGGTTTTTTTTTTTCTTTCTTCTTTGTACATACTACTATAGTATAGTAGCTTACTGTAGCAGTCTGCGGTGCTGCTGAGCTGACAGTGTCCAGCAGGTCCGTCATCAGTCATCATTACCTAATAAATATATTATCTACCTGTCCGGCTGCAGTACTAGTGATATTATATATACATACATATATATATTGATTTCATATCATTATCATCCAGTCTATATTAGCAGCAGACACAGTACGGTATTCCACGGCTGTAGCTACCTCTGTGTCGGCACTCGGCAGTCCATCCATAATTGTATACCACCTACCCGTGGTTTTTTTTTTCTTTCTTCTTTGTACATACTACTATAGTATAGTAGCTTACTGTAGCAGTCTGCGGTGCTGCTGAGCTGACAGTGTCCAGCAGGTCCGTCATCAGTCATCATTACCTAATAAATATATTATCTACCTGTCCGGCTGCAGTACTAGTGATATTATATATACATACATATATATATTGATTTCATATCATTATCATCCAGTCTATATTAGCAGCAGACACAGTAAGGTAGTCCACGGCTGTAGCTACCTCTGTGTCGGCACTCGGCAGTCCATCCATAATTGTATACCACCTACCCGTGGTTTTTTTTTTCTTTCTTCTTTGTACATACTACTATAGTATAGTAGCTTACTGTAGCAGTCTGCGGTGCTGCTGAGCTGACAGTGTCCAGCAGGTCCGTCATCAGTCATCATTACCTAATAAATATATTATCTACCTGTCCGGCTGCAGTACTAGTGATATTATATATACATACATATATATATTGATTTCATATCATTATCATCCAGTCTATATTAGCAGCAGACACAGTACGTTAGTCCACGACTGTAGCTACCTCTGTGTCGGCACTCGGCAGTCCATCCATAATTGTATACCACCTACCCGTGGTTTTTTTTTTTTTTCTTCTTTGTACATACTACTATAGTATAGTAGCTTACTGTAGCAGTCTGCGGTGCTGCTGAGCTGACAGTGTCCAGCAGGTCCGTCATCAGTCATCATTACCTAATAAATATATTATCTACCTGTCCGGCTGCAGTACTAGTGATATTATATATACATACATATATATATTGATTTCATATCATTATCATCCAGTCTATATTAGCAGCAGACACAGTACGGTAGTCCACGGCTGTAGCTACCTCTGTGTCGGCACTCGGCAGTCCATCCATAATTGTATACCACCTACCCGTGGTTTTTTTTTTCTTTCTTCTTTGTACATACTACTATAGTATAGTAGCTTACTGTAGCAGTCTGCGGTGCTGCTGAGCTGACAGTGTCCAGCAGGTCCGTCATCAGTCATCATTACCTAATAAATATATTATCTACCTGTCCGGCTGCAGTACTAGTGATATTATATATACATACATATATATATTGATTTCATATCATTATCATCCAGTCTATATTAGCAGCAGACACAGTACGGTAGTCCACGGCTGTAGCTACCTCTGTGTCGGCACTCGGCAGTCCATCCATAAGTATACTAGTATCCATCCATCTCCATTGTTTACCTGAGGTGCCTTTTAGTTGTGCCTATTAAAATATGGAGAACAAAAATGTTGAGGTTCCAAAATTAGGGAAAGATCAAGATCCACTTCCACCTCGTGCTGAAGCTGCTGCCACTAGTCATGGCCGAGACGATGAAATGCCAGCAACGTCGTCTGCCAAGGCCGATGCCCAATGTCATAGTACAGAGCATGTCAAATCCAAAACACCAAATATCAGTAAAAAAAGGACTCCAAAACCTAAAATAAAATTGTCGGAGGAGAAGCGTAAACTTGCCAATATGCCATTTACCACACGGAGTGGCAAGGAACGGCTGAGGCCCTGGCCTATGTTCATGGCTAGTGGTTCAGCTTCACATGAGGATGGAAGCACTCAGCCTCTCGCTAGAAAAATGAAAAGACTCAAGCTGGCAAAAGCAGTTGCACCGCAAAGAACTGTGCGTTCTTCGAAATCCCAAATCCACAAGGAGAGTCCGACTCCAATTGTGTCGGTTGCGATGCCTGACCTTCCCAACACTGGACGTGAAGAGCATGCGCCTTCCACCATTTGCACGCCCCCTGCAAGTGCTGGAAGGAGCACCCGCAGTCCAGTTCCTGATAGTCAGATTGAAGATGTCAGTGTTGAAGTACACCAGGATGAGGAGGATATGGGTGTTGCTGGCGCTGGGGAGGAAATTGACCAGGAGGATTCTGATGGTGAGGTGGTTTGTTTAAGTCAGGCACCCGGGGAGACACCTGTTGTCCGTGGGAGGAATATGGCCACTGACATGCCTGGTGAAAATACCAAAAAAATCAGCTCTTCGGTGTGGAAGTATTTCAACAGAAATGCGGACAACAGGTGTCAAGCCGTGTGTTGCCTTTGTCAAGCTGTAATAAGTAGGGGTAAGGACGTTAACCACCTCGGAACATCCTCCCTTATACGTCACCTGCAGCGCATTCATAATAAGTCAGTGACAAGTTCAAAAACTTTGGGTGACAGCGGAAGCAGTCCACTGACCAGTAAATACCTTCCTCTTGTAACCAAGCTCACGCAAACCACCCCACCAACTCCCTCAGTGTCAATTTCCTCCTTCCCCAGGAATGCCAATAGTCCTGCAGGCCATGTCACTGGCAATTCTGACGATTCCTCTCCTGCCTGGGATTCCTCCGATGCATCCTTGCGTGTAACGCCTACTGCTGCTGGCGCTGCTGTTGTTGCTGCTGGGAGTCGATGGTCATCCCAGAGGGGAAGTCGTAAGACCACTTTTACTACTTCCACCAAGCATTTGACTGTCCAACAGTCCTTTGCGAGGAAGATGAAATATCACAGCAGTCATCCTACTGCAAAGCGGATAACTGAGGCCTTGGCATCCTGGGTGGTGAGAAACGTGGTTCCGGTATCCATCATTACTGCAGAGCCAACTAGAGACTTGTTGGAGGTACTGTGTCCCCGGTACCAAATACCATCTAGGTTCCATTTCTCTAGGCAGGCGATACCGAAAATGTACACAGACCTCAGAAAAAGAGTCACCAGTGTCCTAAAAAATGCAGCTGTACCCAATGTCCACTTAACCACGGACATGTGGACAAGTGGAGCAGGGCAGGGTCAGGACTATATGACTGTGACAGCCCACTGGGTAGATGTATGGACTCCCGCCGCAAGAACAGCAGCGGCGGCACCAGTAGCAGCATCTCGCAAACGCCAACTCTTTCCTAGGCAGGCTACGCTTTGTATCACCGGTTTCCTGAATACGCACACAGCTGAAAACCTTTTACGGCAACTGAGGAAGATCATCGCGGAATGGCTTACCCCAATTGGACTCTCCTGTGGATTTGTGGCATCGGACAACGCAAGCAATATTGTGTGTGCATTAAATATGGGCAAATTCGAGCACGTCCCATGTTTTGCACATACCTTGAATTTGGTGGTGCAGAATTATTTAAAAAACGACAGGGGCGTGCAAGAGATGCTGTCGGTGGCCAGAAGAATTGCGGGACACTTTCGGCGTACAGGCACCACGTACAGAAGACTGGAGCACCACCAAAAACTACTGAACCTGCCCTGCCATCATCTGAAGCAAGAAGTGGTAACGAGGTGGAATTCAACCCTCTATATGCTTCAGAGGTTGGAGGAGCAGCAAAAGGCCATTCAAGCCTATACAATTGAGCACGATATAGGAGGTGGAATGCACCTGTCTCAAGCGCAGTGGAGAATGATTTCAACGTTGTGCAAGGTTCTGATGCCCTTTGAACTTGCCACACGTGAAGTCAGTTCAGACACTGCCAGCCTGAGTCAGGTCATTCCCCTCATCAGGCTTTTGCAGAAGAAGCTGGAGACATTGAAGGAGGAGCTAACACGGAGCGATTCCGCTAGGCATGTGGGACTTGTGGATGGAGCCCTTAATTCGCTTAACAAGGATTCACGGGTGGTCAATCTGTTGAAATCAGAGCACTACATTTTGGCCACCGTGCTCGATCCTAGATTTAAAGCCTACCTTGGATCTCTCTTTCCGGCAGACACAAGTCTGCTGGGGTTGAAAGACCTGCTGGTGAGAAAATTGTCAAGTCAAGCGGAACGCGACCTGTCAACATCTCCTCCTTCACATTCTCCCGCAACTGGGGGTGCGAGGAAAAGGCTCAGAATTCCGAGCCCACCCGCTGGCGGTGATGCAGGGCAGTCTGGAGCGACTGCTGATGCTGACATCTGGTCCGGACTGAAGGACCTGACAACGATTACGGACATGTCGTCTACTGTCACTGCATATGATTCTCTCAACATTGAAAGAATGGTGGAGCATTATATGAGTGACCGCATCCAAGTAGGCACGTCACACAGTCCGTACTTATACTGGCAGGAAAAAGAGGCAATTTGGAGGCCCTTGCACAAACTGGCTTTATTCTACCTAAGTTGCCCTCCCACAACTGTGTACTCCGAAAGAGTGTTTAGTGCCGCCGCTCACCTTGTCAGCAATCGGCGTACGAGGTTACATCAAGAAAATGTGGAGAAGATGATGTTCATTAAAATGAATTATAATCAATTCCTCCGTGGAGACATTGACCAGCAGCAATTGCCTCCACAAAGTACACAGGGAGCTGAGATGGTGGATTCCAGTGGGGACGAATTGATAATCTGTGAGGAGGGGGATGTACACGGTGATATATCGGAGGATGATGATGAGGTGAACATCTTGCCTCTGTAGAGCCAGTTTGTGCAAGGAGAGATTAATTGCTTCTTTTTTGGTGGGGGTCCAAACCAACCCGTCATTTCAGTCACAGTCGTGTGGCAGACCCTGTCACTGAAATGATGGGTTGGTTAAAGTGTGCATGTCCTGTTTATACAACATAAGGGTGGGTGGGAGGGCCCAAGGACAATTCCATCTTGCACCTCTTTTTTCTTTAATTTTTCTTTGCGTCATGTGCTGTTTGTGGAATGTTTTTTGGAAGGGCCATCCTGCGTGACACTGCAGTGCCACTCCTAGATGGGCCCGGTGTTTGTGTCGGCCACTAGGGTCGCTTATCTTACTCACACAGCTACCTCATTGCGCCTCTTTTTTTCTTTGCGTCATGTGCTGTTTGGGGAGGGTTTTTTGGAAGGGCCATCCTGCGTGACACTGCAGTGCCACTCCTAGATGGGCCCGGTGTTTGTGTCGGCCACTAGGGTCGCTTATCTTACTCACACAGCTACCTCATTGCGCCTCTTTTTTTCTTTGCGTCATGTGCTGTTTGGGGAGTGTTTTTTGGAAGGGCCATCCTGCGTGACACTGCAGTGCCACTCCTAGATGGGCCCGGTGTTTGTGTCGGCCACTAGGGTCGCTTATCTTACTCACACAGCTACCTCATTGCGCCTCTTTTTTTCTTTGCGTCATGTGCTGTTTGGGGAGGGTTTTTTGGAAGGACCATCTTGCGTGACACTGCAGTGCCACTCCTAGATGGGCCCGGTGTTTGTGTCGGCCACTACGGTCGCTTATCTTACTCACACAGCTACCTCATTGCGCCTCTTTTTTTCTTTGCGTCATGTGCTGTTTGGGGAGGGTTTTTTGGAAGGGACATCCTGCGTGACACTGCAGTGCCACTCCTTGATGGGCCCGGTGTTTGTGTCGGCCACTACGGTCGCTTATCTTACTCACACAGCTACCTCATTGCGCCTCTTTTTTTCTTTGCGTCATGTGCTGTTTGGGGAGGGTTTTTTGGAAGGGACATCCTGCGTGACACTGCAGTGCCACTCCTAGATGGGCCCGGTGTTTGTGTCGGCCACTAGGGTCGCTTATCTTACTCACACAGCTACCTCATTGCGCCTCTTTTTTTCTTTGCGTCATGTGCTGTTTGGGGAGGGTTTTTTGGAAGGGACATCCTGCGTGACACTGCAGTGCCACTCCTAGATGGGCCCGGTGTTTGTGTCGGCCACTAGGGTCGCTTAGCTTAGTCATCCAGCGACCTAGGTGCAAATTTTAGGACTAAAAATAATATTGTGAGGTATTCAGAATAGACTGAAAATGAGTGTAAATTATGTTTTTTGAGGTTAATAATACTTTGGGATCAAAATGACCCCCAAATTCTATGATTTAAGCTGTTTTTTAGTGTTTTTTAAAAAAAACACCCGAATCCAAAACACACCCGAATCCGACAAAAAAAATTCGGTGAGGTTTTGCCAAAACGCGGTCGAACCCAAAACACGGCCGCGGAACCGAACCCAAAACCAAAACACAAAACCCGAAAAATTTCAAGTGCACATCTCTAAAAAAAACCCTTTCCTGAAAAACAATTGATGAACTGATGTTATTAAAACAGTAAGGGGCTGTACAAGTAAATAAAGTGTGTTAGAGAATCATAAAGGGGAGGGGGGTATATAAAACCTTATATCGAACACATACTGTAGCAACCAATCAGACTTTGGTCCTCCCTCTCCAGTGTACCTCAGGCCTGTGCTGAATCCCGGGTCTATTCCCCACACCCCTGGGCTGTGGGTGTGGAGTTGATAGTATTTCAGTAAAAGTTAGAATTTAAATAATATAATATTTTACAGGAGACTACAGGTCCTGACAAGGCTTCCCCACATTCTGGTACATAGAGAACTACAAATACAACCGCTCGCATAACTTTCATAAACGTTCCTATCAAATTGCATCCACTCTGCACTGTCCACACACATCCTCACATGTCTTCTCATTCTTCACTTTCCCTTCCTCCCGACCCCGGTTCATCATTGCTGTGTGACCATATCATACAGCCCACCAGGAACCTTTGCAATGTGGTGGACAACTCTGCAATAGATAGCACCTATCCTTGTGTATCCATGCCTATTTCCCTATAGAGTGTAAGCTTGCTAGCTGGGCCTTCCTACAGTACCTCTATGACTGTTTGTTATTACCCAGGTTTGTTATATCATTGTTATTTCCAATTGTAAAGCACAACGGAATTTTCTGCGCTATATAAGAAACTGTTAATAATAATAATAATAATAATAAGTACCAGCATGTATGGCATTAATGGCCCACTGGTACCTAGAGTCTCCCTATAAAAAAATATATTACAGTCAACACATTACTCAAACACCATAGGAAGTAAAGTTTACATACACTCACACTCTACTCACGTTGTCCAGTATGTATACTAGGTTGCATTTGGTCCTCTTCTCCAGTAGTCATCCCAGGGGTTAAAAACACAAACCAAAAGCCCGAACCCTTCAGACATATCCACACTATATGTAAATGCTGTACATACATCACGGCTCCAGCAAGTAGCTGTACCCAAGATTATACACTGTGATACCACACCAAGAGGACTTGATACACTGGATTGGTTCCTTTGTAACAACTCTTGAGCAGTGTAACAGTGGGTCATTTATACTGCTATTACGGTTGACCTTAAAATATTTTTTTCTGCAACTTTTTATTATTATTTTGATTATTATTATTATTATTATTATTTTTTTTTCTACAACATCTGTTTGTTTGATCAAGGAACAGGAGCAAAGGGGGCAATTCAGCATGGTTAGCAAAAGTGTGGAAATTGCTATTCTGTAATTTCCGCACTTCTGCGCATACACACATGCTGCTGCATGCATGCGCGAGGACTTCTATTGCAATTACACATGATCGCAATCTTAGTCCCGGGGTGGGGGGTGAGGGGGGTGGCAACGGGGCAGTGGCACGTAATTTTATGGGCAGCGGCGTGGCATTGTGGAGCACAGTCGGGATAATGGAGGCGTGTCCGGATCGTTTGTGGGGTGGGCTGTGGTGGCTGCGCGGCGTCACGCACTGCCTCACCTGCCAGAGACTTTTTACTCCAGAGTTTTGGCTATAAAAATTATTAGAATAATGCAAAGAAGATATTTCAAACATATTCTTTGCATATTTCATATACTTTATATTGTCAAAACTCTGGCGCAAATGTTAGTATGACAGGAAAGGCTCTGCCTCACCTGCTTGACCCCACCGCACGTCACTGCTGTACTGTACGTATATTCTAAAATGAGAATAGGAAGAACTGATAAGCAATAATGATAGTTAATGGGATTATGTTAAAGTATCCAATCTCTGGCAAGTTAAAAAGAAAATCACATTATAAAGTAATTTATTATAGCTACAAAGGTAAATCCACCATATTTGCTACTTGCTCCAATGGCCGTTTGCCAGGATTCATACCACTATTAGTGGACTATCACCGCTGCCTCTATATATTATATAGAGAGAGGAGCTCCTCTGCTACTTACAACTACCTATTATACAGAAAGTATTCTGTTTTGGGACACATTGTAACTATTCAGAGTTACAACGGCAATAAGTGTTACAGTTGCCAGATTATCAGCTTTTCCATCTACTACAGCACTGATCGATTTACCAGCAACGCTTATATTTGGGGATTATTTTGTGTACGGACATTATTGCTATTTATCCGTTTACGGTGACCCAGTGAATTGTTTATACATATAGGCCCTCATTCCGAGTTGATCGCTCGCAAGGCGATTTTAGCAGAGTTACACACGCTAAGCCGCCGCCTACTGGGAGTGAATCTTAGCTTCTTAAAATTGCGAACGATGTATTCGCAATATTGCGATTACAAACTACTTAGCAGTTTCAGAGTAGCTTCAGACTTACTCGGCATCTGCGATCAGTTCAGTGCTTGTCGTTCCTGGTTTGACGTCACAAACACACCCAGCGTTCGCCCAGACACTCCCCCGTTTCTCCGGCCACTCCTGCGTATTTTCCGGAAACTGTAGCGTTTTTATCCACACGCCCATAAAACGCCGTGTTTCCGCCCAGTAACACCCATTTCCTGTCAATCACACTACGATCGCCGGAGCGAAGAAAAAGCCGTGAGTAAAAATACTATCTTCATTGTTAAATTACTTGGCGCAGTCGCAGTGCGAATATTGCGCATGCGTACTAAGCAGAATTTCACTGCGATGCGATGAAAATTACCGAGCGAACGACTCGGAATGAGGGCCATATTTCTGTATACTTATTTTATATTCAGGAATTCCATTCATACTAGATTTAAATGTGATATTTTAATAAATATTTTTAAAATAACATTACGTCAGCTATCCTTTTATGTGTTAATTCTCATTCCCATGAGCGCAGCCATTTCTCTTTCCTATTTGTCTTGTATTCCTTAAAGGTGCATACACAGTGCCTCACGGCACTGCACAGGGGAATTGGAATATACTTTATTTTTACTTAGGCGCTACTTAGCAGCAGGGGTGTATCTAGGTGTCCGAGCACCCCTGGCAAAGAAAAGTACTGATGCCCCCCCACACTCCCACGCACGCGCACACACACACACACACACACACACACACACACACACACACACACACACACTTGAAATAGGGAAGGCACATGTGCTAAAAAGTAGAGATGAGCGGGTTCGGTTCCTCAGAATCCGAACCCGCCCGAACTTCAGGTTTTTTTACACGGGGCCGAGCGACTCGGATCTTCCCGCCTTGCTCGGTTAACCCGAGCGCGCCCGAACGTCATCATCCCGCTGTCGGATTCTCGCGAGGCTCGTATTCTATCGCGAGACTCGGATTCTATATAAGGAGCCGCGCGTCGCCGCCATTTTCACACGTGCATTGAGATTGATAGGGACAGGACGTGGCTGGCGTCCTCTCCGTTTAGACTAGAGTACTAGAGAGAGACACAAATTTTGGGGAGCATATTATTAGGAGGAGTACTACTTGCTGCTGATAGTGTGACCAGTGACCACCAGTTTAATTAATCCGTTCTCTGCCTGAAAAAAAACGATACACAGTGTGACACAGTCACATACCATATCTGTGCTCAGCCCAGTGTGCTGCATCATATGTAATACTGTATATCATTATCTGACTGTGCTGAGTGCTCACTGCTCACACAGCTTAATTGTGGGGGAGACTGGGGAGCAGTTATAGCAGGAGTACATATTTTAAGTACAGTGCACACTTTTGCTGCCAGAGTGCCACTGCCAGTGTGACTGACCAGTGACTACTGACCACCAGTATTGTGATTGTCTGCTGACCACCAGTATATTGTGATTGTCTGCCTGAAAAAGTTAAACACTCGTCGTGTGGTGTTTTTATAAACGCATTCTGCAGACAGTGTCCAGCAGGTCCGTCATTACATAATATATACCTGTCCGGCTGCAGTACTAGTGTGATATATATATATATTTTAATTTTATCTCATTATCATCCAGTCTATATTAGCAGAAGACACAGTACGGTAGTCCATGGCTGTAGCTACCTCTGTGTCGGCAGTCGCTCGTCCATCCATAATTGTATACCACCTACCCGTGGTTTTTTTTTTTATCTTCTTGATACTAGTAGCTTACTTTAGGAGTCTGCAGTGCTGAGTCTGAAAGACAGTATCCAGCAGGTCCGTCATTACATAATATATACCTGTCCGGCTGCAGTACTAGTGTGATATATATATATTTTAATTTTATCTCATTATCATCCAGTCTATATTAGCAGCAGACACAGTACGGTAGTCCACGGCTGTAGCTACCTCTGTGTCGGTAGTCGCTCGTCCATCCATAATTGTATACCACCTACCCGTGGTTTTTTTTTTCTATCTTCTTGATACTAGTAGCTTACTTTAGGAGTCTGCAGTGCTGACAGACAGTGTCCAGCAGGTCCGTCATTACATAATATATACCTGTCCGGCTGCAGTACTAGTGTGATATATATATATATTTTAATTTTATCTCATTATCATCCAGTCTATATTAGCAGCAGACACAGTACGGTAGTCCACGGCTGTAGCTACCTCTGTGTCGGCAGTCGCTCGTCCATCCATAATTGTATACCACCTACCCGTGGTTTTTATTGTTTTCTAACTTCTTGATACTAGTAGCTTACTTTAGGAGTCTGCAGTGCTGAGTCTGACAGACAGTGTCCAGCAGGTCCGTCATTACATAATATATACCTGTCCGGCTGCAGTACTAGTGTGATATATATATATATTTTAATTTTATCTCATTATCATCCAGTCTATATTAGCAGCAGACACAGTACGGTAGTCCACGGCTGTAGCTACCTCTGTGTCGGCAGTCGCTCGTCCATCCATAATTGTATACCACCTACCCGTGGTTTTTTTTTTCTATCTTCTTGATACTAGTAGTTTACTTTAGGAGTCTGCAGTGCTGACAGACAGTGTCCAGCAGGTCCGTCATTACATAATATATACCTGTCCGGCTGCAGTACTAGTGTGATATATATATATATATTTTAATTTTATCTCATTATCATCCAGTCTATATTAGCAGCAGACACAGTACGGTAGTCCACGGCTGTAGCTATCTCTGTGTCGGCAGTCGTTCGTCCATCCATAATTGTATACCACCTACCCGTGGTTTTTTTTTTTCTATCTTCTTGATACTAGTAGCTTACTTTAGGAGTCTGCAGTGCTGACAGACAGTGTCCAGCAGGTCCGTCATTACATAATATATACCTGTCCGGCTGCAGTACTAGTGTGATATATATATATATATTTTAATTTTATCTCATTATCATCCAGTCTATATTAGCAGCAGACACAGTACGGTAGTCCACGTCTGTAGCTACCTCTGTGTCGGCAGTCGCTCGTCCATCCATAATTGTATACCACCTACCCGTGGTTTTTTTTTTTTTCTATCTTCTTGATACTAGTAGCTTACTTTAGGAGTCTGCAGTGCTGAGTCTGACAGACAGTGTCCAGCAGGTCCGTCATTACATAATATATACCTGTCTGGCTGCAGTACTAGTGTGATATATATATATATTTTAATTTTATCTCATTATCATCCAGTCTATATTAGCAGCAGACACAGTACGGTAGTCCACGGCTGTAGCTACCTCTGTGTCGGCAGTCGCTCGTCATCCATAAGTATACTAGTATCCATCCATCTCCATTGTTTACCTGAGGTGCCTTTTAGTTGTGCCTATTAAAATATGGAGAACAAAAATGTTGAGGTTCCAAAAATTGGGAAAGATCAAGATCCACTTCCACCTCGTGCTGAAGCTGCTGCCACTAGTCATGGCCGAGACGATGAAATGCCAGCAACGTCGTCTGCCAAGGCCGATGCCCAATGTCATAGTACAGAGCATGTAAAATCCAAAACACCAAATATCAGTAAAAAAAGGACTCAAAAATCTAAAATAAAATTGTCGGAGGAGAAGCGTAAACTTGCCAATATGCCATTTACCACACGGAGTGGCAAGGAACGGCTGAGGCCCTGGCCTATGTTCATGGCTAGTGGTTCAGTTTAACATGAGGATGGAAGCACTCAGCCTCTCGCTAGAAAAATGAAAAGACTCAAGCTGGCAAAAGCACAGCAAAGAACTGTGCGTTCTTCGAAATCCCAAATCCACAAGGAGAGTCCAATTGTGTCGGTTGCGATGCCTGACCTTCCCAACACTGGACGTGAAGAGCATGCGCCTTCCACCATTTGCACGCCCCCTGCAAGTGCTGGAAGGAGCACCCGCAGTCCAGTTCCTGATAGTCAGATTGAAGATGTCAGTGTTGAAGTACACCAGGATGAGGAGGATATGGGTGTTGCTGGCGCTGGGGAGGAAATTGACAAGGAGGATTCTGATGGTGAGGTGGTTTGTTTAAGTCAGGCACCCGGGGAGACACCTGTTGTCCGTGGGAGGAATATGGCCATTGACATGCCTGGTGAAAATACCAAAAAAATCAGCTCTTCGGTGTGGAAGTATTTCAACAGAAATGCGGACAACATTTGTCAAGCCGTGTGTTGCCTTTGTCATGCTGTAATAAGTAGGGGTAAGGACGTTAACCACCTCGGAACATCCTCCCTTATACGTCACCTGCAGCGCATTCATAATAAGTCAGTGACAAGTTCAAAAACTTTGGGCGACAGCGGAAGCAGTCCACTGACCAGTAAATCCCTTCCTCTTGTAACCAAGCTCACGCAAACCACCCCACCAACTCCCTCAGTGTCAATTTCCTCCTTCCCCAGGAATGCCAATAGTCCTGCAGGCCATGTCACTGGCAATTCTGACGAGTCCTCTCCTGCCTGGGATTCCTCCGATGCATCCTTGCGTGTAACGCCTACTGCTGCTGGCGCTGCTGTTGTTGCTGCTGGGAGTCGATGGTCATCCCAGAGGGGAAGTCGTAAGCCCACTTTTACTACTTCCACCAAGCAATTGACTGTCCAACAGTCCTTTGCGAGGAAGATGAAATATCACAGCAGTCATCCTGTTGCAAAGCGGATAACTGAGGCCTTGACAACTATGTTGGTGTTAGACGTGCGTCCGGTATCCGCCGTTAGTTCACAGGGAACTAGACAATTTCTTGAGGTAGTGTGCCCCCGTTACCAAAAACCATCTAGGTTCCACTTCTCTAGGCAGGCGATACCGAGAATGTACACGGACGTCAGAAAAAGACTCACCAGTGTCCTAAAAAATGCAGTTGTACCCAATGTCCACTTAACCACGGACATGTGGACAAGTGGAGCAGGGCAGGGTCAGGACTATATGACTGTGACAGCCCACTGGGTAGATGTATGGACTCCCGCCGCAAGAACAGCAGTGGCGGCACCAGTAGCAGCATCTCGCAAACGCCAACTCTTTCCTAGGCAGGCTACGCTTTGTATCACCGGTTTCCAGAATACGCACACAGCTGAAAACCTCTTACGGCAACTGAGGAAGATCATCGCGGAATGGCTTACCCCAATTGGACTCTCCTGTGGATTTGTGGCATCGGACAACGCCAGCAATATTGTGTGTGCATTAAATATGGCAAATTCCAGCACGTCCCATGTTTTGCACATACCTTGAATTTGGTGGTGCAGAATTATTTAAAAAACGAGAGGGGCGTGCAAGAGATGCTGTCGGTGGCCAGAAGAATTGCGGGACACTTTCGGCGTACAGGCACCACGTACAGAAGACTGGAGCACCACCAAAAATGCCTGAACCTGCCCTGCCATCATCTGAAGCAAGAAGTGGTAACGAGGTGGAATTCAACCCTATATATGCTTCAGAGGTTGGAGGAGCAGCAAAAGGCCATTCAAGCCTATACAATTGAGCACGATATAGGAGGTGGAATGCACCTGTCTCAAGCGCAGTGGAGAATGATTTCAACGTTGTGCAAGGTTCTGCTGCCCTTTGAACTTGCCACACGTGAAGTCAGTTCAGACACTGCCAGCCTGAGTCAGGTCATTCCCCTCATCAGGCTTTTGCAGAAGAAGCTGGAGACATTGAAGGAGGAGCTAACACAGAGCGATTCCGCTAGGCATGTGGGACTTGTGGATGGAGCCCTTAATTCGCTTAACAAGGATTCACGGGTGGTCAATCTGTTGAAATCAGAGCACTACATTTTGGCCACCGTGCTCGATCCTAGATTTAAAACCTACCTTGGATCTCTCTTTCCGGCACACACAAGTCTGCTGGGGTTCAAAGACCTGCTGGTGAGAAAATTGTCAAGTCAAGCGGAACGCGACCTGTCAACATCTCCTCCTTCACATTCTCCCGCAACTGGGGGTGCGAGGAAAAGGCTCAGAATTCCGAGCCCACCCGCTGGCGGTGATGCAGGGCAGTCTGGAGCGACTGCTGATGCTGACATCTGGTCCGGACTGAAGGACCTGCCAACAATTACGGACATGTCGTCTACTGGCACTGCATATGATTCTCTCCCCATTGAAAGAATGGTGGAGGATTATATGAGTGACCGCATCCAAGTAGGCACGTCAGACTGTCCATACTTATACTGGCAGGAAAAAGAGGCAATTTGGAGGCCCTTGCACAAACTGGCTTTATTCTACCTAAGTTGCCCTCCCACAAGTGTGTACTCCGAAAGAGTGTTTAGTGCCGCCGCTCACCTTGTCAGCAATCGGCGTACGAGGTTACTTCCAGAAAATGTGGAGAAGATGATGTTCATTAAAATGAATTATAATCAATTCCTCCGTGGAGACATTGACCAGCAGCAATTGCCTCCACAAAGTACACAGGGAGCTGAGATGGTGGATTCCAGTGGGGACGAATTGATAATCTGTGAGGAGGGGGATGTACACGGTGATATATCGGAGGATGATGATGAGGTGGACATCTTGCCTCTGTAGAGCCAGTTTGTGCAAGGAGAGATTAATTGCTTCTTTTTTGGTGGGGTCCAAACCAACCCGTCATTTCAGTCACAGTCGTGTGGCAGACCCTGTCACTGAAATGATGGGTTGGTTAAAGTGTGCATGTCCTGTTTATACAACATAAGGGTGGGTGGGAGGGCCCAAGGACAATTCCATCTTGCACCTCTTTTTTCTTTCATTTTTCTTTGCGTCATGTGCTGTTTGGGGAGTATTTTTTTGAAGGGCCATCCTGCGTGACACTGCAGTGCCACTCCTATATGGGCCAGGTGTTTGTGTCGGCCACTAGGGTCGCTTATCTTACTCACACAGCTACCTCATTGCGCCTCTTTTTTTCTTTGCGTCATGTGCTGTTTGGGGAGTGTTTTTTGGAAGGGCCATCCTACGTGACACTGCAGTGCCACTCCTAGATGGGCCAGGTGTTTGTGTCGGCCACTAGGGTCGCTTATCTTACTCACACAGCTACCTCATTGCGCCTCTTTTTTTCTTTGCGTCATGTGCTGTTTGGGGAGTGTTTTTTGGAAGGGCCATCCTGCGTGACACTGCAGTGCCACTCCTAGATGGGCCAGGTGTTTGTGTCGGCCACTAGGGTCGCTTAGCTTACTCACACAGCTACCTCATTGCGCCTCTTTTTTTCTTTGCGTCATGTGCTGTTTGGGGAGTGTTTTTTGGAAGGGCCATCCTGCGTGACACTGCAGTGCCACTCCTAGATGGGCCAGGTGTTTGTGTCGACCACTAGGGTCGCTTAGCTTAGTCATCCAGCGACCTCGGTGCAAATTTTAGGACTAAAAATAATATTGTGAGGTGTGAGGTGTTCAGAATAGACTGAAAATGAGTGGAAATTATGGTTTTTGAGGTTAATAATACTTTGGGATCAAAATGACCCCCAAATTCTATGATTTAAGCTGTTTTTTAGTGTTTTTTGAAAAAAACACCCGAATCCAAAACACACCCGAATCCGACAAAAAAAATTCGGTGAGGTTTTGCCAAAACGCGGTCGAACCCAAAACACGGCCGCGGAACCGAACACAAAACCAAAACACAAAACCCGAAAAATTTCAAGTGCACATCTCTAATAAAAAGGGGCATGGTCACACAATAGTGCCCCCAATTCAAATTATACTACACAGTAGCGTACCTTACGAACATTACACCACACAGTAATGTCCATTATTCACGTTATGCTATATAGTATGCCACATGCTAGAGCCCTTATTAACATTATGCTACACAGTAGTAACCCTTATAAACATTATGCCATGGCAAGACACAGGGCGATCGGGCACAGGTCACATTAAGTATAATAACGTATCTTGAAGAAAGACCAAAATTGGACAGTGAATTACCCTTGATAATGGGAAAGAGAAAATATTCACAATTTTCTCCTAATATATGCTGTCCTGGTTGGTGGTGCACCCAGAGCCAGAAAGTACACAGACTAGCAATGGGAGAGAAAGAAGGCTCTTGTGTGGGCGCTCTCTTGTACAAGGAAAAAAGTTCCAGTAATATATATTAAGAAGTATTTAAAACATAACTTTTATTGATAATATTTAAACTATGATTACCCATCCAAAAGATCCATAAGAAAATAAAGAATTATTTAAAAAAAAAAAAGTTCTGGTCTCTTTATTTCAAAGAGTGATTGGAAGGGTTGTAGACACTATATTGTCATACCCCCATTTCCCCTGACCAGTACAGAATTTCTGTATTGATGGGACATAGGAGTGGTCAAAAAAATTAGGAGAATGTCCAATTAGGATCACTTAGATTAAGTTAATAATGATCAATGGTCACCAAAAATTAAGCACCTGAATTATAGACAGCTACCATATTTGTAGATAGAAAATGAGGCATTGAACTGTAATAAACATGGAATAAATAGGTGAAAAAATGGAGAAATACGGGATAGAATCAGTGGTGATACTGCTGTTGGTGTCCCTTCTCACATAGAGAGGGAAATAATTCCTGCTCTACAACACCAGGTATTCACAGGCAGTCTCCTCTCCTGGTACTAACCCGGCCCAACGCTGTTTAGCTTCCAAGATCGGATGAGATCGGGCATTGGCATCGTGGTATGGTAGTAGAGGGTTATGTGATCTGTACACCAATGAGAGTGCACCTATATAAGAAATTATAAAGTGGGAAATGATAAGAAAAAAGAAAAAAGAGAAGAATGAATAAGTGAAGTGGGTGAAAATGTGTGGATCTGCTTTCTACGTTAGTCACGGTTCAACAGTTCCCACATTCGTGGTACTGTGCTCCGTGGATCGTGGATGAGAGTCCACGAAATAAGTTGAATTATAGAAGGAGGGAATAGATTCCTATAATTATTATTCTAGAGCAGAATAGGTATTGAACCGAACAAAAGTTAGATTCAATGAAAAGTGTAAATCGCTACAAATGATGTTATTCTCCTGATATGAACTATTTTTAGTGGCGGCGGTGTTGATCTTGTAAATTCTCACAGCTGAAATTAAGCATGTGTGTATATTTTCTACATATTAGGCCGTCCAAACCAACATAAAAGTCCAAAATTAACACAGATATTCCTGTAGGTAGACCAGTGTGACAGAGTAGTTGTCTCAATTGGAAATAAAACAGCCTGCCTGCAGTTTGTAGTGATACTGACACAAAGATATCTCACAGGTGCTATGGACCCTATAAGTTATGGAACAAAAATTGCCAGTGTCCTAACCTCTGTTGAGGATTGGACTTAGAACCTGTATCAGAGAACAATCTTCTCATAGAAAAAATGATTATTCTGGAGAAAGTGCATAAGTCACCATAAGTTGACACAGAATGTTGTAATGGGCAATGACATTAATGACAATGACATTCTTACAGCAAAAAGATATATACATATATATACGTGTATAAGAATTTCTTATGTAATGAACCGTCTGAGCCAACCTATAGTCAGAATATTTAAGTGTCAGAAAGTCCAAAATTAGTACAGATCATTGCTATAGATAAACCAGTGTAACAGAATCAATGCCTCAATTAGGAATAAGACAGCCTGTCTGCTGATTTAAATAGTCCTGACACAGAGATGTCTATACGATACTAAGAATCATAAGGTTTATAGCATAGAGAATGATAATGTCCTGGCCTCAGTTGAAGATTACAATACCAGCCCGTGTCAGAGAGCAAAACTCACATAGAGAAATTAGCTCTGATATACAGTTGATACAGATACAATTAAGAGTGTCAACAGATGGGGCATCCACACAGCAGATGGGGCTTATGGAACTCCAAACCAAGGGACAGGTGAGCGGGTCAGTACTGCGTCAGGTGAGAGGAAATGGTGCCATGAAGTCACTCCATGAACAGACCCCCCGAGGAAGACGTGTTTCGCCCATCAGGGCTTGTTTACTTCCGGGTTCGGAAGGGTCAGAGGGGGATGAGTTTTTTAAAGCAGCTACATTGCATGAATCAACTAATGGTCAGGAGCAGGTGCGGTGGGCGGGAGCGCTACGTTGCTGCTTCCGTCCGCCGCCGCTCCAGAACGTGGTCCGCTGATATTGCGTGAAGTGTGTGCTGAGCAGATCAGCCTGCATCTAGGAAGCCTGAAATGCCATCTTGGTAGAGGGATGGGGTAATGCTGGGTTAATTGGAATATAGGCAGGCCAGGAACAGCAACTGCGAGACCTGGGGCGCCATTTTATTAAAGGGATAAAGTGGCGTCGATATAATAGGAGAATGGGCAAAAAGAAAAATGGTTGTAGTGGAGGTGCAAACAGTGCACCAATCGATGTAGAGGTCCAATAGAGGAAAATTAAAGAATAGGGGCATGTAAAAAACCGAATAGGCTAATGGTATGGGTGAAGAAAAATACTAATATTGGTAACATATTACTAATAAGAATGAAAAAAGAAAATGCTGGCTGAGCCTGGAGAAATGTGAGGAGAAATTATATTAAGTGAAATGGTAGAATGGGAATGAAGTGTGGGGTGTGAGTGGAAATGGGGCGAAAAAGTTGCGTCTTAGGACGTTGTTTGGATGTCAGGATATGTGAGCAGTGAGTGAAAAAGGCTAATAAAGAATGGATATCATCGATGACGGGCTGTGGGAGTGAAAAATGAGGGAGGTGGATAACGGGTTAAAAGGGATGATAATTATTGGGCTCAGTGAAAATTACACTTGAGGAGGAAATGAATTATGGATAGCAAAGAAGGGAATAAAATAAAAAATAAAATATAAAAATAAATAAATAAAAAGATAATATAAATAGAAATATATATGGATAAGGAAAACATTAAGATTAAATTAAATGAGCGTATAAACAAACAAAGGTTGTGGGTAAATAACAAAATATAAAGTAGAAATATTAATTTCACTGTGTGGATGATGCTAATTGATGTGAGTTGTGGTCCAGCTGGCATTAGTAAATTAATTTAGATAGATGGACAGATGAAAGCTAATTAATGGATTGGACATATAAGCATACCATCACATAATCTGATTGGATATTTTTAAGGAAATGAGAAATTCATTTAAAGTTATACATATGTATACACATATATGAGTAAGGGATAACTGTATAAAGCTGAAGTGTTGAGGGAAGGAGAGAAAATCAGTGCGGAAGAGTGGTGTTACAATGGCAATATCTTAGAGGTGCAGTGTAAGGTGTGCCTGGGTATAAGCACTGTAAGTCACTTGAGAAATAATTATGATGAAGGATAGTATGGAAAGAGGAAATATGATGTGATTAGAAAAAATGGGGAAAATCACCGCAGGGATGGGATGCTGGTGACAGAAGAAAGTGAATGGAATAAGGTGCAAAAAAACGGGGATGAACATGGTGAGGGCTGGGTGGGATAGCTGTTATTGGATTACAAGCTGATTGAATCATAAGGAAAAAGTGCAGGAAATATAGTGAGGGTGATTAGTAGTGTGTGGTGATTAAATTAGGAAACTGTACTGTGTGTGTCTATGGAGATGCAGATGAATTTTCGGAAACCAGTAGCTCACAGGAAAAATGCGTAATTTATATTTTCTTTCAGACCAGAGGGCTTGAGACTATTGAGGCGAAAAATCCACTCGCTCTCTTTCTTGTAGAGTTCCTTGGTAATGTCTCCTCCTCGTACGCCCAAATGAACGTGGTCCAGGCCAAAGGCCTTGAATTCTTTAATGGATCCTTTGTGGTGAAAGTGAAAGTGCCTGGCAACCGAGGTAAGCTGTTTCATACGTGCAAGATCTTTTGATGCGTTACGAATCTTGCGCAAGTGTTCCAGGACCCTCTCTTTCAGTTTACGTGTGGTCATGCCAATGTATTTGAAATTGCACCCACAAGTTATGCAGTAAATCACAGCTTGAGTATTACAATTGAAGAAATGTTGTAACATTACTGATTGGCCATATCTGTCGATGACAGTGTTTGTTTGCAAAATCTGTGGGCACGATTTACATTGTCCACAAGGAAAGGAGCCAGAAATAGATGGTTTTTTGGGTATAGATGTAACAAAATGGCTGCGCACTAGCTGATCTTTCATGTTCTTGGATCTGCGCCAACTCATCTGTAATGGAGAATTCAGAAAAGGAGATAAATCGGGGTCCAGCTGTAAGATGGAAAGATGTTTGGTTATGGCATTCTTCAGCATTTTCCATTCAGGACAGAAGGTTCCTATAAATCTAATGGTGTCATCTTGCTTGATGACCTCTTTTTTCTCCCCAAAAATTAGGCTCTCCCTCTTGACTGCTACAGTGGCTGAGTATGCTCGTTTGAGTGAGCATTTACTATAGCCCCTAGCTAGGAGGCGATTGGTAAGTTCTCTGCTTTTAGTTTTAAAGACTTGGTCCTCCGAGCAGTTACATCTCAGCCTAAGATATTCTCCTTTAGGGATATTTTCAATAGTTGGGGGGAAATGTGAGCTGGTTTGAAAAAGGAGACTGTTGGTTGCAGTCTCCTTGCAATATAGTTCTGTTTCCAAGTAACCTGTATTTGATTTGTAAATGTTGAGATCGAGAAAGGGGACCATCTCAGAACTAATGGTGTGTGTCAACGTGATATTGAGATCGTTGGTATTGAGGAGTTTAATAAAGTCCATAAGGAGACCTCTTTCTCCATTCCAAATAATAAATATATCATCGATATATGTCAACCACAATATCACATGCATGGTATATTTCTCATTTATGGTATTGAAGACATGGAAATGTTCCCACCACCCCAAAAAGAGGTTTGCGTATGTGAGTGCGCAAGCAGCGCCCATTGCGGTTCCCCTTACTTGCAAGAAAAATTTGTCTTGAAAAACAAGATAATTTTTGGAAAGAACAAAGTTCAGTAACTTGTGAAGGAAATCTGAAAATTATTTTGTGCCTCCTTGATCCAGGTAGTATTTGACTGCTGTGAGGCCTTGATGATGATTAATGCTTGCGTAGAGCGCCACTACAACTAGAGTCACTAAAAGGAAATTGTTCTCAAAATAATGACGTATCCTGCAGGTAGGAGGGTAAATCAAGGACAAATTTGCGTAAATGTAAGTCCAGAAATTGGCTAGGTTGCTCCAAGAGCCCACCATTACCTGACATTATTGGTCTGCCAGGTGGGTGGTGAGCATTTTTGTGAATCTTGGACAAAAGATAGAATGTTGGTGTTTTGGGATTCTGGACAGTGAGGTATTGTAGTTCCTGTTTCGTGATGGTACCTTGGGCAGCAGCTTCTTGTAGCAAACTGTTATAAGCATTCAGAAATCTGGTAGTTGGATCGCTAAGAAGCTTCTTGTAGCATGAAAGATTGTATAATTGTCGGTGTGCTTCGGTGATGTACATTTCTCGAGGCCAAAGAACGATATTGCCACCTTTATCGGATGGTTTTATAATTATATCATGCCAAGTTCCCATTTCTTGCAGGGCTTTTCTCTCTTTAAATTTGAGATTTTTAGAAGAGTGGTGGAGGCCAGTTTTGGTTTGAACATAGATGTCAAATTCTTTAGACACCCGGTTCAAAAAGACCCTGATCTCTGGGCTGGTATTATCAGGAGGGAAGAAGGATGATTTGGGTTTGCATTTCGGTCTGTAAGTGGTTATTTCATCCATATTTGATTCCGTTTGAAGTTCCTCTAGTTCCTGGATAGCGTGGAGATCATCCGTGGACAGTTTTTTTGACCACTCCTCGGTCCCATCAATACAGAAATTCTGTACTGGTCAGGGGAAATGGGGGTATGACAATATAGTGTCTACAACCCTTCCAATCACTCTTTGAAATAAAGAGACCAGAACATTTTAACATTTTTTCAATTATTATTTTTTTATGGATCTTTTGGATGGGTAATCATAGTTTAAATATTATCAATAAAAGTTACGTTTTAAATACTTCTTAATATATATTACTGGAACTTTTTTCCTTGTACAAGAGTGCGCCCACACAAGAGCCTTCTTTCTCTCCCATTGCTAAACATTATGCCATGTTAGAGCCCACTACATGCATTACACCACAGTACAGCAGACCCCTTATACACTTTGCACTGGGTAGAGCCCCTTATACACACTACACCAGGTAGAGACCCTTATACACACTGCGCCAGGTAGAGACCTATATACACTGCACCAGGTAGAGCCCCTTATACACACTGCGCCAGGTAGCCCCTTATACACATTGTACCAGGTAGAGCCCCTTATACACAATGCGCCAGTTAGCCTCTTATACACACTGCGCCAGGTAGCCCATTATACACACGGTGCCAGGTATCCCATTATACACACGTGCCAGGTAGCCCATTATACACACAGTGCCAGGTAGCCCATTATACACACGGTGCCAGGTAGCCACTTATACACACTGTGCCAGGTAGCCCTTGCTGCCGGGAGCTCCTGAGCTCTCAAGGGCTGCTGGGAGTTGTAGTTTATGTAGCGTTTCTTGATTTCAGTGCGGACACCGGACACTGCCGCCAGGAACTGTGGCTGCTGCTGCCAGCTCTGTATGTTGCTGTGTCACTGTGGGGGGGAGGCACACACAGGTACTGCCTCTAAAAATGTACCCCCTATCCATGGGTGGCACCACCAGGCAGCACCCCTCCTTTGCTGGTGCCCCTGGCGAGTGCCATCCTGGCCAATGGGTAGATACGCCCCTGCTTAGCAGTATTTTGTTTTTGTTTGAAGTGTATTTAAAACACTGCAAAATATTATCAGAATTACCAACTTGGACCTTTGCACCAATCCTCAGGCATCTGAAACATAAATGCCAAATTGTGGGTATATATGCATGTTTCTGTATTTCTGTATATGACTATTTGTATTTGCATGAACACACACTTACTGTGCAGTACTAAGTGTATTTCAGACCATCCTGTCCCTAACAAGACACTCCAGGTGGAACGAAGTGCAAGTGTCAGATACGAGGCCCAATGCATTCCTGGAATTTAGTGAAAGCAGTGTGCCTATTTGACACAAAAATTATTTAGTTAGGCACACCAGTCCCTGCCTCTCCCCTCTTGCTACAAAACAAAAATAACTCATTGGTATACATGGTACTGTATACCTGATTTCTTACTGCCATATGAACATGTGTATACTGTACCTTATAGTGTATAAACATATGCAAAAATACATATTTCTCTTTATCTGCACTTTAGGCCAATGTTTGTATCCATTAATCCCAGGTAAAGGTTGTATTGGTCACTATCTGGTTTTAAGGCTAATACTGTTCATTATTAGCAAGGTAGACCCATTGGGCCAGATGTAATAGTGCCCAAGTTCGGCGGCCGTGTGGGATGCCTGTTGTACTCTGATATTTTTTTAAAGGGGCATTTTTTTATGAATAAGGCATGGTTTAGCCCCTTTAAAAAAGAACATGATTGCCCCTTTAAAAAAGAACGTCCGAGTTAGGCCGGCATCCCACACGGCCACCGAATTCGGGCGCTATTACATTCGGCACTATGTACACTATTATTGTTTTAATCTTTTTACTTGAACTATTTACATTGAAGAACTTTTATTTTTAAGCTCATTTTGTTCTGGGAATTTCTTTATCTTTTTTGGCACACTGATCTATGAAAAGGGTAAATTGTTGCTGAATATGCTTCTACGTTCATGTAGGGAAGATTATGCTGTAAACTTCAGTGAAACTCAAAATTTTTTACTTAAGTGCAGAAATTGTAATCTTAGACTATGTTACTGCATTTCACATTACAGAGTGCACTGTCACAATTTAAGACATTGGGCCACCTACTCTCCCTTCAGTAACACTCAGCCTGCGGTCGTTGCTATACTCCAATTATTCAGTATGTGGAATGAAAACTATTTAAGGTCATAATATCCCAAAATAATTTGAAGGGAAGGTCTGTCTCTTTTACTCCATAGTGATTCATCTTAGTTATATATATGAAGACAGCCTGTGGAGGCATTGCCATACAATTACTCTGCCAGGAATGTGTATTCATTGTAGATAGATAGATAGATAGATATTTTATATAAAAAAATGAACTCTTGGGGTTATACCATGAGTGCGCACAAGGCATTTCTAGGAAATCCACTTACCACCACCACATTTGGAAAAAGACTGGGAGATGGTGGGACTTATATCTTTTGGGTTATTTAAATATCATTCAAAATAAATAGCAGAATTTTTTACACTGAAATGGATTTAATTTTAAATGTGAACTATGACAGCCACAAGAAAAATAGGATTTTATATACCTACCGGTAAATCCTTTTCTCGCAGTCCGTAGAGGATGCTGTGGTCCCGTTAGTACCATGGGGTATAGACGGGTCCGCAGGAGCCTTTGGCACTTTAAGACTTTTTACAGTGTGAACTGACTCCTCCCTCTATGCCCCTCCCCAAGACCTCAGTATAGGGACTGTGCCCGAGGAGACGGACAAACTTCGAGAGAAGGATTTACTTTAAGCTAGTGGCGAGACTCACACCAGCTCACACACCCTCAACCATGCCGCACAACATGGCATACAACTCAAACACATGCCAACGAGCATGAATAACTTTACAGCAACTGCTGAACAACATGTGATAACTTGTGCAAGAAGAAAAGATAATATGCAGGAATAAAGGAGCACTGGGAGGGCGCCCAGCATCCTCTACGGACTACGAGAAAAGGATTTACCGGTAGGTATATAAAATCCTATTTTCTCTAACGTCCTAGAGGATGCTGGGGTCCAATTAGTACCATGGGGATGTACCAAAGCTCCCAGTATGGCGGGAGAGTGCGGATGTTCCTGCAAAACTGATTGACCAAACTTAAGGTCATCAGCGGCCAAGGTGTCAAACTTGTAGAACTTAGCAAACGTGTTTGCCCCTGACCAACTAGCTGCTCGGCAAAGCTGTAGATCCGAGACACCCCGGGCAGCCACCCAGGAAGAACCCACTTTCCTAGTAGAGTGGGCCTTAACCGAATTCAGTACCGGCAATCCTGCCGTGGAATAAGCATGTTGAATCGTACATCTGATCCATCATGCAATTGTCTGCTTAGAAGCAGGACACCCAATCTTGTTGGGATCATACAGGATAAACAATGCTTCTGTTTTCCTAATACAAGCTGTCCTCGTAACGTAAATCTTCAAAGCTCTGACCACGTCTAAGAACTTTGAAGGATCAGAGGTGTCAGTAGTCACTGGCACCACAATAGGTTGGTTAATATGGAATGAAGACACAACCTTTGGAAGAAAATGCTGACGAGTTCTCAGTTCAGCCCTATCATCATGAAAGATCAAATAGGGGCTCTTGTGAGACAAGGCCCCCACCTCAGACACCCACCTCGCGGATGCCAAGGCCAACAGCATAACCACTTACCAAGTGACATACTTTAACTCAACCTCTTGCAGAAGCTCCAATCAATCTGACTGAAGGAACTGCAACACCACGTTAAGGTCCCATGGTGCCGTAGGAGGCACGAATGGTGGTTGGATGTTCAGAACCCCCTTCAGGAACGTCTAAACTTCAGGAAGGGAAGCCAATTGTTTCTGAAAGAAAATGGACAAGGCTGAAATTTGGACCTTGATAGTCCCCAATCTTATGCCTGCATCCACACCAGCCTGTAGAAATTAGTGTTGTGCACCGGAAATTTTTCGGGTTTTGTGTTTTGGTTTTGGATTTGGTTCCGCGGCCGTGTTTTGGATTCGGACGCGTTTTGGCAAAACCTTCCTGAAATTTTTTTGTCGAATTCGGGTGTGTTTTGGATTCGGGTGTTTTTTTACAAAAAACTCTCAAAAACAGCTTAAATCATAGAATTTGGGGGTCATTTTGGTCCCATAGTATTATTAACCTCAATAACCATAATTTCCACTCATTTCCAGTCTATTCTGAACACCTCACAATATTATTTTTAGTCCTAAAATTTGCACCGAGGTCGCTGGATGACTAAACTAAGCGACCCAAGTGGCCGACACAAACACCTGGCCCATCTAGGAGTGGCACTGCAGTGTCAGACAGGATGGCAGATTTAAAAAATAGTCCCCAAACAGCACATGATGCAAAGAAAAAAAGAGGTGCAATGAGGTAGCTGTGCGACTAAGCTAAGCGACCCAAGTGGCCGACACAAATACCCGGCCCATCTAGGAGTGGCACTGCAGTGTCAGACAGGATGGCAGATTTAAAAAATAGTCCCCAAACAGCACATGATGCAAAGAAAAAAAGAGGTGCAATGAGGTAGCTGTGTGACTAAGCTAAGCGACCCAAGTGGCCGACACAAACACCCGGCCCATCTAGGAGTTGCACTGCAGTGTCAGACAGGATGGCAGATTTAAAAAAATAGTCCCCAAACAGCACATGATGCAAAGAAAAAAAGAGGTGCACCAAGGTCGCTGGATGGCGAAGCTAAGCGACCCAAGTGGCCGACACAAACACCTGGCCCATCTAGGAGTGGCACTGCAGTTTTCTAGCGAGAGGATGAGTGCTTCCATCCTCATGTGAATCTGAACCACTAGCCATGAACATAGGCCAGGGCCTCAGCCGTTCCTTGCTCCATGTCGTAAATGGCATATTGGCAAGTTTACGCTTCTCATCAGATGCTTTTAATTTTGATTTTTGGGTCATTTTACTGAACTTTTGTAGTATACTTGACAACTCAGAGGTAGAGCAGTGGACTACTGTACCGTACTGCTATATATATATATATACTGGTGGTCAGCAAAATTCTGCACTGTCCTCCTACTATATACTGTGCACAACTAAAATGCAGCACAGGTATGGATGCATAGTATACTTGACGACACAGAGCTAGAGCAGTGGACTACTGTACCATACTGCTATATATATACTGGTATTCAGCAAAATGCTGCACTGTCCTCCTACTATATACTGCGCACAACTAAAATGCAGCACAGGTATGGCTGCATAGTATACTTGACGACACAGAGGTAGAGCAGTGGACTACTGTACCATACTGCTATATATATATATATATATATATATATATATATATATATATATATATATATACTGGTGGTCAGCAAAATTCTGCACTGTCCTCCTACTATATACTGCACACAACCAAAATGCAGCACAGGTGTGGATGCACAGTATACTTGACGACACAGAGGTAGAGCAGTGAACTACTGTACCGTACTGCTATATATATACTGGTGTCAGCAAAATTCTGCACTGTCCTCCTACTATATACTGTGCACAACTAAAATGCAGCACAGGTATGGATGTATAGTATACTTGACGACACAGAGGTAGAGCAGTGGACTACTGTACCGTACTGCTATATATATTCTTCTTATGATCTTGAGAATCTTTGGTATTAGCGGAAGTGGAGGGAACACATACACCGACTGGAACACCCACTGGGTTACCAGTGCATCTACTGCTATTGCTTGTAGGTCTCTCGACCTAGAACAATATTTCTGAAGCTTCTTGTTGAGACGAGATGCCATCATGTCTACTTGAGGAATGACCCAACTATTTGCTACCTCTGCAAAGACCTCTTGGTGGAGGCCCCATTCCCCTGGGTGGAGATCGTGTCTGCTGAGGAAGTCCGCCTCCCAGTTGTCCACTCCCAGAATGAAGATTGCTGACAGAGCTTGTGCATGACTTTCTGCCAAGAGGAGTAGTCTTGTTACCTCTGCCATTGCCGCTCTGCTTTTTGTTCCACCCTGACGGTTTATGTAAGCCACTGCTGTTACATTGTCTGATTGGATCTGTATGGGACGATCTTGAAGAAGATGCACCGCTTGTAGAAGACCGTTGTAAATGGCTCTCAACTCCAGAATGTTTATGTGAAGAAGTGTTTCTTGATTTGGCCATCTTCCTTGGAAGCTTTCCTCTTGCGTGACTGCTCCCCAACCTCGGAGACTTGCATCCGTGGTCACTAGGATCCAGGCTTGAATCCCAAACCTGCTTCCCCCTAGGAGGTGAGAACTGTGTAGCCACCACAGGAGCGAAATTCTGGCTTTCGTTGACAGGATTATTCTCTGGTGCATGCGTAGATGCGATTTGGACCATTTGTCCAATAGATCCCACTGGAACACCCTTGCATGGAATTGGCCATACTGTAGAGCCTCGTAAGATGCTACCATCTTCCCCAGCAAGTGGATGCACTGATGAATCGACACACGTGCTGGTTTCAAAATTTGTTTGACAATTTTCTGGATTTCCAGAACCTTTTCCACCAGTAGAAATACTTTCTGTACCTTGGTGTCCAGTATCATTCCCAGAAATGACAATCTCATCGTCGGTTCCAACTGTTATTTTGGAAAGTTTATGATCCAACCATGTTTCTGAAGTACTGTCAGGGATAGTGCAATGCTCTGCACTTACTTTTCCCTGGATCTCGCTTTTATCAGGAGATTGTCCAGGTAAGGAATTATGTTGACTCCTTTCTTGCGAAGGAGAACCATCATCTCTGCCATCACCTTGGTGAACACTCTCGGTGCTGTGGAGAGCCCAAATGGCAATGTCTGGAACTGATAGTGACAGTTCTGAAACGCAAACCTCAGGTATGCTTGATGTGGAGGGTAAATGGGAACATGCAGATAAGCATCCATGATGTCCACCGACACCATGAATTCCTTCTCCTCCAAACTGGAGATCACTGCTCTTAGAGACTCCGGCCCTCATTCCGAGTTGTTCGCTCGGTATTTTTCATCGCATCGCAGTGAAAATCCGCTTAGTACGCATGCGCAATGTTCGCACTGCGACTGCGCCAAGTAACTTTACTATGAAGAAAGTATTTTTACTCACGGCTTTTTCTTCGCTCCGGCGATCGTAATGTGATTGACAGGAAATGGGTGTTACTGGGCGGATACACGGCGTTTCAGGGGCGTGTGGCTGAAAACGCTACCGTTTCCGGAAAAAACGCAGGAGTGGCCGGGGAAACGGTGGGAGTGCCTGGGCGAACGCTGGGTGTGTTTGTGACGTCAACCAGGAACGACAAGCACTGAAATGATCGCACAGGCAGAGTAAGTCTGGAGCTACTCTGAAACTGCTAACTCGTTTGTAATCGCAATATTGCGCGTACGTCGGTCGCAATTTTAAGAAGCTAAGATTCACTCCCAGTAGGCGGCGGCTTAGCGTGTGTAACTCTGCTACATTCGCCTTGCGAGCGAACAACTCGGAATGAGGGCCTCCATCTTGAATTTTAATCTTTTTAGATAAAGCGTCAACGATTTTAGGTTTAAAATCGGTCTGACCGAGCCGTCCGGCTTCGGTACTACAAACAGGCTTGAATAAAATCCCTTTCCACGTTGTAGCAATGGGACTAAGGTGATTACCTCGTCCTGACATAATTTTTGTATTGCTTCCGTTATTTTCTATCTGTCTTGTACAGAAGTTGGTAAGGCTGATTTGAAAAATCTGCATGGGGGAGATCCTGAAATTCCATCTTGTAACCTTGAGATACTATTTGCAATATCCAGGGATCCAGCTCTGATTGTTTCCAGATCTGGCTGAAGAGTTTCAGACATGCCCCCACCTGAGCGGACTCCCGCAGGGGAGCCCCAGCGTCATGCTGTGATTTTTGCAGAAGCAACGGCTGACTTCTGCTCCTGAGATCATGATGCTGCTCAAGGTTTTTTACCTCTTCCCCACCCTCTCCCTGTGAAGAAGGGGGTACCCTTGGCCTTTTTGTACTTGTTGGGCCGAAAGGGCTGCATCGGATGAGCAGAGTATGTCTTCTTTGCAGGTGCTGCTGCATGAGGAAGAAAAGCTGACTTACCTGAGGTAACTGTTGAAATCCAGGTGTCCAGCTTGTCCCCAAAAAGTGCCTCACCCATATAGGGGAGAGCTTCAATATTCTTTTTAGATTCTGCATCTGCATTCCACTGGCGAATCCACAGTGCTCTGCAAGCCGAAACTGCCATAGCTAAGGATTTTGAACAGAAAAAAACAATATCCTTCATTGCTTCCACCATGTAACCTGCAGAATCCTTTATGTGACCGAGAGTTAAGATCACATTATCCCTATCAACTGTGTCTAGATTATCTAGCAAGTTTTCTGACCATTTTACAATAGCATTTCCAACCCAGGCGCATGTAATGGTGGGCCTGAGTGCTGCTCCGTTAGCCATATAAAGGGATTTTAAAGTTGTCTCCATTTTACGGTCAGCCGGCTCCTTTAAGGAAGCCGACCCAGAAACAGGTAGAATAATTTTTTAAGACAACCTAGAACCGGAGGTGTCTACCATGGGGGGTGATTCCCATCTCTTCCTATCCTCTTCAGGGAAAGGATACGCCAAACGTATTCTTCTGGGAATATGAAACTTCTTTTCTGGGTTAGCCCAGGATTTTTCAAAGAATGTATTCATTTCCTTTGAAGGAGGAAAAGTTACCACAGATTTTTTATTTAAATTAAAATAAGCCTTTTCCTCTGGATCAGGTATTGACTCTGTAATCTCTAACACCTCTTTAATAGCCGCTATCATATATTGAATGCTTTTTGCTAATTTGGCATCTACCCAGCTCAAATCCCCAGTGTTGACACCTGTGTCGGAATCTGTGTCTGTGTCACCTTGCATAATTTGCGCAAGTGACCTCTTGTGGGAACTTGAGGTGGGACGTGTGGATGACGTGGAGGGGTCGGCATGCAGCACAACTTCCACTGAATTTCTCCAATATTTAGTCTCTTGTTCAGACTCTGAGAACTTTCTAGAAAACTGGGAAATCATCTGTTGTAGATTTTCCTCCCACACTGGGTCCTTCCCTGTGGGAAGGGCTACCACATTACACTCCTGCGTATCTAAAATGGCTTCCTCAGGGGAAGAGCTCTCTGTAATGTGTGACATGTTTACATTCGACATGACACTATCGTGCACTTTCACACTACAGTCACACAGGGAGCTATCGGTGACAGACCCACAAAAATCTGTCAGAGAACACGCAGAGGAATTTGCCAGCTCACACACCGTGCCCTATGAAGTGAATTGTGTATATAATATAGACAAAACCTTCAGCGCTGTAATATTCAATATTAGGCTCGCTCACCTAATTTTCTATACGCTCCCCCCTATCTATAACACCCTGGTACTTGTTCAGCGGCATTATGAGGAGGAAAACAGCATCTGTCAGTCTTTTCTCTGTGTATCTGCAGTAGAAAATGGCACTGAGTGAGTGCTGGCAAGCCTGAGAAGCTCTGCCCCCCTGTAATGGCAAGATTCTACCTCAGAAGCAATTATTTTTATACTGGCTGGGGTTGTGTAAAACCAGAGGCTGTACTTGTGTCTTATGTTTTGCCAGTGAGAGTAGGATTTATCATGCAGCTCAGGGCACACCCACCCGCGCCCTGCACCCTGTGCGTGAAGGGCTTATAGTGTTATGGAGATGCATGTCAGTGCAGCCATCCCACCGCTGCGCTGTACCTTTTGCCACCAACGATGACCGGAGGGCCCCTCTCTGCAGGTCTCCGGTGATATACTCACAACTGTTCTGACTTCTGTCTCTCTTAGGGGGGGCCGGAAGTGCTGTGGGAGTGAGTGGTAGCCAGGCGTGGGCTATGTTCAGCACCCTTCAGGAGCTAATGGTGTCCTGTCAGAGGGAGCAGAGCCATGGAACTACACAGGAAGTTGGTTCCTACTCCCCCCCCCCCTAAGTCCCACGAAGCTGGGAAGCTGTTGCCAGCAGCTTCCCTGAAAATAAAAAACCTAACAAAGTCTTTTCCAGCAGAACTCTGTAGAGCTCCACTACACTAGCGTGCCTCCAGTCTCACCGGGCACAATTTCTAAACTGAGGTCTGGAGGAGGGGCATAGAGGGAGGAGCCAGTTCACACTGTAAAAAAAGTCTTAAAGTGCCGAAGGCTCCTGTGGACCCGTCTATACCCCATGGTACTAATTGGACCCCAGCATCCTCTAGGATGTTAGAGAAAGATTAATACCCCAAATGTGTAAATTAGCACTAACTTTAAACATTTTCTCTGCTTAATTATGCTGTGCACAAGGAATAAGCAAAGTATATTTCCATTTAATCACTCTGATGAGGCTACAGTATATAACAAAGAGGCCTATCTACTAAGCTTTCTAGGGAGACAAAGTGGAGAGAAAAAAGTACAGGTCAATCAGCTCCTAATGTTACAGGCTGTGTTTGAAAAATGTCAGGAACTGGCTGGTTGATACTTTATCTTTCTCCACTTTATCTCTTTCCAATGCTTTGTACATAGACCACAGAGAGTTGTGCCTGCTACCTCTTTACCTACTCTATACCATGTTTTAGAACATTGGGGGTCATTACAAGTTGATCGCTCACTAGCTACTTTTTGCAGCGCTGCTATCAGATAGTCCCCGCCTATAGGGGAGTGTATTTTCGCTTTGCAAGTGTGCGAACGCCTGTGTAGCCGAGGCTCTGCAAAAACATTTTATGCAGTTTATGAGTAGGTCTGAACTTACTCAGCCCTTGTGATCACTTCAGCCTGTCTGGTCCCGGAATTGACGTCAGGCACCCACCCTGCAAACGCTTGGACACGCCTGCGTTTTCCCAAACACTCACAGAAAACGGTCGGTTGACACCCATAAACACCTTCTTCCTGTCAATATCCTTGCGAACGGCTGTGCAAATGGATTCGTCATTAAATCCATCGCTCAGCAACGATCCACTTTGTACCCATACAACTCGCCTGCGCATTGCAGTGCATACGCATGCGCAGTAGTCACCTGATTGCAGCATGCGAACAGGTCGGAATGACCCTCATTGTTGGGTACACCAATAATGATGTCATACCCCACTCTCAGTGATGTCATCTAATTCTTTCCATTAGGACACAACTCCAATTTATTGCATTGTGAAAGGATTATTACACCTGAATTATATTGAAAGGGTAGATACAGCAAAATATAAAGTATTCTGAGGAGAAACCAAACAATGGAAATGTAATAAATGATCAGGAATGCAAGAAGGCTTAACATCACCATCATAGCACTAGGTCCTATAACAAAATACATCATGTAATATGTCATTTAAATGAATAAATACAAAATAAAAACAAATACAGTTACAGGCCTTTTAAATAGCTTTGTAAACAGAAAAGAATGAGATGTTCATTATAATTGTACATTTCATGTACAATTTATGTCATCGATATAACAGTATGTTATTATTTATTTTATTGCACAATAATACAGAAATGGTTTTATTTTAGGTGCTTCAACAAAGTTTAAAATCAGAAAAGATTGGGTCATTAGCTGTTTCTCTATTTTATGTAGTTACTGAGGCTGTTGTAGAGTTCCATAGAAATGCCTATAGTCTGGCTCTGCTTCTTTTCCAGCAGGTGTTACACAAAAAACTGAAGTTGCCTTTCTTGCATCTTGGTGATTTATTTCTATGTAGATCTCATCTGAGCGTATCCAGTTGTTTTGAACATTATGATCCTGGTTGTTCCATTCTTAATGATGCATATGAATGGTAAACTAAAAATAAAATATAACTATCATTAAGAATATGACTTTTAGAGTGCATTTTTTGCAGAACATTGTAATTGCTTAAAGATGCAGCTTTAGACGATGTCCTAGAATGGACAAGTTTAATTACATTTAATTTACAATTCTCCTGCTTTCCGTAGTGATTTCCTGTAAAAGTGGAATACTTGTGCTCGTCTATTTTTGCTCTTGTATGTGTTGCATATATTACAGAGCATTCAATCGCTGTAAATTAGAATATAGACATGAATTATTTACCACAGAAAACAGCTTGTATTGTATCTCTTCACTAGTTTACATATTACTTTTATAAATTATTTAATTATTGTTAAAAGACAACTTAACCCCCTAAAAAGGCAAAATCCAACCCAGGTAACATTCTGTGCACCTAGTTTTAAAGTAACGTGTTGATATATTTCCTCACTCCTATCCATTACAAATTGCAAAATATACTGACAACGTACAGACACTCACAAAAAGTCTACTGCAATAGTTCTAAAATCTGTTCTAGGACTTTGGCCCAAATGTATTCAACTTTAACAAGAGATAAAGTAGAGATGGATAAAGAGTGATAAATGACCAACCAATCAGCTTCCTAACTGCCATGTCATTTATCACTCTTTATCCGTCTCCACTTTATCTCTTGTTATGGCTTAATACATTTGGGCCTATATCACTTACGTGCAATCCATGCACTACTGTATGAGTTAAGAAGCTTTACTGGAGGCTTATGTGCATTATCCTCCTCCCCTCTTCAATACAAGTGGCGTAAGCTGTGGCAAATATTTAATGAAGCAATACAGTACAGTATATAAATATACTTATATATCTGGGTTAAATGCACTCAATACTCCTGAAGGAAGTTAGAGAACTACTGACTCTACAGTACTTCAAGTCAAAAAAAGTTTGTTTAAGATTTATTTAACTGTATATAGCATACAATAATACTTGATCTATTAAACTCACACTCATATCTGCCAATATAAATATATTTGTAAAAATTGAGCTTATACAACTTTGATAAAGGATTTAAATGGGGCTAATGAGTAAATGAGGGCATGGAACCAAATCGATTGTATTCATCGACTTGAATTCAAATTGCTCAGGGTTGTTACAAAACACCAACTGAACTTGCGAGATAGGTGGGGGCAGAGTGGGGTATTTGTTATAGGGGAGAATGGGTAATGGAACAGAGCTTTCCAGTATTATTTTCAGGCTGAAAATTAGCTCACACAAATTGTGTTTCTCTCCCTACAGCTGGGCCTGTGCAAAGTTTGGAATGAATTATGTGATTATAGGGATACCTGCTTTGTGGGTGTCCACTTACTTTAACCATCATTGATGCAGATAAGTAGGGGGCTAACTACTCTGAATAGAGTAGCCAAAATATTTTTTATCAGAATAATGCACAGATTTAATTTTTTGCCTACAGGTATAGGCCTAATATTACTCAATAAGACTTATTTACAAACTGCTAAAAGTGAAAACTCACAAATCTTATTTCAGCACCAGTGGCTACTTATCCTTTCTTCATATTTCAAGGTACAGGGTTGTTTTTTGGTACTTGATTCTTACCAGGCAAAATATAACATGTAACATGTAGTAAAAACTGTCTGATGTCCCTTTACCTTTTTAATAACAATTTAAGACTAAAATGAATATAAACCAAGTAGTTGGGTTTTTTTGTAGAAAAAAAACATGTTAAATTGATAAAGGGAATAGTTCTAAACAGAGGTGTAGCAAGGTGTCATGGTGCCTGGAGCAAGGTATGTTTCAGCACCCCTATCCCCTGTACTGAATTGGGGGCGTGGCCACCGGGGCCCTCTCTAGACCTTGTGTCATCGAGGGTGAAAGTTTCCTTTGGCGTTACCCCCCACACACAAACCCATAGGTCAAACATAGTGCGCACCGAAGGCGCGCGTCAAAAAATAGGAGCATGGCTTCATAGGGAAGGGGTGTGGCCACAGTTATGCCCCCTGTAGTTATGGACCCAGTAGCTGTGCTCCCTGTAGCTGTGCCCCCTGTAGATTTGCCCGAGTAGATGTGCACCCTGTAGATTTGCCACTAGTAGATGTGCCCCCTGTAGCTGTGCCCAGAGTAGTTGTGCCCCCTGTAGCTGTGCCTCCAAGTAGCTGTGCCCCCTGTAGATGTGCCCTGAGTAGTTCTGCCCCAGTAGCTGTGCCCCCTGTAGATTTGCCCCCAGTAGTTGTGCCCCCTGTAGATTTGCACCCAGCAGTTGTGCCACCTGTAGCTGTGCCCAGAGTAATTGTGCCCCCTGGTTTATGCCCCCTGTAGCTGTGCCCCCTGGTAGCGCCACTTACAAACACTAAAGATTAAAAAAAAAATACTCACCTGCTCTGCTCCTGCTTCCCAAATGCTGTTGCCGCTGCTGCTCCGTCACCGCAGTCCCTCTGAGTCTGGCCGCATTTCCGCCCATCTGACACCCGTTCATGTGAGGTCACAATGTCACGCGCAAGTCACAGAGTGCGGAGGGGAGGAGTGAGGGAAGTAGAGAGCAAATGCAGCTCAGGCTCTCAGCTATCAGTGACTGACAGCTGTGGCTGCAAGCTGCGTGCAGCCAGGCGGAGGTTCCGGCAGAGTTGAGCTGTGGCGCCCTGTACTGTCGTGGGTGCCTGGAGCTTGAGCTCCATCAGAACCGCCCTCCCTACACCCCTGGTTCTAAAGTAACTTTCATAGTTTCACCATTTCCAGTTCTTAGTCTTATCTGCTCTGTTTACAAAGACAGAGAAGTGGGCATGCATCTTGAAATGCTATTTGCACATATTGGCCCGAATGTAAAAGCCTTAACAAGAGATAAATCTGAGATGCATAAGGAGTGATAAATGACCAGCCAATCAGCTTCCTAGATGCTATGTCATAGGCTGTGTTTGAAAAATGACAGGAGCTGGTTGGCTGATCATTTTGTCACTCCTTATGCATCTCAACTTAATCTTTTGTTAAGGCTTAATACATATGGGACAAAGAAACTACATTAGTTTACACTTTTTGTGGTTCATAAATGACTTGGTAACATGGTTTTGTGTCTTTGAAGCTTTATATTGCATGTCAGTTCTGAAGGCATCGGGTTAAAAGGTAACACTGAAAGTAAAATGTAAAGGTAATGAGATATTACCTCCTCAGCTGCTTGCTGTACTTTTTTCCTCTCTCGCAAATCCGTTGTAACATCATCACATGCTGTAGAGTACAGTTGGTTGACATGTTCTTCAACAGCATTGCTTATTTCATTAGGTAACAAGTTTATGCCACTGAAATCTCCAAATATCTAATGGAAGCAAATAAACTAATCAAATCATGCTTCAATTGTGCACTTACAGTATTTTACATATCTAATAATACAGTATGTGCAGTCTCTGTTGTTGTTGTTTTATTTATAGAACTGAATAAATCAGAGCAAAGAAATCTACAAGCTTGTTAGAGGGGACTCTTTAAGATGTTAGTGGTTTCTTGTGTATGCAGTACTGTATGTTAATTGGTTGATGAGGTGGAAATATGACCATTTATTATAGGTAAAGGCATCTTTAGGGGATTATGTTAGTGATTGCTGGCAGCCATTTCTTCCTCTTGCCTGCTGGAAACCCTCTCCTTCCCCTTTTTTGATGTTGCCACTTTTTTGTTGTGGTGGCAGAAATAATGGCTGTTACAGTAATTGAGTTATTATTCCTAAATTTGGTGCGCTCTCTTCAGTCATCTTGTTCCCTCTGGAGAAACCACCATGAATGGTGGAGAAATGCATCAGGTTTCTTATCTAAGTGAAGCTGACTCCAGTTTATTCTGATTAAAGAAAACCTCCTCTGCCCATTGTGGTTCCCGACTAACAATCTTTGACAAAAGCAGTGTGCTCTCTTCTGGGTAAGCAGCACTGCTTGATAACCACTATTCTCCTGGCTAATGGATGGAATCCAATCTCCTAGAAGCCATAACAGCTGCAGCTGCTATCACTTTTAGTTTGTCTGTGAGTGCAGTGCAGTAAACCTAATTCAGCTTTAATACTTTGATTTCATCAAGCTGATAATTTAATACTAAAGCAGCACTAATGGCTACAGATGAAATAATACAGCCATGTTTACTATTAAGCAGTGCCTGCTCTGAGGGCTACATTAAACTTTGTCGGCTATATGGTTTATTGGAGAGCAGTAGCCCTGTTTTAAAAGCATTATCACCAATAATCAATTTTAAGACAGATACAAGTATCAAATCTACCCTTTAATAATACCAGGATTATTATAAGTGCATACCTTTGAGCCATGGATGAGATCTATGCAGATCAAGTTGTTATTGAACATTCTTACACATTGGTGGTATCCTTGGTTTAAAATAATATTATATTATATTATATTATATTATATAAATGATATAAGATTATTGTCATGGCTGGACATTTGACACGGTCTGTCTGGATGTAGCTAATATTGGGGAGTGGAACACCAATGTTTGAGCTTGTAATGAAAATAGTTAAACATCAACAACAGGTATTTTGCCTTGGCATTTTGCCGGGGTACCCAGACTATAGATCAACAGGTCAAAAGGTTGACATGTAAAAGGTAGAAAGTCCAAAAGGTCCAAAATGACAATGGTTGACACACATATGGTAGACACACGTTTTTCAGTTTTTTCAACTTTTTCATACTTTACCATCCACGTGGACTATGATTGGAAATAGTAACCTTGCCCGAAGCATGGTGAGCTAAGCGACCCATGCAAGGGGACGTGGTACATTAATGAGGATTTTTATGGCAGAAAAGTGCTAAAACACCCCCCAAAAAAACCTGTTTACCTTTTTTGTGTTGACCATTTCCATGTCGACCTTTTGACCCTGTCAACCTTTAGACCCTGTCAACCTTATCAATTGTCTACCTATTCCATGTCGACATTTTGACCCTGTCGGCCTAATGCATGTCTACCTTTAGTGATAGACTTATTGGGCGGTATTCAATTGTTTGAAAAGTCAGTTGGGTGTCTGTTTTTTCCTATCTAATAGACAGGAAAAAACAGACATCCAACCGAATTTTCAAACAATTGAATATCCCCAATTGAAAGTATACCATTTTAGTGTAGATGTAATAATCCACACCCTTTTACTGGTATAGATAAATGAGACAGCTAATGCATTATTCTTTGTATATAGTAAGAATTTGGTAAACACTGTGCCCTGCAGTTACATAAAGTAAATAAAATAATGAATGTGTTCTATATTTGTGTTTGTATTTATTAACCTCCTAAATTGCACCTAATAACTGCCCCGGAGGGTATAAAAAGTGGCTAAAAGAATACACTGCAGCCTCTCTTGGAACTATGACAGGGTCCATTTCCACCTGGGTGTCTAACTGAAGTAAGCAATGGGGCTCCAAATGAATCATCCCTGATGTCTATAAACTGCACTGAGCCAACATTAGCTAAGTACAGTATGACTAATAAACTTTATTTCTGCTTATTAATTCTATAACATTGTGATGAGTAGTGTTCACTCTAGGCTGTTTTAGCAGGGCGCCGTGCCCTGCCCGTTTTTTAGAAGGCAAAACCCACCCTGCCCCTTTTGCGGCTCCCTGCTAGAACAGCCGCCCGCTTCCTGCCCTCCCCGCATGCGCGCAGCATCCATTCACGCATTGGGAGAGAGCTGGGGGAAGCCCAGCACCGACGGAGGTGCTGGGCACGCCCCCAAAAGTGATGTCGCCGGCCACAGACGCCCTCTATAGTAGCGTCTGTGGGCCGCACCGCCCACTAAAATGACGGAGGCATGGCCATGCCCCATAATTTGCATGGCCGCGCGCGAGCGCCAATGTGCCCCCAAACTCTGGCGCCCTGCCCCTGCCTCATCCTAGGGGGAACACTAATGAGTGTTTATTTTGATCACTTATTATTTTTGCTGGTATTACTGTGTTAAGTTGAATGACCCAAAGCTGTTATTTTTGCTTATATCCCTTTGTTATAAATGCTCAGATGGCACTGAGGTGCAACCACCCACAACAGAACCTAGGCCTGTGTAGATTATGCGGTACCTCAGGAAGCTGCTGTAGGTCCTCTTTTTCGGCCTCCTGGACCCTTCTAGTCAGGTGGTGGAGCCTGCATATCTAATGTAAGTGGTGAGCATAGAATATCCTTGAAACACCATATTTCCTACAGTCACAGTGCAACACATGGTTGTGTCCCTTTTTATAGGCATCATGATGAATCGTTTACCAATAGAATGGTATTTTTTGGACACAAACTCACTTATGTATTGGTAACAGTGGCGGATTTCCAGTAAAATCCACTCTCACCCCTGGCAAACATGAGCTGTGAAGAGTGGACTAGCAGAGCAGTGGTTTCCAATGGGAAGTGGTCCCTGCAAAGTACAACTGGACAGGCAGTCCCAGGGAACTGCCAGTCCAGGCTGCAATTAACAGAAAGAGCACTTCCAATCCAAAGCTACTTTCCTGCTATAATGTCAGCCCAACCTGACTTCTTGGGGCTGCAGACAATGCAGTCCATAGAAGCTTGCTTCCTGATTTGTGCACATGTGCAGGATTGCAATCCCGTGCATGTGCACATTGGAGAGTTGACACCAGCCCGGCAGTGGGCACCAGAGTGAGTATAAGGCTGCAGGAAAGCCGGCGGAAGGTCCACAGAGAGCGAAACTGTGTGTGAAGACCCTTACTGCCCACTTATTCCTAAAGTTAGAGATAGGAGATGGAGAGAGGAGCAGCTGCTGCTTGGTAGCCTATTATTTGGGCATTTTTAACATAAGCTTCGGAATCAACATTTAGTAGATCCAGGGTTTTAGACTTACTGTATGCTGGCTAAAACATTGATAATGAGCCCATGTTTAATTACATTCAAAAGTCAGACATATTGGGGGTCATTCCGAGTTGATCGCTCGCTAGCAATTTTTAGCAGACGTGCAAATGCTGTGCCGCCTCCCACTGGGAGTGTATTTTAGCTTAGCAGAAGTGCGAATGAAAGGATCACAGAGCAGCTACAAAAAAAATGTGTGCAGTTTCATAGTAGCTTCAGACCTACTCAGCGCTTGCGATCACTTCAGACTGTTCAGTTCCGGATTTGACGTCACAAACACACCCTGCGTTCTCCCAGCCACGCCTGCATTTTTCCTGGCACGCCTGCGTTTTTCCGAACACTCCCTGAAAACGGTCAGTTGCCACCCAGAAATGCCATGTCAATCACTCCGCGGCCAGCAGTGCGACTGAAATGCATCGCTAGACCCTGTGCAAAACTACATCGGCTGTTGTGAAAGAACATCGCGTGTGCGCATTGCGCCACATACACTTGCGCAGAAGTTCCGCTTTTTCACTTAATCGCTGCGCTGCGAACATTTTTATCTAGCGATCAACTCGGAATGAACCCCATTGTCAGATACTTGTCGGTTCTGACATAAGCAAATATGCCAATTTCAAAACAATGGGAAAACTACAAAAAAAGTTAAAACTGATGCTTAGTACATTTACCAATAGGGCTCAATTATTAATGTTAAAAAATGTTCATGTTTTTTGCCTGGCGGCTGCTCCTCTGTGCTACTGCCGGGTGGGGGGTCATGCTGTGTTGACCGATCAGCAGTGATTGGCAACATGGCAGACACTGGGGGAGGGTGCAGGGAGGCAGAGAGGCCGGGTGCCAATAGGATATCCCCCTTTGCGTCTACCTGGGGAAATCAAAGTTGCAACGGTTTCCAATGTTCCGATGGTGATGTTCCCCTGTTCGAATTTTTTTAAAAACTGATATTTGACATATACATATATATATATATATATATATATATATATATATTTATTTATAAGGGCCCTAGGCTGATAGCTGAGGGTCACCTCTTTCCAGGGGTACCAGATTTTTGAAAATCGGCCCCGGGGAACCGGAGATATCTGACTTCGAAGCAGTGGTCCCCATCCAAGACTGTTAATTGCTCTTCCCAGCCAGATATCTCGGGTTCTGTCTGAATTTTTTTGAGACTAATCTCCAAAAGATGGGACTCCCCCCTTTTAGTCGACACTGGCAGATTGTCTCTATTATGCACAGAACCGGAGATATAAGCCTTCAAGCAGCTGGTCCCTGCTCCAGCTCCACACATCTGGTTTGAAGTTTTATATTTTTGCCAGTGGATTGCTCTGGCTCCTGAACTCTGATCCCCAAGTCCCCAGTACCTCTTGAAAGGTGGGACTCTCTAGTTTTTTATTGCATTCAAAGCTAAGAAATTTATTTGCAGGAACTGGAGATATCTGCAGTCAACCAAGCTGCCCTCCCACCGGAAAATGATGAACATTAAGTCCACTCCACTATCCACCCCTCCACTGCATATTACACACCCCCTGCCACCCTGGAAGTTATGTACCGGGGCCCCTTTATTCATCCCAATGCCTCTTTTACAGTTTAGTGTTCTCCCTCCGACCCCATCTTACACCATCTGTGCAGTAAAGGAGTAATTAGCAGAAATTACTGCTCCAGGTCCTACATACTGAGTGGCAGATAGAACACCCCCTACCGCCCACGGGACAGCAATGCTGCTGCTGACAGCACCCCCCACCACTATCGCTGGAGGATGGGTAAGGGGCTCAGTGCATTGTTGTGCCAAGGGGCCTACAGTGCTGTTAAGACGGCCCTGATCAGACATTGTGTTTTTGAAAAGGATAAACAAAAACAAACCCTCTGTGAACTTTTTTCATAACTGACTGTTATTTTATCCAACTTATAAACTCACCCACCATTTACTGCATTTATCTTTGTATATGTTTACTTAGTATTTGTTAGATTTCATATTTTCCGACACAGTTAAGCAAAAATATATCAGATTTTGATTATTGTTTAATTTATAACGTGGAATGGGTGAAAATATTCTGAAACATTATAAAAACTGGTATAGTGTTTCCCTGTCTCTAGATTAAATATTTTGAGTCCTGTTAAAATATGAAAAATCTTACCTATGCTCTGTATGTGAATGTAAAAATAGAAGTTTTTTTAACTGATTCAATTTAGTTGGTAAAATTGTAGAGCCGGACATAGTCGGAAGTAGTTCTCAAATATTTTGATCTTTTAAAAGATTTTGAAAGTAATTAATGTTATTAATGTAGTATATAAGTGAAAGGAGAAAATCAAATGGAGGAATAATAAGACTTAAGACAGAGATTGAGCATTTGGTGGAGGGTGACAAGGCAATAGCAGATCACCTAAATAATTATTTTTGCTCTGTATTTACTACAGAAGAAGGGATGGGGCCACAGTTAAGTTGCAAGGACATTCATAAAAATAATGTAGATGAAAGTACATTTACAGAGGAGAAGGTCCTAACAGAACTTTCACAACTAAAAGTGGATAAATCAATGGGACCAGATGGGATACACCCAAGGATACTCAAAGAGCTAAAAGATGTGCTGGTTACACCTTTAACAGAATTATTTAACCAGTCACTAAATACAGGTGCTATTCCAGAGGACTGGAAAAGAGCAAATAAAGTTCCACTGCACAAAAGTGGAAGCAAGGAAGAAGCAAGTAACTACAGACCAGTAAGCCTTACATCAGTAGTAGGGAAAGTAATGGAAAAACTATTAAAAGAAAGAGTTGTGGAATATCTTAAATCAAACCACTTACAGGATCCAAAACAGCATGGATTTACTGGTGGGAGGTCATGCCAAACAAATCTTATTGACTTTTTTGACTCTGTGACGAAAATAATAGATCAAGGGGGAGCTGTAGATGTAGCATATCTAGACTTTAGTAAGGCATTTGACACTGTCCCACATCACAGACTGCTAAATAAACTTGAAAGCGTGGGGGTGGATTATAAAACAGTTAAATGGATAAGATCTGGTTGCAGGATAGGAAACAGACAGTTGTAGTTAATGGAGTGCAATCTATGGAGGGAAATGTTACCAGTGGAGTACCCCAGGGATCTGTACTTGGTCCAGTTCTCTTTAATATCTTTGTTGGTGGCATTGCAGATGGTATTGAAGGGAAGGTATGCCTTTCTGCAGATGATACAAAGATATGCAACAGGGTAGACACACCGGGAGGGGTAAAACAAATGATTGATTACCTAGGTAGGCTTGAGAAATGGTCAAGAACATGGCAACTACAGTTTAATGCTAAAAAATGCAAAATCATGCACTTGGGTCTCAAAAACCCAAAGGCTAAATATAGTATCAAGGGTACTATACTGGAAACTACTGAGGAGGAAAGGGATTTAGGAGTCACTATTTCAAGTGACTTGAAGGCAGGAAAGCAATGCAACATAGCAATGAGAAAGGCAAGTCAGATGCTTGGTTGCATAGGGAGAGGAATCAGTAGTAGGAAAAAAGAAGTGATAATGCCACTGTATAGGTCATTGGTGCGGCCCCATCTGGAATACTGTTTCCAGTTCTGGAGACCATATCTCCAGAAGGATATAAATACATTAGAGAGTGTACAAAGAAGGGCAACTAAAATGGTGCATGGCCTACATCACAAAACGTACCAGGAAAGGCTAAAAGATCTTAACATGTATAGTTTGGAGGAGAGAAGAGATAGGGGGGACATGATAGAAACTTTCAAATATATCAAGGGTCTTAACAAAGTTCAGGAGGGAAACATTCTTCAAAGGAAGAGAAATAGTAGAACTCGAGGACATACACTGAGACTGGAGGGGGGGAGGTTCAAGGGAAATTTAAGGAAAAATTACTTCACAGAAAGGGTAGTGGATAAGTGGAATAGTCTCCCATCAGAGGTGGTAGAGGCTAAGACTGTAGAGCAATTTAAACATGCTTGGGATAGGCATATGAATATCCTTACAAAGAATTAGGGTTCAAAAAGGGTTGAGATTGCCTAAAGGATAAAAAAAAGGGGCAGTCTAGATGGGCCAAGTGGTTCTTTTCTGCCGTCAAATTCTATGTTTCTATGTTAATGTTAAATTTGGTTATAAAAATTATCCTAATAAAAACATCAGAACTTAAAAGGCATAGAAGATCTGAATTAATTAACGTGTATAGTATGTGTGAAGAACTATAATCTTTTGCCCTTTATAGGCTTGTTTATTGAAAGATGTTGAACCATTAGGTGTCACTGGAAATACTGTAACCTTTGCTGATGAAGATGAGAATTTTACTTTTTTCTAGTATTAATTTTGTAACATTCAAAGACATTAAACTCACTAGTTAAAAAAGCGTAGTTCACAGCCAATTCGATTATAAGACAAAACAACCCGGAGCATAAGCCTAAGAATACAGAGAAACTAATTTGTTTTTATTAAGGGAGGATAGATGGGCTGGACAGTTAAAAAAAATCAAAGAAACCTGGGGCTAGAATTTCAATTCTAATTATATGACCTATTGTGTCACCTGCTATCATAGTAAATACAACTATCTATTAATGTAGATAGCAACACTTCAGAAACAAACACACATTTAACAAGAGTGGCACAGCAGTTGACATGCTAAATTTTACACGATGCCCTTTAATCAACTCTTGTAAATGTAATGTGTGCTGCAATGCTTTCCAAACCGCCTGTTGTTATAACAGCTCAAATGCTTTAAGTCTTTGTATTTCTACATATGCAGTGATTTAAAAAAATGAATTCAAGAAAAGAAAGTAGACACTCTTTAAATGTATTACGAATGCACAATTCTTACAGAGAGAAACCAGGATATTTTTCCAGCTCACAATTCATTTTACAGTAAATGTGGTTAAGATATATCACATTTGAGATAGCTTTCATTCATAAGATGTGGAACTTTCTGTCATTGTATCCATTTACACATTGGTGGTTTCATTTACCATACAATACACATTTCTTTTACCATACAATACTTTTATAAACTATAACCAAATCATAAATAACCTACAGTACTAGTAGTACCGTATGCACATTTTGCATACAGATGGCCTGTGCTCCCTTTGAAGAAGTCGACTGTGGGAATACCATTTGCATTTAATTCCAATAATTATAATGAACAGTTTGCCTTAATGCTCAGTTAGGATAGACTGTAAAGTTGCGACTTCAGTGTACGTGTTAGTACAGATGCAAAATCGCGGCACAGTATGTGTATTTTGGTTGCATAAACTTAGGTTATGTGTAAATGAAAATACAAAGGATAAGGCTACATAGAGATACACGTAAGGCAGATCTAGATGTGGCCTTAGTAAAGACGTATACCAGTCATTATCAAATTAATGATGATGGCTGTTGTTTATTAATTCAATAAATAATTTAAGAAAATGTTGCTTCCCCAAACAGTAACCAACACCAGTGATTGCAGGTGAGAGATCAAGGGGGTGCGGTTCCCCACAAAGTTACAACCAATGTCGGGCTATGCCAAGCTATGGTTTATAGTATACAATATAACATTAAAAATTATCTGAAATTTATTTAACACTATACAAATCCCTCAAACATTTATGGGTCTCAATACACTTCAAACTGCTATACCATCACTTCTGAGGTATCACTTTTACTACTGTTTTAGTGTTTGATTTCTACTTATAAATGATGGTCATACCTCAACAATAGCGCCATCAGGTAGACGAAGAAACTGTCGATAAAGGTCCCGGAAGCCTCTTAGATGAACGGTGTAAATGAGTATATGTGTAGTTATGTCTTTTGAGTTATCCCCATTACTTGTTGAATCATGATGCTCCAGATGCTGGATGTCAGTTGTTACTTTTTTCCATATGTAATCATAAACTGTGACCTAGACAAACAAATCAGCTTATATAATTAGTACTTGTCATTATAGGAAACAAATTTTATAATGTTTTTAAAACCTATATAATATTTAATAAATATTAACACTTATTTAAATGAAGAATTTGGTGATCGAGAGACAAAGTGATTAAATATGTTTATATCTAGAGGGATCAAGATCCCGGCGCTTGGGATGCCGGCAGTCATAATACTGACAGCAGAATCCCGATGCAGAGGATCCTGACACCTTGTAGGTACTGTAAATATTCTATATCTAATCCCCAAACCCTCTAACCATAACCTTCCTTTTCTACAGCCTGACCCTAACCCTCCCCCCACCGCAGCCTAACACTAACTCTCCATGGTAATACCTAACCCTAGTCTCACTTTCCCACAGTCTAAACCTAACTCTCCCTCCTCTGCAACCTAACCCTAACCATTCCCGGGGGTGCCTAACACTAAGTCCCCCTCCCTACAGCCTAACTCTAACCCTCCCCCCACAGCCTAAAACGAACTTCCCCCCATCCTGACTGGATCTCCTGTTACACAAAGACAGGTACTCTTTTTGTTAAAGCATTTGGAATACAAAAGCCACTTTCCAAATCCCATTTATAGTAGATATGAGTGGTTCAATTTTGTTGAAAAATGAAGACACCCAAAATTGGGTGATCTGAGTTTAACCGAGTCCTGGCTCGGGACTTCCCACCAATTTCTGATCTCAGATCTAAAAAACAAATCTTGCATGTTTTTGGATGGCATTCGAGTTCCTATCTCATGATTTCAGGAGCCATCTCACACTGGAAATTACTGAAAACAGGTCAAAATTACACGTGTTTAGCTGTTTTTATAGATATTTTTAAGAAATCCATATACAATACCAAAACACAATGATAATTTAGAACCAAAACTAAAATTGAAACATGTTGGTCTGAGCACAGCTCTAATTTATTGTACTTTTTTTTTTATATCAAAGGCTGGATTTGAATGTTTCCTGATCATCTCTGCAGTATAAAGAAATGCTTTTTATAAATAAAAATAAGTGATAAGGTGTACACTAGTGTGTGCACTGTTAGGGGGGTGAGGATATAAGAGTGTGTGAAGGGTTAGAAGGATCTGGGCACATTAATGTGTGCAGGGTAAGTGTACAATAGTGTGTACAGGGTTAGGGGGTAAGTGTACAATAGTGTGTACAGGGTAAGGGGGTAAGTGTACCATAGTGTGTGCAGGGTTAGGGGGTAAGTGTACCATAGTGTGTACAGGGTTAGGGGGTAAGTGTACAATAGTGTGTACAGGGTTAGGGGGTAAGTGTACAATAGTGTGTACAGGGTTAGGGGGTAAGTGTACCATAGTGTGTGCAGGGTTAGGGGGTAAGTGTACCATAGTGTGTGCAGGGTTAGGGGGTAAGTGTACAATAGTGTGTGCAGGGTTAGGGTACAAAAGTATTTGCTAGTTTAGGGGGGTGAGGGTACAGTAGTGTGTGCAGGGTTAGGAGGTAAAGATACAATATTGGGTGCAGAGTTAGTGAGTAAGGGGCAACGCTCACATCTACATGATGACGTACTGTAATTGCGGATGTGGCACATGCATGTCAAACCTGTCATGCACATTGCATGCCCCAGCTCCCACTGCGCACGCCATACATGTTAGGTGTGACGTGCTTGGTGCATTGACAGGAGAGAAGAGCACCAGGAGGGAATCAGTATAACGGGGGGAGATGCTGAGGGAATGGGCAGCTGAGGTGGCCCGGCAGAGGCTAGGTCCATGTGTTACTAATGCACCATCTCCCAGTAAAATTGTGAGTAACCAGCTGTTGTGGAACTACATGTACTAGCATACCCCGGCAAGCCTGGTATGATATTCTGGGACATTAGACTCACACAATAGCTAAAGTACAGCACATTACTAGCGTGAATGTGGCCCCAAAAGGAAGTACCATACTATACCTGCTGGCTGCAGCCAAGTGATAGATCCATAGTACCTGATCCGGCAGTATTAGGTATTGGCAGTTCCACTACCACCAATGGCAGCACATGCTCTTTGGCAGGCATGGGAGAAGCTACCAAGCAAAAAGATCATCACAAGCACCAGCATGTGCCAGTGAACCAGTGGGTGCAGCTGAGTGGTACAGCCTGTTTAATGAAAGCAGCTGAGCATTGACTTGTCTCAGACATGGAGGGAAGCTGAGGTACTAGGCAGCACAGAGATCACTTCTGAGGTTTGTGTGGGAGTTGGGAGGGTATTCGGTGTCAGTTGAGAGAAGGAGCCAGGTGCACTGCCAGCTGCTCCAGCATGTCTCTCTCCAGCTCCGCTGCTGCTCCTGCATCTGTCTCTTGGAGTTCAAGCCTACGGGGCATAGCATGAGGCTGGTACAGTGGAGCAGGGGGAGGGGTGTGGCATCTCTCCAGCCTGGTGCCATCCTATATTGCTTACTCTGCTCACTGCATTGTGCCAGCCCTGTAGAGACCACACACTTAATATTACTGTTTTCTGAATTCTAAAGCACTACAGGGGTCAATCCAATTAGGTGTGAGTTGTTTCATGAAACTCGTAGACATTTGCATGGATGCACGCACCAGAGAATTCTCCAATCCAATTCAAAATGCCTATTCATGGTATTCGCAGCATGGGGTATTGTCAGTCTTATGCGATGTTAGAGAGGTGCATGAAAAAGTGGAGTGACCTTCCTGGACTCCAGAAAAGTGACAATTTTGTTAGCAGAATCAAATAGAAGGATGTTAGTGGGCAAAAAGAAAACACTAGATGCTTTTAAAAGATGTTTAATGACTGATTTGTGCATTTAAAAAAAAAAAAGCTAAAAAGCTAACTTTTTTTGCTTACTTTCATATGAAAAACATGAAAAATGCACACAAAAAAGTAGGAAAAAAGATGCTTTAGGGGTACTTTGAGTTGACTTTAAAAAATTTTTAAAAAGTAAAATAAAAAGCAAGTATCTTTCAAAAAAAATTATGAAATTTGAGTGCATCAAATGATGGAAAAGTTGATTTTGCGGTCATTTGAGGCCATTTTTTTTAACCCCCCCCCCCAAAATGACATGTAATTATTGGACTAATTAAGCAACTTGGAAACTTCCAATTGCCTAAGTAGTCATGGGGGGGGGGGGGGTGGACTTTGGGTGTCGAAGTGTCACGACATTGTGACCTTAGGTATTTTACTTACCACCTCTCACCCTCAGTGAGAATGAAAAAATGTGAGTTTCTGATTAAGTGGGACATTTACTAAGCAGTGATAAGAGCGGAGAAGTGAGCCAGTGGAGAAGTTGCCCCATCAACCAGCAGCTCTGTATAGTTTTATAGTATGCAAATTATAGATGTTACTTCAGTGCTGATTGGTTGCCATGGGCAACTTCTCCATTGGCCAACTTCGCTGCTCTTATCACTGCTTAGTAAATGTCCCCCTTTATTACAAAATGCAAATTTGAAGAGGTAATGGCAACTTGCATTCTGCACTTCGCACCTAATAGGATTGACCCCACAGATATTCTGACACTATATTAATAAATGTTATTACTTTTATAAAAAAAAATAATAACAATAAAATAATAATAATAATAATAATAATAATAATAAGCATGAAAAATTATAGAGCCATTACTTACTTGCTTGCTAAACTGTGGAAACAATACAGGGTGAGCATATCATATTTTTTTTTTTATGATCATTTATGTGGAGAAATCGATTACTACATAGTATTACAGTATGTGGTCCCTTCTGTTCTTACATTATTAACCTGGCAGAGATTTCAGTGTCTTTCTCCTCAAAAATTGGCATGAGTACAGCCAGCACCAGAATGATAGTGCTGCTCTCAGTGTGGGGTTTATTCCCACTTTTTTAGACAGACTGCAATAATTTTACCTGATATGAAGCCAATACAGTATGTTCCTGGTAATTTTCTCTGTCTAAAACTGAGGTGTGGAATCTAATGGGCCCCCTGGTTTAGTGATGTGCTTCAAGGTAGAAATCCAAAAATTGTTTCATAAGGCAGCAGCTAACAATACAGAGGGACAACACAGTAATCATAGTCAGTATGCAGATAAAGGTTGGAGCAAACGGAAAAGATTGAAAGTGGGCATGGTCAGTGTCAGAAGCAAACAGGCAGAGTCAAGAACAAGCAGGGTCATTAAACAGTAAGAAGGCCAATGGCAATCTGATCCACCAATTGGGAATCAAAAGGCTGATCAGCAGACATTAATCTTTTGGGGGAAATGGAAAAATCCAGCATGTTAAAAATCCCTGACTTCCCGATTACAATAATTTTTTGGTCAGAATCGGTAAATCAAGGATGTCCAACATGTTGAATTTCCCCAATCCCCTGGCCCATGCATCAGGAGAATGGAAAATTGCCCTCATAGCTGCCTGATCCCACACCAGGGGCTGGGCGAGAGGGGCGGCCGTCCCAGGGCCCCCACACATTAGGGTCCCCCACACCCTACGTTTTCACTGAAAAGCTGTTACTGAACAGCTGAGCTGCCAAAGGAAGACTCCTACAAAACACTTTTATAGAAGTTTTCCTTCGGCGGCTCAGCTGTTCAGTAACAGCGGCCGCCGAGGAGCTCCTGCACAGTCAGACTCGCAGGACAGGGAAATCCAGCGAGACAGTGACTGCAAGCTGCCGAACAGCCTGCGCCCCCTACTGAAATGTAAGTGAAGGTGTGTGTATGTGCGTGTGTATATGTGTGTATCATGTATGTGTGTGTGCGCGTGCGTGCGCGTGGACTCGGTAGGAGGGGGGGCAAAACTTTGCCAGAAATCATAGGTGGGGGCCCCCGCAATCTACGTTGCCCTAGGCCTCCACCACCTTTAATCATACCGTGCCTGGAGGCAACGGAGTCTGTTGCCACCGAGGTCCAGCAGTGAAGGGGGCACCTGGCTCCTCCACTGTCACCCATCCTGGGACCTGCCCTTCCCTTACTGCAATAGAAGATCCACAAGCAGAGTTGGAGCGCCGATCAGCATCAATGGGGCGCTCCCCCTTTGACCTAGAGACTCAGTAGGGTGAAGGGGTCACTAAAAGACCGCCTCTCGAGCGGGACACATAAAAGGTCTCACTCACTGCCACTCAGTGGCTGCCGGGTGGAGGAGAACATTAGCGGGAGGAGCAGAGTGGAGACTGAGGACACGGGGATGAGCTGCCCCCATGACCAGCCGCCCTGACACAGAGGGGTACATGGTCCGGACAGCGAGGCTGGAAGAAGCGCCGTACCGCAGCTACCAGCGAGCACCGTGGCGGACAAGGAGGCCGGGTAAGTGTGGACTATGCAGAAAGTTTGTGGCTCTTGTATAGGAAACTCTAGGGGTGAAACTACAGCCGCGCGGCCACATACGGAGGAGCGTCAGTGTGTGGCACCCCCGGTGACCGTCTTTATCACCCGGCGTCCCACAGAGCGGCAGAAGTTTCCGTAACACCTCACCCTGTGCTGTTTCCTCTTTTTCCCTGTCTCTCTCTTTCTTCTCTGCTATTTCTGTGTCTCTCTCCCTCTCTCTCTCTCTCTCTCTCACCCTGTCTCTCTCTCTCCCTCTGTCTGTCTCTCTCACCCTGTCTCTCTCTTATTCTGTCTCTCTCTCTCTCTCCCTGTATCTCTTCCTCTCTCCCTGTGTCCCTGCCTCCTTCTCTCTGCATCTCTCTCCTTCTCCCTGTATCTCTCTTACTCCATCTGTCTCTCCCTGTCTCTCTACTGCATCTCTCTCCTTGTCTCTCTCACTCTCCCTGTCTCCCTCCGTCCCCATCTCTCTCTCTCCCCCTCTCAATGTCTCTATTTCCCTTTCCCTTTCTATGTGTCCCTGTCTGTCTCCCTCTCTTCTCTCTCTCCCCATCTGTCTCCCTCTCCCTGTCTCTCTCCCGCATGTCTCTCTCCCTGTCTCTCTCTCCCTTTACCTGTCTGTGTCTGAGTCTCTCCTTATCCCTGTATCTCTCCCTCTCTCTGCGTCTCTCTCCCTCGCTTCTATCTCTCCTCATTTGTCTCTCTCTCTCTCTCCCTGTCTCTGCATGTCTCTCCCTCCTGCTTCTCTCACTCGTCTCTCTCTTCCTTGTCTCTCCCCCCTCTCCATCTCGGCATCTATCTCCCTGTTTCTCCCTATGTCCGTCTCCCTCTCCCTGTCTTTGCACCTTTCTCCCCTCCCTTGCCCCTCTCTCCCCATCCCTGTCTCTCCCTGTCTCTCTCTCCCTCCCTCCCTCGCCTCTCTCTCTGTCTGTCTCTCCCTTTGTCTCTCCCTCATCTCTTTCTCTCTCCCTGTCAATCTCTCTTTCTCTCCCTCGTCTCTCTTCCCCTCTCCCTGTCTCTGTCTCCCTTTCCCTGTCTGTGTCCCTGTCGCTCTCCTTCTCCCCCTCCCTTTCTCTTTCTCCCTCATCTCTCTCTCTCTCCCTCATCTCTCTCACTCTCTCCCTCATCTCTCTTCCCCTCTCCCTGTCTCTGTCTCCCTTTCCCTGTCTATGTGTACCTGTCTCTCTTCCTCTCTTTACCTCGCTCCTCTCTCTCCTCATCTCTCTCTCCCTCTGTCTGTCTATCTCTCCCTCATCTCTTTCCCAGTCTCTATCTCCCCCTGTTTTTGCGTCTCTCTCCCTCTGTCTCTCTCCCTACGTCTTTCTCTCCCTTGTCTCTCTCCCCGTCTTTATCCCCCTGTCTCTTTCCCTTTTTTTTTTTTTGCTCTCTCCCTCTCCCTTTCTCCCTCTCTCTGTCTCTGTGTCTCACACAGTGGGAAGGGGGACATGGCTTAGAAAAGGAGGAAGAGGGTGATATCACTCACACAGGAGAAGTGTGTGTGTGTGTGTGGGGGGGGGGTGCATGGCTCACACAGGAGAAGGGGGGTTATCACTCACACAGGGCAAGGATTCAGTAAAATACAAATTATTATTATTATTATTATTATTTTTTTTTTTTGGGGGGGGATACAACATTTATCTTGCCTCCAGGCAACTGAGATGAAGTTACGCCACTGTCCCACACCTAAGCAAGAGAGTTACTGTATATCATACGACTGACCATATTTGCAAATGCATATAAAGATGAGTCCTATCAGATAGTCGGGCTTCAGAGGGAGGAAAAACATGGACTAGTACATCTGGCAAAAGAAATTCAAGAACACGTTCATTAGGATGCCACTAGAAATGTGTAAACTATAAGTGGCTTAATTTACCAGAGTTTTCAGTTAGTCAACTATGAAATAAATGGACATGGATTAGAAGTCAAGATGAAAAAATACTAGGTAGCCTTAGTTTAGAATGAATTGGTGGCTCAGATTGAAATGATCTGAGCCAATGTACCGCAAATTTGAAATCAAAGGAGATACTGAGCAAAAGACAGTGGAAGAGAAGAAGTATTTAAAATTGGTATCCGTTTGGATGGTCGACCATGTTATGGTCGACAGTCATTAGGTCGACTACTATTGGTCGACATTGACATGGTCAACATGGACACATGGTCGACACATGAAAATGGATGACACATGAAAGGTCGACACATGAAAAGGTCGACATGAGTTTTTCCCAAAAAATTATTTTGTGGAACTTTTCCATACTTTAAGATCCACATGGACTACGAATGGGAACTGTAATCTGTGCCGAGCGCAGCGGTAGCAGAGCGAGGCACCTTGCCAGATGCATGGCGAGCGAAGTGAGCCATGCGAGGGGACGCGGTGCACTAATGACCTTTTCACGTGTCGACCATTTTTCATGTGTCGATCATTTGCCCATGTCGACCATGCTAGTTTCGACCAATAGTGGTTGACCTAATGACTGTCGACCATAACATGGTTGACCATTCATACCGGAACCTTTTAAATTATAGTGTTGTGAAGCTGTCTGCTTTAAAGCCCATCCTCTTCTTCCTATTTATCACTGCTAAAGCTACAGTGGCATGAAAAACTTTGTACTCCCTTACTAATTATTCTATTTTTGCATATCTGTCAAACTTTTTGTCAATATCCTGGACTATTTCATGCTTGTACTAGTGTTCTCTGAAGCTTACCTCCTGATCTGCAGGGATTTCTCTCAGTCCAGCAAAGTGCCGTGGAGTTCTCAGCTGCAGCGCCAGCATGTGTTGTGTTGCTCACCTGTGTGGGGATTCCTATGTGTGAGTAATTGGCAGAATCCTGTGTACACCATCTAGGTCTCTGTGCATTGTTTCCAGCAGCCATGTTACCTGGTCAGCTCACCAGATTGTTTACCAATAGGAGTGCTGGTAATCCTCAGCTGACTCCTTCCTCCAATGGTAGCCTACCTAACAGTGATGTGTGGTGGGGTGAGGCAGATGAGGCAGAGCCTTTCCTGTAATACTAATGTATATACCAAAGTTTTGACTATATAAAGTATATGAAAATACAAATAATATACATGAAATTTCTATCATTATTCTAATCATTTTTATAGTCAAAACTCTGAAGTAAAAAGTCTATAACAAGTGCGGCAGTGCCTATCTTTTGTGCACATCTGTGATCAAAACTCTCCAAATTTCCAGTAGTATATACTGCTGCATCTGTGTATAATGCCCACATGAACCCTTTGGCTCATATTTTGTGTGTAAATCTGTCTCTGGTACTAGCAAGTGCCTCTTGAGCCATTTACCTCATTGCATGTCCCTGCTACCTAAGGGTATAAAGCTGGTCTCAAAGAACAGGAAGGGGCCTTTACAACTTCCTTCTTTCTCCAGTGCATACTGCTGTGTGTTGCTTCTCCAAGTTCCAGACTCCATTCTGTGTTTGCACATGCTTTCCAGAGCATTCCTACGTGTGCATCTCTACGTGTTCTGCAGTGCTGATTATGGGGTTGATTCCGAGTTGTTCGCTCGCTAGCTGCTTTTAGCAGCAATGCACACGCTAAGCCGCCGCCCTCTGGGAGTGTATCTTAGCTTAGCAGAATTGCGAATGAAAGATTAGAAGAATTGCGAATAGACATTTCTTAGCAGTTTCTGAATAGCTCCAGACTTACTCAGCCATTGCGACCAGCTCAGTCCTTTTTGTTCCTGGTTTGACGTCACAAACACACCCAGCGTTTGCCCAACCACTCCCCCGTTTCTCCAGCCACTCCTGCGTTTTGCAACTCGAACACCTGCGTTTTTCCGCACACTCCCATTAAACGGCCAGTTTCCGCCCAGAAACACCCACTTCCCGTCAATCACACTACGATCAGCACAGCGATGAAAAAGCTTCGTTATGCCGTGAGTAAAATACCTAACTTTTGTGTAAAATAACTAAGCGCATGCGCTCTGCGAACCTTGCGCATGCGCAGAAAGCGACTAATCACAGTATAGCAAAAATCAGCAACGAGCGAACAACTCGGAATGACCCCTATAACCGGATATCTCTACGTGTTCTCCAGTGCTGATTATCAATAATCCAGAGTTGGGGAAGGGTTGTTCCCAGTCTTCTGAGTAAGGACGGTCATCTTATTGTATCTAAAGTCAAAAAGAATACAGAGGCTATTAATTGGGAACCAGCACGAGTACTTCAATTAGAGTTTGCTTCAAGGGTATCAGTTCTTTTGTGTTCCACTCTGCTTTCTGAGATGTCGATTGACTTCCAGTCTTCTGAGCATACACTTGATTCTCCAGCATTTACTCACTGTACTTTGATGGAGATGGGGGCTAATTCAGACCTGATCGCTAGAGTGCGTTTTTTGCACCCCTGCGATCAGGTAGTCGCCGCAGGGGGAGGAGGAAATCACTGTGCAGGGGTGTGATCACATGTGCAGGAGAGCTGCACAAACAGAAGTTTGTGCAGTCTCTGCACAGACCAGGACTTACTCAGCCGCTGCGATGATCGGGGCCGGAGATGACGTCAGGAATCCTCCCTCCAAACGCCTGGTCCCTCCTGCGTTTTCTCAGACACTCCTCAAAAATTGTCAGTTGCCACCCACAAACGCCTTCTTCTTGTCAATCTCCTTGTGTTCGCCGGGGAAATGGGATTTTTCGCACCATCCCATTGCTCAACGTCGCTGCGGACCGTCGCACCTGCGCATTGCGCTGCATACACATGCGCAGTTCAGACCTGATCGCCGCTGTGCGAAAACACACAGCAGCGATCAGGTCTGAATCGGCCCCTTAGTTCAGTTCTGTGCTATAGCACACCAATACCTTACAGATATTGAGTCGACCTCTTCCATGAGTATTACTCCTGTCTATGCAGTGAAATATTTTCTTCTAATTTTAGAGGTAAAGCACTGGAATGGGCTAACCTTCTCATAGATGTCCAAGGATCCAATCTTAAGTGATCTCTCTGCTTTCATTGAAGCAGTTCAGCAGGAATTTTCTCCAAAATCACCCTGTCTAAAATAATCTGAGTGTCTTAACAAAGCTATCTCAGCGGCACCGCTGTCTAAGCAAGATCAGAGTATTAAAAAATTTGAAGTCATCAAGACAGGAAATATCGCAAAGTCTTTGCAAAGCCCTAAAACTTTGGGTGTTGAAGTTGCATACACCTCTCTGTCTCCATTGAACAACAGTTCTTTTGGAAGTACTAACTCTTTGGGTTTGTCCTTCACACAGTCTACTGTAAGGTCATCTAATGCTCCAGTTCTTCGACCCATCACTTTCGGAACAAGAGAATGCTTTTGTGAACCAATGCATTAGTGATTACAAGAATCCCAAGAATTTGAGAAAACCGAAAACAGTTAAAAGGAAACAGTCTACTGACTTAAGAGTGAGTTATGCTTCTTTTGTCTCCACTCCTGACTATTCACATAGTCCCAAGGGGGTCATTCTGAGTTGATCGCTCACTAGCAACTTTTTGCAGCGCTGCGATCAGATAGTCACCGCCTATGGGGGAGTGTATTTTCGCTTTGCAAGTGTGCAAACGCTTTTGCAGCCGATGGCACAAAAAAGTTTTTTGCAGTTTCTGAGTAGCTCTGGACTTACTCAGCCACTGCCATCACTTTAGACTTTTTGGTCCCGGAATTGACGTCAGACACCCGCCCTGTAAACACTTGGACACGCCTGCGTTTTTCCAAACACTCCCAGAATACGGTCAGTTGATACCCATAAACGCCCTCTTTCTGTCAATCACCTTGCGCTTGGCTGTGCAAATGGATTCTTCGTTTAATCCATCGACCAGCACCAACCTCTTTGTACCCGTACAATGCGCCTGCGCATTGCGGTGCATACACATGCGCAGTTTTGCAGAGATTTAACCTGATCGCAGTGCTGCAAAAAGTTGCTAGTGAGCGATCAACTTGGAATGACCCCCCCAAGTCCGTTGAAGCGCATGTTGACACTGATAATGTTGTTTTAAAAGAGAAGATACTAATGCTCACTTTAGGCTGGGACTCAGATTCCGAAAGTAAATTTGTTGATGATTCAAGATACATCTTAGAAGGAACTGTCCTTCCTAGTCATGTCTTCTCTTAAGAAAAAGTTCCGCTTTCTCTGGTCCAATCCAGATGTTCCCGAAAGTAGAAGATGCATCAACGAAGGTCTTATGTTCTACTCCAGTTCTTCAGTATGCATTTTTCCCCCCCAAGAATTCCCTAAGGTTCAAGATGGGTGTCCGGAGTCCACCCATGAAGATGGGGTACTGTCAGGATCCTGGACTAGATCATGCTTGTACTATTGTTCTCTGACACTTACCTCCTGATCTGCAGGGATTTCTCTCAGTCCAGCAAAGTGCCATGCAGTTGTCAGATTTCAGCTGCAGCATGGGTTTTGTTGCTCACTTCTGATTAAACCATCTGTGTGGGGATTCCTATGTGTGAGTAATTGGCAGAATCCTGTTTACAGCATCTAGGTCGCATTGTTTCCAGCAGCCATGTTACCTGGTCAGCTGACCTTATTGTTTACCAATAGGATTGCTGGTAATCCTCAGATGACTCCTTCCTCCAATGGTAACCTACCTAAGGATATAAAGCTGATCACCAAGAACAGTAAGGAGCCTGTACAACTTCCTTCTTTCTCCAGTGTATACTGCTTTGTGTTGCTGCTCCAAGTTCCAGGCTCCAGTATGCGTTTCCACATGCTTCCCAGGGCATTCCTACGTGTGTATCTATACGTGTTCTGCAGTGCCGATTATCATAGCATATCTCTATGTGTTCTCCAGTGCCGATTATCATCGGATATCTCTACGTGTTCTCCAATGCTGATTATCATCGGATATCTCTGCGTGTTCCACAGTGCAGATTGTCATTAGATATCTCTATGTGTTTTCCAGTGCTGATTATCATTGGATATATCTATGTGTTCTCCAGTGCAGATTGCCATCGGTTAAACATCATGTATTTCTTCAAGTGTTTTTGAGCTCACCAGTTCTCAAGTACTGAGTGCCATTGGTTTAACATAATTTGTTTCTTCAAGTGTTTTCAAGTTCACCAGTTCTCAAGTACCAAGTGCCATTGGTTAAACTTTATTTGTTTCTTCAATTGTTTTCAAGTTCTCCAGTTCCCAAGTATTGAGTTCTATTGATTACATTTAGTTATTCTTCGAGTTCCTTCTGTGTCTGCAGTATCTTCAATCTCCAGTCAGTTGTTGGAGTACCCCTTTTACATTTACCTTCAAGATCTTCTCAGCGGTTACTCTTAGGGTTTAGCGTCATCAAGGACTCTCTCATTATTAGTCTGCAACTAGTTATTTCTTTGTAGGTTTCCACAGCTATTTCTGAGTACCTGTCCAGGGTGACACAACCTGCCTATTGGAAGCAGTGAAACACAACTTCCGATGGGATGGGGTCACTGGTGAAAACCTTCCGGTGGATTAGACTCTGCGCCTCAGGGCAGGTCTCGCCCACACTTGGTTCTAGCGGGATATGAGGAAGTCCTATTTTCATCGTCCTCGTTTATTGTGGCATTCTGATCCAGTAACCTCATCTCAGGAATCACCGGCTGAGTACACAGGGACCCAGGACGTGACACTTTATTGTTTCAGATATTCAAACAAAATTGATTGTAAGACAAAGATAACCTGAATAAACACAAATTACAGTTTTTAATTGGTCATTTCATATATTGAAGGAAAATTGTTATTCAACACCAACTGGCCCAGTGTAAAATAGTAATTGCCCCCTTAGTTAGTTATCATTCAGCAAATGAACCAAATTTAATTGATAATTGAATTCAGACAACATAAGGCTTAATTATTGCCTGTCCTTTTGAATCTAAACATTAAGTAAATGAAACCTTTACAGCAATGCGAAGTGGACTATTAGGTCTCAACAAGTAGCACAGTATACTTCGATCAAAATAAATTACAGAATTACAGAAGACATGAAAAAGAAAGTTTTTGAACTAAGTCAGCATGGAAAAGGTTACAACACCATTTCTAAGGCTCTGGTACTCCAGTGAACCACTGTAAGAGCCATTATCTCCAAATGGAGAAATTTTGGAACAATGATGAATACTCCCAAGTGTAGACCGGCTACCAAAATTCCTTCAAGAGTGCATGAATGACTCATCCAGGAAGTGATAGAAGAACCCAAATGACATTTGAGGAACTGCAGGACCCACTTGCCTCAGTGTCAGCAGAGTTTCAAGGTGAAAACTAATGTTAACCAAAAAGAACATAAAGGCTTGTTTCACATGTGCTAAAACTAGAGATGAGCGGGTTCAGTTCCTCGGAACCCGAACTCCCCCCCGAACTTCACCCATTTTACACGGTTCCAAGGCAGACTCGAATCTTCCCGCCTTGCTCTGTTAACCCGAGCGCGCCCGAACGTCATCATCCCGCTGTCGTATTCTCGCGAGATTCGTATTCTATATAAGGAGCCGCGCGTTGCCGCCATTTTCACTCATGCATTGGAGATGATAGGGAGATGACGTGCAGCGTTCTCTCAGTTGTGTTCAGTGTGCTGCAAATATCTGTGCTCAGTGTGCTGCAAATATCTGTGCTCAGTGTGCTTGCAAATATCTGTGCTCAGTGTGCTGAAAATATCTACGTTCTCTGCCTGAAAAACGCTCCATACCTGTGCTCAGTGTGCTGCAAATATCTGTGCTTAGTGTGCTTTATTGTGGGGACTGGGGACCACCAGTATTATATAGTAGGAGGACAGTGCAGAGTTTTGCTGACCAGTGACCACCAGTATTATACTTTCTCTGCCTGAAAAACGCTCCATATCTGTGCTGCATTGTAGTATATAGTAGGAGGACAGTGCAGAATTTTGCTGACCAGTGACCACCAGTATTATATCAGTACGGTACAGTAGTCCACTGCTCTACCTACCTCTGTGTCATCAAGTATACTATCCATCCATACCTGTGGTGCATTTTAGTTGTTGTGCGCAGTATATATAGTAGGAGGACAGTGTAGAATTTTGCTGACCACCAGTATATAATATATAGCAGTACGGTACAGTAGGCCACTGCTCTACCTACCTCTGTGATGTCAAGTATACTATCCATCCATACCTGTGGTGCATTTTAGTTGTTGTGCGCAGTATATATAGTAGGAGGACAGTGCAGAATTTTTCTGACCACAAGTATATAATATATAGCAGTACGGTTCAGTAGGCCAATGCTCTACCTACCTCTGTGTCGTCAAGTATACTATCCATCCATACCTGTTGTGCATTTTAGTTGTTGTGCGCAGTACATATAGTAGGAGTACAGTGCATAATTTTGCTGACCACCAGTATATAATATATAGCAGTACGGTACAGTAGTCCACTGCTCTACCTACCTCTGTGTCATCAAGTATACTATCCATCCATACCTGCGGTGAATTTTAATTGTGCGCAGTATATATAGTAGGAGTACAGTGCATAATTTTGCTGACCACCAGTATATAATATATAGCAGTACGGTACAGTAGGCCACTGCTCTACCTACCTCTGTGTCGTCAAGTATACTATCCATCCATACCTGTGGTACATTTTAGTTGTGAACAGTATATATAGTAGGAGGACAGTGCAGAATTTTGCTGACCACCAGTATATAATATATAGCAGTACGGTACAGTAGGCGACTGCTCTATGTACCTCTGTGGCGTCAAGTATACTATCCATCCATACCTGTGGTGCATTTTAGTTGTGCACAGTAAATATAGTAGGAGTACAGTGCATAATTTTGCTGACCACAAGTATACAATATAAAGCAGTATGGTACAGTAGGCCACTGCTCTACCTACCTCTGTGTCATCAAGTATACTATCCATCCATACCTGTGGTGCATTTTAGTTGTTGTGTGCTGTATATATAGTAGGAGAACAGTGCAGAATTTTGCTGACCCCCAGTATATAATATATAGCAGTACGGTACAGTAGGCCACTGCTCTACCTACCTCTGTGTCATCAAGTATACTATCTATCCATACCAGTGGTGCATTTTAGTTGTTGTGCGCAGTATATAAAGTAGGAGGATAGTGCATAATTTTGCTGACCACCAGTATATAATATATAGCAGTACGGTACAGTAGGCCACTGCTCTACCTACCTCTGTGTCGTCAAGTATACTATCCATCCATACCTGTGGTGCATTTTAGTTGTTGTGCGCAGTATATATAGTAAAAGTACAGTGCATAATTTTTCTGACCACCAGTATATAATATATAGCAGTACGGTGCTGTAGTCCACTGCTCTTCCTACCTCTGTGTCATCAAGTATACTATTCATCCATACCTGTGGTACATTTTAGTTGTGCGCAGTATATATAGTAGGAGGACAGTGCATAATTTTGCTGACCACCAGTATATAATATATAGCAGTACGGTACAGTAGGCCATTGCTCTACCTACCTCTGTGTCATCAAGTATACTATACATCCATACCTGTGGTGCATTTTAGTTATTGTACGCAGTATATATAGTAGGAGGACAGTGCAGAATTTTGCTGACCACCAGTATATAATATATAGCAGTACGGTACAGTAGGCCACTGCGCTATCTACCTCTGTGTCATCAAGTATACTATCCATCCTTACCTGTGGTGCATTTTAGTTGTTGTGCGCAGTATATATAGTAGGAGGACAGTGCATAATTTTGCTGACCACCAGTATATTATATATAGCAGTACGGTACAGTAGGCCACTGCTCTACCTACCTCTGTGTCGTCAAGTATATTATCCATCCATACCTGTTGTGCATTTTAGTTGTTGTGTGCAGTACATATAGTAGGAGGACAGTGCATAATTTTGATGACCACCAATATATAATATATAGCAGTACGGTACAGTAGGCCACTGCTCTACCTACCTCTGTGTCATCAAGTATACTATCCATCCATACCTGTGGTGCATTTTAGTTGTGCACAGTATATATAGTAGGAGTACAGTGCATAATTTTGCTGACCACCAGTATATAATATATAGCAGTACGGTACAGTAGTCCACTGCTCTACCTACCTCTGTGTCATCAAGTATACTATCCATCCATACCTGTGGTGAATTTTAGTTGTGCGCAGTATATATAGTAGGAGTACAGTGCATAATTTTGCTGACCACCAGTATATAATATATAGCAGTACGGTACAGTAGGCCACTGCTCTACCTACCTCTGTGTCATCAAGTATACTATCCATCCATAACTGTGGTGCATTTTAGTTGTGCGCAGTATATATAGTAGGAGAACATGGCAGAATTTTGCTGACCACCAGTATATAATATATAGCAGTACGGTACAGTAGGCGACTGCTCTACCTACCTCTGTGTCGTCAAGTATACTATCCATCCATACCTGTGGTGCATTTTAGTTGTGCACAGTATATATAGTAGGAGGACAGTGCATAATTTTGCTGACCACAAGTATATAATATAAAGCAGTATGGTACAGTAGGCCACTGCTCTACCTACCTCTGTGTCATCAAGTATACTATCCATCCATACCTGTGGTGCATTTTAGTTGTTGTGCGCTGTATATATAGTAGGAGAACAGTGCAAAATTTTGCTGACCACCAGTATATAATATATAGCAGTACGGTACAGTAGGCCACTGCTCTACCTACCTCTGTGTCATCAAGTATACTATCCATCCTTACCAGTGGTGCATTTTAGTTGTTGTGCGCAGTATATATAGTAGGAGGACAGTGCATAATTTTGCTGACCACCAGTATATAATATATAGCAGTACGGTTCAGTAGGCCACTGCTCTACCTACCTCTGTGTCATCAAGTATACTTTCCATCCATACCTGTTGTGCATTTTAGTTGTGCGCAGTATATATAGTAGGAGTACAGTGCATAATTTTGCTGACCACCAGTATATAATATATAGCAGTACGGTGCAGTAGTCCACTGCTCTACCTACCTCTGTGTCGTCAAGTATACTATTCATCCATACCTGTGGTACATTTTAGTTGTGCACAGTTTATATAGTAGGAGGACAGTGCATAATTTTGCTGACCACCAGTATATAATATATAGCAGCACGGTACAGTAGGCCACTGCTCTACCTACCTCTGTGTCGTCAAGTATACTATCCATCCATACCTGTGGTGCATTTTAGTTGTTGTGCGCAGTATATATAGTAGGAGGACAGTGCAGAATTTTGCTGACCACCAGTATATAATATATAGCAGTACGGTACAGTAGGCCACTGCGCTATCTACCTCTGTGTCATCAAGTATACTATCCATCCTTACCTGTGGTGCATTTTAGTTGTTGTGCGCAGTATATATAGTAGGAGGACAGTGCATAATTTTGCTGACCACCAGTATATTATATATAGCAGTACGGTACAGTAGGCCACTGCTCTACCTACCTCTGTGTCGTCAAGTATACTATCCATCTATACCTGTGGTGCATTTTAGTTGTGCGCAGTATATATAATAGGAGGACAGTGCATAATTTTGCTGACCACCAATATATAATATAAAGCAGTACGGTACAGTAGGCCACTGCTCTACCTACCTCTGTTTCGTCAAGTATACTATCCATCCATACCTGTGGTGCATTTTAGTTGTGCGCAGTATATATAGTAGGAGGACAGTGCATAATTTTGCTGACCAACAGTATATAATATATAGCAGTACGGTACATTAGGCCATTGCTATTGATATATTACTGGCATATAATTCCACACATTAAAAAAAATGGAGAACAAAAATGTGGAGGGTAAAATAGGGAAAGATCAAGATCCACTTCCACCTCGTGCTGAAGCTGCTGCCACTAGTCATGGCCAAGATGATGAAATGCCATCAACGTCGTCTGCCAAGGCCGATGCCCAATGTCATAGTAGAGAGCATGTAAAATCCAAAAAACAAAAGTTCAGTAAAATGACCCAAAAATCAAAATTAAAAGCGTCTGATGAGAAGCGTAAACTTGCCAATATGCCATTAACGACACGGAATGGCAAGGAACGGCTGAGGCCCTGTCCTATGTTCATGGCTAGTGGTTCAGCTTCACATGAGAATGGAAGCACTCATCCTCTCGCTAGAAAAATGAAAAGACAAGCTGGCAAAAGCACAGCAAAGAACTGTGCTTTCTTCTAAATCACAAATCCCCAAGGAGAGTCCAATGGTTCCGGTATGAATGGTCGACCATGTTATGGTCGACAGTCATTAGGTCGACCACTATTGGTTGACATTGACATGGTCGACATGGACACATGAAAATGGTCGACACATGAAAAGGTCGACGTGAGTTTAACTTTTTTGGGTGTCGTTTTTTGCATAAAGTGACTGGCAACCCCAATTAGTGCACCGCGTACCCTCGCATGGCTCGCTTCGCTCGCCATGCTTCGGGCCTGGTGCCTTCGCTCCACTACCGTTTCGCTCGGCACAGATTACCGTTCCAATCATAGTCCACGTGGATCGTAAAGTATGGAAAAGTTCCCCAAAAGAAAAAAAAGTTAAAAAACTAATTTTGACCTTTTCATGTGTCGACCTTTCATGTGTCGACCATTTTCATGTGTCGACCATGTGTCCACGTCGACCATGTCAATGTCAACCAATAGTGGTCGACCTAATGACTGTCGACCATAACATGGTCGACCATGTGAACGGATACCGAGTCCAATTGTGTCGGTTGCGATGCCTGACCTTCCCAACACTGGACGGGAAGAGGTGGCGCCTTCCACCATTTGCACGCCCCCTGCAAGTGCTGGAAGGAGCACCCGCAGTCCAGTTCCTGATAGTCAAAATGAAGATGTCACTGTTGAAGTACACCAGGATGAGGATATGGGTGTTGCTGGCGCTGAGGAGGAAATTGACAAGGAGGATTCTGATGGTGAGGTGGTTTGTTTAATTCAGGCACCCAGGGAGACACCTGTTGTCCGTGGGACGAATATGGCCATTGACATGCCTGGTCAAATTACAAAAAAAAAAATCACCTCTTCGGTGTGGAATTATTTTAACAGAAATGCGGACAACAGTTGTCAAGTCGTGTGTTGCCTTTGTCAAGCTGTAATAAGTAGGGGTAAGGACGTTAACCACCTAGGAACATCCTCCCTTATACGTCACCTGGAGCGCATTCATCTGAAGTCATTGACAAGTTCAAAAACTTTGGGTGACAGCGGAAGCAGTCCACTGACACCTAAATCCCTTCCTCTTGTAACCAAGCTCCTGCAAACCACACCACCAACTCCCTCAGTGTCAATTTCCTCCTTAGACAGGAAAGCCAATAGTCCTGCAGGCCATGTCACTGTCAAGTCTGACGAGTCCTCTCCTGCCTGGGATTCCTCCGAAGTATCCTTGAGTGTAACGCCTATTGCTGCTGGCGCTGCTGTTGTTGCTGCTGTGAGTCGATCGTCATCCCAGAGGGGAAGTCGGAAGACCACTTGTACTACTTCCAGTAAGCAATTGACTGTCCAACAGTCCTTTGCGAGGAAGATGAGATATCACAGCAGTCATCCTGCTGCAAAATGGATAACTCAGGTCTTGGCAGCTTCAGTGGTGTTAAACGTGTGTCCGGTATCCACCGTTAATTCACAGGGAACTAGAAAATTGCTTGAGGTAGTGTGTCCCAAATACCATCTAGGTTCAATTTCTCTAGGCAGGCGATACCGAGAATGTACACAGATGTCAGAAAAAGAGTCACCAGTGTCCTAAAAAATGCAGTTGTACCCAATGTCCACTTAACCACGGACATGTGGACAAGTGGAGCAGGGCAGACTCAGGACTATATGACTGTGACAGCCCACTGGGTAGATGTATTGCCTCCCGCAGCAAGAACAGCAGCGGCGGCACCAGTAGCAGCATTTCGCAAATGCCAACTCGTTCCCAGGCAGGCTACGCTTTGTATCACCGCTTTCCATAAGAGGCACACAGCTGACAACCTCTTACGGAAACTGAGGAACATCATCGCAGAATGGCTTACCCCAATTGGACTCTCCTGGGGATTTGTGACATCGGACAACGCAACCAATATTGTGCGTGCATTACATGTGGGCAAATTCCAGCACGTCCCATGTTTTGCACATACATTGAATTTGGTGGTGCAGAATTATTTAAAAAACGACAGGGGCGTGCAAGAGATGCTGTCGGTGGCCCTAAGAATTGCGGGCCACTTTCGGCATTCAGCCACCGCGTGCCGAAGACTGGAGCACCAGCAAACACTCCTGAACCTGCCCCGCCATCATCTGAAGCAAGGGGTGGTAACGAGGTGGAATTCAACCCTCTATATGCTTCAGAGGATGGAGGAGTAGCAAAAGGCCATTCAAGCCTATACAGCTACCTACGATATAGGCAAAGGAGGGGGAATACACCTGATTAATGCGCAGTGGAGAATGATTTCAATGATGTGCAAGGTTCTGCAACCCTTTGAACTTGCCACACGTGAAGTCAGTTCAGACACTGTAGCCTGAGTCAGGTCATTCCCCTCATCAGGCTTTTGCAGAAGAAGCTGGAGAGATTGAAGGAGGAGCTAAAATGGAGCGATTCCGCTAGGCATGTGGGACTTGTGGATGGAGCCCTTAATTCACTTAACCAGGGTTCACGGGTGGTCAATCTGTTGAAGTCAGAGCACTACATTTTGGCCACCGTGCTCGATCCTAGATTTAAAACCTACGTTGTATCTCTCTTTCCGGCAGACACAAGTCTCCAGAGGTTCAAAGACCTGCTGGTGAGAAAATTGTCAAGTCAAGCGGAACGTGACTCGTCAACAGCTCCTCCTTAACCTTTCTCCCGCAACTGGTGCTGAGAGGAAAAGGCTAAGAATTCCGAGCCCACCCGCTGGCGGTGATGCAGGGCAGTCTGGAGCGAGTGCTGACATCTGGTGCGGACTGAAGAACCTGCCAACGATTACTGACATGTCGTTTACTGTCACTGCATATGATTCTGTCACCATTGAAAGAATGTTGGAGGATTAATTATATGAGTGACTACATCCAAGTAGGCACGTTAGACAGTCCGTACGTATACTGGCAAGAAAAAGAGGCAATTTGGAGGCCCTTTAACAAACTGGCTTTATTTTACCTAAGTTGCCCCCCCCCTCCAGTGTGTACTCCGAAAGAGTGTTTAGTGCAGCCGGTCACCTTGTCAGCAATCGGCGTACGAGGTTACTTCCACAAAATGTGGAGAAGATGATGTTCATCAAAATGAATTATAATCAATTCCTCCGTGGAGACATTCACCAGCAGCAATTGCCTCCAGAAAGTACACAGGGACCTGAGATGGTGGATTCCAGTGGGGACGAATTAATAATCTGTGAGGAGGAGGATGTACACAGTTAAAGGGGTGAGGAATTGGACGATGAGGAGGAGGTGGACATCTTGCCTCTGTAGAGCCAGTTTGTGCAAGGAGAGATTGATTGCTTCTTTTTTGGTGGGGGCCCAAACCAACCAGTCATTTCAGTCACAGTCGTGTGGCAGACCCTGTCGCTGAAATGATGGGTTTGTTAAAGTGTGCATGTCCTGTTTATACAACATAAGGGTGGGTGGGAGGGCCCAAGGACAATTCCATCTTGCACCTCCTTTTTCTTCAATTTATCTTTGCATCATGTGCTGTTTGGGGACTATTTTTTAAATCTGCCATCCTGTCTGACACTGCAGTGCCACTCCTAAATGGGCCAGGTGTTTGTGTCGGCCACTTGGGTCGCTTAGCTTAGTCACACAGCAACCTTTGTGTACCTCTTTTTTTCTTTGCATCATGTGCTGTTTGGGGACTATTTTTTAAATCTGCCATCCTGTCTGACACTGCAGTGCCACTCCTAGATGGTCCAGGTGTTTGTGTCGGCCACTTGGGTCGCTTAGCTTAGTCACACAGCTACCTCGGTGCAAATTTTAGGACTAAAATTAATATTGTGAGGTGTTCAGAATAGACTGGAAATTAGTGGAAATTATGGTTATTGAGGTTAATAATACTATGGGATCAAAATGACCCCCAAATTCTATAATTTAAGCTGTTTTTGAGGGGTTTTTGTAAAAAAACACCCGATTCCAAAACACACCCAAATCCGACAAAAAAAAATTTCAGGGAGGTTTTATCAAAACGCGTCCGAATTCAAAACACAGCCGCGGAACCGAATCCAAAACCAAAACACAAAACCCAAAAAATTTCCGGTGCACATCTCTAGCTAAAACTAAACAAACTATCTGAAGATAGCAGCCCACTGTAGCCTATGGGTTACAAATCGCAAAGCCAGCCAGCAAGCAAAGGGTTCCTCCGGAATCCTCCCTGTAAATAGCAGCTTTGCATGTGTGGTCAGAGGGACCATGAATGTGCAGTAGTTCCGTTTCCACACTGTATAATACATGATCCTTGGTGCTAATATAATACCAAGATTGCATTAAATATGTGACTAATGATAAAAAAGACCCCAGAGTCAGAGGGTAAGGTTTGGTGAAATGCAGTATTACTGGGAAGTGGGAACCACATTTTCAATTCAATGTAGCTATACTGTACTTAATAATTACATACTTCCTGGTCTTGGCAACTGATACATTCACAATGGCCCAGACTTGTTCCTTGAGTGATGACTCCATCAACCTTATGGCCTAATTCAGATATGATTGCAGCAGCAAATTTGTTAGCAGTTGGGCAAAACCATGGCCCTCATTCTGAGTTGTTCGCTCGCTAGCTGCTTTTAGCAGCATTGCAAACGCTAGGCCGCTGCCCTCTGGGAGTGTATCTTAGCTTAGCAGAATAGCGAACGAAAGAGTAGCAGAATTGCTACTAAATATTTTCTTGCAGTTTCTGAGTATCTCCAGACCTACTCCTAGATTGTGATCAGCTCGGTATGTTTAGTTCCTGGTTTGATGTCACAAACACGCCCTGGGTTCGGCCAGCCACTCCCCCGTTTCTCCAGACACTCCCTCGTTTTTCCCTGACACGCCTGCATTTTTTAGCACAATCCCGGAAAACGCTCAGTTACCACCCAGAAACGCCCTTTTCCTGTCAATCACTCACTGATCAGCAGTGCGACTGAAAAGCGCAGCACGATCAACAGCAAAACTGCTAAGTTTTTAGTTAAATAACTGCCCAACTGCTAAGAAATTTGCTGCTGCGATCAGATCTGAATTACCCCCATAATGCTTTGTTTTTGTTTTATAGAAACTACCCAATAAGAACTTTAAATGTTTTTACAGTAATAAAGATTTTTCATTGCAAAAGGTGTGCGTGACAAATCTGCACTTAGTGGGTTATTCAGAGATGGACGCAGATCTTGCTTCCCGCAGCAACATCTGCGTCCATCTACTCACATGCTGGGGGCAACCCATGAATGCTGGTGGTGCCTTCTGTGCAGGGGTGTCAGCAGTGCAGGGGTGGTGGCAGTGTCCTCTGTGCAGAGGTGCCTGATGTGTAGGCAGTGCAGGGTGACTGTATCGGCAGTGGCAGGGTGCCGGTGGTGTCCTCTGTGTGTGGGTGCCAGCAGGGTCCTCTGTGCAGGAATGTTGGCTGTGTCGGCAGTGCGGGGGAGCCAGCAGTGTCAGTAGCGGGTGGTGGCCAGTGGTGTCCTCAGTGTGTGGGGGGGTGGCGGCAGATAGTATCTTTAAAGCTGTGCCCATTGATCTCTATGTGCAAACGCTAATTTGCTGAGAGCCATGACCGATAGCTCTTTCAGACAATCAGTGGTCAGCCTATAGAATTCAATGGGTCTGGCACACGAGGCAAAACCTCAAGATCCAACAGTTTTTGCCTCGATTTGGGATCCGTGGAGGCATGGAGATCCAAGCTGTGGCTCGGATTGCCTTGGATCTCCTATGTTCAGGCAGCTCAAGTTCTCAGAGAACCAGACCCGCTCATCTCTAGATATAATCAGAATGGAATGGATTAAAAAACACCTGTATTTAATATATGAGATCAAACAAATTAAAAAGCAATTGCAGACAATTAAAAAAGATAAAACATGTAAATTCATTCACATACACATGGCTACATCTGCGGTGGATGGGCACTCTCAGGATGGCTAGGTCTGCCCATGCCAAGCTGCATATTTAGCTGTCCCATTCATTGCGAATGAGGCACGTCTGAGGTGAGTGTGTTCCTTAGACATGCACGTGGTCACACCTATCAAGGCGCAAATTTGCAGAGATGTCACCGGAATGAGTGTAGCTACATCTGTACCCCTTTCCTCTGTTGATGTTATATAAGATTAAGCAGCATATAGTCAATAGTCCTGTTGAATGTGATATAGGATCCCAGTGGTAAGGATGCCAGCGGTCACATGACCGCACCGGCATCCTGACAATTAGAATGCCGACAGGGGATGGGGTAATTACTTTACCCCTCCCCTGTCCCCTAGCCTAACTCTAACATGCCTGAAGCGTTGGCTAGGGCTAAGATAGTGGGGGTGGCGGCTAGGGCTAAGCCACAGAGGGTGATGGCTAGGGCTAAGTTTAGGGGGGTAGTGGCTATGGCAAACGACACCCCTCTAGTGCCTAACCCTAGTCATCATACTGATACTTACCTTTTGGTTGTTGGTGTTTGGTGTTCCTGCGCTGGGATTCCGAGAGGTGTCTGGATTCCGGTATCAGTCACATGATTGCCAGCATCCCAACTGTCGGGATGCTGACCGCATCCCAACCTGTTCCTATTAGAATCTCCAAATAGTGGATAGGTAAATGTGCGATTTTTGTTCTTTCGATTAATTGTGATAATGGGTGATTACAGGTGATTTGCACTCTCACCTATGTTCCCTCTAGGTATCTTAAACTTTCTGGCACATGAATGTGTGTACACATAAACACACATATATATTTGTTAGCTTCTCTTTGAAATTTTGGAAATTGAGCATTTTGTCCACCATCCAGTAATTCCTGGAGGTAAGTTTTAAACATGCAGATCTACCTTGCTCTACTTTATCAATTACTGGTGCTGTTAATCATTAGTATAACGCATTGTCAAACTGTCAATTGACAAAATGTAAAACTATAGTGCTTTTCTTCTGCTTAGTAAGGTCAGTTATGTACTGCCAGTTGCTAAATAATAACAAATGTATGAATTAATGTATGTACGTAGGTGCGTATGTATGCAGTGTTGGACTGGTGCATGAAGGGCCCACCGGGAGAATGCAGTGTTGGAGGCCCATATTTCAGGGTGTGGCCAGTCTACAGAGGGGGTGTGGCATGCACTCAGTGTTATGTCAATAACATCGAGTCCTATGGATGGGAACCAGCATGTGTGGCTAAAAGCAAACTTAATTGAACAAAACCACAAGGTTGACCTCTACTGACCTTCTGGTTTTGTTCAGTTAAGTTTGTGGTCAGTCACACATGCTGTTTCTCATACATAAGAGTCAATATTATTTACATAACACTGAGTTCTATGAGATGCCCCCAGCCAATCACCAGCGGAGCTCCTCAGAAGCTCTAAACTGATTGGCTCAGGGGTTTCCCAGTGACAGGAGTCACCCGGATCCCCGTCATTCGCGCAGAGGAGCAGTATGTAACAACACATACTGCTCCTCAGTCCGAGATGGATCAGTATGGCATTTTTTTTTTTGTTTTGTTAACCCTGTGGTTGCCTACATGGACCCAAGAGGACAGAACTACACTGGACAAAGGTGAGTATATTTTTTACAGGTACCCAATGGGTTCTACTGGACAAGTCGATGTGAATGGTGACGTGTGATGTACAATAGGTAAGTATATGTGAGTGTGAGTGTGCAAGAGTGATTTATTAAAGTTATACTGTCACGGTGTGTGTGTTGTGTGTTTATTGGAATATTTATTTTACAGGTGGAACTACAACTACTAGCGGGCCCTTTAATAAGGCCCGCATGCTGGTCCTTGTGGTTCTCCAAGCATCAGCCTGCGGGGGAGGCTTGATGGGACCTGCAGGTCCTCAGCAAAAGACAATACTTTTTTAAACACAATGTATGGCTATCGGCCTGCCATCCACAGCCAACGGATGGCAGGGACAGCCCCGGGCTTCATCCCTGGCCCTTGGGTGCCTAGATGGGGGGGATCCATTTATTATAGGAGTCCCCATTTCCCCAGGGAATCCTGTCCAGGGGTAACTAGTTGGGGGGGTGATGCTGCAGCCGCAGGGACCTGTATAAAAGTGTCCCCCGGATAAGGCATTACCTCCCTGGCTAGTGGAGCCCAGTGCTAGTTTCAAAAATATGGGGTATCCCAACGTATTTTTCCCCCCATATTTTTGGAACCAGGACCAGTCCAAGAGCCCGGTGCTGGTTGTTAAAATACGGGGGAACTGTACATATTTTATTCCCCAAATTTTTGCAACCAGGACCAGCTTTTTAACTACTGTAAGCATGCACGGATCTCACTGATTTGTACATGTTTCTGCCTAAATCACCAGTCTGAACCTGGTCTATTATTCTGGCGATTTTTGGTAATGTTTTGTGTGCAAATGAAAAAATCACACCCTAGTACATTTGCGGTTTTCTGGATGCAATTGAGTAGAGGCTAAAAACATGCGATTTTCCCCATAACTGCAACCTATTACATTTGTGATTTTCTTGAAAATGTGTGATTTGGCAGTGAAAATCACATGTTCCACAAAATCTATTACATTTAGCCCATTATCTGAAAATAAAGTAAGATATGTATTTTGTGTAGACACTGACACATTTTACAAAGAATCAGAAAAAAGCATCAAAGTGTATGTGCAATTGTTGCTTTGTGAGGCAGTGTTTTGTAACTGTGTAAAACAAAAAAGAACATCCGCAACTTATAATAGTCAGCCCATTAATGTTTCAGTGCAACTTGTTTTACAGAAGCTACAAATAAATAAAATAACAACAACAGCACCAACATTAATGTAAAGTATAATTCAATTTTCCAATAGATATAAAAAAGTAATATGCTAAACGAGATGGTCAGGATTAATTTTCAGCAGGGGGAAAATAATTAGAATCACACTTTTCCACTGACGGCAGAGAAAATGTAAACAATACTTCCCTCCAGGCAAGTGCTTTATCAAGTCGACAGATGCATTTGAATTTCCATGGGCGGGGGGCAAAATAGGTTACGTGTCATTGTAATAGAAAGTCCTTACCATTAAATGGACTACAGACTGTATTAGTGGGCCTGTCTGTGACTAATCCACCAACTTTAGGCCTACATGAAAACACTATTGCAGAGTGTAGTTTTATCCCATGCACTTCTTGAAGGTTGGGGAAGCAATAATGCAAGACTTCATTGAATTTTCTAGGAACAACGGAGTTCTAATACTCAAGTTTAGACATGCATTTACTATAAATAATCCATCTCTAGCTATGTGTTTCTATGTAGCCATCCATCTTTATATACAAACACACACATGTCCCATTTTAGCTGTCCATCTGAATGTATAGTAAACATACACTGCATTTTCTTTAATTTGTAGTTCAGTCTAAAACAGACAAATGTTTGTTTTAATGACCATTATGCTCCATGCAAACAGAAAAGACTTGAAAATAAGATGATATTTAACAGAACAGCTAGCTTGCATGTGCACATGCTTACCTACAAAACTGTTCCTCATTTTCAGAACAGTTAAGGTTCCATCGAATTCTCGGTTCTTCACTGTTTAACGCCTTTTACATTTATTTTACTACTGTCGATCTCAGACACTTTTCATTAGTAAACAATGAAACATTTTTTTTTAACAATGAGTTCAAAACTGTCCTAAGAAAATATTTACAACTTATTATATAGGGTATATTAGAGCTGAGAGTGTTCGGTTCTCAGAGAACCGAACCCTACCGAACTTCACCATTTGAGCCCGGATCCGAGTCTGGCTCGGGTTTTCCCACCTGACTCGGAAACCAGAACAGGGCAAAACGTCATCATCCCGCTGTCAGATTCTCGCGGGGTTTGGATTCCATATAAGGAGCCACGCGTTGTCGCCATTTTTACTCCGGCATTGTAGAGTGTACAGAGAGGACGTGTCTCCATTCTCTTGGTGTCCATGTCTTGTGGTGTATTTGTCCAGTCACAGTGGTTGTGTCCTCTTGCTGCCATATGTCCATTGCTGCTGTGTTGTGTTGCATCAGTTCAGTGGTGGTGCATTGTGCTGCAACAGTCCAGTGGTAGTGTCCTGTGCATCAGCCATTAGTCATTCCAGTGACCAGGCAGTCACAGTGGTAAACTCTGCTGCCATATGTCCACTGCTGCTGTATAATGATAATATAAATAATAATAATAATAATAACAACAAGTCCCTTACAGTGTTGCTGCATTTTCCTGCATCAGACCAGTGGTAGTGTCCTGTGCTTCAGCCATCAGTCATTCCAGAGACTAGGCAGTCACAGTGGTATACTCTGCAGCCATATGTCCACTGCTACCATATAATAATAAATTATAATAACAAGTCCCTTACAGTGTTGCTGTGTTGTCCTGCATCAGACCAGAGGTAGTGTCCTGTGCATCAGCCATCAGTCATTCCTGTGCCGCATATTGTGTTATATAACTCCAGAAAAATAATGGAGAACAAAAATTTGGAGGATAAAATAGGGAAAGATCAAGAACAACTTCCTCCTAGTGCTGAAGCTGCTGCCACTAGTCATGACATAGACGATGAAATGCCATTGTCGTCTGCCAAGGCCGATGCCCAATATAATAGTAGAGGGCATGTAAAATCCAAAAAGCCGAAGTTCAGTAAAAAGACCACAAAAAAGAAATGTAAATGGTCTCAGGAGAAATGAAAACTTGCCAATATGCCATTTGCAACACGGAGTGGCAAGGAATGGCTAAGGCTCTGACCTATGTTCATGACTAGTGGTTCAGCTTCACATGACGATGGAAGCCCTCAACCTCCATTTTGCCATTTAATTCCAGTGATTTGGACGTATAATTCCAGTGATTTTGCCATTTAATTCCAGTGATTTGGACGTATAATTTCAGTGATTTTGCCATTTAATTCCAGTGATTTGGACGTATAATTTCAGTGATTTTGCCATTTAATTCCAGTTATTTGGACGTATAATTCCAGTGATTTGGACGTATAATTCCAGTTGGAATTGTTTGTGTCGCTTGGCTTAGTCATACAGCTACCTCATTGCACCTCTTTGACATCTTTGCATGAGGTGCTGTTTGGGGCCTAGTTTTTGAAAAGTGCCATCCTGTCTGACACTGCCGTATGAGCCCAGGGGTACTGTTGTATTAGTCCCGGGGTACTGACGTATAAGTCCACCAATTGCAGAATGTTTTAAAAATGACAGGGGCGTGCTGGAGATGCTGTCAGTGGACTGAACAATTGCGGCCCACTCTCAACATTCAGCCACTGTGTGACACTACTAGATGGGCCAGGTGTTTTTGTCGCTTAGCTTAGTAATACAGCAACCTCTGTGCTCCTTTTTTCTTCTTTGCATCATGTGCTGTTTGGGGCCTTTTTTATATCTGCTCTCCTGTCTGCCACTACAGTGCCACTCCTAGGTGGGCCAATTGTTTGTGTCGCTTGGCTTAGTCATACAGCTACCTCATTGCACCTCTTCTACATCTTTGCATGAGGTGCTGTTTGGGGCCTTTTTTTAGATATCTGCCCTCCTGTCTGCCACTGCAGTGCCACTCCTACATGGGCCAATTGTTTGTGTCGCTTGGCTCAGTCATACAGCTACCTCATTGCACCTCTTCTACATCTTTGCATGAGGTGCTGTTTGGGGCCTAGTTTTGAAAAGTGCCCTCCTGTCTGACACTGCAGTGCCACTCCTAGATGGGCCAGGTGTTTATGCCGCACACTTGTGTCACTTGGCTTAGTCATAAAGCAGCCTCGGTGCACCTCTTTTTCTTCTTTGTATCATGTGCTGTTTGGGGCCTTTTTTTATATGTCTGCCCTCCTGTCTGACACTGCAGTGCCACTCCTAGATGGGCCAGGTGTTTGTGCAGCACACTTGTGTCATTTAGCTTAGTCATACAGCCACGTCGGTGCAATCTTTTGGTCTAAAAACAATATTGTGAGGTGTTCAGAATAGACTGGAAATGAGTGGAAATGAATGTTATTGAGGTTAATAATACCGTAGGATCAAAATTACCCCCAAATTCTGTGATTTTAGCCATTTTTATGTTTTTTTCAAAAATCATCCAGATCCAAAACCAAAACACGAAAGGGTGGTTTTGGCAAACCCAAGCCAAAACCAAAACACGAAAGTGGAATTAGAACCAAAACCAAAACACAAAACACGAAAAGTGCCAGCCGCACATCTCTATGTATCACTCACACTTCTTCATAAATTTAAACCACTACCAGATTGTATATAAACATCTTATATCACTTGGTAAATATTTTCTCACTCTTATATTGTAAACAGTAACGGCTCTTGCCATTGGCAAGCAGGCTTTTTGCTGTCCCGAGGGCACCGCCGTTTCAAGAACCGCATCCTGACTCCCGCTCCCCCTCCCCGGCTGCAGCAGGCGCCACTGACTGACGCTAGAGGTCATAATTGACCTCTAGTGACTGTGCAGCGCTGCTATGGGAGAGTTGTCATGACGTCTCTCCCATAGAGATGAGTTGGCGGCCAGATATGGAGAGCAGCGCAGCAGCGGTCAGGAAGCAGGAGCAGGACTGGTAAGTATTGTGTTGTTTTTTTGTGTGTTTGTAAGCGGCGCAACTGGGGCATAGCTACAGGGGTCACAACTACTGGGGGCACTGCTACAGGGGGCACAACTACAGAGGGTACAGCCACTGGGGGCACTGCTACATGGGACACAGCTAGAGGGGGCAAATCAACTGGAAGCACAGCTACTGGGGGCATAGCTACAGGGGGCACAGCTACAGGGGTCACAACTACTGGGGGCACAGCTACTGGGGTCACAACTACTGGGAGCACAGCTACTGGGGGAAAATCTACTGGGGGCACAGCTAGGGGTCACAGTTACTGGGGCACAGTTATTAGTGCCACAACTACTGGGGGCACAGCTAATGGGGGCAAATCTACTGGGGGCACAACTACTGGGGTCCCAGCTACAGGGGTCACAGCTACTGGGTGCACAACTACTGGGGGCACAGCTACAGGGGGTGCACAAGTACAGAGGGATAACTGTGGACATGCCCCTACCCTATGAAGAAACCACGCACCTATTTTGGGGTGAGCGCCTTCAGCATGCACAAACTCTTTTTTCCCTTGGGGGGGTGCCACAGGAAACTTTCGTCCTGCGTGCCACAAGGTCTAGAACCTGCCCTGATTGTAAATATTCATTAACCCTATCACGGACTATCAGATGATGCAAGTTTTGTTAAATTGAGTCATCAGAGCCCCACCACCTCTGCATGGTGTCATAATTCATGGCATTGCCACCCTCATATCCCCTCCAAGAACTCTTTTTAACAAACTGTAAAACCAACTTAACCCAACCAAATAATGGCCCTCATTCCGAGTTGATCGGTCGCAAGGCGAATTTAGCAGAGTTACACACGCTAAGCCTCCGCCTACTGGGAGTGTATCTTAGCATCTTAAAATTGCGACCGATGTATTCGCAATATTGCGCTCACAAACTACTTAGCAGTTTTAGAGTAGCTCCAGACTTACTCTGCCTGTGCGATCAGTTCAGTGCTTGTCGTTCCTGGTTTGACGTCACAAACACACCCAGCGTTCGCCCAACCACTCCCCCGTTTCTCCGGCCACTCCTGCGTTTTTTCCGGAAACGGTAGCGTTTTCAGCCACACTCCCATAAAACGGCCTGTTTCCGCCCAGTAACACCCATTTCCTGTCAATCACATTACGATCGCCGGAGCGATGAAAAAGCCGTGAGTAAAAATACTATCTTCATAGCAAAGATACTTGGCGCAGTCGCAGTGCGAATATTGCGCATGCGCACTAAGCGGAATTTCACTGCGATGCGATGAAAAATACCGAGCGAACGACTCGGAATGAGGGCCAATGTAACAGCCAAGAACAGCTAGCATTTAAAGGTGCACATGTAAAAGTTTTCAGAAAGGTGTAGTAAATTTGTCAAAGTCAGAAAAATGTCTCAATGCACGTTGCCATATTTGCACCGCACACTGGTCCGTGCTGCGCATGCGTATGCTCTCCCGTGGAAGCGCATACCCGCAATAGCGTGCACTCGCACGCGCGGTATGCGCATTTACGGTAGAGTTTATGTGATCGTAGCGTGCGACTCATTAGTTACAAATGTTCACAATTAATGTAGTTTATAGATCATGATCCCTTTGATAGTTTCTGTAAGTTTGGTTAAAGTACAATGTCCCAGAGCTGAGGAATCCCTCTTTGCATCGTACGAAGGGTCTAACAGGAATCATATTGCAGTGTTTGGTACCCATCGGAAGAGTATTTAATTAGCAATATTCCGGTGTTGGTTTGGAGCGTATTAATCGCTCGTGCGAATAGTTATGGACATAAGAAGTTTATGTCCATTTCTATGATTTACACATACTCAGGTATGCGGCGGGAAACCCAGTTTCCCACCCACCTGAGCTGTTGGAAATCGTCACAGCCCACCTGTATGAATCACCCTATGACCTTTTGTTATGATGCAGGGCCGAATTCCTTCGGCCAATGGACAATGGGATTGTAGGGACTAGGAGATTGCATTGTGTGTGGGGCATAAATAGGCAGGCCGACCATATCCAAACTCACTCTCTCATCAACGGTTATCTGCTGATAATCGGGAGCTGGATATCGAGGCGCTGGCGATCATACCCTTTGTGCGTAAGTTCTCTCCATAATCATTGTCTTTCTGCGAGCCAATTTCTCTCTCTCTCTCTCTCTATCTCTCTCTCTCCTCTTTTCTCTTAAATACCTTATAGTATTATAGTATGGTATTGTATTTCATTTAGGTCAGCGTAGTATTGTCTTATTGTATTTATTGTTTAGTTCTGTGGTTAGGAGGTCTCTGTTATATTGTAGTGTATCATATGTACTGTTATCCCCTTTTACAAGTATATTAGATATAATACAGTTAATAGGCTTTGGAAACCTAAACCAGTATCAGTGTATTTACTATAGTGTTAAGTGTTCACTTGAGCGTCGGTGACGCTCAATCAGCTTTGTAGTTAGTCAGGTTACACAAGGTTGCATTTACACCCTGTACTCACATTAAGGTATTCTGTGTGTTTCATCGGTATAAAGTTTAACATAAAGGTATAGTGTTGTGAGCGTCTGCATCGCTGGTGACCTCCTCGTGGTCTCTAGCGTACGCTACGTTACAGCGAATCTTTCCCCTAGACATAACCAATAACGTGTCCTGTGATCCCTGGGCCGTGAGCGAACGTGACGCCTGAGCGTCTCGCCTACGGCTGAGCGATCGTTACGCAACTAGCGTACCATTACGGTACTTCTTAAGTAAACAGCGTACAGTGTTCTTAGCTTCATAAAGGGTTGTTTATACGACAAAGGAATTTAGCATTGTCAATTGCGGGCTCGTCCTATACTTCTCACATCTGCACTAGGTAGATCAGCAGACATTATCCCTCCAGCAAAGGGTGGGAGGTTGTCTCGCAGTTGCTGACGGGATAAGCGTCTGCTTCGCTTAGATAAAGAGTGCTGAAGGAACCCGGTAACCGGAAGTAAGAACAAAACGCTTGTGTCTTTTTTAAAACTGTTTATTTTTCTTTTGTCTTGCGTACGCATACATACCTGCATTTCTTTTCACTTGTGTATTTCATTTTTTCGTATATTTTTTAAAACTGTTTATTTTTCTTTTGTCTTGCGTACGCATACATACCTGCATTTCTTTTCACTTGTGTATTTCATTTTTTCGTATATCACTATTCCTGTTTGCCAAATTTTATAGTTGATAGAAAGTGCTAAAAAGAGATTTGCTGTTATTTCATAGTAGAGGTGATAGTTAAAGTATAGAACAAACACACGGTTTGTCTGAGATACAAGGCAGTCAGTGTGGATTGCGGTAGATGATCAGGGATCATTTACATTGATAAAAAAATATTGTGTTACGGTGGATCCTTTGCATTGCGTACACGTGTCGCTAACAAAGACTAGCGTACGCAATCCAAAGGCAGACGCACGCAGCGTTCATTACGCAACGTAGCGTCCGGTTACGCTCACGTAGCTCAAGTCACGAAAAAGTTGAATTAGCGCAAGGCGATAATTAACGCACAGCGGTAGATAACGCGAAGCGGTAAATAACGCAAATCTGTTTTTAGAAAATCTGAAATTTAGTTTAACAGATCCTGCTCCTAATTGGTAACACTCTTGGCCTGAAGACAATTTCTGCGCAGAAATAGATATAGAAACAAAGTGTACATGTGTTGAGTGAGTGTGTTTTGTATACAAAAGTTTATATAACTTTAAGGTGGAACCAAAAGGAAAGCCGGGTACTCGTCAAGGGACATACGTGTAAGTGACATATACGGTGGCTAGGGAGGCATCCCTGGTTAAATAATATTTGAGCATTAGAGTATAGCGGACCATAAGGTAACAAGACCAGGAGGTCATAAGGTAACAAGACCAGGAGGTCATAAGGTAACAAGACCAGGAGGTCGTAAGGTAAAAGGTCCGCTATAAAAGTCCAGTGGCACAACGCCTGGGGTGTTGGTGCAGAACCCATATAGGCCATAAGCTCTTGCTGAAGGAATCGCGGCCGGAAACATCGATTCCATTGGTCTTTCAGTACATGACAAGTAGTGCTCGTGTACTGAACGATTGGACCGCACGTAATTGTGTGCAGTAGTTAGTGATCTGACCTAATACCATTAGAGTAAAGTGGTCACAAACGCTATTTGTACATTCTGACGTGATTTGTGTAATTTTTTATTTTTGGAAGGGAAGTTCGCTGGTCACTCAGGAACTATCTAACAACCCCAACTTTACTGGAAAGAGTAAGTGTCCTGCGGGTAACCCTCATATGTTCCAGTAAACTGAAGGTTCCATAGGGGCCCTGTATCGAGTACGCCAGCACCACGTCGGTGTGATCAGGTCGTATTGGTCGAGGTGGGCGAGTGAGTGGGGTACTCGGTAAACCGCCACCGCCGGCCTACTGTGGAGTAATTTGGTTGTCTGAAAAGGCTTGCTGAAAACCTTGATACAGAGATCCAAGGAGGACTAAGCAACACCTGCAGACTATGGGGGCCAGTTGCTCAGGTAGGGGGCGATCAACCCTGGTTCAGGTTGATTCTGTGAACCGACCAGTTGGGTCGGCATGATATGTAATGTGTGAAAAATATGGAATTCACACCGAATCTTTATGTGATGAATGGGAGAGAATGACTGTACAAGACAGGGACAAATTCCCAAGAATAGGTAGCTTCAGTACAGAAGTGTTACAAAATTTAAGGAGGAGGATATGTCTCGTAAAATCAACAAAGAGACGAATTCAACATCATGATTGTTTACAGTTATGGCACCAGGAAGGTGAGATACAGAGAGGTTTGGCTCTGGCGGCAGGATCTGGGGCAGTCAGGAAGTTGATTGCCACAGCTCCTCCTCCACCATACATTGCAGGAGAGAAGTTGATTGCGGAGAGAAACGCACTGGGTTGTAAAACACAAACTCTTAGTAACCCTGTAAATGTTAATGATGTTAACCAAATAACTCATGCAAGTATTAACCCGTGCAAGATGTACCCTGTTTTGAACCTTCCTCAGGAGTGTGATCAAGAAGACGATTCAGCAACAATTTCAGCTCTCTCTCTTGCAGCCACCATAGCAGAGACCACAGTAGGCACAGCGACACCCACGAGATTAGTGAAAGCCCCTAGCGGAGGGATAGGTGAGGTCGTGTCAACGGGTAAGTACGGCACCATGCACTACACTGAAACAATTGTACCACAACAAGCTGTAGAATCTACACAGGAAGAGGCTGTTAGAATTGCTCCTGTAAGGGTAATAGCAGTCCCCAATGGAAAAACAGATGTCTCTGGAGCCACTCCCATAAGGAACATTGCCATGTACACTCCATTTTCCAGAATGGAATTAAGAACAATAGTGTCCGAATTTCCTGACCCCAGGAAGGATTTAGTTGCTAGCCAAAAATACATCAGGGATTTAGGTAACACGGTAGAACCCAACAACAAGGATTGGCAGATACTGCTAAGAGCTTGTTTACCTTCCAATGTTGATGCAACTCAGTTTTTAGCTGATTGTGCATTGGATAAAGATGTACCGCTTACAGACGTGTACAACAAGGATAATGTAAAAAGGATAAATTTACAGCTAAAAGAGTATTTCCCAGCCGTTGTTAAATGGAATAAAATATTTTCCATTAAGCAAAAGGAGTCCGAAACGGCAACAGAATATTTTCACCGGACACTATTAGAAATGGCAAAATACACTGGTATAGAAGACATTAAGACCAACCCAAACCATCGAGAAGTAGCAGTATCTGTACTGATGGATGGTTTGAAAGAAACATTAAAAGCTAGGGTACAGACCACGCAGCCATGTTGGCGAGGTCTGTCAGTGTCCACCTTGAGAGAGGCTGCTATTGATCACGACAGAAACATCACTAGGCACAGGGAATCGCAAAGTGATAAGTTGATGTCCGTAAGTATACAGGCGCTGACCACAAGGCAGCCTGCGTATGTACCACCGAATCCTGTGGGTAAGGCAAGTGTAATAACATGTTTTTCTTGTAACAGACCGGGACACTTTGCACGAGAATGTAGAACAAAGAATGTACAAAGGTCTTTTCAACCCCCTAGACAACAACACAACACACGACATTGGGAGCAGGGTCCACAGAGGCGGAGTTTTGAGCCACATACAGGGGAAACAAAAAGATATCCCCCAAACAGAGACTGGCATGCCTCTGGTAGCTCCCAGCTAACTCCCTCACAAGTAGTTGCTGCCAGCGGGATTCAGGGAGGTCAGCATACCCAATAGGGGTGTGGCCATACCTGTAATCTGCAGCCAGTTAAGTTGATTGCTAGTCTTGGAAACGAACCAGAAATTGCAATCAATGTAGCTGGTAAAACTTTAAACTTTCTTGTAGACACAGGGGCGGCCAAGTCAGTGATAAATTCGACAGTGGGCATGAGAACCACTGGTAGGACAATTCCAGCCATGGGAGTAACAGGAGTAGTCCAGCACTACCCTGTTAGCAAACCAGCCGAGATTACAATAGGGCCTTTGCATACCAAGCATTCCTTTTTGCTGGCTGCATCTGCACCAACTAATCTCCTGGGAAGAGACTTACTATGTAAAATGGGTTGCGTCATTTATTGTACTCCTGAAGGTGTATTCTTGGACATCCCTGAGAATCACGCTCAGGAAGTACGAGACATGTTAGACTCCCCATCAAAATTAATGTCACACACCATTATGACAAATAGGAACCCATCCCAGGTAGAAGAGATGACATCTCAGATACCAGAGTCACTTTGGACAAAAGATGGACAGGACACTGGATTAATGGCAAACGCAGCTCCAGTAGTAGTACAAGTAAAAGAAGGTAGGATAGCTCCAAAAATCCCACAGTATCCTCTGAAGCCAGAGGTGGAGTTAGGAGTTTTTCCCGTAATAGAGCGCTTGCTACAACAGGGCATTCTAGTAAGAACGTCCAGCACAGCAAATAGTCCCATCTTCCCTGTTAAAAAGAGTGGGGGGAGGGGTTACAGGCTAGTGCAGGATCTAAGGGGGATTAACAAAATAGTTGAGAGTCAGTTCCCCGTAGTGCCTAATCCAGCTGTCATCCTAATGCAAATTCCTCCCACTGCCAAATTTTTCACTGTTATTGACCTCTGCTCCGCTTTCTTTTCGGTACCTCTGCACCCTGACAGCCAATATTTGTTTGCATTCACATACAGAGGAGTCCAATACACGTGGACTCGGTTACCCCAAGGTTTCATAGATAGTCCAAGTATATTTTCTCAGGCTTTGCATGATTGTTTACAGTCTTTCCAACCAGACAGTGGATCAGTATTGATACAGTATGTGGATGATTTATTACTGTGTTCAGATTCACTGGAAGCATCTCTGAAGGATACGAAACAGCTCCTGTTTCATCTTTCAGACACAGGTCACAAGGTCTCCAAAGACAAGTTGCAATTATGCCAAGCTAAGGTAAAATACTTGGGACACTGTCTAACACAAGGACTGAGACACCTGACCGCTGATAGAATCCAAGCCATTAGAGACATGACACTGCCACAAACCCAGCAACAGATCAGGACGTTTTTAGGAATGTGTGGGTATTGCCGTAATTGGATCCCAGGGTTTTCCATATTGGCACTACCTTTGCAGGAAATGGTCTCCTCAAACAAACCTGATCGGATTTCGCATACAGACGAATCTGAAACAGCATTTGAGAGACTCAAACAGTGTCTAACGCAGGCACCTGCACTAGGTATGCCAGACTATGGGAAACCCTTTGAACTATACGGAACAGAAAGTGCTGGGTGCGCAGCAGGTGTACTAACACAAAAACACGGTGATGCCAGCAGGCCAGTTGCATACTACAGCGCTCAGCTAGATACGGTAGCGCGGTCCCTCCCCACATGCTTGCGTAGCGTTGCAGCGATAGCATTGCTAGTGACAAAAAGCGAAGATGTCGTGCTAGGCCACAACCTCACAATCCATACACCGCATGCGGTATCTGCCTTATTGAATTCTGCCCAAACCAGACACGTCTCATCAGCAAGGTTTACGAGATGGGAATTGGCATTAATGGCCCCCGTAAACATCACCATAAGGAGATGCAGTGCATTAAACCCTGCAACATTTCTCCCAGGTGTGCCTGGACAGGCACAAAGGGTGGGAGGTGAGAGTGATGGGGAAGGAGGATTTAATGCAAAGGAAGATACACATGATTGTATGGAATATTTGACCCAAAATTTTACCGCAAGGCCTGACATCAGTGACAATCCACTAGAAGATGCAGAACTCACGTTCTACACGGACGGTAGTTGTCACAGACAGTCAGACTCGGGAGACTTGTGTACTGGATACGCAGTCGTAGATGACCAAGACACCATAGAAGCGGAACCACTAGGCCCACCTCACTCAGCCCAGGTTGCTGAACTGGTCGCCCTAACCAGAGCATGTGAATTGGCTAAGGGTAAGTCTGCCAATATCTACACCGATTCTAGATACGCGTTCGGGGTAGTCCATGATTTCGGAGCCCTATGGCGGCTCAGAAATTTCATGACGGCAGCTGGTACACCGATAGCGCATGCAGCTCACATAAAAAGGCTTCTAACAGCGATACAGGAACCCGACAGAGTGGCTGTTATCAAATGTAAAGCACATACATATAGCCAAGACCCAGTATCCCTTGGTAACAGCCGAGCAGACGAAGCCGCAAAGCTTGCAGCTGCTACCCCCACACGGACAGACACCACACAGTTGATGGTATTTAATACCATCAACACACAGAAGTTGTGTGAAATGCAGAATTTGTGTTCCACTCAGGAGAGAGCAGTCTGGAAGGCAAAGGGATATGGCCAGGAGTCCTCAGGGCTCTGGACGGATGGACATGGTAAACCAGTGGCCCCCAGGGCATACCTTCCGTGTCTGGCTGAAGCAGCTCACGGGCTGACTCATCTAGGCAAGGAGGGGATGTGCAAATTGGTAAGAGCATACTGGTGCGCCCCAGGATTCTCCTCTCATGCTAGTAAAAGAGCAATGTCATGCCTTACCTGTCTGAGAAAGAATATTGGAAAGGCAATACCTACAGAACCATCCCATATCCCACCTGCCGGCGGCCCTTTCCAAGTAATACAAATTGACTTCATTCAATTGCCCCCATGTAGAAATTTAAAGTATGTACTTGTCTGTATAGATGTTTTCTCAAATTGGGTCGAAGCTTTTCCAGCAGCTACAAATACCGCTATGTTTACAGCTAAGAAAATTGTGCAGGAATTTGTATGTAGATATGGTATCCCTAGAATCATTGAAAGCGATAGGGGTACCCATTTTACAGGTGATGTCTTCCAAGGAATGTGTAAGTTGATGGGAATTGATAGCAAGCTGCACACTCCGTACCGTCCACAGGCGAGTGCGAAGGTCGAAAGAGTGAACAGCACTATTAAAAATAAATTGAGTAAAGTAATGGCAGAGACAGGATTGACGTGGCCAGAAGCTTTACCCATTGTTTTGTATAGCATCAGAACCACTCCCAGGTCCCCTCTTAATCTGTCCCCTTTTGAAATCTTGTTTGGTCGACAACCGCATGTCATGATTAACCCTCAGGATGATTTGAAATGTAACAATGAAGTAACTGTAAAGTACTTGATTAACATGAGTAAGCAGTTGAGGAATCAAAATGATAATCTGAAGTTGGTGATTCCTGATTTACCAGATAGTAATTGTCATGACATTGAAACTGGGGATTATGTAATGATACGAAATTTTCTACGCTCAGGTTGTCTTATTGATAGATGGGAAGGACCATACCAGGTCTTATTGACTAGCACCACAGCATTGAAGGTTGCTGAGAGAGAGACTTGGGTCCATTCATCCCACTGCAAGAAGGTTGCTGATCCAGAGAAGTCCCGTGATAAGGAACAGACGGTAGAGGTTGTATCACTGGAGTGTCTGTTCCAGGAGGACTGAGGCGGCACCTGAGCCTTGAAGACCGAAAGCAGCTGTCGACTCCCCTCTCCCTTTTATTGTTTTCTCCACTTCCCATCCCCTCTCCCTTAAAATTTCTTTTTCCCCCTTCTCATTCTTCTCTATTTCCTCCTCAAAGATGGACTTGCCCCAAGAGACTGTGATCCGGATTTTGATGTTGACCATGATGTTGACCAGAGCAGTCTATTCCGGCGAGAGTACCATAGAGGTCGAGAGAGGTTCTGGAATGGGTTCCGATTATGATGATGGAGGCGTAGTTTTCCAAGATCAACCAATCCAACAAGCAAAGGCGAGTATCAGAAAACGATCCGATAGAAGAAATTGTGATGGATTGTTAGCTGAAGAAAATTGTATCTGTAGGCTCTGTGATAATCTGGTTGAAGATGGATGCATAAAGAAATGCCAATCTAGTTTTAATATCCATATAGACCGGCATCCATTGAGTGACTATCACTCCTTAGTGGGTAACGTGTTAAACCAAACAGATTGTTGGGTATGCTCTCAAGTACCTCAGGGTCACAGTAAATCAGGGCTAGTACCATTTCCTTTAACGTTAGGGGAGGTACTTGAGCTAAGTGGTGGGAGACCGGTGGACCGGAGGTTTAACATCTCCAGCCCTCCTAGTTTGAAGCTCCACCAATACCATGTGGATAGGTCCCTCATATGTTTTAACATCTCCAATCCCAGAAAACCGGGAAATTGGGAAGTGTCATGGAGCAACCTTACCATGACCTTTTCACACAGAGCAGATAGAATGCCTACAGATACAGAGCTCGTACGCCACATAGCCAGTAGAGGAAAATCTTTCCGGTATCGATATACCTTAGGAAATAGGATTACTAGAGTTGGAGAGGTATCACCAGGATACTGTGCACATATCGTACAAACCGATACGTGCATTAGGCAGATGGAAGAATTAGGGTCAGGAGATTTCACCTGGAAGGTTTGTAACATGGTCATGTCCTTCTCCGTCCCATATGTTCTCCCCGATGATGCATATTTCATATGCGGGAGAAAGGCGTACAAGTGGCTTGCCCCAAACTCTGAAGGATTGTGCTATATTGGAAAAGTATTGCCCGAAGTGATGACTGTTACACATGACAAAATGAAGGACATACACCGTGGTGCCCAAGCTCCTTATACTCACACTCATTACGAGCACCGAGTTAAAAGACAACTGTCAGAAAGATTAGAGCATCCGGCCTCTGATCTTATCCATGAATCCACCGGGATTCAGGTTCTGGTAGCGTTAGATTTCACTCGTACCGCTCGAGGAGTGATGAATTATAGATACATTTCCGCACTCGCCAATTTGTTAGATAATATCACTGAAATGTATGATGACACGTTTAGATACACTGGAAGAGAACTTCAAGCTTACAAAACAGAACTAGTTCAGCATAGGATGGTTCTTAATTATCTTACAGCAGTAACAGGCGGATATTGTGTTACATTGGCAACACAGTACGGCATAAAGTGTTGCACGTATATCACCAATAGCACCGAGGATCCGGTAGAGGTCATAGACCAAAAGATGGATGATATTCTGCAATTAAAGTGGGAATTTCGTCGAAAACACAATCTCACCCTTGCTGCTGTAGGTAATGAGCTGACTGGTTGGGTGTCATGGTTGAACCCGCGAAATTGGTTCTCCGGTTTGGGAGAGTGGGCTCAAGGAGTCATAATGGATGTTGGAAAGTTTCTACTGTGTATTTTGGGTGTCGTTATATCGTTTGGATTGATATTTAGATGCGGGCAGGCTTTGATGAGGTGTAAACAAAGTACGAAAGTGATGAGCTTGAGGAGTGAGGAAACTGTAATTAACCTGGATTTGATTTATGACCCAATGCTAGAAACCATGACGTAATGATGTAATGAGTATACGGTCCGTCTTTCACCCATTTCTATGTTTTCCTCCGAGGTACAAAGACCCACGTAGACGAAGGATTTGATGAGCCAAGGGGCCGACAACGGAAAGATGGAAAGAAGAAGAGCAGACGACCTGATATACAAGATTTTGATGGACAATGCCATGGGTACCCCAGTTTCCCTAGGAACTTTAAAATCACGCTAGCCCAACATTTTTGTAAATCCATGGACGTTGTTTGCTTTACTCACGATTTATGAGCAAAAGCACAAAGAAGAAGACTCCAATCAACCGACACCAATCAAGACCTCAATCGACGAATGTACATTTCCCTGACATAGAATACCATTGCATTTTCCATAAGTGTTCTCTATCTTCATCTCTACAACCCTCAGGTAATGACACACATAGACGATAGGGAATTCAGGCACAGATATCAGCAACCACATACCTCCCCCATTCATGTATCATCAACTAAAATGTGCATCCCCATTTTGTTACAACCACAGCCGAAATGAGCTCGGTAAAGTTTGACAGCCCATCCACAGACCTGTACCGCAGGATAAGAAGGAATTCAAATGTATACTTCGCAATACCTCGAAGCTTGATTTACCACACGTACGGCACGATGATACATGACCCTCCAAACATGGACTCATACACACATGCTTCTGCTTTCTCACTAGGTCATACCCTCTTCACACCTTCTCCTCTCTCCTCCCCTACCCAACCATGGAAATCAATTAACCCCTGACTTACATTTTTCTCCTTAAATGTTTTGTGGCAGTTATTATTAACTGCCAAAGGGTGGACTGTCAAAGTCAGAAAAATGTCTCAATGCACGTTGCCATATTTGCACCGCACACTGGTCCGTGCTGCGCATGCGTATTCTCTCCCGTGGAAGCGCATACCCGCAATAGCGTGCACTCGCACGCGCGGTATGCGCATTTACGGTAGAGTTTATGTGATCGTAGCGTGCGACTCATTAGTTACAAATGTTCACAATTAATGTAGTTTATAGATCATGATCCCTTTGATAGTTTCTGTAAGTTTGGTTAAAGTACAATGTCCCAGAGCTGAGGAATCCCTCTTTGCATCGTACGAAGGGTCTAACAGGAATCATATTGCAGTGTTTGGTACCCATCGGAAGAGTATTTAATTAGCAATATTCCGGTGTTGGTTTGGAGCGTATTAATCGCTCGTGCGAATAGTTATGGACATAAGAAGTTTATGTCCATTTCTATGATTTACACATACTCAGGTATGCGGCGGGAAACCCAGTTTCCCACCCACCTGAGCTGTTGGAAATCGTCACAGCCCACCTGTATGAATCACCCTATGACCTTTTGTTATGATGCAGGGCCGAATTCCTTCGGCCAATGGACAATGGGATTGTAGGGACTAGGAGATTGCATTGTGTGTGGGGCATAAATAGGCAGGCCGACCATATCCAAACTCACTCTCTCATCAACGGTTATCTGCTGATAATCGGGAGCTGGATATCGAGGCGCTGGCGATCATACCCTTTGTGCGTAAGTTCTCTCCATAATCATTGTCTTTCTGCGAGCCAATTTCTCTCTCTCTCTCTCTCTATCTCTCTCTCTCCTCTTTTCTCTTAAATACCTTATAGTATTATAGTATGGTATTGTATTTCATTTAGGTCAGCGTAGTATTGTCTTATTGTATTTATTGTTTAGTTCTGTGGTTAGGAGGTCTCTGTTATATTGTAGTGTATCATATGTACTGTTATCCCCTTTTACAAGTATATTAGATATAATACAGTTAATAGGCTTTGGAAACCTAAACCAGTATCAGTGTATTTACTATAGTGTTAAGTGTTCACTTGAGCGTCGGTGACGCTCAATCAGCTTTGTAGTTAGTCAGGTTACACAAGGTTGCATTTACACCCTGTACTCACATTAAGGTATTCTGTGTGTTTCATCGGTATAAAGTTTAACATAAAGGTATAGTGTTGTGAGCGTCTGCATCGCTGGTGACCTCCTCGTGGTCTCTAGCGTACGCTACGTTACAGCGAATCTTTCCCCTAGACATAACCAATAACGTGTCCTGTGATCCCTGGGCCGTGAGCGAACGTGACGCCTGAGCGTCTCGCCTACGGCTGAGCGATCGTTACGCAACTAGCGTACCATTACGGTACTTCTTAAGTAAACAGCGTACAGTGTTCTTAGCTTCATAAAGGGTTGTTTATACGACAAAGGAATTTAGCATTGTCAAATTCATTTATATTAGAATAAAACAAATATACCTATAAATCTAGAGGAGTGGAAAGGAAATAAATAAATAAATAAATACGTACTGTAAGTAATAAAAAAATATATTAAAAACTCAAGGTGTAAAAGTGGGAGAAATTATATCTATCTATCTATCTATCTATATTTATATATCTATCAAGCAGCATGGATGGTGTAATGGTTAGCCTTACTGCCTTATAGCACTGAGGACTTGGGTTCGATTCCCACTATGGTTTTGTGTGGAGTTTGTATATTCTCCCTGTGCTTGTGTAGGTTTCCTCCCACAATCCAAAGTGACACTGGTAGGTTAATTGTTCCCCTACCCCCCAAAAAAACAAACAAACAAAAACCCTAGTGTATGCATGTGGTAAGGAATATTCTTAAGCATGGAGTCTGATTTAGGTTTTGACATAGCTGCCGCTCATGCTGCAAAGAACCAATGTTTTGCACTTTGCGCATGTACTGGACCAGTACTGTGCATGTGCATTATAGGTCAGCAACGTTGGATGCAGATCGGCAGTAGACTGTGTGTAACTGAAAGATTGCTGCAATTTGGGGGCTGGGAGTGGGCATCAACAGCCTCCATTTCCCAAAACAGAGATGTGTCATCACCGTTTTGGGGATGTAACAAGGCCAGGATCTCAATCGGAAGACCTGGCCCTTTTTGTTGAATCTGTGTTGGCCAGCTAGCGCGACCCCATGCGTCATGCAGCTAGGCGATGGTGTCACAGGTGATCCGATACTGCATCCTAGGACGCAGCACAAATCACTAATGCGAGCAGTAGGTGTGGCACCTCCTGCTGCATTACTATGCTACTGCTATCACTGTTGCTTTCATGTAAGCAGCAGCGATAGAACCTCCAACCACATCTGAATCAAGCCCAAGGAGATGTAAAAAGATAACTACAAATTAGGGATGTGCGCGGACCCCTGTGTATTGGTTTTGGATCTCGATTAATTTTTGAGTTTTGGTTTTGGTTCTGGTTTTGCTAAACCACCCTCACGTGTTTTGGTTTTGAATCTGTATTATCTAAATAAAATAGCTAAAAACAGCTAAAATCGTAAACTTTGGGCCTGTTTTTGTTCCTACAGTATTATTAACCTCTAGTCTAGGGGTGGGCAAAATACGGCCCGCGGGCCGGATGCGGCCCGCAAACCGATCCTGACCGGCCCACTGCTTCCCACCAGCATGCAATGACAAGCGGCCCGACTGACTGAGCTGCTTGTCATTGCTCTGCAGTACTCCAAGCGGCCGGCGCCTGTCTCCCCTGCTGCTGCTGCACGGCGCCTGACACACTCATCCTCCTCCTCCCGCCTCCAGAGTCCCCATTGGCAGCGATCAGACAAAAAGGGGGCGGAGCTATGCAGAGACGAGGGGGCGGGGCTACACTGAACTTTAGGGGGCGGAGCTACATGGGACATAAGTCACTGCTACAGATCCATGCTTCCTGCCACTGCCAGCCATACACAGATCAGTAAGTTAATGGAAAAAGTGAGGGAAAGAAAGTGTGTGTGTGTGTGTGTGTGTGTGTGTATATATGAGAGAGTGTGTGTGTATATGAGAGAGTGTGTGTGTGTGTATATGTTTGTGTGTGCGGGCAGTGGCGTCAGACTGTATTTAGGTTAGGGGGGAGATCTTTAACGCTTGCTGTACCACCCCCCAACCCCCCCTCCCCTGGATTCTTTCTCCATGTCACCCCCCATGTTCTGTCACTAAGTCACCCCCCCCGTGTTGTTACCGTGTCACCTCCCGTGTTCTGTCACCGTGTCCTGTCACCCCTGTGTTCTGTCACCGTGACAATCCCCCACGTTCTGTTACTGTGTCACCCCCGTGTTCTGCCACTGAGTCAGCCCCCCATGTTCTGTCACGGTGTCACCCCGGTGTTCTGTCACTAAGTCACCCCGCTGTGTTGTTACCGTGTCACCCCCCTGTGTTTTGTCACTGTGTCACCCCCCGTGTTCTGTCACTGTGTCACCCCCCCGTGTTCTGTCTCTGAGTCACCCCCCCCCCCGTGATCTGTCACTGTCACCCCCCGTGTTCTGTCACTGTCACCCCCGGTGTTCTGTCACTGTCAGCCCCCGTGTTCTGTCACGGTGTCACCCCCGTGTTCTGTCACTAAGTCACCCCGCTGTGTTGTTACCGTGTCACCCCCCTGTGTTTTGTCACTGTGTCACCCCCCCGTGTTCTGTCACTGTGTCACCCCCCCGTGTTCTGTCCCCGTGTCACCCCCCCGTGTTCTGTCACTGTCACCCCCCCGTGTTCTGTCACTGTCACCCCCCCCCCGTGTTCTGTCACTGTCACCCCCCCGTGTTTTGTCACTGTCAGCCCCCAGTGTTCTGTCACTGTCAGCCCCCAGTGTTCTGTCACTGTGTCACCCCCTCGTGTTCTGTCACTGTGTCACCCCCCCGTGTTCTGCCACTGTGTCACCCCCCCCGTGTTCTGCCACCGTGTCACCCCCCCCGTGTTCTGTCACGGTGTCACCCCCTGTGTTCTGTCACTAAGTCACCCCGCCGTGTTGTTACCGTGTCACCTCCCGTGTTCTGTCACTGTGTCACCCCCGTGTTCTGTCACTGTGTCACCCCCCGCGTTCTGTTACTGTGTCACCCCCCCACGTTCTGTCACTGTGTCACCCCCCCGCGTTCTGTCACTGTGTCACACCCCCCCCCGTGTTCCATCACCGTGTCCCACCCCCGTGTTCTGTCACTGTGTCACACCTTTCCCCAGGGGCCATAAGACGCTGGATAATTTGCTTGCTGTGCAATGATTATCCCAAATAAAATGTTAATGTGTAAAAGGGGACTCTACCTGCCGTAATGTGTAAAAGGGGGCTCTACCTTCCGTAATGTGTAAAAGGGGGTTATACCTGCTGTAATGTGTAAAAGAGAGCTCTACCTGGCGTAATGTGTGACAGGGGCTCTATCTGGAGTAATGTGTGTAAGTGGCGCTACTGTGTGGCGTAATTTGAATAATGGAGACTATTGTGCAGCCTAAAATGAATCTGTATTATTTTTTGGCCACACCCCTTCCACATGAAGCCACGTCCCTATATTTTTGGCACATTGGGGAGCTGCTATTTTGTGTGCGGCCCTCGAAAACTGACAGGAAAGTGTCAAGTGGCCCCTCAGCTGAAATAATTGCCCACCCCTGCTCTAGTCTATAACATTAATTTTCAGACATTTCCAGTCAATTTTGGTCATCTCACAATATTGTTTTCACCAATATTGGACAAAAGATGCAGCGAGCTGGCTAGCTATTAAGCGACAGAGCAGCGGCACAAACACATGGCATCAGTGTCGGACTGGGGCATGAAGGGCCCACCGGAGGAATGCTGTTATAGGGGCCCATACATAGGGGTGTGGCCAGCCTACAACAGGGGTGTGGCCATCCTCCACAGAGGCTTGAAATACACAATAGTTGCAACATATCTACCGTGTATAATACAAGTGCACAGTCTGGAACCTGTTACCTAGAGGAAGGAGTGGGCCCTCAGACAGTGGGGCCTACCAGTGGTTTCCATGGTACCCCTGTGGGCCAGTCTGACCCTGCATGGCACGGTTTAAAGTGAATATAGCACATCTATGAAACATTGCCACACAGCAGTGGCAGACAGTTGCATGGCAGTTTAACAAACTATAGAAAGTAACCAAGAATGTTTTTATTAATCAAGATAAGAACTAACTCAGAGACCAGAGGGAAGTACATGGAAATGGAGGTGGAGTATATAGTTGAAGGCAGGTTAAAGAATGATAGATTTATCGAATAGATTATTTAAAAAAAAAAATAATTGAGACTATATTGACATCTATTTTGCACCAAATTTGTACCGATTTTAGAGTAATAACCATACCATTAAAAAATATTCTCTCGGCAAAACAGACCATCAATGCCCCTAAACAGCTCATAATTAAAAGACAAGCAGTGCAAGATGGATTTGTCCTTGGGCCCTCTCACCCACCCTTAGGTCATATATTAAAAACATGCACAGTTTAACAAACCAATCATTTCAGTGACAGGGACTGACACTTTTGTGGCCGACGTGTTGAGTTTCTTTAGGCTTCCACAAATCAATTTTATTTAAGTACTACTACTGATCACTAATGAGGAGGTTGACATTGAGAGTTTTTATTACAAATTATTATAATTTTGTAAAATAAATGTAATAAACTCTATGCAAATGATGTAACTTGGAGGTGGTGTCTAGATGGTTAACCTCTACTAACTTTGACCTCACAAATGGAGCAGATGCCTTCATATTGTCAGGATTTGGATAAAAATAATGCCACACCCAAGAGGTGGCTTTCTAGTCTTATGCCCAGGCATCACAATGACTTTCTTTTTATCATGGGCAAGAACTGTTGCCACTGGGGGCTGAGTTACATAATCAACATCCTGATCATTAATATCCTCCTCATCCTGTTGCACTTCCAGACCAGTATCCTCAATTTCTATTATGTTATCATTACTATCTTTACTTGTACTGCTCATCCCCACATTTGCAGAGGGTGCAGAAATGGTGGAAGGATGCTTCTCTGCATGTACAGTATCAGCAATGTCAGACTCACACATAGCTGGTGAATTGTTGGTTTATAAGGTGACATGTCTATGTCTATTAACATTGTGAAATATTTTTATTCCAGGTGCTATTTCCTAAACTTTCAGCCCCCCTGGACCACCTTTAGTAGATATTGTAGCACTATCATGACTGCAAGCAGCCACAGCACTAGTACTTGTTTGCTGCTCCTGCAAACAAGTACTGACTATCAACTGACTATGATCCATATTGACTCATAGCACTTATATTATTATTAATGAAAAACTACTTTTTTCTATTTGTTTTTTTGTTGCAAATGACAACTTCACACTGTGACTCACACAGTGCTTAGATTATTAAAGCAGTGGCACAGCACCTACTAAGCGTTATTGAACACTTACCTGGAAACATTTTTTTAAAAAAGGGACTCTCAGCACTCGCCCAGCTACAAGCATTCTGGTGGGCGGGATGCCGCTGTTGGGATAATGACAGCAGGAATCCCATCCACCGGTAAGGCGTATATATTCCATATGTACCTATTTGTGTTTATTTCAGTTACATTTTGCCTCCAGTATTCACTGTGTTATGCAGTGGGTGTAGAATATTTTCAAGAAATTATTTTTTTCATAGGATTTCATTAATGAAGACTCGTTTCAGCAGCCAGTGGAAATGCTACAAAGGATGAGTCAGGAAGAAACTCTACTGAACGCTGTCAGCATGCAGGAAAACACATAGCTTTCTCTAGTGTGTGTGATGTCATACATCAATATGACAAACATGTCACTGATACTAAAGCGGTCCAATCTGACTTATTATCACTGGCTACTATAGGGTCCATCTGCAACATATTAGTAGCAATGGAACAAATGTCGAGAAAACAAATAATGACTTACTAGCTTGAAACTGAGAAGATTCCTACAATACAATGCACTATATTTTTTCAATACGGTAAACTGGATTGATTCATAAGAAAATAGCTTCATTGCTCATATTTAATGGCAAATTTCTTAAATTACCCAGAAATATTGGCTACTCTATTGCACAACATGTGAAGTGTTCGGGTGACATCAATGAATAATTATTGCCACAGGTTTTAGTTTGTATGTTTATTTGATAAACACAGAAACCATGAAGCAACTGAGTATAGCAAGCCGATAAGCTGTTAGTTCCACCATACAGTATTTATTGTGTTATATTTGGTGACATTCATAATGTTGACACAAGAATGTGAACATGTTAATAAGGTTGACATACCTGGCATGTCAGCATCGATCACATCGACATTCATCATTTCAGCACTGATGAAATGTCAACATGATTAGGATTTTGTCAAAATGTCCCTGGTGGTCTAGTGGTGATTTACCTGGTACAGTGGACTTGGGAGCACCAGCTGTGTTTTCCAAGTCTGGTGGCCAAGTGAAGATTACTTCTGGATAATCCATTGGCATTCCAGTGGTGTTTAAAACCCTAACCCTCCTCCTAATGCCTAAGCCTAACCTCCTCTCCTGTAACCTAACCCTAACCCTCCTTCTAATGTCTAAGCCTAACCTCCTCTCCTGCAGCCTAACCCTAACCCTCCTCCTAATGCCTAAGCCTAACCTCCTCTCCTGCAGCCTAACCTTAACCCTCCTCCTAATGCCGAAGCCTAACTTCCTCTCATGCAGCCTAACCCTACTACTCCTTCTAAAGCCTAACCCTAACCTCCTCTCCTGCAGCCTAATCCTATTGCCTAACCCTAACCTCCTATCCAGCAGCCTAACCCTAACCCTCCTCCTAATGCCTAAGCCTAACCTCTTCTCCTGCAGCCTAACCATAACACTCCTACTAATGCCTAAGCCTAACCTCCTCTCCTGCAACCTAACCCTAACCTGCCTCCTAATGCCTAAGCCTAACATCCTCTCATGCAGCCTAACCCTACCACTCCTTCTAATGCCTAATCCTAACCTCCTCTCCTGTAGCCTAACCCTAATACCTAACCCTAACTTCCTCTCCTGCAGCCTAAACCTAACCCTTCTCCTAATGCCTAAGCCTAACCTCCTCTCCTGCAGCCTAACCATAACACTCCTCCTAATGACTAAACCTAACATCCTCTTATGCACCCTAACCCTACCACTCCTTCTAATGCCTAACCTCCTCTCCTGCAGCCTAACCCTAATGCCCTAATGCCTAACCCTAACCTCCTCTCCTGCAGCCTAACTATAACACTCCTACTAATGCCTAACCCTAACCTCCTCTCATGCAGCCTAACCCTACCACTCCAACTAATGCCTAAACCTAACCTCCTCTCCTGCAGCCTAACCCTAATGCCTAAACCTAACCTCCTCTCCTGCAGCCTAACCCTCCTCCTAATGCCTAACCCTAACTTCCTCTCCTAATGCCTAAGCCTATCCTCTTCTCCTGCAGCCTAACCATAATACTCCTACTAATGCCTAAGCCTAACCTCCTCTCCTGCAACCTAACCCTAACCTGCCTCCTAATTCCTAAGCCTAACCTCCTCTCATGCAGCCTAACCCTACCACTCCTTCTAATGCCTAACCCTAACCTCCTCTCCTGCAGTCTAACCCTAATACCTAACCCTAACTTCCTCTCCTGCAGCCTAACCCTAACCCTCCTCCTAATGCTAACCCTAACTTCCTCTCCTAATGCCTAACCCTAACACTCCAGATAGAAACACCAATGGTTTGCACTATCATGGGTACAATGTGTGCGGTGCACACAGGCCCCTGGATCCACGGGGGGCCCATGCCGCACACACTGTACCCATGTTGTTATACTTACCTTTCCAGAGTCCCGCTACGGGTACTGCCACCAATAATTACACCCATAATGGCCGCCGCGCATGTGCAGTACGAAATTTGTTTCCAGAAACTTGTACATACAATGCCGGAATCCACGGTGCTGTGAAGAGGAGGGGGCCCACCCATAGTCTGCACTCAGGACCCTTCCTTTTTTTAAATGCCACTGGTGCTAACTCTAATCCTTTTCTTTCGTATCCAAACCCTCCTACTCTGGTCCATACAGAATACTAGCATTTCAGATATTGGAATTGTGAACATGTAAAAATTCTAAACATGCCAACGAGTTTAACAATGTAAACATCATCACTGTCTACATTCTGAATGTCGATTTTGTAAATACCGACATTATAATTACCTCTACATAGAACATCCTTCTAGCAATACTTCCGCAATACAAAGCTATAGAGAGGTTAAAGGTTATGACTGACCAAAGGACATATAAGGCCTAATGTAAAACTGACTCTCGTTTTAAGTGCAGAAAGAAAATTACATATGTATTAGCCCGTATGCAGAGTTGCAAGCTTGTTTCCAGAGCATAAGCAAAGTAATAAAATGAAAGATTCACTCTGAATACAAACGTATGCTCATTCTGCTTTGGCACCTTAAAGATGCTGCCACACTTTAGAACATTTTCCCAACAAAGTATAAAGTGTTGACATACATTAATGAGATTCCATCAATACATAAATTTACCACAGATTTATGTAATCCAAGAATTGATGATCGGATAATTTCCAGAGGTTATGGTGACAACACACAACAGTAACTAACTGGATAAGCTTGAGTACAAAAATGTGTACAGTGACTATATCCTCCAAGTACAGTATATATTTAATCGAAAAGTACAACTATACTATAACTTGCAGCATATCAACCAATCTGATTAATGAATACAGATTGCCATAAACAGCACATTTTCATCATATGCATCATTACATATAGTATATATGCTCTTAATAAAACATTTTCTCTGTCATTTACTTGCAGTATACAGTATGTGTAAATCCTTATATATAAGTAACAATGAGTTGATGCAGTATACAGTATGGTTACACATTCAAGGAAATGTTCTTCATTTGTATTACTCTATCACTCTGTCATTTCCCCTTATATTCTCTTTTTATGCCTGACCTAAGAATTGTCTTAGGTATATTTTTACTTATTTGTGTATTCCATGAGCGTCCAGGTTGAAAGGGATGGTATGGTAAGTAAATATATATATATATATATATATATATATATATATATACATACACACTGTGTGTGTATATACAGTATATATATATATATATATATATATATATATATATATATATGGGTCTACTTCTATATCCTGGTTGTCGGGATCCTGGCGCCCAGCATACTGGTGCTGGGATTCCGACCAACAGAATGCCAGCAGCGGGGCAAGCACAAAAGAGCCCCTTGCGGGTTCGCTGTGCTTGCCACGCTGCGGACAAGGTGGCGCGCTACACACACCATGCTATTTATCCTTCCTCAGGGGTGTCGTGGACACCCCAAGAAGGAGAATAGTTGTTGTTATCCCGGCGGTATGCTGAGGATCTCAACAGCCGGGATATCGAATAATTCCCACATATAAACTGTGTATATATATATATATATATATATATATATATATATATATATATATCTCCATATAGTGCCCGGTTATGTACATTACCGACCGCTCTGTTTTTTATATACCAACATAATAGTGCGACATGCTTTTTAATTAAGTGTATTAAGTCTGGTGTTGGTTGTTATTCACTTATGTTATAGTATTAAGAATGTATGGCAATATGCATTCTGATGTATTTTTTTTTTGTTTTTTGTTTTGTTGTTTCTTTGTATGAATAGAGTACATCACTATGGCAACCAGCATCATGACGTCGGTCCGCCTGTCCAGCGCTGCCTGATCACGTCATTCAGAAGTTCCCACTATGCTGATAGTGGCGTGCGGGCGATCTGCGGCGTGGGACAGGTGAATAGGATTAATCAATTGTAGTTAGGATTGTCTATGCTATATAAGTGTTGTATTTGAGCTGTTTGTTTGTGATGTGCTGTCCCTGACGACGGGGTATAACCCCGAAACGCCGTTGGAACAATAAACTTATACCTTTTTACAACGTCTTGAAAGACTGCATGAGTGCCACCGACCTTTTCTGACTACATGGGGTAAGTGCAAATAGCCTACGGAGGGCACCACAGCGAGTATTCCTCTTATGCCTAGTGGAGTGCCGGGTACCTGTTGAATTCTAAATATATATATGCATATATTACAAACCATCCCCAATGAGCTTCTTCCTGGATTTCAAGCACTCTGTACCACATTTGGACACTGAGCATACTACTTGCTCTTGTTCATCCCTCCTATGTTATTTCTTTTTGTTTACTATTGTTGTCTAGAGGAGGTATTAATGGCAACATAATGATCTGATCTCAATGGGTGTCAGCATGAATCAGCGGACCAAGAAGAGATCATCAGGAAGTAGCACAGAACAATTCCTTCTCTCATGGGAGCAATGTGTGCTATCAGTCACTGAGGTGTAAGTCTCTAACCTTTATGACCTTCCCTGTCATGGGTTTCAGACATATGAAGGAAAAGTAGAACCAGAACTCAGTGATTGCCACTGTATGGTGTCTATTGTTCTCCCTGAGGGAATTTTGTCCCAGTTAGGCTCTAATGGGAGGCTACACAAGGCTCATGCAGAAATGCTGCCTCATTACTTCTCCTGATCCCTCCCAGAGGTCAGCTGTCATTAGATGTGAAGACCAGTAAAGCAGCATTAGTATGTTAGCCCATGTAAAATACAGACAATTTAGATCTTTTTGTTGGAAATGACAAAATGAGAATATACAGTATATTAATACTGTAAATGGGTCCCCTTAAGATCATAACAACATTGCACATGGTCTGAGATTACGTTCTACACAATGTTATATATAAAAATATTTTCTTGTGGCAGATGGTAATAATAATAATAATAATAATAATAATAATAATAATAAATGATAATAATAATAGTAATAATAATAATAATAATATTAATAACAACAACAACAACAACAACATTTGGGTTTTGGCATTACATATATATGATTCCATACAGCCTGACTCTGGGCCACACACAATCCCTACACAATGCAGATGTTCATATAGTTGATCTATTATTGCACCTGGACTTGTAGCCAGTCGCGTGGAGAGCTGTGGCTTTGCTGGGGGGGCGAGAATATGCAGCTGCATACGTGATTGCAGTCGCAGGCTGAGACACTTCCCGAAAACGTTCTTGACACTTTGCCAACGAATACTTTATGCGCAGGGGTGGATTAACAGAGGTGGAGCCAGGGGCAGATTGGGATCGAACACCAGCCTGGGAAATTTATGGAAACAGCCCTAATGGGCGCAGAGTCTGTTAAGGGGGAGGGGTCTGTCAAGAGGGTGGGGTCCCTCCCCAGAGGTCCTGATTCTGTGATAGACATAGTCTGGGCTTTCTTTGCTTTACGCTATGCCAATGTTTACCTGCACCTTTATGCAATATTCATATGCTGCTACAATGCCCTTCCCTGATGTACATCTGTACTTCTGAATATACAAGGTCTGATATGCCCACTTTCAGTGTCTACTGACACTACAGTCATGCCTTTAATCTACTTCTGATTTTATTGATTTTTCATTCTACAAACACCTTTTTTTTTAACCTTATATGTTTCAAAGTAAAAGGAGGGTGAGCACACACTACATACAGCTTAGTACAGGAAGGGAGCACACACAAGTAGTGAAAGCTAGACACAGGGGAACAGTGCAGTAGAATCTGTCCCAGTGGCCAATTCGCCCCTGAACATACATAGCCACCACATTATTACACGAATAGCACCACATTACACGTATAGCACTGCATTACATGTATAGCACTGCATTACACAAATAACACCACATAACACGAATAGCACCGCATTATGCAAATAGCACCACATTACACATAAAGCACCATATTACATGTATAGCACCGCGCTACACGTATAGCACCGAATTATACAAATAACACCACATAACACGAATAGCACCACATTACAAATATAGCACCTCACTACATGTATAGCACATTATTACATGCATAGCACCATACTACACGTATAGCACCACATTATACAAATAACACCACATAACACAAATAGCACTAAATTACACATATAGCACCACATTACACGTATAGCACCACATTTATACAAATAGCACCACATATTACATATGTAGCCACTGCATTACATAAATAGGCCCATCATCATGGACAGACATTGGGCAGCTATAGGGCTGAAGGACTTTGCATTAGAGATTGTCACAGGGCTGGCTGTGAGTGCAGCCTGATCAGCTGACATCCTGAAAACAAGATACATCCTGTTCCTGTCCGGTCCCCAAACCATTTACTGTGAACGGGGAAGCCCTAACCCTTACACCATCATGATAATGCAAATAATGTAATTGAAAATAACCTCTCTGCCGGGTCCCCTTCACTGCTCATGCCCTTCAGTCCAGTGAGAGTGCGGGAGCTAAGGTGGCGGTGGGTATAGAAAACCCGGCTCCGACCATCGTTTTGCTGCTGCTCCCAGGCCGGGCTCATTGAAGAGACCTCTGGCCGAGGCCAGAGAGATGATGCTGCTGGGCTGGTTAACTTCCTTCAGGTCCCCCGTTGGTAGAACAGCTTCACCACTTTTCACGGCTAGTGACACCCGGAAGTCCTTTCTAGCCTAACTTCCAGATTGCGTTACAATGAATTGCAAGTACTGGAAGCAGTGTGAGCCAGCCCAGTCTGAGTGTGAAACAGCCTGGCTGAGTGGGATATGGGACCGGTCCATCGGAATCTGTTATGGTGTCCTGGTGGGCCAATCCGCCCCTGGGTAGGGCCTATGAGCAGACTCAATATGGGCGCCCTCCTCCCTAGGCGCTGCAGGTCTCCGGAAACACGGCATCACTACTGCGCATGAACGGCAGCCATTTTCCCAGTTTTTTTTTGCCGTGGCTGCATCTCTGACTCAGGACTTCAGAAAGGTAAACATTTAAACATGGGTGAAGTGCGCACACACTGCACCCATTATATAAGTTCCAGTGTCTCTGCAAAAGCCATTGCAATACTATTGTGGCAATTAATAGCTCAACTGCATACAATTTTTGTTTGTATACATCTCTGACAGGGCCATAGCTACGGCTGTGCAGGTGGGGCAGCCGTACAAAGCGCGGAGCTCTGGGGGCAGCACAGTTGCTACCTCACTGTACCTTTATCTGGCTAGCAGGGTGCATTAAATGGCATCCTGCATGTAGGATCTCTGCTGCAGTGCCAGCCAGAGCATCAGTGCTCCAGGCAGGCACCCTGCAGTCTGTGCACCCCCCCCCCCCCCCCGAAGTGTCTTAAGGACACCCAAACAGTGCCTGAGACACACCTTAAAAACCATGCTTTTTTGCTGTCACTCCTTGTAACTGCCCCCAAATAGAGCCTGACCACCATCACAAGACCATCGTAGCACATTTGTAGTCAGCCATTAACAGCTCAACTGTGTTTGCATACATCTCTGACAGGGCCATACCCTAGTGTGTACAAGCCGTGCAGCGTAACAGAGCCAGAGACACACCCAGCAGCCTGAGAACACTCTGGGCAGCACTAAACTTAAGAGAGGCAGTGGCCCACTCCCTTCATGGCATCATCAGTAAGGGGGCATGGATGGGGCATGGTCACCACAGGGTGTAGTGTAGCCCTGATATGGCACTGACCTCTGAATCAGGCCAAGGTTATGGGGTAATTAATTCAGACTGTATCAGAAAGATGGTGGAAACGTGACATTCCTGGTCGGTGACTGGGAGGGTGCATTATGAGAGTGTCATCGGCATGTTAATGCAAGTGGCTGCGTTCACAGACGCATCGCAACAAGTGGAAGAGGCCATGGTCAAACAGAGAAACAGCACCTGTCACAGAGCTGGTGCAAGCATAGATAAGAACGCACTAATCAATATTACAGAGTACATGGACACTAAGGGGCCTATTCATGAAACAGTGAAAAGAGTGAAGAAGTGAGCCAGTGGAGAAGTTGCCCATGACAACCAATCAGCTACTCCGTACAGTTGTATAGTATGAAAATTATAAATGTTGCTTCAATGCTGATTGGTTTCCATGGGCATCTTCTCCACTGCCTCACTTCTCCACACTTGTCACTGCTTCATGAATAGACCCATAAAAGTGAGCGTCTCAGTCCTTGCACATTCGGTCACACAAATGTACACAGGGAAAGGAGTTTGTAAGAGATCTGAATATACTACTAGACAGGCAATTGCCAATAGACACTGCTGTGTGCTCTTTTGCGTGCACAGATCCTCAGACTTCTTTCAGCAAACCAATAAAACTGAACACACATACTGTATACTTACATGTAAATACATGAGTAATCCATTTGGCGACATCATCTATACAAACTTGGCTTATGCTGACTCCCTCAAAGTACTTGTACAGTATATATTTATATATATATATATACACACACACACAAACAACAAATTCCAGAGTGCGCTGATGTGCAGTTGTTGGTAAATGAATGTGGTGTAACCAGATCATAATTTTCGTATAGATAGATCTCTTCTGTTTCTTACCTTTCACGGATTACCCAATTTGGGGTCTGTAATAATAACCTCTCACCAAGAAATCACCCAGAGAAATTAAAACAATACATTAGCACAGAATACCATACATTTCATTTAAAATTTTGAAAATAATTGACAGTGCAACATTTGTATAAAAATATTACAGACTAGCAGTACAATCTCATGCACACAGGCCAATGTAAGAGAGATGTTCACAAATCCCCCCACCTATAAAAATGTGTGAACTCTAGGGTGGGTGCTTGTACAATTGGATGGTGAACGAGAATTGATAAACCCTACGCTTTTCGTTCGGATGGACTTTTTCAGGGGTAGGTCTCTAGGTAAAAGGAAAAATTCCTTTAGGCTTCTCATATCAAGTGGAACCAGGAATCAAATATGATGATAAGATAGTGGCAACGTTTTGTGCCAAAATTAAAAGGAAACATCTATTTCTTCTAGTGCAATCTAAAAAAGTGAGACTGGCTCTATAGGCCATATAAAAATATATAAAAGGGGACAAACTTACTAATCCTCTGACACTTCTACAGATAGGGCTCAATGGCTGCTCTGAATTACCGCAACTTCGGGAGTTATTCTGAGTTGATCGCAGCAGGAACTTTGTTAGTAGTTGGGCAAAACCATGTGCACAGCAGGGGGGGCAGACATAACATGTGCAGAGAGAGTTAGATTTGGGTGGGTTATTTTGTTTCTGTGCAGGGTAAATACTGTCTGCTTTATTTTTACACTGCATTTTAGATTTCAGTTTGAACACACCACACCAAAATCTAACTCTCTCTGCACATGTTATATCTGCCTCCCCTGCAGTGCACATGGTTTTGCCCAACTGCTAACAAAGTTCCTGCAGCGATTAAACTCAGTATTACCCCCTTCATACGCTGAAATCCAATTACATCCCACTAGAAAACTCCTGCAGAGTAGTCAAATGAGTGCAGCCATCAAGATAAAGGATAATATATATACTGTATATGTATGTATGTATGTATGGGTGGTCTTCAGTATGCCGGCTGTTGGGATCCCGGCGCACAGTATACCGGCGCCGGGATCCCGACAGCCGGCATACCGACACTTATTCTCCATCATGGGGGTCCATAACCCCCCGGGAGGAAGAATAAAATAGCGTGGCACGCATTGCGCGCCACCCTGCCCGCAGCGTGGCGAGTGCAGCGAGCCCGCAAGGGGCTCATTTGCGCTCGCCACACTGTCGGTATGCCGGCGGTCAGGCTCCCGGCGCCGGTATGCTGGTCGCTGGGAGCCCAACCGCCGGCATACCATACTACACCCGTATATATATATATATATATATATATATATACACACACTGCATATAAGAAATGTGCAGTTCGCCAGAAATCTGAATCCAGACAAATTTTATGTATCTGAATTGAACTAAAACCCGATCAGGATCTCCCAAGGAGATTTAATCTGAACAGAGTCCTGGATTGGGGCTTCCTGTGGTTCAGAATTTGGATTTTAGATCTGTAATTCAGGTTTTGAATTGCAAACATGACATGATTTTTTAACTGTTTTTGTCAATTTTATTTTGTTTTTTTTACATCAATGGTTATCGATCTGAAACAAAACACTTGAGGGTGGTTTTACAAAATAAAAACACAGGGGACTGTGTAAGGTTGGTAAAAATGTCGACAGGTCAAAAAGTCAACACAAGTGTCACACGCCAGAGGCGGCGTTCACCGCGCTTACCCTTGCGTGCCTGCTGGTCGGTGTTGTGGCCTCCGCCTTCGGTGGTCCACGGGCTCCGGCGTCTGGCTGGCGCGGCTCCCGATGGTTCCCCGGGGCAGGGGCGCCGCCATGACACCCGGCATTACGTGGGCGGGGAACTGGTGACGTCATCAGACTGTTCCTCCAATCCTGCGGAGGCGGAAGATTGAAAGTCAGACGCCGGGCAGAGCCTCGGCACCTGAGTATCGTCTTTTCCCCTGAAGTGGATGCCAGTGCTCCTGTTCTCGGCGGATCTCTCTGCAGTAATATCCCAGTGTCTCCGGCATTTCCAGGTGTCAGTTGTTGCACAGCTTCCAGCGTTCCCAGCCGCGGCTGGGTTCCACTGCGCTCCAGTCACCAGTGCTTCTTGGAGTCAGCGTGGGCTGCAGGTTAAACTCCGCTCTCAAGTTTTGCAAGTTACCAGTGCCTTTAAACACCGCTCTCAAGTTATACAAATCCTCAGTGTCCTTTAACCCTCGCTCTCAAGTTATACAAGTCCTCAGTGTCTTTAACCATCGCTCTCAAGTTATACAAGTCCTCAGTGTCTTTAACCATCGCTCTCAAGTTATACAAATCATCAGTGTCTTTAACCCCTGCTCTCAAGTTCTTCAAATCACCAGTGTCTTTAACCACCACTCTCAAGTTCTTCAAATCATCAGTGTCTTTAACCACCGCTCTCAAGTTCTTCAAATCATCAGTGTCTTTAACCACCGCTCTCAAGTTCTTCAAATCATCAGTGTCTTTAACCACCGCTCTCAAGTTCTTCAAATCATCAGTGTCTTTAACCACCGCTCTCAAGTTCTTCAAATTACCAGTGTCTCTAAAACCATCACTCATAAATTCTTCAGTCACCAGTATCTTTTACCATCACTCACAAGTACTTCCTGGACATTTCTCCATACGTTCCTTCTCTGTTATGTGACATTGTGTTGTCCTTTTCCTACAATAAAGTTCTTCAATAATTTCATCAAGCTTTACTGTCAGAGTCCTGTATGAGGAAGAGCTATATCAGGCCATCCCTGTTCCGACCCAACTGTGGTTCCTCTTCCTTACCATCAGAAGAACCTCCGAGTTCACAACACCCCCAACCTAGGTCAGTGACAGTATACTCAGGCCTCATGGACCTGGGGGATCGGAGCCCAGAGGCAAGTACCATCCAGGACTTGGTTTCCCGAGTTCAAAGTCAGGAAGCAGCACAGGGCCAGGTGATGCTTTATCTTCAGGAATTATCTGGCCGGCTGGATCAAATTCAGACTTCTCTGGCTTCAGTAGTGCCGGTCTCAGTTCCAGTACCCGCTCCAGTGGCTGGCGCTAGTAATGTTCCATCCCTCTCCGGAACCAGATCACGCCTTCAGCTCCCTACTCCTTCTCGCTATAATGGGAATCCAAAGAGTTGATGTGGTTTTCTTAATCAGTGCGAGGTACATTTTGAACTCCTTTCATATAACTTCCCTACGGATCGGTCCAAGGTGGCAAACATTATTTCTTTGCTCGAGGGTTCAGCGTTGGATTGGGTGTCTCCATTATGGGAGCGATCTGATCCACTGGTTTCCAGTTACACCAATTTTATTACGTCATTCCGGAGGATCTTTGATGAGCCTGACAGGACGACCGCTGCCTCTGCAGACTTCCTCCGTGTCCGACAAGGCTCTCGTTCAGTGGGACAGTATGCGATTAACTTTCAGACCATAGCATCAGAACTGCGCTGGAATAATGATGCCCTCCGGGCTGCCTTTTGGAACGGACTCTCCGATCGTCTAAAGGACGAGTTGATCACTAGAGATTTGCCTGATTCCCTAGAACAGTTGATCTCGTTCTGTATAAAGGTGGATCTTTGCATGCAGGAATGAGGTGGCGAACGTAGATGGTCAGATCGATCAAGGGTCCGATCTTTTCCGTCCAAGCAAACGGTTATTCCGAGTCCTGACGAGCCCATGCAGATTAATCGATCCCGGCTGTCTCCAGAAGAACGTCAGCGTCGTCGTGAGGGTGGTCTCTGCCTCTACTGTGGAGCCGCGGATCATTTTCTTAAGTTTTGCAAGTCTCGCCCGGGAAACGGGCAGTCCTAGCTTGTTCCGGAGGAGTCGAGCTAGGGGTTTCTTCTAAATCTTCTCCGTCAGTGGACTGTTCAATCTCCGTGTCTCTGTTTTTCAAGCCCGTTAAGGCCCTATTGGACTCAGGGGCTGCAGGGAATTTTATTTCCCTTTCCTGTGCCCAGGATCTGGGTTTTCAGTTACGGTCGGTCGAACAACCTATTACGTTGACTGCTATTAATGGTACCCAAATTTCTAATGGTCTGATTTCAAGTTGTACGGTACCAATCAAGCTGCAAGTGGGAGCTCTGCATCAAGAACACCTGGAGTTCTTAGTGATTCGGGAGATGCCCCACGATCTGGTTCTTGGCCTTCCTTGGCTTAAACTTCACAACCCTCATGTCGACTGGAGTTCGACGCAAATAACATCTTGGAGTCCATTTTGTCATTCCAATTGTCTCACTCCTGTCTACCCGCTCCGTGTATCTTCCAAGTCAGATGAAGGGCTCATTCCGGAGGCCTATCGGGAGTTTTCAGACGTTTTCTCGGAACAGGCGGCTGACCAGTTACCACCGCATAGACCCTGGGACTGCCCCATTGAGCTCATTCCGGGGAAAATGCCACCTCGGGGTCGAACTTATCCCCTATCATTACCCGAGACCCAAGCTATGTCGGACTATATCAAGTCTAATCTGCAGAAAGGATTCATCCGTCCCTCTACCTCCCCGGCGGGGGCGGGTTTCTTTTTTGTGAAGAAGGATGGAGGGCTGAGACCATGTATTGACTATCGTGGTCTAAATGATGTCACCATTAAGAATAAGTATCCTTTGCCGCTCATCACGGAGCTTTTTGATAGAGTTCGAGGAGCCCGAGTTTTCACCAAGCTCGATCTAAGGGGAGCTTATAATTTGATACGTATCCGACAGGGGGATGAATGGAAGACGGCCTTCAATACCAGGGACAGACATTACGAGTATCTGGTAATGCCGTTTGGCCTCAGCAACGCCCCAGCCGTCTTCCAGGGAATCATTAATGAAGTCTTTCGGGTTATGCTATACCTAAGTGTAGTGGTATATTTGGATGACATTCTGATATTTTCTAAGAATCTCACAGAGCACAGAATGCAGGTCAAGGAGGTACTTCTTCGATTGCGAGAGAACCATCTTTATGGTAAGATTTCCAAATGCACCTTTGAGGTCCCTTCCATTCCATTTCTGGGTTACATCATTTTGGGCATGGAGCTACGTATGGTTCCAGAGAAACTCACTGCCATTCGGGACTGGACTCAGCCTCTTTCCTTGAAAGCGGTACAACGATTTCTGGGTTTCGCAAACTATTACCGGAAGTTCGTAAATGGATTCTCTACCATTGTGGCACCTATCGCTGCCCTAACCAAGAAGGGTTCTGACCCAAGTCATTGGTCCTCTGAAGCTGTAGCAGCGTTTGTTCAGTTGAAGGCAGCCTTTATGTCCGCTCCAGTACTTCAACAACCACATATTTCTAAACCATTCTTTTTGGAGGTTGATGCTTCCACGGTAGGCATAGGTGCCGTGCTTTCACAGTACGCTCCAGACGGGAAGTTACATCCATGTGGTTTCCATTCTCACAAGTTCTCTCCTGCTGAACGGAATTACACCATTGGAGATAAGGAGCTTTTGGCAATAAATTCTGCCTTAGAGGAAAGGAGATATCTTTTGGAAGGTGCTAAACACCTAATTACAATTTTCACTGATCACAATAATTTACTGTACCTCAAGACGGCCCAGTGCTTGAATCCCCGTCAAGCTAGATGGGCGCTCTTTTTTACTCGGTTCTCGTTTGTTATGAAGTACCGGGCTAGGACTTTTAACACCAAGGTTGATGCTTTATCCCGTTCCTTAACGGCTTCGGATGAGGAGAATTCCGTTGAGAGGGCTTTGATTCTCAATCCAGTTTCTATGCCAGCGGCTCCCACCGCTCTGGACCCTCCTCCTGGGAGAATGTCTGTGCCAGCTAAATTTCGACCGAGGTTGTTGCAGTGGGCTCATATTTCCAAGTTTTCCGGTCACCCTGGAGTTCAAAAGATGTGGGAGTTTCTACGAAGATCTTACTGGTGGGACACTATGAAGAAGGATATTCAAGATTATGTCAGCTTATGTCCTCAGTGTGCTCAGTACAAAATTCTTCGTCTGCCGCCTGCAGGGTAGTTGCACCCACTGTCCATTCCTAGGAGGCCATGGACTCATATATCTATGGACTTTGTCACCAAATTGCCTCTCTCCAAGGGTCATAATACTGTCTGGGTAATTATTGACCGTTTCTCTAAAATGGCGCATTTGTACCTCTGACCGGGTTACCATCAGCTCCCAAGTTGGCCTTGTTATTTATCCGAGAACATTTCCGCCTGCACGGGTTACCTCAGGAGATTGTCTCTGACCGGGGGGTACAATTCACTGCAAGATTCTGGAGAGCTCTCTGTTCGGCCTTATAAATAAAACTCAAGTTTTCATCCGCTTACCATCCACAAACCAATGGGCAGACTGAACGCGTCAATCAAGATTTGGAGACTTTTCTCCGTGTTTATCTCTCTCCCTCGCAAGACGACTGGGTGGAACTGTTGCCATAGGCCGAGTTTGCCCATAATCATCTGTACCACTCTTCGACTGGTGAATCCCCATTTTTCATTAATTACGGATTCCATCCTCAAGTTCCAGAATTGCCCATTTGTCCTCCGGAGGATGTTCATGTTGCAGTCTCTACTCTCCGGCACTTCAATCAAATTTGGAGTCAAGTTCATGCTAACCTCAAGAGAGTCTCCAGCCGCTATAAGTTCTTTGCGGATAGGAAACGACGAGCAGCTCCCCAGTACAAGGTTGGTGACAGGGTATGGCTCTCTACCCGCAATCTTTGGTTAAGGGTGCCCACTATGAAGTTTGCTCCGAGGTTTATTGGTCCTTACCCCGTGTTACAAGTCCTGAACCCGGTTGTCTGCAAATTGGGATTGCCTTCCCACCTCCGGATACCAAATTCCTTCCATGTCTCTCTCCTTCGCCCCCTTATTTTAAACCGGTTCCATTCAAAATTCCCGAGGCCAACCTCTGCAGAGACTGAAGCTGGAACGGACTTTGAAATTAAAGCTATTCTTGACTCTCGTTACCTCCACAAGAATCTACAGTATTTGGTGGAGTGGAAAGGTTTTGGCCCCGAGGAGAGGAGCTGGGTTAAGGCTACTGAAGTTATGGCTCCCCGACTGGTGCGGATTTTCCATTCCAGACATCCAACAAAACCTGGAAAGTGTCCGGGGGCCACTCCTCGAGGAGGGGGTACTGTCACACGCCAGAGGCGGCGTTCACTGCGCTTACCCCTGCGTGCCTGCTGGTCGGTGTTGTGGCCTCCGCCTTCGGTGTTCCACGGGCTCCGGCGTCTGGCTGGCACGGCTCCCGGCGGTTCCCCGGGGCAGGGGCGCCGCCATGACATCCGGCATCACGTGGGCGGGGAACTGGTGACGTCACCAGACTATTCCGCCAATCCTTGGGAGGCAGAAGATTCAAAGTCAGACGCCAGGCAAAGCCTCGTGCCTGAGTATTGTCTTTTCCCCTGAAGTGGATGCCAGTGCTCCTGTTCTCGGCGGATCTCTCTGCAGTAATATCCCAGTGTCTCCGGCATTTCCAGGTGTCAGTTGTTGCACAGCTTCCAGCGTTCCCAGCCACGACTGGATTCCACTGCACTCCAGTCACCAGTGCTTCTTGGAGTCAGCGTGGGCTGCAGGTTAAACTCCGCTCTCAAGTTTTGCAAGTTACCAGTGCCTTTAAACACCGCTCTCAAGTTATACAAATCCTCAGTGTCCTTTAACCCTCGCTCTCAAGTTATACAAGTCCTCAGTGTCTTTAACCATCGCTCTCAAGTTATACAAATCATCAGTGTCTTTAACCCCTGCTCTCAAGTTCTTTAAATCACCGGTGTCTTTAACCACCGCTCTCAAGTTCTTCAAATCACCAGTGTCTTTAACCACTGCTCTCAAGTTCTTCAAATCACCAGTGTCTTTAACCACCGCTCTCAAGTTCTTCAAATCACCAGTGTCTTTAACCACCGCTCTCAAGTTCTTCAAATCACCAGTGTCTTTAACCACCGCTCTCAAGTTCTTCAAATCACCAGTGTCTTTAACCACCGCTCTCAAGTTCTTCAAATCATCAGTGTCTTTAACCACCGCTCTCAAGTTCTTCAAATTATCAGTGTCTCTAAAATCATCACTCATAAGTTCTTCAGTCACCAGTATCTTTTACCATCACTCACAAGTACTTCCTGGACATTTCTCCATACATTCCTTCTCTGTTATGTGACATTGTGTTGTCCTTTTCCTACAATAAAGTTCTTCAATAATTTCATCAAGCCTTACTGTCAGAGTCCTGTATGAGGAAGAGCTATATCAGGCCATCCCTGTTCTGACCCAACTGTGGTTCCTCTTCCTTACCATCGGAAGAACCCCCGATTTCACAACACCCCCAACCTAGGTCAGTGACAACAAGTTTTTCATAATTTTTATGTGTATGTCGACATAGGTTGACATGGACACCGTAGAAATGTACCACGCTCGCCATGCTTCAGGCACAGTGCATCGCTGTGCTCGGCACACTGTTATATTCCCCCTCCGGGTCCACTGGGAAGATAAAGTATGAACAAGTCAGATTCAATGAAAAAATCATGAAAAACTCATGTCGACTTTTTGACCTGTCAACATTTTTAATGCTGGTATTTTGACCTTGTCTGTATTTTAAATGACCATGTCAGGATTTTGACCGTCGGTATTTGATTGTAGGTAAATTGACCGCATCCCACATACAGTAATATTAATTTGTTGTTTGGAGTGGAAGCATTGAGTGCCTATACATTTTTTATCATCCCTTTAGCAACTATTAGAAAATATTTTGATGTCTAACTTAGTTAATTAATAATTTCCTAATATTAAATCCAAGTTAATATGTATTGTTATTGTTGATATTATTTTCAGGCACCTACTGCCAATAGCATCACTTAAATAGCTGCAGAATAAGCAGTAATAATATTAAATGACAGAGCAGCAAATCTTCGTGTGCCATTTATATGCAATTGTTCCTGAGAATGTTGATTCTTGCATCCACATCCCATTTGTAATTGTATCCCTGCGTATTTAAATGTGTTTTTTATTGTATCTGTTCAAACCTGATCCTCATCATTATGCATTCTACATACAGGCACAATTACAAGAATTACATGTGAACAAGCAATTTACAATTCAGTAAAATTGGTAGTGACTGCTGATCTGGTAAACTTCAGAATGATGACTGAATGACAGGGGAAGGTGAAAATGCTTTAATTGGGTAAGCCTGTATAATATCTGGCCTCCGGATAAAAGACTTCCGCTTCCTGCACTCACAGAGCCTTAGCAATAAAACTGTGAATATACAGCCATGATGACTTATCACTATCATGAATTAGAGGTTTCCTCACAGTCCTGGAGGTATAAAATCGTGAGGCTACAGAAACAACATTGTAGAAATGTTAGCAAAATGCCCACCCTGTATTTAATAAGAAATGTATGGAGAAGTTAGTTTGGAATAATCATGCATCAAAGCTGTCTGTGTACAGACTTAAAGTTGAATTGTATGTTAGCTAGAAGTATTTACATGCCAGGTTTGTGTAAATGACTAGTAGAACCAATTTGAAAAGCAATTCATAAATCATACGTGTAAATACAGACACACACACACACACACACACACACACAAACATGCACAAGTACAAATGCACACACACTCTGTAAATAATAGAATTATGGTGTAAAGATTATTATTACAGTATCATTCCTTTAAAAATAACATGAAGAACGATATTCTCGGAAATATGTTTTTGTCACCTGCAAACTTAACACCTGCATGATCCATTTTATGTGATATTGATTTGCCAAAAATGTCCTCAGTTTTTCCACTCATATTTGATAACAAACTTCCTAAATCTAAACCACTTTGGTTTCAAAGCTGGAAAACTTAAAAGAAAGGGAAGTATAACAACCCATGTAATCTAAAAGCCTTCCTGTCACGCATTTATTCGTCTCATTGAAAACACACATGGTAAAACTTAGAAGAAAATTCAGTTCTCTTTAAAATAAAAACCCCATGCATCTAGCCAAAGCAAGGCAGTGTTAACACGAAGTCTGAAATGAGTTATTAAATAAGAACACGTTCATGATGCAGGCCCATTCATTGGTGGCATCCAAATAAAATGTAAACATTGTTTTAATAGGAACAAATTAATTACTCCATGCTAGTTAAGTGTGCATGCAATAAATATAGCAATTAATTGTACATTCAATAATTACACCAATATTAGATATGATAAGATAATGCTTAGTTCAAGAACATTTTTCAAAACCGTTTTGTGTAGTACTCACCACTATTACCTAGCATAGATTGCATGAAATCACTCTACACATGCTGAGAAAGCATACAGTATGCATACAGTTGTGGGAATGCAGACTGACGCTAATAACTCCTTATACCTTTTCCGAATAAAAATTCCTAGATTGCAGTTCAAAGTGAATAAGCTGATTCTGATTCATCTCTTGATTCTAGATTCCTCGGAGACAGACTATCCATGGCCAGACTGTACCGTCACAGAACCAATCTGGGAAGTAGCATATCACTTTTTATCAAACATAATTCTGACAGAGTCAGATGTGAAAACCCCTCATGGAGGAATGGGCTTCATTACCAGGTCATACACAAGAAGAACTTTCAAATAAATGGATATTTGAAGCAGACGCTACTACGGGTGGTAAATCCTATACAGCTGCTGTTTGGAGAAGGGATAGTCAGTCCAGGAGGAGGTTGATAGACAGTTAAAAGATAGACAGTCATTAGGTCGACACCATATGGCTGACAGGGTCAAAAGTCCGACAGGGTCAAAAGTCCCACAGTTAAAAGGCCGACAGGGTCAGCACATGTTGTTTAGTTTTTTTCATGCTTGTACAACTTTTTGTGTCATTTATTATCAATGTCACACACTATTACCTTTAGTAACCAAACCTGAAGTGCGGCGAAAGGACAAATTTCAACAAATTTTGGAAAAAAAAATACCCCCCCCCCCTCCCAAATAACACAATTTTTTGGGGTTGTTAACCTTGTGATGCTATCGACCTTTTGACTGTCGGACTTTTGACCCTGTTGATCCTTTGACCCTGTTGGACTTTTGACCCCGTTGACCTTTTGACTGTTGACCATATGGTGTCGCCCTAATGACTGTCTATCTTTTAAGTGTCTAACTTGTATACCACACACAGTCCCCACACATACGATAAAATACATTAGGGGAAAAAACAGTGCTATATTGTTGTAGTAATAATCACACAATTATAAAAACTGATTGGAAGATGTTAAAACAATATTCGATGGAATAGACTAAAGTAAAAATGTATTCATTATTTGTTGAATATTAAAAGCATAGTACTAAAATACACTGTATAATTATAAAAAGCCATAGCAGTTACAAATCATGATCCTTAATTGTGATTAAAAGCAAATACTGTAGTTTATTCAAGCAAACATCAGCCAACTGCGGTATAGGGTGGAATATAGGTGCACAATCCTTTTTAAAGTCCATCCACTGTCTACAATGTGAATCACACATATACGTGGCACTTCAATATATTGGGGCATATGTAACAGGATCCGAGTTTGCCGGATGTGCAGGATTCCGACCGAACTTGGACTTTTTTTTAAAGGGCAAGTCATTTACAAGACATGGTTTTGCCTTGTAAATGATTGCCCCTTTAAAAAAAGTCTAAGATCGTCTGCCATCCCAAACCACCGGCAAACTCGGACCCTATGCCCCATTATGTCTGGCATATGGTAAATAATTACCAGTTCCGTGTAGAGTATATGGGTCCTGTTAGTGATGACAATGCACTGCCGTCTGAAGAGATATAGGGCTGTGTCAGCCTCATATATCTTCAAATGGCAGCAGTATTTCACTGGGTGCCATATTCCATCCTGGATTGCCAGCTGTAACAGTGTGTACAGTACTTTGGGACCAGATCACAAGTGCATTGTCATCATGACTTACAGGTCCCATATACACTACATAGAACAGGCTTACGCATTTGCATATTCCCAGCATTATCTTCAGATACATTGCACCAGTTTCTAATATATGATAGGGGTGCTGCATGGGTGCAGGTTGGGAGTTATGGGCCCCACTGAACCCAGAACTTGATTGCACAGCAAACTCTGCACACATTATAGATATGCCTAGAATTATATACAGGAAAATCAAACCACAGGAAGTAGAGAGTAATGCTGGAGCAGGAACAAAAGGAAACCTATAATCTGGCATTGCATAGTTCCCAGAGAGTAGCTTCTATAGCCACTATCTGATATAAAACAGGTAGTCCTATAACATAGACAGTCAAAGTGCTGCACAACTGCTGCTACATGAGAACAGACCAGTGGCAGAAAAGAGAGACTTTGGGGTATATTTACTAAAAGTAAATTTGGGTCTATTTAAAATTGAGCAGACTAGAACCAGTATCCCCACAAAATTGACTACAGTGTTTAGATTCCAAATAGCTCATTTACTAAAAGTCAATTTTGAGTTCCATTTTAAAATCGCTGGGTGAAGTGAGTTCTATTTGAAGTTCTATTGATCAAAAATCAACCAACAATTTATAAAAATCGATCAAAAATCAACAAAATTATACAAAAGCATTTCTATTGGCCAAAACAGGTCGCATGCACTGTATTACCCACAAACATCTTCATTCCGGTGCTAATTTGCATACCCACAATTTGTTTGAAATCATTGCTGGCTTTGGAGAAATCAGAGATTTATCCAGCGGTGCCTTCTTTTTCTGTTGAAAATGGTAGCTATGGTGGCACTTAGCAAGAAAAGCTCATCTTTTTGTAACTTTCCCTCTAATACATAGCAGCATCTGAGCAAGTCTGCCATCAGAAATTGTGGGGCACGGAACTGAAAACATAGACAGGGCCCTCACCCCCCAAAAAAGATTCTGCTGCACCGCTCCACCCCTATGAGATATCATACATCGTCAAGCAGAGCCGGCCCTAACCAATATGATACAAGAATAGGAATTTTTACACTGCGCTCAACCCCGGTTTCTATTTGTGCATGTTTATGCACTAGTGCAATAAATAATGAAATGTTTGAATGCGTTTCAAATTAATAATATTTATTTTAAATGCAATCGCTGATTGTCCAGAATTCGCATATATGCGTATTGAGCTCTGCTTGGCTTTAGAAAGCCCTATGCTAGTTGTGCAGGGGCACACTTGCTCCTTGGTATACTTAAGTGGAGTCCATATGCAAAAAAGAAGAAAAATAAATGGGAAGTAAAAAGAAAAAAGAAAAGAGAAAAAGTCTGTTTGTTGCAGGCCGCGGCGTCCTGCTGGTCTGTATTTAGAAGTAGTGCACTGATTAGGATAACAAGCCGTAACTGATGCTCAAGCAGTTGTGGAGGTTAAAATCAAAGAAAAAGGGACTTCGGACTGGTCTTACCTCCCCCTGCTCCTGCCGCCGTCACTGTGACTGTGTTCGGTCACACGCCGGAGGCCGGTCAGCCTGGGTTCGGTGCCTGTCTTGGGGGGGGGGAGATGCACGCACTGCGGCCGCTCTCAGAGCGGTTCGTTGCTGCACTCCCTCCACCTACAGAGATTAACCTTGATTCTCTTCCTCCGCTGCTGGCTGTATCAGTGGCAGGCTGTCTCCTTGATGTCTCTCTGCCGTCCGTAGCTCGCAGACACTTCCTGGTCTTCAGTCACGTGACCGGGTGCTGTCTCAGGTGCTGCAGAGCTGAAGACCAGGAAGTGTCTGCGAGCTACGGACGGCAGAGAGACATCAAGGAGACAGCCTGCCACTGATACAGCCAGCAGCGGAGGAAGAGAATCAAGGTTAGTCTCTGTAGGTGGAGGGAGTGTAGCAACGAACCGCTCTGAGAGCGGTCGCAGTGCGTGCATCCCCCCCCCCCCCAAGACAGGCACCGAACCCAGGCTGACCGGCCTCCGGCGTGTGACCGAACACAGTCACAGTGACGGCGGCAGGAGCAGGGGGAGGTAAGACCAGTCCGAAGTCCCTTTTTCTTTGATTTTAACCTCCACAACTGCTTGAGCATCAGTTACGGCTTGTTATCCTAATCAGTGCACTACTTCTAAATACAGACCAGCGGGACGCCGCGGCCTGCAACAAACGGACTTTTTCTCTTTTCTTTTTACTTCCCATTTATTTTTCTTCTTTTTTGCATATGGACTCCACTTAAGGATACCAAGGAGCAAGTGTGCCCCTGCACAACTAGCATAGGGCTTTCTAAAGCCAAGCAGAGCTCAATACGCATATATGCGAATTCTGGACAATCAGCGGTTGCATTTAAAATAAATATTATTAATTTGAAACGCATTTAAACATTTAATTATTTATTGCACTAGTGCATATACATGCACAAATAGAAACCGGGGTTGAGCGCAGTGTAAAAATTCCTATTCTTGTACCATATATTTTAACAAGTAGGACCAACTTGTTAAACACCAGCAGCACTCCCCGTAACTTAGTGTATCTCTGTGCGCAGTCCACCCACCCCTTTTACCATCTAACCAATATGATGCTCTAGGCAAGATTTTGCTGGTGCCCCCTAGCACCACAGCTAGTTCTGCATCTGACCCCGCGACCCTTTCCCAGCACCATCACCCCTCACCCATAGCAGTACTCATTTTGGTGTTCCTACCACCTATATTTTAAATAGGGAAAGTGCGCACATTCGGCGCACAGCCCAAAAGGGGTGTACTCTTGCTGGGAAGGGGCATGGCCGCACAATAGTACTCCCAATTCAATTTACGCCACACAGAAGTACAACTTTATTCACATTTTATCATGCGATAGTGTCCCTAATTCACGTTACATCACACAGGACTACCACTTTACCTTATATATGTTACTCCTCATAGTAGTGCCCCTTATTCACGTTACGTCATACAGTAGTATTTATTTATTTATTATTTATTTATTTATTTATTTATTAACAGTTTCTTATATAGCACAGCATATTCTGTTGCGCTTTACAATTAGAATAACAGTAATAGAACAAAACTGGGGAACAACAGTAATAGAACAAAACTGGGTAAAACAGACAGACAGAGGTAGGAAGGCCCTGCTTGGAAGCTTACAATCTATAGGTAAATGGGCATTGATACACAAGGATAGATGCTACCTATTGCATTATGGTCCTCCAGACTGCTAGTAGTACCACTTTAGCTTATATACGTTACTCCCAGAGGCGGATTGGCCATAGGGTTTACAGGAAAGATTCCCGGTGGGCCGACGCACCCATGGGGCCTATTTTGTTTGAGAACATGTGGTCCTTTTTATAGACATAATGAATAAAATTGCAAAATAATTTGCATATATGAAAATTACTTTGCCACTTAGCCTGTGATTGCAGATGATCTAGTGTGTGAAGATTGAGTGAATAGTGATTAGGATACGGTTGGTGTAAAAAGCAAGAAAATATATCTTTCTAATGAATTATATAGTTTCCTAAATTCTGAAGGTGTATCATATAATGTGCTCATAATATTTAATTTTAGTTCTTTTTAACTTCCCCCTTGATGCTGGACATGCCCACTATCTGGAAAGTCTTGGGGGGAGGGTGCTGCTGCCATGGCCCAGGGCTAGACCTTACACCTCTGGTGCTACCCATGTGGGGCCACTAGTACAAATTTTTCCAGGGCCGCTTTTTGTTCCCAATCCGCCCCTGGTTACTCCTCACAGTAGTGCCCCTTATTCACATTACATCACACTGAATTGCTCCTTATTCCCATTACAGCACACCATATTGCTCTTTATTCACATTAGACCACACAGTAGTGCCCTTTCTATATGTTACATCACACAGTAGAGCACCTTATACACATAATGACACACAGTAATGCAGTTATACACTTAATACCACACAGTAATGCCGCTTACACATATGACACACATTATTAATGTCCTTATAAACAGAATGTGCCTTACACATTATGCAAACTTTTAGTAATGTCCTTATACATATAATGTCCCTTACACATTTGCTGCATATTGTTACTGCTCTTATGCACATAATGACAATTACACTTATGCCGCACATTAGGGGTCATTCCGACCCGTTCGCACGCAGCAGTTCTTCACTGCTGAGTGAACGGATCAGAACTGCGCATGCGTGGCGGGCACAATGCGCACGCGTGTCGTTGCCAGTGGCTAGAACAAAGAAGAAAGTGATCTCTGGCACTATCGCAAGAAGATTGACGGTGAGGAGGCGTTCCGGGGCGTCTACTTACCATTTTACGGGCGTGGAGATCCAAATGCAGGCGTGTTTAGGCGTTTGGAGGGCGGATGTCTGACGTCAATCCCGGGACCTTCGTCGCTGGATCCGTCGCACAGGGTAAGTAGGTCTGACCCTGGTCTTGTTTTGCAGGAAACATTTTTAGCATAGCAGGGCTGCACAAGTGATCGCAGCCCTGCTATGCTAAAATACACTCCCCCATAGGTGGTTGATCCCACCAGCAGCAAAAAGTTGCTTGGTGCAATCAACTCAGAATAAGGGCCATTATTCATGCACTTATACACATAATGACATACATAGTGTCCCTTACACATTTGGCGCACATTATAAATGCATTAATACACATGACACACATAATGCCCCTTACACATATGCCGAACACTACTGCACAACCAACCCACCCGCACACAGCACTCACATGCAGAGCCGGCGCTACCCGCTCAGCAGCTCCTGCAAAGTAGGGAGGCGCTGGTCGGAAGAGGAGCTCTCCCCGCTCTGCTTTTGCTGCTGGCTCCCGGCTGCCGCTGCGTCTGTCACACTGTATGACAGACGCAGGCAGCGTGTAGCGTGGCTCCGGCTCTGTCCCTCTTGCTCCCACCCTCCTGTTTCAACCCCTCCTCCCCAATGCACTTTAGGCAGCACTCTCCCGCACCGCGCTGGTCAGAGCCGGATTTCCAAAAGGGCCCCCTGTTGCCCATCGCAGATCCAATCTAATCTGCGGTCTCTGCTCTCCGCTGGTACAGACAGCTGGCGCCGCATACTCATAGCACTATAGGACCGGACCCCTGAGCGACGGCTCAGTTGTACAATAGCGAGTAAAACAGCAGCCTGCGGCTCAGTCATTGGCTGAGCTCGCAGGCTGCACATAAGAGAGAAGAAGGAGGAGGGCTGATCCTGGATGGCATGTGGAGCCATGTGTCTCAGCAGCCTGTCTGCAAACAGTAAGGCTGCCTCTTTATAAGATTGTTCTTCCTCCTGCTGCTAACATTACATTTTACATCTTAGGCTGTGGGTCACACACACACACACACACACACACACACACATATTTTATATATTTATATATATATATATATACATACACATATATATCTATCTATATATATATATATATATATATATATATATATACACGTGAGACCGGGAATCTCTAACAGCACAACATGAATACCTGGATGCCCTCCCGTGGCACTACAGAGCCCAGCAGACAGCACAGATTGGTGGGCGACACTCCAAGGTTTTGCAAGAGAAAATACACAGCTCCACAAGCTTTTTCAATCAACGTTTCAGACGCCTTTATTTGCGCCTTTTGTCATATGTGTGTGTATATATATATATATATATATATATATATGTATATCTATATATATATATATATATATATATATATATATATACGTATATATATATATTTATATATATATAGCGCACAGTGACTGATGGCGGCACTCTTTGGACATAGGGGGTTCTTCTCTGCGGTGCGAACGGGTCAGAACTGTGCATGTGCGGCGTGCACATTGCGCACGCGCGGCGTTGCCTAGTGACGGAGGCGCGCACAGAGGAAAAAAAGAAAATGCAGCGACGAACGCAAGAAGATTGACAGCGGAGGGGGTTTCCGGGGCGGATACTCACCATTGGATGCCGTTTTCGTGGAGTGGTCATCCGATCGCAGGCGTGTCCAGGCAAATGGAGGGCGGATGTCTGATGTCAACGCCGGGAGGAACGTCGCTGGGTCCGTCGCACAGGGTAAATATAACCAGCCTTACTCCTCAGCAGCACAAAACTTTTTTTTATCTCAGCAGGGCTGCACAAGCGAACGCAGCCCTGCTAAGCTAAAGTACACTCCCAGTGGGCGGTGGCATAGCGTTTGCATGGCTGCTAAAAACTGCTAGCGAGCTCGGAATGACCCCCATTGTGTATAAGGAGCACTACTGTGTGTCATAATTTGAATTAGGTACAGAACTATTTGGTGCACTATTAATCAAGGGCACTACGTGTGGTATAATGTGAATACGATTGTGATACTGTGTGGCGTAATTTGAATTGGGGACACTATTATGTGGCCACGCCCCTTCCATGTGAGACCACGCCCATTTGGCGAGCACTGTCCCATTATTACATATGGGAGGGAGGGCGCAAATTTATTGTTTGCAGGGGGGCGCCGGACACCCTAGCACCGGCCCTGCTCACATGGCTGCTAACACTGGGACCTCTGCCTCTTCTTGGATACAGATGTGTCCACATACCTCAATATGCCATGCAGCAGATGCCTCTGCCTCTTCTTGGATGCAGATATGTCCACATGCCTCAATACGCCATGCTGCAGATGCCTGGCGTGAGTAAGGTGGCAGCGCTGCTAACGTCGGGCGCTTTTTTTGATGAAAATGCATTGTATTTACATAAATATGTGGCTAAGATGCACAAGCAGCTTCTGCTGATTAAAATGATATGAAGCATGCCTATATCCTGTGTGCGAATGTGTACACTGGAATACACTGTAACGTAGCATTTTGTATGCAGATACAGCTGCAGTCACACACAAAATATAGGCATGCTGCATATCATTTTAATAATCAGAAGCTGCTTGTGCACCTAGGCATTTGCCTAGTTTGCCTAGGGCCGACTCTGTTGTCAAGTTACATATGGGTGGCGCGTTACGGACCTGCTGGAATGATTCACAGGGAGCTGATGCACAGGGAAGGCTTGATTTAAGAAGTCCTCCCTCTGCCTCAGCCTGCTGTTGTTGTACACACCTGGTGCAGCTCTCCAGGTGTCGGCGGTAGGAGCAAAGTGTGGGCCCTTCTCTCTTTGAGGGCCTGGGACACCAGTCCCCACAGTCCACTCCTTATGGCTGCCCTGCATCTAAGAATGGCTCTGTGGTTATTTACTAGTCTCACTGCCTGTGCCTGACCATCTTTGCTAAAGTACCAATGATTCTTCTAAATAAGATCTCATGGTTTTGAAAGACTCAAGCATTTGCAGTGATAATGCATCAGCATTAGGCTGTTGTGAAACATATCCTCTGGCTGTTACCATCATTGTATGCACTTATTTTTAGTTTGGCTGCTGGCTACTTTGGTAACGGACAGCGAGATTTGATGTCATTTGTAGGTACTGTGTTCCGAGTGCCGAGTATCCCCTCTCCACACCATCTCACTTGGTGTTCTGAGGGAATAAATGGTGAGTGTCTTTTTCTATTTTATATACCCTGATGACAATGTAATACTAATAAATCATCAAAACGTTAACTGTTACCTGATGATATTGTCTGAATGTATTATCCAAGTACCGCTGATTGTATTTACTATAACAATTGGGCTCCTGGCCGGGGGTTCCTACGGAAGGCTTCGGGACCAGTGTACAATGAGTGTACTGCCTAACCTAGACTCTCTCTCTCTCTCTCTCTCTCTCTCTCTCTCTCTCTCTCTCTATATATATATATATATATATATATATATATAGTGCCATCTGTCCTGCATATATATATATATATATATATATATATATTAATGCAGGACATAGACAGGCATCACTCACAGGACTTTAAGTAGTGGCATTAATAAGGAGACGCAGTCTCAGTTCTTGTTTATTGCTGCTTAAAGTCCTGTGAGTGCCGCCCGTCTATGTCCTGCATTTTTATTACTTGTGGGAGGGCACCAAGGCATACTATTGGTGGTATTGAGTGCTGGTTTTTGGAGTATGTATTATATATATATATATATATATATATATATATATATATATATACACACACACACACACACACACACACATACACATGTTATCAAGTACTAATATATACAGTATATATATATCAGTGTAGTCTGGTGGTCGGGATGCTGGTAGTTACATGACCGACACCAGCAACAGGGGACGTGGTAATTAATTTACTCCTCCCCTGCCCCCTCGATTGGTGTCGGGATTCAGGGATCAGTCACATGGTTGCCAGCATCCTGACAGCCAGGGTGCTGACCGCATCCCATATAGATATTTTACTATATACAAGCTTCCCCCACCCAAGTCACTTACCTGGCTTCTGAAAGGGTGGAGAAGACACCTGGGCACCATAACATCTATGTTTCCAGTTCCTCTTTCCCTGTCAAACACCCCCCGATAAGCTACAACCTCCTTTTCCATTTTACAGTCTTTTGTAAAAGGAAACCTAGCTCTCCATTGGTCGATGGTTGCCACTTTTTTGTACCCTGCTATGGGGGCAGCCATTTTTTGTTAGTCCCTGCAGATTAGCTAAATCTCTCTAGCTGAGAAGCAATCAGAGCGCAAGAAGATCTTCTGCCTGCGTCCGGCATCCAGGCGTCCCTATAATAGTAAAATTGCACCAGCCCAGGAGGGCATGTTTTATGAGCTACAGGAGCACATAAACATAACTTAACTTACCAAGACACCAGGCAACTGGAATGGGACTCGCTCAGCCACTAAGGAGTTCTGTCTGGGTGAGGACTTGAACTAGAGAAGATGGAGCTCTGTCTGAGGACTGCAGTACCAGCCTGCCCATGCTCGATATGAAAATAGCTCCTTCGGGGGTGAATGCTTTGCTTATATTGACAGGTGGCGATGGGCTGCCTGTCATGAAAGAAAGCCGTTTGATGGGGTGCTGAGGTCTGGGTCAAAGGTGGCTTCGGCAGGCTGTCTGTCACACTTTAAATCTGGGTGATGCACTACTGGGGGTGTACTGAAGGTGTGGTGACAGGTGGCCCCACAGTCCCATCAGCCCACTGGGAATCTTCTAATTGAATTAATGTCCAATCTGCACTTGATTGTACAGATGCACAATATCCAGTACATGAGGAGCACAGAAATACAAATTTTGTGATAAAACAAAGAAAACAAGAGGCCAAGACAACAATTTGCCTATGAGCACATGCAGTTGCCATTTGAGTGTAATTGGTGAATTAGGTAAACAATAAATAAATAAGGGGGTCATTCCGACCTGATCGCACACTGCAGTTTTTTGCAGTCGTGCGATTGGGTCACAACAGCGCATGCGTGCGGGCCGAAATGCGCAGGCACGTCGCTGCCCAAGGACGGCCGTCGCAGGGCAGCAACGAAAAGAACAAAGAATGCATTTGCAGCGGCGAACGCAAGAAGATTGACAGGAAGAGGCCGGCTGGGGTTGTTAACTCACCGTTTTGAAGGAGTGTCCGTCCGAACGCATGCGTGCCCGGCCGTTTCCAGGGATGGATCCTGACGTCACCTCCATGCTGGATCATAAGCAAGTCCTGAGCTGTGCAGAGACTGCACTAACTTTTCTTTGTGCAGGTCTCTGCACAAGCGATCGCCCCCCCTGCACAGCATTTACCCCCTCTCCTGTAGGCGGCGATTACCTGGTCGCAGCAGTGCAAAAATCTGCCTGCGTGCGACCTGGTCGGAATGAGGACCTAAGTCTCTTCATCTATCTCATATTGTACTATGGGCCTGATTCATGTTTGTAAGTAATGCAATAAAGAAAGCAACTGGGCAAAACCATGTTGCATGCCAATGGGGCAGATGTAACATGTGAGGTGTGTTCAAACTGAAATCTAAATTGCAGTGTAAAAAATAAAGCTTTCTTACATTTGTGGGTTACATGACAAAGCAGCCAGTATTTACCCTGCACAGAAACAATATAACCCACCCAATTTTAAATCTCTCTGCACATGTTACTTCTGCTCCATCTGCAGTGCAACATGGTTTTGCCCAATTGCTTCTTTGCTTTAAATACAAACATGAATCAGTCCCCCTGTACAGCTTGTCTTGCACTACTTGCACTACTTTATCTCCATCTTTTAACTGTTATGGTCATCCTGTTCCTGGCGGATTTTAAAACAGAGGAATTTAACCTTGTGCTCCCAAAAAGGTCATGTGCATAAAAGGTTATACAGACTTTTGTAATGGCACTCCAGGCAAAGGACCAGGGGCGTTTTAAGAGAGAAGGGGACTCGTGTGCAGCCTCCATCATGGGCCCCCTCCTCTACGGCAGCATTAGACTGTGGCATAATGACAGAGCCTACTGCGCATGCGCCGATCTCCGGGAACATTGCGCCTGCGCCTTGTTTCTGGGTACACTTCCAGTGCGCATGTGCAAATCACTTGGAATTTTCCAGTGGTGGGAATTTTCTGAGTGATTTGTGCCCACACAGCAGGTCCGCCGTCGTGGGACTCCAGAGGGGTAAGTGTAATATATGGGTGCAGTGTGTGCGGTGTGAGCCCCCCTGGACCCAGGTGCCTGTGGGCACCACAAACACTGCACCCATTATAGAAATGCCTATGCAAAGGACCATATTCAGTATCAGTAGCAGATACTGCTAAAAAGTTTAATCTGGTACTGCTGTAGATCGGCGGCTGGGAGCCACCCAGCACAGGACAAGGACGTCCAGCATGCCAAGTCCCATCCAGCATTGCGATTGCAAACTAATTGCGATAGTATAGCCGACCTGGGATTTGCGCATACCCCCTGCATATTCAGCATGGCTGCGTATGCAGCTGCACCATTGCCATTTTCTTAATCGGAGCGGCTGCGTGTGACATAAAGCAGCCACCCCGAAAATGGTCCAGACACACCTTCACTGTCTGGATAATGCCTCCGTAACACCGCATCGATGCTTTCCCCCTGGCAGCCGCCGCTGTCAATCCCTCCGGGATGCGATTGCACTTGCTACTCATGCATGTGCTGTGCAGATGCAGCGCAAGCGCAGAAGTAAAAATTGCTTGTTTGCGATTTTTGGACTTCAGCATCCCTTACTGAATAGGGGCCAAAATACGCAAAGAAAATAATGAAGCCAACCATCATCAACTCCTGTACCTTTACAAGAGTAATTTGAGTTCAGTATTTATAAAAAAAAATATTTGGAATAAAGTCAAAATAGTATATTTCTAGTGATATATAGTATATCATACTGTTTTACAGTGGAAAAACACAGACATAGATAGAACTTACCATTTGATTGTGCACCGTGATATAATACAATGTTCAGTATTAATAATTTTTAATGGGCTACAATTGTTACATTTAAAACACTTGACTGATTTATAAATGATGCAAGAGAAGGGATTGTGGTATCTATAGTGAGCGCTATTCTCCTTATGGAAGTTGCAATCAAAATGTAAACGAAGTCTATTTTATGACAAAAAAGACATGTAATTTATTTAGTCAAGTATCCATGATTATAAAGTGACATACACTTGAAAAAGGATGACCTATCCGAAACGCGTTGTGCTAACTCCGGGACTTTAATCTTCTTGGACCTCACCGGTCTGCTGTATCCATCTGCATTGGGCAAAGTGTGTGGTGTGTTGCTGGGCTGCCTGCTGGAAACCCACCTTTTCAACATCAAGGCACACACCACATACCCAAAACAGTATGAGCCAGAGGTCCCGCACTTGAAAATAATCTGAGCACATAGAATGTTTACAAGCTATTGTTTACTAAAAGGATCTGTGCAATACATTGTCTTTTATTTTTATGCACTGTTTGTTAAATCCATGTTTTATGTGCACTGTGTCACTTTATAATCATGGATACTTGACTAAATAAATTACATGTCTTTTTTTGTCATAAAATAGACTTTGTTTACATTTTGATTGCAACTTCCTTAAGGAGAATAGTGCTCACTATAGAAACACAGTTTTCTTTTACAAAAAGTCTCATGCTATTGGAGTATAAAAGCAAATTCATCAATACAGTACTGTATGTGTAGTGTGTAAGCTATGTCATAAGGTATTTAAGGCCTTATAACCACCAGCTTTTTTCATTGTATTTTAAATGCTAGTAAAAACTTCTATCAAAAGGAAATGTGTTTGATATATATATTTTATTAGCAATTAGAATTACTGAGTGCTTCAGAAGTATTTGCATGTGGTAAACTAAAAAACAAACACAAAAGAAGAAAAACAAAAGGGAACACAAAACAGTCCAAAAATGTGCAAAAATACCTTTGAAAATACTATGCGTATGAAACCGAAACAGAAATCATAACAGGGACATTTGAAGGTCATCTACTGTACCTTATTCATAAGAAATCAGTTGTGTTTAAAAGAAAAAAGAAAAACAAGATCACCAAACAAATGAGTATAATAGTGAGAATGGGAAGTGCCTTCTCTTCATTAGTGAACAAATCTGTAACATTTCACTGATGACAGATTTACAAGGGAGAACTGCTGCAGACTAAGCTGCACTAATTTTTGAAGCTTCCCTGTGGACATAAATTATATAGATGGACAATAGATGGATAAAGTAGAACAGTTAATTTATTAGGAGGAAGAAAAAAACCACACTGCAACATTTGAAGACTTCCTCAGTAAAAATATCCCGAGGGCAATCAAGGGCCATTAGTATTTAACACATGTCAGTTGCTCTTGATGAAATACTGATAACATAACTGTTACTACGTATATTTACACCACTATTCAAAGCTCTTCAAACACCAGTCGTCTATCTCCCTTCAAGGAATAGAAACTGTAAAAATTTTAAAAGCAGTTAATTTAATATTTCATTATATTTCTCACATATGTTTGGTAATCTTTGAAATTTGAATTTTTTTTTTTAAACGCATATGTGCTGTAGCAAAATGGCAGGAGAATTGCTCTACAACAGGAATACAGTATGTGAGAAATTGCTAAAGAAAATATAGTTTAACTTTTCCATAGACTAATTCAGAACGATGAATTTTGTTTTTGGAAATATTTTATTGTTGTTCAAATCATGTATAAAAATCACGTCTTGGATTTTGAATTTATATAGGTTTGATCATATTAATTACAGAGGACCTGTGTGCTTGCATTACTTGTGTTGCCTGCTGTACTGACTTTGTTAGATTTCCCCACATGACTATGAGCCCTATTCAGGTCTGATCGTAGATGTGCATAAAAACGCACATATACGTTCAAAAACTCTGACATGCGGGGAGACTCCCAGCACAGGGCTAGTCTGCCCCGCATGCCAGGCCCTACCTCTCCACACATGTACAAAATAATTGCACAGCGGCTATGCTTTCGCACATGGCGAGCAGCTCCCTCCCTATGCAGCCTAGCTGCAGATGCAGACGGCTACCTGCCATGTTTTTGGTCGCACCAGCTGCATGTGACGTCACGCAGCTGCTGCAACCTGCCCCAGCAATGATCCAGACACACCTGCATTGTCCAGACTGCGCCCCCCCAACACCATTCGAACGCTGCCGGCATGCACCCTCCCACCCCACGAACACCTCTGCCTGTCACTCAGGCAGAGGCGATCGCACCAGTGAGATGCTTTTGTAACTCACTGTGTGCGCACGCGTAGTGCAGCCGCTGCACGTGCGCACACCACAGAGGGCTTCAGCCTGTGATCGCTGCCATTGCAGTGACCAGGTCTGAATTAGGCCCAATAACGGCTGCTATATGCTTATTGTGAATTATCACTTTAATACATTATATTGCTGCTAATATTTTGCAAGCTAACAAACAATATCTATCAAGATGTTTGTCCTTATTTGTGTACATGTTGTCCTTTAATATTTTAACTTATGAATTAAAATGTAAGTTTTATTATGTCAAAGTCAGAAAAATGTCTCAATGCACGTTGCCATATTTGCACCGCACACTGGTCCGCGCTGTGCGTGCGTACGCTCTCCCGTGGAAGCGCATACCCGCAATAGCGTGCACTCGCAGGCGCGGTATGCGCATTTACGGTAGAGTTTATGTGGTCGTAGCGTGCGACTCAATCGTTACATATTTTCACAATTAATGTAGTTTATAGATCATGGTCCCTTTGATAGATTCTGAAAGTTTGGTTAAAATACAATGTCCCAGAGCTGAGGAATCCCTCTTTATATCGTACGAAGGGTCTAACAGGAATCATACAGCAGTGTTTGGTACCCATCGGAAGAGTATTTAATTAGCAATATTCCGGTGTTGGTTTGGAGCGTATTAATCGCTCGTGCGAATAGTTATGGACATAAGAAGTTTATGTCCATTTCTATTATTTACTCATACTCAGGTATGCGGCGGGAAACCCAGTTTCCCACCCACCTGAGCTGTTGGAAATCGTCACAGCCCACCTGTATGAATCACCCTATGACCTTTTGTTATGATGCAGGGCCGAATTCCTTCGGCCAATGGACAATGGGATTGTAGGACCAGGAGATTGCATTGTGTGTGGGGCATAAATAGGCAGGCCGACCACATCCAGCTCTCACTCTCTCATCAACGGTTATCTGCTGATAGCCGGGAGCTGGATATCGAGGCGCAGGCGATCATACCCTTTGTGCGTAAGTTTCTCTCCGTAATCATTGTCTTTCTGTGAGCCAATTTCTCTCCATCTCTCTCTCTCTCTCTCTCTCTCTCTCCTCTTTTCTCTTATATCTCCCATAGTATTATAGTATTGTATTGTATTTCATTTAGGTCAGAGTAGTATTGTCCTTTTGTATTTATTGTTTAGTTCTGTGGTTAGGAAGTCTCTGTTATATTGTAGTGTATCATTTGTACTGTTATCCCCTTTTACAAGTATATTAGATATAATACAGTTAATAGGCTTTGGAACCTAAACCAGTATCTGTGTATTTTCTATAGTGTTAAGTGTTCACTTGAGCGTCGGTGACGCTCAAGCAGCTTTGTAGTTAGTCAGGTTACACAAGGTTGCACTTACACCCTGTACTCACATTAAGGTATTCAGTGTATTTCATTGGTATAAGGTTTTAACATAAAGGTATAGTGTTGTGAGCGTCTGCATCGCTGGTGACCTCCTCGTGGTCTCGAGCGTATGCTACGCCATAGCGATTCATTCCCCTAGACATAACCAATAACGTGTCCTGTGATCACTGGGCCGTGAGCGAACGTGACGCTTGAGCGTCTCGCCTACGGCTGAGCGATCGCTACGCCAATAGCGTACCATTACGGTACTTCTTAAGTAAACAGCGTACAGTGTTCTTAGCTTCATAAAGGGTTGTTTATACGACAAGGAATTTAGCATTGTCAATTGGGGGCTCGTCCTATACTTCTCACATCTGCACTAGGTAGATCAGCAGACATTATCCCCCAGCAAAGGGTGGGAGATTGTCTCATAGTGCTGGCGGGATAAGCGTCTGCTTTGCTTAGATAAAGAGTGCTGAAGGAATCCGGTAACCGGAAGTAAGAACAAAACGCTTGTGTCTTTTTAAAACTGTTTATTTTTCTTTTGTCTTGCGTACGCACGCATATATCTGCATTTCTGTTTCATTTTCGTATATCACTATTCCTGTTTGCCAATTTTTATAGTTGATAGAAAGTGCAAAAAGAGATTTGCTGTTATTTCATAGTAAAGGTAATAGTTAAAGTATAGAACAACACACGGTTTGTCTAGGAGATACAAGGCAGTCAGTGTGGATTGCGGTAGATGATCAGGGATCATTTACATTGATAAAAGTATATATTGTGTTACGGTGGATCTTTGCATTGCGTACACGTGTCACTAACAAAGACTAGCGTACGCAATCCAAAGGCAGACGCACGCAGCGTTCATTACGCAACGTAGCGTCCGGTTACGCCCACGTAGCTCAAGTTGTGATAAAGTGAAGTAACGCAAAAGCGATAAGTAACGCACAGCGGTAGATAACGCGACGCGGTAAATAACGCAAATCTATTTTTTTTGGAAAAATCTGAAATTTAGTTTAACAGATCCTGCTCCTAATTGGTAACACTTTTGGCCTAAAGACAATTTCTGCGCAGAAATAGATATAGAAACAAAGTGTACATGTGTTGAGTGAGTGTGTCTTGTATACAAAAGTTTATATAACTTTAAGGTGGAACCAAAAGGAAAGCCGAGTACTCGTCAAGGGACATACGTGTAAGTGACATATACGGTGGCTAGGGAGGCATCCCTGGTTAAATAATATTTGAGCATTAGAGTATAGCGGACCATAAGGTAACAAGACCAGGAGGTCATAAGGAACAAGACCAGGAGGTCATAAGGTAACAAGACCAGGAGGTCATAAGGTAACAGGTAAAATAGACAAAGAGGTCCGCTATAAAAGTCCAGTGGCACAACGCCTGGGGTGTTGGTGCAGAACCCATATAGGCCATAAGCTCTTGCTGAAGGAATCGCGGCCGGAAACATCGATTCCATTGGTCTTTCAGTACATGACAAGTAGTGCTCGTGTACTGAACGATTGGACCGCACGTAATTGTGTGCAGTAGTTAGTAATCTGACCTAATACCATTAGAGTAAAGTGGTCACAAACGCTATTTGTACATTCTGACGTGATTTGTGTAATTTTTTATTTTTGGAAGGGAAGTTCGCTGGTCACTCAGGAACTATCCAACAACCGATACTTGCTGGGGAACGCGCCCCAGTAAATAAAGGTTCACAGGGGCCCTAGGTTGGGTACAGCAGCTCTGGTTACAGTGATTGCAGTACTGGCCAACGTGGGCGAGAAGTAAGTGGGGTACTTGATAAACCACCACCGCCGGCCTGCCCAAGGACATCTTGGTTTGTTTGTAAGGGTTCGCTGAAAACCTTGAGATAAAGATCCAAGGAGGAATAAGCAACGCCTGCAGATTATGGGGGCCATTTGTTCCGGTAGGGGGCGATCAACCTCGGTTCGGGTTGATTCAGAGAACCGACCAGTTGGGTCGGCACGATATGTAATGTGTGAAAAATACGGTAGTCACACAGAGGTTTTATGTGATGAATGGGAGAGAATGACTGTACAAGACAGGGACAAATTCCCAAGAATAGGTAGCTTCAGTCCAGAAGTGTTACAAAATTTAAGGAGGAGGATATGTCTCGTAAAATCAACAAAGAGACGAATTCAGCATCATGATTATTTACAGTTATGGCACCAGGAAGGTGAGATACAGAGAGGTTTGGCTCTGGCGGCAGGATCTGGGGCAGTCAGGAAGTTGATTGCCACAGCTCCTCCCCCACCATACATTGCAGGAGAGAAGTTGATTGCGGAGAGAAACGCACTGGGTTGTAAAACACAAACTCTTAGTAACACTGTAAATGTTAATGATGTTAACCAAATAACTCATGCAAGTATTAACCCGTGCAAGATGTACCCTGTTTTGAACCTTCCTCAGGAGTGTGATCAAGAAGACGATTCAGCAACAATTTCAGCTCTCTCTCTTGCAGCCACCATAGCAGAGACCACAGTAGGCACAGCGACACCCACGAGATTAGTGAAAGCCCCTAGCGGAGGGATAGGTGAGGTCGTGTCAACGGGTAAGTACGGCACCATGCACTACACTGAAACAATTGTACCACAACAAGCAGTAGAATCAACACAGGAAGAGGCTGTTAGAATTGCTCCTGTAAGGGTAATAGCAGTTCCCAATGGAAAAACAGATGTGTCTGGAGCCACTCCCATAAGGAACATTGCCATGTACACTCCATTTTCCCGAATGGAATTAAGAACAATAGTGTCCGAATTTCCTGACCCCAGGAAGGATTTAGTTGCTAGCCAAAAATACATCAGGGATTTAGGTAACACTGTAGAACCCAACAACAAGGATTGGCAGATACTGCTAAGAGCTTGTTTACCTTCCAATGTTGATGCAACTCAGTTTTTAGCTGATTGTGCATTGGATAAAGATGTACCGCTTACTGACGTGTACAACAAGGATAATGTAAAAAGGATAAATTTACAGCTAAAAGAGTATTTCCCTGCCGTTGTTAAATGGAATAAAATATTTTCCATTAAGCAAAAGGAGTCCGAAACGGCAACAGAATATTTTCACCGGGCACTATTAGAAATGGCAAAGTACACTGGTATAGAAGACATTAAGACCAACCCAAACCATCGAGAAGTAGCAGTATCTGTACTGATGGATGGTTTAAAGGAAACATTAAAGACTAGGGTACAGACCACGCAGCCATGTTGGCGAGGTCTGTCAGTGTCCGGCTTGAGAGAGGCTGCTATTGATCACGACAGAAACATCACTAGGCACAGAGAGTCGCAAAGTGATAAGTTGATGTCCGTAAGTATACAGGCGCTGACCACAAGGCAACCTGCGTATGTACCACCGAATCCTGTGGGTAAGGCAAGTGTAATAACATGTTTTTCTTGTAACAGACCGGGACACTATGCACGAGAATGTAGAACAAAGAATGTACAAAGATCTTTTCAACCCCCTAGACAACAACACAACACACGACATTGGGAGCAGGGTCCACAGAGGCGGAGTTTTGAGCCACATACAGGGGAAACAAAAAGATATCCCCCGAACAGAGATTGGCATGCCTCTGGTAGTTCCCAGCTAACTCCCCCACAAGTAGTTGCTGCCAATGGGATTCAGGGAGGTCAGCATACCCAATAGGGGTGTGGCCATACCTGTAATCTGCAGCCAGTTAAGTTGATTGCCAGTCTTGGAAGCGAACCAGAGATTGCAATCAATGTGGCTGGTAAAACTTTAAACTTTCTTGTAGACACAGGGGCGGCCAAGTCAGTGTTAAATTCGACAGTGGGCATGAGAACCACTGGTAGGACAATTCCAGCCATGGGAGTAACAGGAGTAGTCCAGCACTACCCTGTTAGCAAACCAGCCGAGATTACAATAGGGCCTTTGCATACCAAGCATTCCTTTTTGCTGGCTGCATCTGCACCAACTAATCTCCTGGGAAGAGACTTACTATGTAAAATGGGTTGCGTCATTTATTGTACTCCTGAAGGTGTATTCTTGGACATCCCTGAGAATCACGCTCAGGAAGTACGAGACATGTTAGACTCCCCATCAAAATTAATGTCACATTCCATTATGACAAATAGGAATCCATCCCAAGTAGAAGAGATGACATCTCAGATACCAGAGTCACTTTGGACAAAAGATGGACAGGACACTGGATTAATGGCAAACGTAGCTCCAGTAGTTGTACAAGTAAAAGATGGTAGGATAGCTCCAAAAATCCCACAGTATCCTCTGAAGCCAGAGGTGGAGTTAGGAGTTTTTCCCGTAATAGAGCGCTTGCTACAACAGGGCATTCTAGTAAGAACGTCCAGCACAGCAAATAGTCCCATCTTCCCTGTTAAAAAGAGTGGGGGGAGGGGTTACAGGCTAGTGCAGGATCTAAGGGGGATTAACAAAATAGTTGAGAGTCAGTTCCCCGTAGTGCCTAATCCAGCTGTCATCCTAATGCAAATTCCTCCCACTGCCAAATTTTTCACTGTTATTGACCTCTGCTCCGCTTTCTTTTCGGTACCTCTGCACCCTGACAGCCAATATTTGTTTGCATTCACATACAGAGGAGTCCAATACACGTGGACTCGGTTACCCCAAGGTTTCATAGATAGTCCAAGTATATTTTCTCAGGCTTTGCATGATTGTTTACAGTCTTTCCAACCGGAAAGTGGATCAGTGTTGATACAGTACGTGGATGATCTACTACTGTGTTCTGATTCATTGGAGGCATCCCTGAAGGATACGAAACAGCTCCTGTTTCATCTTTCAGACACAGGTCACAAGGTCTCCAAAGACAAGTTGCAATTATGCCAAGCTAAGGTAAAATATTTGGGACACTGTCTAACACAAGGACTGAGACACCTGACCGCTGATAGAATCCAAGCCATTAGAGACATGACACTGCCACAAACCCAGCAACAGATCAGGACGTTTTTAGGAATGTGTGGGTATTGCCGTAATTGGATCCCAGGGTTTTCCATATTGGCGCTACCTTTGCAGGAAATGGTCTCCTCAAACAAACCTGATCGGATTTCGCATACAGACGAATCCGAAACAGCATTTGAGAGACTCAAACAGTGCCTAACGCAGGCACCAGCACTAGGTATGCCAGACTATGGGAAACCCTTTGAACTATACGGAACAGAAAGTGCTGGGTGCGCAGCAGGTGTACTAACACAAAAACACGGTGATGCCAGCAGGCCAATTGCATACTACAGCGCTCAGCTAGACACGGTAGCGCGATCCCTCCCCACATGCTTGCGTAGCGTTGCGGCGATAGCATTGCTAGTGACGAAAAGCGAAGATGTCGTGCTAGGCCACAACCTCACAATCCATACACCGCATGCGGTATCTGCCTTATTGAATTCTGCCCAAACCAGACACGTCTCATCAGCAAGGTTTACAAGATGGGAATTGGCATTAATGGCCCCCGTAAACATCACCATAAGGAGATGCAGTGCATTAAACCCTGCAACATTTCTCCCAGGTGTGCCTGGTCAGACACAAAGGGTGGAAGGTGAGAGTGATGGGGAAGGAGGATTTAATGCAAAGGAAGATACACATGATTGTATGGAATATTTGACCCAAAATTTTACCGCAAGGCCTGACATCAGTGACAATCCACTGGAAGATGCAGAACTCACGTTCTACACGGACGGTAGTTGTCACAGACAGTCAGACTCGGGAGACTTGTGTACTGGATACGCAGTCGTAGATGACCAAGACACCATAGAAGCGGAACCGCTAGGCCCACCTCACTCAGCCCAGGTTGCTGAACTGGTCGCCCTAACCAGAGCATGTGAATTGGCTAAGGGTAAGTCTGCCAATATCTACACCGATTCTAGATACGCCTTCGGGGTAGTCCATGATTTCGGAGCGCTATGGCGGCTCAGAAATTTCATGACGGCGGCTGGTACACCGATAGCGCATGCAGCTCACATAAAAAGGCTTCTAACAGCGATACAGGAACCCGACAGAGTGGCTGTTATCAAATGTAAAGCACATACATATAGTCAAGACCCAGTATCCCTTGGTAACAGCCGAGCAGACGAAGCCGCAAAGCTTGCAGCTGCTACCCCCACACGGACAGACACCACACAGTTGATGGTATTTAATACCATCAACACACAGAAGTTGTGTGAGATGCAGAATTTGTGTTCCACACAGGAAAGAGCAGTCTGGAGGGCAAAGGGATATGGCCAGGAGTCCTCAGGGCTCTGGACGGATGGACATGGTAAACCAGTGGCCCCCAGGGCATACCTTCCATGTCTGGCTGAAGCAGCTCACGGGCTGACTCATCTAGGCAAGGAGGGGATGTGCAAATTGGTAAGAGCATACTGGTGCGCCCCAGGATTCTCCTCTCATGCGAGTAAAAGAGCAATGTCATGCCTTACCTGTCTGAGAAAGAATATTGGAAAGGCAATACCTACAGAACCATCCCATATCCCACCTGCCGGCGGCCCTTTTCAAGTAATACAAATTGACTTCATTCAATTACCCCCATGTCGAAATTTGAAATATGTACTTGTTTGTATAGATGTTTTCTCGAATTGGGTCGAAGCTTTCCCAGCAGCTACAAATACCGCTATGTTTACAGCTAAGAAAATTGTGCAGGAATTTGTATGTAGATATGGTATCCCTAGAATCATTGAAAGTGATAGGGGTACCCATTTTACAGGTGATGTCTTTCAAGGAATGTGTAAGTTGATGGGAATTGATAGCAAGCTGCACACTCCGTACCGTCCACAGGCGAGTGCGAAGGTCGAAAGAGTGAACAGCACTATTAAAAATAAATTGAGTAAAGTAATGGCAGAGACAGGATTGACGTGGCCAGAAGCTTTACCCATTGTTTTGTATAGCATCAGAACCACTCCCAGGTCCCCTCTTAATCTGTCTCCTTTTGAAATTCTGTTTGGTCGACAACCGCATGTCATGATTAACCCTCAGGATGATTTGAAATGTAACAATGAAGTAACTGTAAAGTACTTGATTAACATGAGTAAACAGTTGAGGAATCAAAATGATAATCTGAAGTTGGTGATTCCTGATTTACCAGGTAGTAATTGTCATGACATTGAACCTGGGGATTATGTAATGATACGAAATTTTCTACGCTCAGGTTGTCTTATTGATAGATGGGAAGGACCATACCAGGTCTTATTGACCAGCACCACAGCATTGAAGGTTGCTGAGAGAGAGACTTGGGTCCATTCATCCCACTGCAAAAAGGTTGCTGATCCCGAGAAGTCCCGTGACAAAGAACAGACGGTAGAGGTTGTATCACTGGAGTGTCTGTTCCAGGAGGACTGAGGCGGCACCTGAGCCTTGAAGATCGAAAGCAGCTGCCGACTCCCCTCTCCCTTTTATTGTTTTCTCCACTTCCCATCCCCTCTCCCTTAAAATTTCTTTTTCCCCCTTCTCATTCTTCTCTATTTCCTCCTCAAAGATGGACTTGCCCCAAGAGACTGTGATCCGGATTTTGATGTTAACCATGATGTTGACCAGAGCAGTCTGTTCCGGCGAGAGTACCATAGAGGTCGAGAGAGGTTCTGGAATGGGTTCCGATTATGATGATGGAGGCGTAGTTTTCCAAGATCAACCAAACCAACAAGCAAAGGCGAGTATCAGAAAACGATCCGATAGAAGAAATTGTGATGGATTGTTAGCTGAAGAAAATTGTATCTGTAGGCTCTGTGATAATCTGGTTGAAGATGGATGCATAAAGAAATGCCAATCTAGTTTTAATATCCATATGGACCGGCATCCATTGAGTGACTATCACTCCTTAGTGGGTAACGTGTTAAACCAAACAGATTGTTGGGTATGCTCTCAAGTACCTCAGGGTCACAGTAAATCAGGGCTAGTACCATTTCCTTTAACGTTAGGGGAGGTACTTGAGCTAAGTGGTGGGAGACCGGTGGACCGGAGGTTTAACATCTCCAGCCCTCCTAGTTTGAAGCTCCACCAATACCATGTGGATAGGTCCCTCTTATGTTTTAACATCTCCAATCCCAGAAAACCGGGAAATTGGGAAGTGTCATGGAGCAACCTTACCATGACCTTTTCACACAGAGCAGATAGAATGCCTACAGATACAGAGCTCGTACGCCACATAGCCAGTAGAGGAAAATCTTTCCGGTATCGATATACCCTAGGAAATAGGATTACTAGAGTTGGAGAGGTATCACCAGGATACTGTGCACATATCGTACAAACCGATACGTGCATTAGGCAGATGGAAGAATTAGGGTCAGGAGATTTCACCTGGAAGGTTTGTAACATGGTCATGTCCTTCTCCGTCCCATATGTTCTCCCCGATGATGCATATTTCATATGCGGGAGAAAGGCGTACAAGTGGCTTGCCCCAAACTCTGAAGGATTGTGTTATATTGGAAAAGTATTGCCTGAAGTGATGACTGTTACACATGACAAAATGAAGGACATACACCGTGGTGCCCAGGCTCCTTATACTCACACTCATTACGAGCACCGAGTTAAAAGACAACTGTCAGAAAGGTTAGAGCATCCGGCCTCTGATCTTATCCATGAATCCACCGGGATTCAGGTTCTGGTAGCGTTAGATTTCACTCGTACCGCTCGAGGAGTGATGAATTATAAATACATTTCCGCACTCGCCAATTTGTTAGATAATATCACTGAAATGTATGATGACACGTTTAGATACACTGGAAGAGAACTTCAAGCTTATAAAACAGAACTAGTTCAGCATAGGATGGTTCTTAATTATCTTACAGCAGTAACAGGCGGATATTGTGTTACATTGGCAACACAGTACGGCATAAAGTGTTGCACGTATATCACAAATAGCACCGAGGATCCGGTAGAGGTCATAGACCAAAAGATGGACGATATTCTGCAATTAAAGTGGGAATTTCGTCGAAAACACAATCTCACCCTTGCTGCTGTAGGTAATGAGCTGACTGGTTGGGTGTCATGGTTGAACCCGCGAAATTGGTTCTCCGGTTTAGGAGACTGGGCTCAAGGAGTCATAATGGATGTTGGAAAGTTTCTCCTATGTATCTTGGGTGTTGTTATATCGATTGGATTGATATTTAGATGCGGGCAGGCTTTAATGAGGTGCAAACAAAGTACAAAAGTGATGAGCTTGAGGAGCGAGGAAACTGTAATTAACCTGGATTTGATTTATGACCCAATGATAGAAACCAGAATGTGATGAAAATGCGATTATACGGTCCGTTTCTTTCACCTGTTTTTCTGCTTTTCTCCAAGATACAAAGACCCCCTTGGACGAGGAAGCTGACGAGACGAGATGTATACAGACAACGGATTGACCAAAGAAGAAGATTTGACAACTTTAAATATGGACACTTGATGAACTTTGCCATGGATCCCCAGTTTCCCTAGTATTTTTAAACTCACGCTAGCCCAACATTTTTTGTAAATCTGATGGCTCAGACAAAGCTATTTGCTCATGCCCAAGGAGCAATACAGCGCAAAGAAGACGACTCTCAACAGATACCGAACACAACTTCAACAACAGATGTACATTTCCCTGACATAGAATATCATTGCATTTTTCGTAAGTGTTCTTTATCTTCATCTCTACAACCCCCAGGTAACGACACACATAGACGATAGGGAATACAGGCACAGATAGCAGCAACCACATACCTCCCCCATTCATGTATCATCAACTAAAATGTGCATCCCCATTTTGTTACAACCACAGCCGAAATGAGCTCGGTAGAGTTTGACAGCCCATCCACAGACCTGTACCACAGGACAAGAAGGAATTCAAATGTATACTTCGCAATACCTCGAAGCTTGATTTACCACACGTACGGCACGATGATACATGACCCTCCAAACATGGACTCAGACACACATGCTTCTACTTTCTCACTAGGTCATACCCTTTTCACACCTACTCCTCTCTTCTTCCTTACCCAACCATGGAAATCAATTAACCCCTGACTTACATTTTTCTCCTTAAATGTTTTGTGGCAGTTATTATTGACTGCCAAAGGGTGGACTGTCAAAGTCAGAAAAATGTCTCAATGCACGTTGCCATATTTGCACCGCACACTGGTCCGCGCTGCGCGTGCGTACGCTCTCCCGTGGAAGCGCATACCCGCAATAGCGTGCACTCGCAGGCGCGGTATGCGCATTTACGGTAGAGTTTATGTGGTCGTAGCGTGCGACTCAATCGTTACATATTTTCACAATTAATGTAGTTTATAGATCATGGTCCCTTTGATAGATTCTGAAAGTTTGGTTAAAATACAATGTCCCAGAGCTGAGGAATCCCTCTTTATATCGTACGAAGGGTCTAACAGGAATCATACAGCAGTGTTTGGTACCCATCGGAAGAGTATTTAATTAGCAATATTCCGGTGTTGGTTTGGAGCGTATTAATCGCTCGTGCGAATAGTTATGGACATAAGAAGTTTATGTCCATTTCTATTATTTACTCATACTCAGGTATGCGGCGGGAAACCCAGTTTCCCACCCACCTGAGCTGTTGGAAATCGTCACAGCCCACCTGTATGAATCACCCTATGACCTTTTGTTATGATGCAGGGCCGAATTCCTTCGGCCAATGGACAATGGGATTGTAGGACCAGGAGATTGCATTGTGTGTGGGGCATAAATAGGCAGGCCGACCACATCCAGCTCTCACTCTCTCATCAACGGTTATCTGCTGATAGCCGGGAGCTGGATATCGAGGCGCAGGCGATCATACCCTTTGTGCGTAAGTTTCTCTCCGTAATCATTGTCTTTCTGTGAGCCAATTTCTCTCCATCTCTCTCTCTCTCTCTCTCTCTCTCCTCTTTTCTCTTATATCTCCCATAGTATTATAGTATTGTATTGTATTTCATTTAGGTCAGAGTAGTATTGTCCTTTTGTATTTATTGTTTAGTTCTGTGGTTAGGAAGTCTCTGTTATATTGTAGTGTATCATTTGTACTGTTATCCCCTTTTACAAGTATATTAGATATAATACAGTTAATAGGCTTTGGAACCTAAACCAGTATCTGTGTATTTTCTATAGTGTTAAGTGTTCACTTGAGCGTCGGTGACGCTCAAGCAGCTTTGTAGTTAGTCAGGTTACACAAGGTTGCACTTACACCCTGTACTCACATTAAGGTATTCAGTGTATTTCATTGGTATAAGGTTTTAACATAAAGGTATAGTGTTGTGAGCGTCTGCATCGCTGGTGACCTCCTCGTGGTCTCGAGCGTATGCTACGCCATAGCGATTCATTCCCCTAGACATAACCAATAACGTGTCCTGTGATCACTGGGCCGTGAGCGAACGTGACGCTTGAGCGTCTCGCCTACGGCTGAGCGATCGCTACGCCAATAGCGTACCATTACGGTACTTCTTAAGTAAACAGCGTACAGTGTTCTTAGCTTCATAAAGGGTTGTTTATACGACAAGGAATTTAGCATTGTCAATTAATTACAATAAGAGTGCCCCCAGAAAACTGAAAAATCCTTTCTCTTTTCTCTGTCACTTTCTATAATGTAGTGGAATTCAGTGTATCAACTCTATCCTACACCCCACAGACCTTTACAGAGAATATTTATCTATTCACACCAGTTTCTGCCCCTGTGGATCTTACAATCTATATTCCCTACCACATGTACACACATACTTATACTACATACTATGGTCAATTTTCGTTGGAAGACAATTAACCTACCTGGATATTTTTTGATTGTGGAAGGAAACCAGCGTACCCAGAGAAAATCCACACATGCACCAGAAGACTATACAAGCTCCACACAGCTAGGGCCATGGTGGGAATTTATTTCAAGACCTTAGAGCTGTATTGTAGTAATGCTAACTGTTACATTAACTGTGCTACAAATGAGATGATCTTCTAGCTGGGTAGGTTCTTGCAGACTTGCACCAGTCAGGGAAATGGATGCAATCCTTCAACAGTAAAGCAGTATACATGGGCAGCACGGATGATGTAATGGTTAGCACTACTGCCTTCACAGCACTCAGGTCATGGCCCTAGCTGTGTGGCATTTGTATATTCTGCCCATGCTTGCGTAGGTATCATCCATGTACTCTGGTTTCCTCTCACAAAGAAATATACTGATAGGTTAATTGGCTTCCAAAAAATATCCACAGTGTGAAAGTGTATTTATGTAGATGGGCAGACTAGATGGGCCTAATAGTTCTTATTTGCCATCAAATTCTATGTTTCTATGTTTTGTATTGGTTCCATTCTTTAAAATATTATTAGTTGCAGCTATAATCAATTGTAGGTTTTTTTGCTAAAATTCCATGCCATGAACTCCATGGACACACCCCGGTTGTAGAGGGTGGGAGGAGGTAAAGGGAAGAGGGAGGTGAGGAAGGGAAGTTGAGGTGTGATTGAACCAATTGCTGCTCTACACATCACATTTAATAAGGTCAAGATGAAGCAGGTCAATGTCTTGGTCAGTAACTAATAGGCCAGGGCTAGCCCTGGTGAGACAAAACAAGGAGCAGGGTAAAAACAAATTCTGTAAAAGTGTTTTTTAAAATAAATACCTTAAGGGGCCCATGACATTATAATTACCACTTGGCCACTGAGAACACTTCTAAAGAGGGCCATGGCCAATCTGCTCTTGATTGTTACCCATTAAAATACAGGTTGAGTATCCCATATCCAAATATTCCGAAATACGGAATATTCCAAAATACAGACTTTTTTGAGTGAGAGTGAGATATTCACCATACCTTTGTTTTTTGATGGCTCAATGTACACAAACTTTGTTTAATACACAAAGTTATTAAAAATATTGTATTAAATGACCTTCAGGCTGTGTGTATAAGGTGTATATGAAACATAAATGAATTGTGTGAATGTGCACACACTTTGTTTAATGCACAAAGTCATTAAAAATATTGGCTAAAATGACCTTCAGGCTGTGTGTATAAGGTGTATATGACACATAAATGCATTATGTGCTTAGACTTAGGTCCCATCGCCATGATATCTCATTATGGTATGCAATTATTCCAAAATACGGAAAAATCCCATATCCAACATACCTCTGGTCCCAAGCATTTTGGATAAGTGAGACTCAACCTGTATTAAGTATATACAAAGGCTGGTTTTGGCTTTTGATTGAAAAAACTAATTGTTAAATGTTAATGCCTTTTGAAAAAAAAACGAATTGATAGAAATTAACAAAGTGATGATAGGCAATTGCTAAAGCTACTTACAGTATCTACCTCACTAGGTTAAGACTTTGGACTGTTTAAAGGAAATAAAAATAGGGTATGTTGCTACAGGAAATAAAGATATCCTGTGTATGTTGTTACTCACACAGATACTGTACCTCAACACTACAGAAGATAGACATTTAGGCAGGCGGATACATTATTGGCTACATTTGCTCATATGTTTCAAACAAAATGTTATTTATCATTCTGTCAATTTAAACTATTATGTGCAGCAAAATAACATGCTTGTCATTTTGGAACACATTCAAATAATACTGTACTTCCATAATGTGAACCAGGACCCAGAAAACCTCTATCATTAATTATGTCAAGGTGGTACTTTTACCCTAACACAGTGGCTCCCAATTTTTTTTTCACGGCACACCTAGGCTAAGTTTCTTTTTGAGAAATGTAGAAAGAAATATTAAATTAGGCAAATTGTGTTTTTATGTCATCCTAAAAGCCCATACACACTTGACGATGCACACGTCGTTAACGACCGTCATTAACGACTTCCCTTGAACAGCTGAGCAAACGACATGAGCATATACACTACCAAAGACCAAAGACCATTCATCGTTGAAGCATCCAAGCTGAACAGTTTATTAAAATAATGAGCTGGGAACAGGGCTGGTGAACAGTGGCTTGGTCGTTGGTCGTTGGTACCATACACATTCAACGACGTCTCTGGTCGGTAATGACCATAGTGGAAATTGAGCATACATGCTCCACAGATAAGCGAGGGTCGTTAACGTCCCGCGGGGCCGCGCATCGGTGGTCGTCGGATGCATACACACTTGACGATATAATGAGCGATGTCGTTGATGAGGGCTGAAATGAACGACGTCGCTCATTTTATCGTCAAGTGTGTATGGGCCTTTAGGTTCAACTGTGTTTTGAGGGACAATATTTGCTTCTGTTTGTACAAATATTGTATGATTGGCAGCTACCAGCACTGGTTTTACCTATTACTTTGACCATAAACAATTTGAGTTGGTCCTGGACCACCAATCCAAGGCACCCCTGCAAGTGTCCCGAGGCGGCACACAGTTTGTGAACCACTGCCCTAACAAATAAAAGTTCCTCAAAATGTGTCCTTGAGGACACACAGCCATATGCAATAAAAATAACAACAATTTATCATTTAGCTGATTCATTTTAACATGTACTGATAAACACTGCTCTATTACCATTAGTAAATGTAGCCATTGGTCTATTTAAAAAAAATAAAATAAAGGTGAATATGGAAAAATAAGAATCCTGGTTTATAAGGTGTTTGGTGCCTTATCACAAATTAAATAATTGTATTTCTTTTTACAACAAATACATACACTATAAAAGTAAATCTATCTAATGAGAGAAAATGAAACTATGTGCAAAGAATGCATTGTGAATGGAGGTCCATGCAACAAGCTTTTAAAAATGTATTTATATTACCGCTAGTATAATTGTGACATATCAATTTATGTAGTGCACCTGAAAATCCTTTTCTAATTAAAGTTCTCTGTACATTTTTATTATATGTATATTTTTCCATTTTGTTTGAAAAATTGTCCAATAACATTTTGTTCCTGCATGATCATTTCATTGTAACAGTAAATTACAAGTTTAGTTTGCGAACTGAATTGTAATGGGAAACTCACACATTTCTGACCTAATCATAAAAACATTGTTATCTAATTAAAGATGCAAAACTCATTAAAATGACAAATAGTAGGTGCAGTCATATTATATTTAGATATCCACTTTGTTCCTTTTGCAATTATGATTATTATTATTATTATTATTATTATTATTATGCTTTCACAAATATTGTAGCTAATTATGTTAATAATTAACTATGTAAACTACAAGCAAACAAATTAGATTGAAGAGATCAGATTTTCAAATGATACTAATAAAATTTGATATAATGCCAAAATATGATGGATAGTCTAGCACAAATGATTTTAATGTTAGTGTTTACGCTCATGGCTTGAGTGGAAAGCATAACAAATTGTAATTATAGGTTTGGATGTTGGCTTTTAGTATTGTTATATTAAAAATACAATATATGTCATTAACTGTCAAAAATGTATTAAACATTTTACATTAAGAGTGACTAGATGGAAAGCATCAAGTCAAGAAATTGGATGTGTAATATGTATAATTTGTCTTTTAACCAATTACATGGTTTTTCACACTTACAAATGGTTTCGATTTTAGAATGATCATATTCATATTTAAATTTAAGCTCCAAGTCTTCTGTTTCGGTGCTGATTGCAATAAGCTGTTAAACACAACTTGCGGAGAAATGGAGATTGTTAACTTCTAAAAGTGTATTATAGCCAAAATACTTTTCATTTCATTGCAATACACTAAAAATTATTATCTTAGTTAAGTAATAAAAAAAAAACATTTGAATGTATGCACTGAATTAACTATTTTGCAAGATGTGCACATGTTTCTCGGTCTCTCTGAATGTTCTTGAAAACAATCAAAATACAATGAAGGTATTTAGATTATATACAGTATATATATATTGTATAATTTCCATTTTTTATACACCCTGAGATGTCCTGCTAATTTATTACTAGCACTCTAGAGACCAATATCAAATGCTGTTATGCACAGTACTGTACATTTGAAATATAAGTCATTTAAAAAAGTTAAAATATGACATTATTACAGTTACATATTTGTAGTGCTGAACATGCATCTACAGTATGCACATGCATCTTATATTGGTTTGATTTGTTGATAAGATTGAAAACTTACAATAGAAGCTATAATAGTAAAATAGTACAGTAAGGAGAGGGATATTTGAGTATATCACATCTGCAGATAGCTATTGGGGTGGTTTTGCCTTGTAAATAACTGCAGCTTTCAAAATATGGGCATTCTCGCCCTAAGTCCTGCACCTCCAGCAACTCGCACCCTATTACATTTACCCTTTTGTGAGACATAAATTGGATGAAATTTACATATAGAAATGTGCTTTTTCCACATAAAGTAAAGGGTGTAAAAGGTGTGTCATTGTCCTCTCAATCTCTTGGATTTCAATAAAATGATTTTGTGCTGCAAAACAATCAAATTTTTGCAAATAGATGTACAATAAGGCCAGGATCTACCAATGATCTACTCCAATGATCTACTCAGCTGTTGGACACCCATAAATGTCACCCTCTTAACAATTTCACACACTTACCAATAAAAATAGTTACATCCATGCCGACACAGGCATGTAATGAGAAAAACACATTTGTGATGTGAGGTACTCTTTTGAACTTTCACACAGGACACTAAGCGATTGAAGGAGATTGGGATTTATGACAAATTGCGTGGAATTCAATGGTTTTGGGTGTCTAATTTTTCCATCTAAGTGGGATTATTTAGACACCCAAACAATTGTCAGTATTCAATTGTGTTTGGATGCCCATGCATATCATGCATGTGGCTCCCAAGCACACAGGTTTTAGCAACGTAATATGGCTAAATGACTCTAAAGTCCTGCGGACACTCGAAGTGCAGAGAAGAAATGTGTCTTCCATGGGTAATGGGTGCCCGAATGGCAGAAAAATTGAATTGCTGCTGGCAGGTGCCATCTAGTGGCAGACATGAAAAAAATTATTGAATTCCCCACATTATGTTACATATCTTTCACTTCACTGGCTACCTGTAAAGTGGCGAATAGTTTTCAAGATTGGCTTACTCATTTTCAAAGCGCTACATGACCAGAGCCCAAGGTACTTGAAGCAGCTTCTGATTCCTTACTTTCCCACTCGATAACTATGATCTGTAGATGAAGAACTACTAACAGTACCTAGAATCTCCTGAAATTCATCTGGGGGTCGAGATTTCAACTTTGTGGCTCCAACTCTATGGAACTCTCTTCCCCGCTCTGTGCATGTGCAAAAATATCTATTATTTAATTCTCCCTTTTTTCTAACATAATATATGCTCATTTTGACAATAGTTCTGAATCAGTCCCTTAATATACAGTATGGCAAACATTAGACACAGTGCAAGAGATTGCAATTGTTGGAGATTCACTGACTAAACTGATAAATAATTGACTTTATGACCAGACAAACATATTCCAATTATATGGGCCAGGAATATAATGGTGTAGTGAATTACAGTTGCCACTAGAGATTTGTGGGGGCTCTGTGTTTTGGTTTTTGGTGCTACAGGTTGAGTATCCCATATCCAAAATGCTTGGAACCAGAAGTATTTTGGATATCAGATTTTTCCATATTTTGGAAAAATTGCATCCCCTAATGAGATATCATGGCGATGGGACCCAACTCTAAGCACAGAATGCAGTTATGTTTCAAATACACCTTATTCACACAGCCTTTAGGTAATTTTTTTTTAAATGTTGTGCATTAAACAAAGTTTGTGTACATTGAGCCATCAGAAAACAATGATTTCACCATCTAGTCTCATTTAAAAAAAAATCCATATTTGGATATGAGAGACTTAACCTGTAATTCATCATTGTGTTCTGGTTTTGGGATTGGCAGAACCACCCTCAACTTTTTTTGTTCAGATTTAGATTTCAGTTCGGTAAAATCAATGAAAAATTCATCATTACTGCTAAAAATTTTAATTTTACCATTCAAAATGCAAAACTTGGATTTAAGATCCAAATCCAAAGAAGAATTCTGAACAGCAGGAAGGTTTGAGCCAGGACTCAGTCTGGATCAGATCTCCTCAGGGGATCCGGAGTGGGTTTGGGTTCAGTTTGGATCCACAAAATTAGTGTGGATTTGGATTTCTGGAGAACTGGACCACACATCTCTAATGGCCACAAGTCTTGTAGGTCAAAACTGTATGTACTGTAATAGCCTGTGATGTGCAGGCTGTTCAGGTTTTTCTGCAAGTCTGACCTTAGTTGGTTTTGCCTTGTAGATGATTGCAGCTTTAAAAATATGGTCTGAATCACAGAAAATCCTCAACGGCCTATTACAGGCTATTACATGTTCCCCCTAGTTTTAGGTCCAAAATTACAGTGGTAATTACAGTAACTATTCTGATGTAACAGGCTATAACAAGATGACAAATCTAAATATTTCTAGTTTTATGACTTAACACGCCCATACAACATTTGGGATTGGAAAATCAGGGATTTTAATGTGAACAATTTCTCTGGGCAAACAGGGTTTAGATGTATAGGGGCCTTTACTTGATCAATTGATAAAATTCATAAATATTTAAAAAAAAAATTTAAAAATAATTATATCAGTCAGTCTGAGACTTTTCAAGAACATTTATGAAACTTGATGCAGATGAAAAATGTGAAGTAACTCATACAGTAGCAACCAATAAAATGTTTGCTTTCATTACCAAAGTGATAGAATATATAAACTGTCATTGCTAAGTGTTGTAGTCCATTTCCTCTGTGTACCAGTTTCTATAAAAATTCCCCAATCTTAAGTAAAGCACAGCATTTATAAAAACAATTAGAACTCATGTCATTTATAAATAGTATCTGACCAACTGCAGCCAAATGTATATTCTGTTGGGGGGAGGGGGGGGGGATGGTGTTGTTTTGTTTTTGTAGAAGATAAAATATAGACAAAGAAAGTATGAATAATCAGAACAAGTTTATAATCATTAAGCCTCTGCATGTCTTCAATAAATCTTAACTTCTGTGTCCACTAACTATCTGTTTCAGTTCAGTCTGATGTGAAGTACATAATTAACACGACATGAAAACTTGCATATATTCTCAAATGTGCTTCCAATGCAGGAACTGGCTGCTAATGACAATCTATGGGTTCAAGTAATACTGAAGGTACAGTATGATAAAGTGAACACAGCAATATGGAAACTTCCCAGCACTTTCACATTCAGTGCTGGCTGTCATTTTGAAACCTGATTGCATCACTTTGACACCAAATTTCTTTAGCTATGGGCAGGGCCGTCTTTTCGTATGGGCTCAGTGGGCAGTTGCACAAGGGCCCTAGACTGATAGCTGAGGGTCCCCTTTTTCCAGGGGTACCAGATTTTTGAAAATCGGCCCTTGGGAACCGGAGATATCTGACTTCAAAGCAGTGGTCCCCATCTAAGTCTGTTAATTGCTCTTCCCAGCCAGATATCTTGAGTTCTGTATGATTTAAGAGTTTTTCTGAGGATATATTCCAAAATCTGGGACTCTTCGCATTAGGTGGACACTGACAGCTTGTCTCTACTATGCCCAGAACCAAAGATATCAGCCTTCCAGCAGCTCGTCCCTGCTCCAGCTCCACATGCCTTGTCTGCAGTTTTATATTTTCATTGGTGGATTGCTCTAGCTCCTAAATGCGATCCCCAAGTCCCCAGAACCTCCTGAAAGGTGGGATTCTCTAGTATTTTTTCCCATTGAAAGCTAAGAAATTTATTTCCAGGAACTGGAGATATCTGCAGTCAAGCAAGCTGCCCTGCCACCAGTAAAACTACAATTTCACATAGAATGAAGGTGACCCAACATTTATTAAATGGTGCTTCTCTCAAACATTTATGCTATCAGCCCTAGCCACATTATGCCCTGGTACCATAACAGCAAAGCTTGAGTAAAATAAAAATTAAATATAAAACTAATAGGCAGACCTTTGTCCCAGGACTCTATAACAGTGCCTGACCATAACTAATGAATGCATATTCTACCCTCAGGAGAACCATCTGATTACATAAAGAATGATAAAAAAAAACAATTCAACAATTTTCCTAAATCATGTCACTAAAGTAAGCCATTATTTGTTATTGTTTTGATAAGATTTATCAGTTATGAAACAGTAAGAGATTATATAGTTATTATTTATGACCTAGCATATGTAAACATTTGTGTGGTCATAAATCGGGTAAAGCCATATAGTTATGAAGGGGTTAAAAACCAATTTAAGCCAATATGTGACTTTAAAATCTAATAAATACTGCATGTTATTGCACAAGCTGAATAAATCTCAATATACAGCATACAGAATGTCCAATCATACTCCTCGCCAGACCCGGCGACAGGGGGGGTCAAAGGGGACACCTGTACTGGTCCCCAAGAGTTAGAGGGGCCCAGCCAGAGATCAGGGACACCTATTACGGGACTGCAGCCCCTATTAGTACTTTTTAAATAAACTTCCTGTCCATCGCCAGTTTATCCAATTAAGAGTATGGCCGCACAATTCTCTCTCCCTCCTCACTTGGTCCCGTCCCAGTGGTGCATGCAGCCATTGCTGCATGCACACGACTATGACATGACTATGACACAACACCTGCCCTTCCATTGCTCTTGCCACAGAGGAGCATCCCTTAACCAGCCCAGCCTCCTGCCAGCGCTGAGCACAGGGGTGTTACAGTGGCATTTACAGACTGGGGGGTGTGGGGGGCCCAAGAGATATCAGTGTATGGGGCCCCCCACACCCCAAGATTTATGTTGCCAGCCTTTCTCCTCTCACATAGCAGGTAGACAATAACAGTTCTGAATCTACTAACAGTTCTGAATAAACATAACTATATGATGTGTTCATGAAACATTAAACTAGTCTTTAAGTAAACATTCTTTCCTATTCCCCACAGTTATTGGTGACTAGACCAACCACTCAGATTCCACCTACAACCCCAATGAATTTAGTGGACTGGGACCTAATGAAGCAATTTGCAGTAATTGTTGGTGTGATTTGCGCACACTACTACCTGATTCTACAAATCATGGCTTTGCACATAGGAGGCTGGAGTCACCATGCCCCCACACCTCCCATTTTTCTTCCTCCTCTTTGGAGATTCTGAGGGGTTAAACATATACGTTACGGTAAGAACTTACCGTTGATATCAGTATTTCTCCTAAGTCCAGAGAATCCACAGGATAACATTGGTATATGATGAAGTGACAGCGGATTTGCACCAATCGGTCAAAGCTTTTTGGCCTCCCAGCACGCAACGGGCCTGTCCATATATCCCCACCTCCTGGCTCAGACAAACCAGTTGTTTTCCCAAAGTTTAAGGCAGAAGTATCATAGATAGCCATAATCAGGCGAGAAGAACACACATGCACACCCTTCCGTACAAGAAGGAAGAGGTTAGTGAGTAAAAAGGATCCTCAGCGACATTATCCAAAACAGGGAGATCAGCATGAGAATAAGCTTCTGAAATAGTCATCCGAAGCCACCTCGCCAGTGTCTGCTTATCAGCAGGCCATCCTCTCTTGTGAAATCCATAGCGAATGCAGAGAGAATCTGTCTTTCTGATGGCACTATTATGATCCATGTAGATCCTTAAGGCACGGACCATGTCCCGCGATGCATCTCCCGCAGAAAGGCCTGGCTCCTGGAAAGGCGGGACTACAATTTCTCCACTAAGGTGAAATTTAGACACCACCTTGGGAAGATACCCAGATCTAGTTTTGAGAACCGCTCTATCTGGATAAAATATCAGAAATGAGGACGACATAACAATGCCCCTAAATCTGTCACTCTTCTTGCGGATGCCATGGCAAGTAGAAAGAGAACTTTAGCTGTCAACCATTTAGGATCCACTGTAGGAGGAACAAAAGGAGGCTGAATGTGCAGCATTACTTGGAAAAAAGTACGCACATCCTGTAAGTTGGCAATTTTCTTTTGGAACCATACAGTCAATGATGACACTTGCACTCTCAAGGAAGCCACCTTCAAACCTTTATCCATTTCTGCCTGAAGGAATGCTAAGACCCTGGAAATTGAAAAATCTAGGGTCCATTTTCCGTTCACTGCACCAATGAATATAAGTTTGCCATATTTGGTGATAAATTCGAGATGAGGAGGGTTTCCTTGCTCAGAGCTTTGTTTGAATAACCTGTTGTGAGAATCCTCTTGCCTTCAGGATAGAGGTCTCAAGAGCCATGCTGTCAAAGACAGTCGATCCAGACGTCTGTGAAAACGGGGGACCCTGCGTCAGTAGATCTGGACATTGAGGGAGCAGGAATGGATCTGTGTACCAATGTCTTCTGGGCCAAGCTGGAGCTATTAATATCATGGCACCCTTTTCTTGCTTTATCTTTCTCACCAGCCTGGGTAATAAGGTGATTGGAGGAAACACATAGGTCATATGAAAGTCCCATCTCACTGACAGGGCATCCACAAAGATCACTCTGGTATCTTTTGTTCTTGACCCATATGCAAGAACTTTGTTGTTCTGACAGGATGCCATGAGATCTATCTCTGGCAACCCCCACTTGTCAACTAGAGTCTGGAAGACCTCCGGGTGTAGAGCCCATTTGCTTGCTTGAATGGTGTGTCGACTGAGAAAATCTACTTCCCAGTTTAGGACTCCCGGAACGAACACTGCGGAAAAGGCTGGATGATGAAGTTCTGCCCAGTTTAGTGTGTGACTTACCTCCTTCATAGCTTTTTGACTGTGAGTTCCTCCCTGATGGTTGAGGTATGCTACTGCTGTCGCATTGTCTGAGTGGATCTGAACTGGTTTTCCCTGAAGGATGTCCTTTGCCTGAATTAGTGTCATGTATATGGCCCGAAGTTCCAATATATTTATTGGTAGGCAACCTTCTTCCTTGGTCCATTGCCCCTGGAAACAAAACCTTCCTGACACGGCTCGGCAGCCCTGGAGACTGGCATTTGTTGTCAGAATTTCCCAATCTGATATCCAAAAGGGTCTCCCTTTGTCCAGATGGGATGTCTGTAGCCACCAGGCTAACGACCTCCTTACATCCACCGTAAGGACCATAGTCTGCATTTTTATCATCTGATGAAACCCATTCCATTTGGCAAGGATCAGATACTGCAGAGGCCTCGAGTGGAACTGAGCATACTCCATCCACCATGTTGAATGTTGACACCATCAATCCCATCACATGCAATGCTGTGTGAATGGATACCCTTTGACTGTGAAGCAGCTCCTGAATCCTTGACTGAACTTTGGATATCTTGTTCAGAGGTAAAAATACTCTTTGAAGTCTTGAATCCAGTACAGCCCGCAAGTGAGTCATCCGCTGTGACGGAACAAGAGACGATTTTGTCCAATTTATGAGCCACCCGTGCTTCTACAGACACGTTATTGTCTGTTGCAGATGACACAGGAGCAATTCCTGAGACTGTGCCAAGATTAAAAGATCGTTGAGGTATGAAAAAATTCTTATCCCCTGCTGGCGGAGATAAGCTGCCATTACCACCATAATTTTGGTAAATACTCTGGGGGCTGTGGCTAACCCAAAAGATAGGGCCTGGAACTGAAAATGCTGTTAGAGGATAGCAAACCTGAGATAGCACTAATGGGACAGTGCTATAGGAACATGTAGGTAAGCATCCTGGATATCCAGGCATAACATATAATCCCCTGACACCATGGCCAAAATGATGGAACGTAAAGTCTTCATATGAGACCAAGGTACCCAAATGTACTTGTTCAGCACTTGGAGATTGAATATGGGCCGGAATGACCCATTTGGCTTTTGAACTAGAAACAGGTTGTAGTAAAAACCCTGTCCTTATTGTGCAGGAGGAACTGGAATGATTACCCCTGACTGAAGCAATTTATGAACTGCCTCTTGCAAAGCCCTGGCCTTTTCTTCTACCTGAGTTGGGCTGATACAAAAAAACCTTCGAGGAGGATGTTTCTTGAAGGCAAATGCATAACTCAGAGATGCCACTTCCTGCACCCAGGCATTTGTTGTAGACTGCTGCCAGATCTGAGCAAACGAAAGAAGTCAGCCCCCCACCCTGGAATCCCCCAGGTGGAGGTCCGCACCATCAGGCTGATGGCTTATTTTCTGTTTTACCAACCAGTCCTCTGGTAGCCCAATACTTTTTAGTCTTACCAGACATGTTGTATTGGGTCTGTTTGCCATTGCTTTTCCCTTTTGCTTTTCCGTGAGACCGAAAGGGCCGAAAAGCTGTAACTTTAGGCTTGAATTTGTATGTGGAAGGAAACTTTACTTTCTTGGAGTCTGCTTGAGACTCCAAAATATCTGTCAATTCTTTACCAAAAAGAATATCTCCTGAGAAAGGTAAAGACTCCAAAACCTTTTTAGATTCTGAATCAACTTTCCATGTACATAGCCAAACTGCTCTGCGAGCGGCTACTGTTGAAGCTGATGCCTTGGAGGCAATTGTACCCATATCCAAAGCTGCTTCTTACAAGAACATCGCAGCGTGTTTTATATATGCCATATGGGATTTTTTTCTCTCTAGATGTCATTGAAAGATCTCCTTCCAATGCATCAGCCCAGGCAACCACTGCTTTTGCCATCCAAGCTGAAGCCATGGCTGGTCTAATGACTGCCCCAGACAGGGAAACATTTAAAAAAAACATCCACTCTCCTATCCATGACATCGACATCATTTAATGATGTTGAAGGCAGAGGTAATGTAGATTTTTGCACTAATTGAATAACATGCATATCTACTTTGGGGGCCACATCCCTCTTTAAACAATCCCCAGCTGAAAGAGGATAATTGGAATTCCATTTCCTAGGAATTCTAAACTTCTTACTGGGCGTAGCCCAAGCCTCTTCCATGATTTCCAACAGCTGATTTAACCCAGAAAACTCAGTCTTAACTGTTTTGGGACGTTTAAACACAGGTGCCTTGGATTTTAACACAGGCTCTGCTGATTCTTCTAAGGATACAATGGCTTTCATTGCCTTAATTAACTCAGCTATGTCCACTGAGCTGAGGCGTACCTCCTCCTCTTTGTATGCAGAACCAGAGCTTAATGAGCCTTCATCCTCTGATGAATCCTCATCTGAAACATGTGTAGACTGTGAAGATGTAGATTTACGTACCGCTGGCTTTTCAGCCTGTTTCTTTTGAGAGGCTGCTGCTGGAAGTGATAAAACGCAGGTGGGAAGTTGCATGTAAGGGTTAATCGTGTAACCTATTCCGGGTACAGAAGTTGGAATTATCCGCTCAGCTATACAGGATAATGTTTGTGCAAATATAGCACAAAGGGGATCTACTTGCACCTGTACCTGCCTTATAATATTCAAGACCTTGGTTAAAGCTAAAACTATTTGCACACAAACCATCATGAACCAGATCATGTTGTTAACCCAGCTTTGCAAGACAAACATGATATGAGTGTTGGTGTTGCTGTGAGTGTATCTTCCTCACCTTTGCCGCCCTTAGGGGGTAATTCAGAGTTGATCGCAGCAGCAAATTTGTTAGCTGTTGGGCAAAACCATGTGCACTGCAGGTGTGGCAGATTTAACATTTGCAGAGAGAGTTAGATTTGGGTGGGTTATTTTGTTTCTGTGCAGGGTAAATACTGGCTGCTTTATTTTTACACTGCAATTTAGATTTCAGTTTAAACACACATCACCCAAATCTAACTCTCTCTGCACATGTTATATCTGCCTCCCCCTGCATTGCACATGGTTTTGCCCAACTGATAACAAATTTGCTGCTGCGATCAACTCTGAATTAGGCCCTTAGGCATTATAAATAATCAATACTTACACAGTGTACTACACAATTTGTGACTGTAATCACTTTAAGACTCATTAAAGTGACATACAATCTGACCCTACCCTGCTATACACCAGCATTGAGGATCGGAATATATAGAAAAACCTGACAGAATTATAGTAAAGTCAGCAATCACACTAGCAGTCAGGCACATGTTATACATTAGTATAATAAGCAATATGAGCATGTAATCAACTATAGATACATTTCAAGTATGTAGGAGAAACATATTACTGCATTTCCTTACAAAAGTTTTAACCATATTCAGACGCATAGCGAAAGAAACCCCAGTAATATTATCAGACTCGTAGGCATTATGCACTTATCCAACTATCCATACTCAAAAGGTAGATATAGACTTAGTTCTGTATAACCCATACTCAGTGGAGTGGGATACAGGGAGACTTACCCTGCTTCCAGGATCGATCAATACATCTGCAAATGCTGAGTGGATCCAGACGCTACTAGTGTACACCACCGCTCTGTGAACCTATAGTGAACACAGACGCGTAAGTGAACACTGACACATCAGTCACACAGCCGCCTATGCTGCAACTGGGTCCCGTAGTACACAGCATCTCAGACAGAAGCGGGAAAACAGTTCATGGCAGTAGACTCGGAGGAAACTGGTCATGTACCGGGAGGAGGGGCAACCAGGAAAGCGTCTGACTACCCACTGCTGACATAAACCCTAGGGATCGTGGCCTCATACTACTACTAGAGCCTATGACCTATGATACCTAAGGGCTAGCGCTGGTGCACCCAAGGTGGCAGCCACACCAGCGACTGTTTGGTAGTCCCCTCCCAAAACAATGCGGCTGTGTCCGTATTCCCCCTCTAAGGAGAACATATGCCTTACCTTCTCCTCGTTCTCCGGCCACAGCCTGGTAACGTCTGCTGGACCTGCTAGTATATCCGACACAGACGCCCGCTGAAACAGCACTGTACTTGTGATAAGCGTTGTCGCGGCCCGGCAGAGAGTTGTTGGAGCGACTCTTTCTAAGGGACATATAAGACGCTTTTTAGAAAGATCACTCAAAAAAATAGTAAGACTATAATAATAAAATAAGAAAGCTTATGGCTGCTAAAAACCAGCAGCCCATTGACCATGGTCCGGCTCCTGCCGCACCAACCAAAATACTGATTTGTCTGAGCCAGGAGGCGGGGATATATGGATGGGCCCTTTGTATGCTGGGAGGCCGAAAAGCATTGACCGATTGGTGCAAATCCGCTGTCACTTCATCATATCCCAAAGTTATCCTGTGGATAACCTGTGGACCCTGCCGGAGAAATAGGCAAGTATGATAATAAATTATTAAAGTTTATTTTTACTACCTTTCTTCGTTCTCCATTGATCCCTCTCCATTTTTCTGCTTTTCTTACAATGTGGCTCAATTCTTGATTTGAAATTTCCAGATCATATGGTACATGACACATTCCTTCAGCACTACTAATGCGCTGAAATACATCTAGAATCCAACTTTCCTTATGTATCCTGAAAAACATATGTAAATGTTACATTGCTCTGTACTGGAATTCTAAGTATATATTCCAAACAAAACATTTATAGACATCAATGATACACTGTAGCATTCTTTGGTAAAAATCATATATTCTCTGGGCCAGATAAATGGACAGAATATTTTGTATACTCCTTCCTCCGGAAACACAAAGCCTGCTATTGATTATTTACTATGACATGTAACTGGAAAAAAAATAAAGCAGCTAATGCAGAATGACATGCAGTGAGTTGGTTATGCTACCTGCAGTTTTATATATATATATATATATATATATATATATATATATATATATATATATATATATATATTTCACATTCAAGCATCAGCAATAAGCAGTGTCTTGTCGCTATACTTTGAAAAAGCAAAAAACATACAGTACACGCATGATTTAGGGACATCATATTTCACTAGCACTTTGCTATATAAAATAGAATACACAAGGGGCGTGGCCTGGCTGGCATACGAGTGAGCTGCATAATTCCTGAGCTCCTGCCTACACGCTTATATAAAGCCGTTTTTACCCCCTTTCCAAGCCTTCCTTTACCCTGCTTGGGTGCCTTACCTCCTCTCCTTGTCCCCCTCCAGCTGTGGGAGCGTGTCGCGGAATCGGGAGGCAGCTTCTGCTGTCTCTGCATATTACGGCCCTCCTAAGTGACTGACGCCGGGGCCTGTGGTTTGAAGGAGTTCCGGGACGGACGCCGGGGCCGAAGTCGGAGCCATTGGTGGACGCACGGGTCACTTCTCTCTGCCACGCGGCTCGTCAGAGCCTGCTGCCCTGCTCCTGCGCGCCGCTCGGTCTCCCGTCTGACGGCTGAGTTGGGCGCTAGCGGTAGTGGGCTGTCTGGAGGTGAACAGCCCGTAGCAGCGGCCATCTTCTTCTTCCCCTTAGCGGCGCGGGCAGACTGCCCGGCACCACAGCGCTCAGTGTGTAATATAAATAAGAGCCTGTCACAGATCTCCTCTCTCCCTTTCACTTTGAGATTAATTGCCTGCCTCCTGTATCTCTCTGGCCTCCGTACCCTGATAACACAAATACAGCTATTCACATTAATAGCGTCACTGCTTAAGTATAGCTGTATAGTGTGGTTTCCTGCACTCCCCCCTCTGACCTAAAACATCATCTGATTCCTACCTGTAGCTCTCATTGTTACCAGCCATCCAGTGTGATATAATACCACCTTATCACCCCCCACATCGCCCTGCCTGTGTCATACATTTCTCCACTGAACACAACAGTATCCTCATCTCTGGAGGGACTCTGCTGGTCAGGACTTCCCGGTGAGGGGGAACTCCTCGCTTCTTTGTACAAGACAACCTTATATGCTCATGTGGATGTAATTAATTCTTCATATTATACGGCACACAGTGGTGCTCCCAATATGTGTCTATACCTTTGCTTCGATATAACATATATGGCATAATGACCATATACTCAGCGGTGACCGTGAATATCTCTCAAACCCGATACAGCACTGCATTCCTTCTAATCTGCTTACCTAATATTCATACAGCTCCTTGAACGTGTTATGGACAGATTCCTTACTGTGTCGTCCCCTAAACCCCAACGTACCCGAACGGGTGGCAAGAGACTTGCACCCTCTCCTGAATCCCCCCCCCCCTCCTGAGTCTGATGTGACTCCTGTACTACCGTCCGACAGTTTGGACATCATGCCGCCAAAAACTCCTCCCACGCCTCCCTCCTATGCTGACATTGTGAAAGATATTAAAGAAACAGTAGAACCTATGTTTCAGTTGCAAGCCGACAAACTCATGTCGGCAGTCTCCGACATTAAATCAGAGCTGAATACTATGTCTCGCAGGATTTCCACTAATGAAAATCGCATAGGAGCTAACTTTCAGGAAATTGATGACCTGAAGCAACAGGTGTTACAGCTATCGTCTTCTCGACAGCACATGCTGTCTAAGTTAGACGACCTGGAAAATCGCTCGAGGCGAAATAATCTGAGGATAGTTGGACTCAAAGAATCTCTTAAGGGCCCCGACTTGCTTAGGTTTCTACTTTCGGACTTGCCTGACCTGCTTGGGATTCCTGAAGAATTATCGTTCCTTAAAATTGAACAGGCACATGGCCTGGGTCCACCGAGGGAATCTAACCAGGCCCGTCCTCGCCCAGTTATATTTTGCTGTTTAAATTTCCGACACAAGGAACTGATCTGGTCCGCAGCTCGGTCCAAAGGTGCCCTAAAATGGGAAGAACAAAGAATATTTCTCTTCCAAGACTATTCAGCGGAGGTATCCAGGGCTCGACGGGATATGTCGACTGTTTGTTCACAATTGGTGCAGTCAGGCACTAAATTTGCGTTGCTGTACCCAGCCCGGCTGCTAATATTCTTGCCACAGGGTCCTAAGGATTTTATAAACGTCGATGATGCCAAAGCGTTCCTGCTACAACTGACAGGATCCCCAGATTCTAACGCAATGGACCAAAATGAATAAGCTTGCAATTGGTCCGCTTTTTCCCATTACTTGTTTATGCAGTTGGGGGATATCGCCCCTCGACACATATGCTATTTCATGTTTAATATGTTATAGAGGTTAGAGTATCCTGTTTCCTAGATTTTGATGGTTCAGGGAGGGGTCCTGATGCTACACCTCTGGACATTGCACTACCAGACCCTCCACACCTCTTTGAATTTTTCTGGATTTGTGTCTGGAATTTCTCTTCTCACTATATTATGGTGATGCACGTTGTTTATTTTCATGTTCTATTTTTCCTTTACAGGAGAGTGTTCGCGGTTGCTCCTGTTATTTACAATATGACTGTGAACTTATTGCTTCACGGTTGGCTCATTTATCTCATGTTTCTTTGTATTTCCTTTTCTATCTCTTTTTTTTCTCTTCCTTTCTCCTCGCCCTTCTTCCCTTCTCTTCAGGGAGCTGGAGTGATATTTCCATGGATATCATGTTCTCGGTGTTTGTGAGTGTGATTATGCAAATGTCTTCTTTTTGTTTATACGGGTATATAGGCCCTGGATTTTGTACACCGCACCCATCTCTTTCTATTATTGATTATGGCTGCTTTACTTAAAATTTAATCCTGGAATGTACGGGGTATACACTCCCTTGTTAAACGTAGAAGAATACTTACGTACTTAAATAAGGTGAAGGCAGATGTTATTCTGCTGCAGGAGACACATCTCACACCTGAGGAACACTTAAAGCTTTCCATGCTTCGTCAGAAGCTGGTTGCGTCATCCTCTTACACTTCCAAAGCGAGGGGAGTAGCTATCCTCATTCGTAAGGGGATTGCTTTTGAGATACACAGCCAAACCATTGACACGGAGGGTAGATATATTATCCTGGATATTACCCTGGAAGGTTCTAGGTAAATTTTATGTAATGTCTACGCCCCTGCTGTATATGACAAATCTTTCTATATAAAAAAAATTAATTTACTTCGGCCACATAGTAATACCCCTATCCTTTTGGGAGGTGACTTGAATCTGGTATCATCTGTGATTTTGGACAGGAAGGCAGCTTCTTCCCGCAAATACAGTCTTCCGAAGACCAACTTGAATTATCTTTCCACCAAACTTGGTCTTATTGATATCTGGAGGCTCCATAACCCTGTTGAACTTGAATATACGTATTACTCTGCCACCTTTAATTCATTCTCCCGATTGGATTATTTTTTTGTTTCTGACAATCTAGTAGATAAAATCACAGACACTAATATAGAACCGATACTGATTTCTGATCATGCACCCATTTCCATAACTCTCCAAACTAAATATGTACTAGGGTCCTCTTCCCAATGGAGGTTTCCTGCTCGCTCGGCGAACTCCCGGCAATTTCAGACCATGTTAAGCGCTGCCTAAGATTCATACCATCTCAACAATTCCGCACACGACTCGGACCCGGCTCTGTTCTGGCAGACAGCCAAAGCGGTATTGAGGGGAGATATTATTTCATTTGTTGCTAAATTTAAGAAGGAAATGAATTCCACTTATCGTGCTGCCCAATCTGCTCTCACTTCTTCTTTCCAAGATTTTAGGGCTTCTCCCACTATAAATAGGAGAATTTTGTACACTAAGGCTAAGCAAAACTTTGATCAAGTATTGACACAGCTAAGTAACAAATTTTTAGGCACGGGCAAACTCAACATATTTTGTTTTGCCAATAAATCTGGCAGGTTGTAGACCAGCCTCTTAAAGGCCGAGTCGGGCCCTCATCACATAGCAGCCTTGAAGGACGGTGAGGGAAGTGCCATTTTAGTGGAAATAAAATCTCTGAAATCCTTCACAGATTTTATAGAGATTTGTACTCTCAAGACTCTATTGATAACACTGCCAAGCATGATTTTTGGGATGAATTGTCGTTGCCACAACTCAGCCCTGAAAACTCGGAATTACTCGTAGCCCCCATTACCGCACAGGAGGTTTCAGACACCATTCGCTCTCTTAAACACCTAAAGACCCCAGGTCCTGATGGTCTGTCTGCAGAGTTCTATAAGATTCTAGAGGCAAAAATTAGTGGACCTCTGGCATCTTTATACAATTCTCAGTGGCGTAACTACTGCCCCCGCAGTCCTCGCGGTGGCTTGGGGGCGAGGGGCTGCGGGGGCGCCACTGATTACAGCAGACTGACATGCGGACGAGCGCCCGCATGTCAGTCTGCTTTCTCCTTCCCGCCGCCGCTTGTTGGAGGGACACGGACGGCACAGCGTGTGCCTCTCCTGTGTCCCTCCTGCATCATCTCCGGCGGCCGCGGGTCTAATAGGGGGAAGTGCCGTCCGTGAGCTCTAATTGGCTCACGGACGGCACTTCCCCCTATTAGACCCGCGGCCGCCGGAGATGATGCAGCAGGAGGGACACAGGAGAGGCGATCTGTGCCCTCCGTGTCCCTCCAATAAGCGGCGACGGCGGCACTGGGGGGAATATCTGGCACTGGGGGGGGGGATGTCTGGCACTGGGGCATATATGGCACTGGGGGGGAGATCTGGCACTGGGGCATATATGGCACTGGGGGGGGGGGTGTCTGGCACTGGGGGGGATATCTGGCGCTGGGGGGGGGATGTCTGGCACTGGGGCATATATGTCTGGCACTGGGGGGGATATCTGGCACTGGGGGGGGGATGTCTGGCACGGGCATATATGGCACTGGGGGGGGATGTCTGGCACTGGGGGGGATATCTGGCGCTGGGGGGGGATGTCTGGCACTGGGGGGAATATATGGCACTGGCGGCATATCTGGCACGGGGGGAATATCTGGCACTGGGGGCATATGTGGCACTGGGGGGGGGATGTCTGGCACTGGGGGGGGATGTCTGGCACTAGGGGGGATATCTGGCACTGGGGGAATATCTGGCACTGGGGGGCATATGTGGCACTGGGGGGGAATATATGGCACTGGCGGCATATCTGGCACGGGGGGAATATCTGGCACTGGGGGCATATGTGGCACTGGGGGGGAATATCTGGCACTGGGGGCATATGTGGCACTGGGGGGGGGTATATGTGTACCTGGCACATGGGGGGGCTATATTTGGCACCGGGGGCATGTGAGTACCTGGCACCGCGGGGGAATATCTGGCACTGGGGTCATATGTGGCACTGGGAGCACAGCCCTAGCAACAAGGACTACCTCCTAGCAACGAGCATGACACCCAGTGCATGAAACACCTGACAACGAGCATGACACCCAGTGCATGAAACACCTGGCAACGAGCATGACACCCAGTGCATGTAACCCCTGACAACGAGAAGGTAATTGAAAAGTAATTAGAAGCCTTACTGTAGGACTTAATGTGTAATGGGCATTACGGTGTGTGGCATAATGTATCACGGACATTGCGGTGTGTGTCATAATGTGTCACAGGCATTACGGTGTATGGTATACTATATCGCGGGCATTGTGATATGTGGTATAATGTCTCAGGGTCATTGCAGTGTGTGGCATAATGTATCACGGACATTGCGGTGTGTGTCATAATGTGTCAGGCATTACGGTGTGTGGTATACTATATCACGGGCATTGTGGTATGTGGTATAATGTCTCAGGGTCATTGCAGTGTGGCATAATACATAACGGGCATTGCGGTGTGTGGCATAGGGTATAACGGGCAGGGCATTGCGGTATGTGTCACAGGCATTACGGTGTATGGTATACTATATCACGGGCATTGTGGTATAATGTCTCAAGGTCATTACGGTGTGTGTCATAATGTGTCACAGGCATTGTATGTGCTATAATGTATCAGGGGCATTGCAGTGTGTAGCATAATGTATAACGGGCATTGCGATTCCTGTCATAATGTGTCGGGGGCATTATGGTGTGTGGCATAATGTGTCACAGGCATTACGGTGTGTGGCATAATGTGTCGGGGGCATTATGGTGTGTGGCATAATGTGTCATGTGCATTATTGTGTGTGGAATAATGTCTAAGGGCCATTGCAGTATGTGGCATAATGTATACTGGGCATTACTATAAGGAGGAAAAATGACAAATAATGTAAGGGGCATGAATCAGGATTATTTTTCTTTCCTGTGGTGGCTAACGTCTGGGCGTGCAGGTTGCAAAACTGGGGTATAAGGTAGTCTTTTCCTGCAATACCACGCCCCTTTATGAGAAACCACGCCCATTCCAACAAAACCACGCCCCTTTTTTTGCAGCGCGCGCCTTCGGCGCGCGCATATTTATCCCTTTCTTGCTCCCAATTATGCGGCGGGTAGGGGTGGGGGGGGGGGGCGCCAACGAATTTTTTGGCTTGGGGGAGAAAAATTTCTAGTTACGCCACTGACAATTCTATATCCTCCCTTCATAAAGCCCCACAATATTTTAACTCAGCGTCGATTAGAGTACTCCCCAAACCAGGACGAGACCCACTCTTGCCTTCCTCCTATAGACCTATAGCGCTACTTAACGTTGACTACAAAATCCTCACAAAACTTTTGTCAGAAAGGATGAAAAAAAATGCTTCCGGGTCTAATCCATGAGGACCAAACCGGCTTTATATGGGGAAGGCACTCAGTGACCAATATCAGAAAGATCTTTGCTGTTATGCAGGCCCTGGAGTCTTCTCGGGCAGGTGGCCCTGCTTTCCTACTGTCCTTAGATGCCAAAAAGGCTTTTGATCTGGTTACGTGGGATCACCTGTTTGAGACTCTCCAAAGGTTCGGTTTCCCTTTAAAATTCGTTCACACATTACAAGTCCTCTATCATAAACCCCTCACCCAAATCTTCACTAATAAATTCCTTTCCGCCCCGTTTCTTACCCAAAGAGGTACTAGGCAGGGTTGCCCGCTTTCGCCTCTCTTATTCGCAATAGCCTTGGAACCCCTGGATATTGCCCTTAGACAACTTCCCACTTTTACTGGTGTTGAAATAGGTGGTGAGCACATTAAATTGAGTTTGTTCGCAGATGACATGCTCCTGTTTGTCCGTGACCCTTTGTCTTCCATTCCGGCCATATTTGATACTATAACTAAATTTGGATCCTTTGCGGGCTACCGAGTGAATGTTGCTAAATCCGACTTACTCCCCATAGGCCCTCAGATACCCTCGGCAAATCTCACGAACCTTTTGCCCCAGCTTAAACTTAATATGAAATCATTAAAATATCTGGGTATACATATTCCCTCACAGACCTCCCAATTTATTCCTGTAATTATACACCAATCATACATAAAATGAAGCTTCAATTGGAGAATTGGATTGACCTCCCCCTTTCTATCCTTGGTAGAACCTTACTGGTAAAGTCGGTCACCTTTCCAAAATTGTCATACTTACTCCAGATGTTACCTATAGTGGTATCTAGGTCGGACGCTATGGCCTACTCTAGAATATTTTCCAGATTTATTTGGAAAAATGGAAGACCATGTATGCCCAAATCTCGCACATACCTGCCTAAACAACAAGGTGGTCTGAGTGTCCCTAATGTTCAGTTGTTTGCTAGAACGGCCCTCTTCCGATACGCTTTGGATTGGATTTTAAATCAAGGCTCTTATGTCAATATTTCCCTGGAGGAGTCACTTTTCTTCCCATACTCTCCGGCTGCGCTCCTGCACACCCGCCTGAGAGATATCCCGATAGACATCAGAACTAATATCTTATTTATTGACACATACAGGGCCTGGGTATCGATCCACAAAAATCTTCAGAGTGATCCATACCTTACCCCTTACATCCCTATTTGGGGTAATCCTAACTTCCTACCATCACTGCACAACAAGACATTCTACACGTGGAAATTACAGGGTATCCATGCCATCAAAGATGTTTTTGATCCAGGTGGCCAAATTATGTCTTTCTCCCAATTACAGGATAAATATTCCCTGCCGCAGAGACAATTCTTCATGTACCTTCAGCTTCGGCATTACGTTGCTGCTCTTAAAACTCCTGTAGGCCCTTTTCCTTCACCACACTTAATACTGACTGTCCTAGCTCTTTGTCGTTCTCTCCCATTTAAAATCAGATATTTGTACATGGATTTAATAAAAGCTAATGCTCCCTCTTGGATCTCACTTTCTTTAGCTTGGAGGAAAGAAGTTCCTGACTTTCCGGACATCGGCCCTCATTCCGAGTTGTTCGCTCGGTAATTTTCTTCGCATCGCAGCGATATTCCGCTAATTGCGCATGCGCAATGTTCGCACTGCGACTGCACCAAATAAATTTGCTATGCAGTTAGGTATTTTACTCACGGCATTACGAGGTTTTTTCTTCGTTCTGGTGATCGTAATGTGATTGACAGGAAGTGGGTGTTTCTGGGCGGAAACTGGCCGTTTTATGGGTGTGTGTGAAAAAACGCTGCCGTTTCTGGGAAAAACGCGGGAGTGTCTGAAGAAACGGGGGAGTGTCTGGGCGAACGCTGGGAGTGTTTGTGACGTCAAACCAGGAACGAAACTGACTGAACTGATCGCAGATGCCGAGTAAGTGTGGAGCTACTCAGAAACTGCTAAGAAGTGTCTATTCGCAATTCTGCTAATCTTTCGTTCGCAATTTTACTATGCTAAGATTCACTCCCAGTAGGCGGCGGCTTAGCGTGTGCAAAGCTGCTAAAAGCAGCTTGCGAGCGAACAACTCGGAATGAGGGTCATCACACATATATTGGGTAACACGAAGCAGGCTCTTCAACATTTGAAGCCAGCTAAATTGCAATAAATTCATATCAAGACCATTAATAGAATGTATGTGTCTCCTGCACAGAGGAAGCATTTTAACACCTCTGAACTAGGGTTATGTGTTAAATGTTCTATGCTTAATGCTAACCTTGCTCACAATTTTTGGTCTTGTTGTAAGATTAGGAAATTTTGGTACAAATTGTGTGCCTACTTTAACAAACTGTTTGCACTGTCTTTACCATTAAACATTCGAGCAATGCTATTTGCAGATTTCTCGGACTGGTTGGAGATTTCTGATATTAATCAGATAATTCCTGCCTTGACGGTCATGATAACTGTGGCAAAGCAGACGATACTATCCCATTGGATATATCCAACGGCCCCGACAATTCAGGAATGGGAATCCGCTTTGTCAGTAGTTACTTATCACGAATGCCGTGTGGCAACTCTGCATGCTATTGATGATGTTTGACTTTTTTATAAGAAATGGGGCTTAGTTTTAAATACGTCTCTGTATGCACGAGAGCAGATACAACGACTTTTTGATCCTGTTTTGTGGCAGGGGCCACCGTCTTTTCTCGCTTAAGAATTCTACTACAATACATGTCATTTATTATTGACTTGTCTTGTCCGCTTTTCTAATATTCTTTAAATATTTCTGGAACATCGAATTAAACTCCTAAATTCCTAACATTGGATCACACTCCAGCTCCCTACCCCCCCCCCACCCCTCTTTTCCCCATCTCCTTATCCCACTCTCCCCTCTTTGTTCTTCTTTTCTTTCTTCTTCGCTAGTACGCTTCTTATTTTCTTTGTAATACTTATTTTAAAAAAAAGGGGATCAGCCTTTTCAGTTTGATATGTTGATTTCTGGAAAGATATCATATGTTGTCTTCTAATATTATGCATTTATGTAATCTCCGGATTTCTGGTTGTTTATACATTTGTATTTTTGGCTGTTCAATAAACAGAATTATAAAAAAAAAAAAAAAATAGAATACACAAACTATTGTTACTGTTGTATTCATTGATGATATTTACATAGTATGCTCTCAGCTTCTATAATCTATTATATTGTAGTAGCACCCTCTATTGGAAAGAGATGACCTTCAGCTTTGTAGTATTGTTACATGACCTAGTACTGGTCTTTAATTATAAATAAAATTAGTAAAACATGATGTTGGTAGATATAAAATATAATTTCTCTTTAAGTGTCTACACATATAGTCACATTGTACTTGCATATTACACATTACACCTCTTTGAATCTGACAATTAATAATGACCATTGCAACTGTGATGCTTCAGTCAGACAAATGGTTACAATGTACACTATCTTCATAAGTGCAAAAACGACTGGGGAAAAATAATTCTGATCTGACAATGCAGTAAACACACATGCTTATGTTAGAGTATTTAAAGTCCCCAATTACCATATCCTCTCATTCAGAATAAAAATATAGTAATTGCCACTCAAACGACACAAAAGCCATAAAATACTTTGTTAATGTTATAACAACAAGCATTAGCCATATACAGTATCATAGAGTCACATACAGAAGCTTAGCAAAAACTCTTTAAGCCAGTGATGGCTAACCTTGACACTCCAGCTGTTGTTGAACTACACATCCCAGCATGCCCTGCATCAGTTTTGCTATTTGGCCATGCTAAAACTGATGCAGGGCATGCTGGGGTGTGTAGTTCAACAACAGCTGGAGTGTCAAGGTTAGCCATCACTGCTAAGCATTTTAGTAGCCATGTGTTGGTTTAGATTGACATGTTTCTCTGAAAGCCAGATACAAATTCACATCAGAAACTGATTACTTCTCTGTTTCATTTCACCTGTTTTTAGAATATGACTAGTTGTCTGTAACCTCCACAGAAAACATTTACGGATCTAATATTACAGAAAAAATACAAGAAAATTCTATTTTTACTATAAGGGACTATGGTATTTATGATTTAGGATTTTCAATGTATAGAAAGAGCATTTAGCATGTCACTTATGGAAGCTTTTGAGATTGCAGTAATAATCTGACTATGGGGGGTCATTCCGAGTTGATCGCTCGCTGCCATTTTTTGCGGCGTGGCGAACAGGTTACTACTGTGCATGCGTATGCACCGCAATGCGCAGGCGCATCGTGCGTGTACAAAGCGAATCGTTGCTGGGCGATGGATTTAACAAAGAGCCATTTGCACATCTGATCGCAAGGAGATTGACAGGAAGAGGGCGTTTATGGGTGTCAACTAACCGTTTTCAGGAAGTGTTTAGAAAAACGCATGCGTGTCCAGGCATTTGCAGGGCGTTTGTCTGACGTCAATTCCGTGACCAAAAAGACTGAAGTGATCTCAAGGGCTGAGTAAGTCCAGAGCTACTCAGAAACGGCAAAAAACTTTTTCACCCCACTCAGCTGCACATGCGTTCGCACACTTGAAAAGTGAAAATACACTCCCACGTGGGTGGCGACTATGTGTTTGCATGGCTGATAAAAGTAGCTAGCGAGCGATCAACTCGGAATGACCCCCTTAGTTTGCTACGCTTTACATTGTGGTGAGAGGGCTTGTGTCTCACCACAATTGCCCACATTTCTGTAGGTTCAGCTTCCTTCAAAAGAGAGCAAAACAAGATGTTCACATTATGCACCTGCAGTAGTAATTTGGAATTCCAGGCTTTCTGGATTGCACAGCTCCAAGTGGAAAAATAGAGAGCTTGGTTTTCCAGCTCACCCAGAGCCACCAGGAAGTCAGAAGCAGGAGAGGGGTTTAAAAATGCTAAACACCTACTATGCATTGCACTGATGCCTGTTAGAGGACAGCGGGTAGGATGCAGTTTTGTAGTGCCAGGGACTGTGGTCGTTTGCTGTGCCAGGAGAGCATGGTGGATGGTGGCTGCAGGCCATTGCAGTAGAATGACTGTTGAGCGCAGAGGGTGCTGAGACTTATTTTCATTTGTTTATTTTGAGTTATGTACCTGTGTGACCAGGCCCGAGCCTGAGTGTGCTATGCACAGTGTCTGATGACAGAAATACACTGTGGTTTTTTTTGTTTTTTGGGGGGGGGGGGTCTATGTAATAAACCTTGGAGAAGTACCAGCCAATAAGATCCTGTCATTTTGCAAACACAGCCTGCAACATGACAGTCAAATGGTGATGTCAATGGAGTTGAGAGAAAAAATTATCACAGAAAGTCTCTGCATGAGAAAGAATTTTTAAGAATGAGCAACTTATCTGGCTCAATGTACAGTAGTTTGTATTTTGGGAAAATGAATAAGACCAATCAATCATAAGGTCATTGATAGACATAAGTCAGGGCCGAAACTAGGATTTTTGGCACCCGGGGCAAGGCAGTAATTTGGTAGCCCCCATATACACACACACACATTTTGGAACCATGTAAAAAACAAAGTAATAAACAGTTCTAAAAGCTGTAGGACTACAAAGCCCAGCATGCCAGTCAAGACCTTGGGCCAATTAAAGAGGAGGAGTACCAACTTTCTGGGGAGGAGGACACATAATGTGGGTTATCCTAGCTGCAGAGTGGAGTCCCTAGGACTGGCTGCTGTTATATAAACGTACCTGATATAAGCCATGCAATCACTGTATCACACACACTGGGGGGAGGACTCCAACTGGCCAACAGGACTACAAAACCCTGCATGCATGTTGGGACCTAGGACCACACTTTGGGAGGCAGCAGCTGTCCTGGCATAATAAAGACATCACCTCAGTGCCCAGACTAATTATCAGCTGCTGCTTCCTCTCACCCTGTCCTCTGGTGGAGCTGCCGTGCAGGAAGGGGGAGGCCCTGAGTAACAGTGTGGGGGGCAGACATAGTTTACACAGGCACAGGAGTGTGTGAATGGCCACCCTTGCATCATTCATAAGTGTTCTAGTTGCCGGGGTGGGGTGTTGGCTTCCCAGAACTCCACAGTGGTGGTACTGGGGAGAGGGGACCTGCAGCGAGGGTTCTAGGACCCAGCAATTGGTAGCCCCTTAGGGCCTTGCGATCCTCTGCTGGAGCTGCATGCAGGAAGGAGGAGGTGCTGGGGAACAGGCCTGGGGACAGACATCGCTTACACAGGCACAGAAGTGTGTGAGCGGCCATGGACCAGCACTTGGGAAAGGAAAGGGGGGAGCTGGAGAGTCCTTGATCACCGCATCTGCCCCATTCATTAGCGTTCTAGTTGCCAGGGAAGGGGGAGTTTCTATGGTGGTGCTGGGGAGCGGTTACCTGCAGTGAGGGCTCTTGGACCCGGCAGAAGTAGCCCCTTACGGCTGAGAGGAAGGAGGGGAGGCAAAGTGTCCATCTCTGTGCCCTCTTAGATTATGCACCCGGGGCACATGCCCCCTTAGCCCCCGCATAGTTGTGGCCATGCTTAAGTAGTCTGTCTACGGGTAATGCTAAACCTCTACATCTCACAGTTTGGAAGTAAAGTTAATTTCTAGGTAGAAATAATTGGCTGCATGAGTAGCCTGAAGGATTCTTAGTTCTTACTAGAGATGTGTGGTGGACACTTTTCGGGTATTGTGTTCTGGTTTTGGATCTGTATCTCTGCTCGTGTTTTGGATCTGGGTTGGTTTTGCCAAAACTACCCTTTCGGGTTTTGGTTTTGGATCATTTAAAAAAAAAAAAAACATAAAAACAGCTAAAATCGCAGAATTTGAGGGTAATTGTGATCCTACGTTATTATTAACCTCAATAACATTCATTTCCACTCATTTCCAGTCTATTCTGAATACCTCACACCTCATAATATTGTTTTTAGGCCAAAAGGTTGCACAGAGGTGGCTGTATGACTAAGCTAAACGACACAAGTGGGCAGCACAAACACCTGGCCCATCTAGGAGTGGCACTGCAGTGGCAGACAAGATGGCAGTTTTAAAAAATAGGCCCCAAAGAGCACATAATGCAGAAAAAAAAAGTCACAAGATGGAATTGTCCTTGGGCCCTCCTACCCACCTTTATGTTGTTTAAACAGGACATGCACAGTTTAATAAACCCATCATTTCAGCGACAGGTGGTCCCCCTAGAAAAAGCTCTCCAAGTTCTCAGAATCAAAGCTAGCTACAAACATACCACTTCCATATTTGATGACTTTTCACAATATGAGAAGAAGCAAGAGGAAGAGGACAGTGTCAAGAAGGTGATTAGAGAGGCACATGCAATCAGGAACAACATACTGGCTTTCACCTCCACTCCTATATTGGTGTGGAATGGAAAGGACTTCAACCAAGCAAATATATAATTACTACATTACTGGACAAACTGAAAAACTAGGGGCCAAAGCCTCCAAATTTGTACCCTCATCTCCATGTTCAGGGATTAAGATTATCTTGGTTTAATGCTGTGTTGCAAATAAACTGATATATACCACAGGATCAAGATTGGATATTTTCCCCTCCACAGAGTCTGGAGACTTATTTTGTGAAAATCTTGTGGGTTTCTTTTTTCCCATTTTTTTATTGCATTTTTATTTACATATTTTGTGGCAGATGCCTTAATATTGATTTTTACAGCTCCCAGTTACATGCATGTGAGCATACCTGTGTGTCCCAGTTACACACATTTGAGCATACCTGTGTGACTTGTTTATACTTTTCATATTTAATTTTTAAATAAAGCAGCCCATTAAATGTTTTAGCAGCCCCTCCTGAGCCCCCATAGCAGCCCCAGATGGGGCAAAGTGAGTTTGGGTGGGTTTGGTACAGTACTAAACAGGACTGTGCAGTGAATTTTTTGTTAGTTATTGAGCCCCAGCCCTAGTGGAGTTTACCACACTACAGTTGAATATAATTTTATGCTATAAGTAGGACTGTGGGAAGAAGCAATGCTAACCTCTGTGCCCACAGCATGCCTCAGCCTGACAAGCCAGACATCTTCCTGGCTGTAAGCCACCATGAGACTCCATGCTGGGCCTTTTTCAGTAACTGTTTGTGCCTCACAGAAACTCCTGGCCAATCTAGTGCTGCAGTGCAATGGAAAGCTGATGCAATGCAAGTTCACCGAAACTCTGTTCTTCTAACACCGCGAGGTCTTGTGATAACCCTACGCAGCCCTTAGGAAAAGAAGATCCCTGTACAACATACAACAAATGTTCATCTTCTAAATAAATAATTCCAAAATCTGGAACATCATTAATAAATCAAAATTAAGGTTGACTAATTAGAACCATTCATTTGAGTGAGTCCCTAACATGAAATAATTGAAAATAATCTCTCTCTAATGCTCCAGCAGAAAATCTCACTTTTACCTCTCTGACAGTTGTGCTGGATTATGATTCAGTCTCTTCTGAGTCACACTGACTATGGCCACAAATGTGGTCTCTCACCACTTTAGTAAAAAACTCTTAGTCAAAATAGAATTTTCCATTTCCACCTTTGCGGCTGTGTTTTCACAAGTCTGTTTGTGATGTTAAAGTTTCTTTCATATCTGCTCTAGGCTTTCATTTAAACCTAGGATCAAGTACAGCAGCACCCTTGGAATTATACGGCAGCACCCCTGTAGTTATACAGCATAGGCAGCACCCCTGGAGAATTACACAGCACAGCAGACAGGCAACAGCACCCCTGGACTTAAACAGCAGTGGGGCAGCACCCCTGGACTGATAGGTCAGAGGGGCAGCACCCCATATAGGACAGCACTCCTGGAATTAGGTGGCAAAGTAAAAACTTGCAAGATAGAATTGTCCTTATGTTGTATAAACAAGACATGCACACTTTAACAAACCAATCATTTCAGCGACAGGGTCTGCCACATGACTGTGGCTGAAATGATTGGTTTGATTGGGCCCCCACCAAAAAAGAAGCAATTAATATCTCCTTGCACAAACTGGCTCTACAGAGGCAAGATGTCGTCCTCATCCTCAGATTCCCGACCCCCCTTCAGTGTTTACATCCTCATCCTCACAGAGAAAAAAATATTTAAACAAACCACATCATTTAGGTATCAGTGGACTGCTTACGCTATTACCCAAAGTTTCTGAACTTCACAATGACTTAGGATGAATGCACTCCAGGTAATGTATAAGGGAGGATGTTCCTACTGTAGGTGGTTAACATCCTTACCCCTACTTATTATGAATTGGCAAAGGCAACAGATGGCTTGACACCTGTTGTCCGGATTTGTGGAGAAATAATTCCACATCAAAGAGGTGGCTTTTTTGGTATTTTGCCCAGGTAAGACAATGAGCTTTTTCATCCCATGGCCAACAACTGTCTCCACTGGTGCCTTATTCAAACAAACCACATCACCATCAAAATCCTCATCATCAACATCCTCCTCAGTGCCAGCTACAACTATATCCTCCTCATCCTGGTGTACTTCTACAGTGACATCCTCAATCTCAATATCAGCAACTGGACTGGCGGTGCTCCTCCTAAATGGCCCTTACGTGTTTCTTCACTTCTGTGGTTTCATTAGAGGGGTATTCCTAGTTGGTGGGGGCACTACCCAAAGCCTAGTGTTTACTCACACTACACTCAGTATACAATAGGTGGTGGATAAAGGACCCTATTCAGGTTGGATCACTAATCTTGTTGAAAAGCAGTTAATGCGATCAAATAGTTGCTGCCCAGAAATAGAGAAAAATCGTCCATTGCAGATATTGCGAATGCATAGCAATGCATGATGTGATCGCATAACCATATGCAAATACCGAAACATCAAAGAGTTTTCCATCTGCACCAGGTAAGGTTGTCCACAATCTGGCATATGCAAGAGGCTGGAAGTTTTCATCACTGATGTCAGAGACCCACCCGAAAAATGACTTGCCATGCCTGCGTTTTTACAAACACACCCACAAAACGCCATGTTTCCTTCCCTAAACGCTGGCTTCCTGTCATTTAAAATGCGATTGCGTTGAAGCACAGTTCATTCGCAGAAATCATTGCATGTGCAATGCAAATGCTGCACATGCGCAGTCGTTCGATAATCGGTCAGATTGCGTTTTCTCAAAGTGAGCAATCCAACCAGAATAGGGTCCAAAGTCAGAATGAATTCTGAATACATGCCATTAGGGACATGTCCCCGCCTCTCAGTGAGAATTACTGTACTGTTTTATGTTGCATTTACCAATTGTCAAACCAGTACAATTGGATGTCTATAGTCAGTCACTTCTTGGTCATTAGCACTTAGAGGTTTCAGCCTGCTAATAGTTTTTTCCTGTTGCATTTGGTAATTATACTTCACCAACGGTGAAAGACATGTCAGTCACACTAATCATTATCAATCAGCAGTATTTTTTATTGCATTGATAACACTGTCTTATTCAATAAATCCTAACAATGGTTGCTCAAATCTATTCAATTGATCTTGATTTGGTGTAGAATGAGGGTTACTACTTGTTGTTCATTTTGGACACTAGCTAATGGCCAACAGACCTACTCTATTGATTTTCTAGAGAATTGTTTTGTCTTTTTTCTCTGACATTCCTTACACTGTCATATACTCATTCATTATAGTAAATTGGACAGTTTGCATATTTCTGTATCCTCTTGATAAAAAATATGGAAATATAAGTATTGGCTAAATTTGAAGCCATGAAAGTGATGTAGCTGCTCTATTGATATTTAGAGTAGTTACAGTATAGCAAAAATCCATCTAGCCATGAGGAGGTAAAAAAGTACAAGAAAAATAAGGTACAGTACTAGTACTGTACTAGTAATAAGTGAATCAAAATGACTAGATAGTGTAACCTCATATTAAAATCAATCTATATTTTATCATAAAAAATAAAACATATGAGGAGGAATTCAAATGTTGTCGCCCTTGAGCTCCCATCTAAAGTGACGGGAGATCGCAGGGGGCGATATACAATTGATGTCAACTATCATGCTGATCATGCCCATTAGCTTTACATGGCTAAACCCTACTAAACTAATGGGTGAGATCGGGAAAAATGGATCACTTTTCACACATTTCAGCTTGACATACCCGGCGGATCCAAGCTTAAATGTAGACACTGGCAGCCAATTGTGCCCAAACAGAGCTACATTTCAATAGCTCTGCTCAACACCACCTAGTGGCTGCTGGTGGGAATAACATTTGAATTCCGCCCATGGACATATAATTAAAAGATCAAAAAATATATATAGGTAGGACAACTAGATGGTGTTAATATATAGCAGATCTAAATCCCCAAGATAGTAAATAGTGGTGTCTCTGGCTGATGTTACAGCTGAAGGAATGAGTCACTGGGTTATATATGGTGGATATTCAATAGTCAAACCAGAAAAAACAGTACATGTTTAATTATATTACCAGTTTATGAAGTTAGTCTAATCTGTCCATTATCAGTTGTCCTTGCAATGCCGATGGCTGTTGATGTTTTGTAACTGGCACAAATTGATGGAATTCCAGTACTGGATTAGATAAATATCAGTGTAATTATGATGTGAGACAACTGTGGCACCACATCGTATTCACTCCAATGTTTTTCCACATTTTCAAATAACTTGCTGACCTACTGTATACTATAATGCCACTCCAACCACCAGTTTAAGCACCAAATTTCCAACCACCAAAAAGAACAATTTCCTTGGTATATCTGCTGCCAACAACTCTGCAGATATCAACGTTTCTTCTGAATCTAAATCTGCCATATCCTGCCATTAAAAACAAAGGAAATAAATTTATTGTGTTTCTTTGTTTGAGCGTATCCTCCTTTCTTGTCTTTCACTCTGCCTTTGCCTCTCCCCCTCTCTCTCTCTCTCTCTCTCTCTCTCTCTCTCACATACACATACTCTTTTTTTACTATCACTTGACCCTGTTTTTGCTATCTCTTCTATTTGGTGATTTTTTTTTATCTCATCGCCGTTTTTCTCAGATCCCTCACTCTTTTCTTTTTATGCCTTAAAACTCAATATTTTTACTCTTTTGCGCTTTTCTGTTTACCATTCTGTCTTGTTTCCTGTTTGGGTCTCCTTTTCATTCCTATATTTTCTTCTTTTAGGAATAAGGGAATTCAATTTAAATAGACCCCAAGGCTATTACCCCTTTCCTGCCAGTGAAAAGGGTGATAGCCTTGGGGTCTATTTAATGAGTTCTTTTTCTCACCAGGTAAATTATTGTGTTAACAGGCATTAACCCATGGAATCTAGATGTAGCCATGGTCATTGTGGCTACATTTTAGCATGACCATGACTTGTTAAGCGAGAGCATGTCTGGGGTGTGCACACGTCTTAGACGTGCACGCGCCCCATGGGAGCATCTAAATATGCAGCTCGGTGCACATGCCTAGCCAGGCTGAGAGCGCCCGATTACCCCAGAATGTAGCCACGATAAGTATGGCTACATCTGTATGGATTAATTAGGCCACGGCACCCCAAAACAGGCTATCTTTCTGGAATTTCTTTTCACCATGCTCAGGCTCGAAAAAAAAAATCTCGTTTATTGCAGCCTGCAGGCTACCTTCGGGACAAATATGATAGCCCCACTGCTTCAATTAGCCCACTATACTGTATATTACCATAGCTAATTGAATCAACCCATAGTATATTTTTTTAAATAAAGAATTTTCTTAAAAGACAATCCAAGAAAATCAGCTTATAGTTCTAGAAAGTACAGCCCTTTAAGTACAGCAAAGGCAGTTTTGAAAAGAAGTCCATATTGCCCCAATTTTCCCTCACCGATGTCAATGTGACAAATAGAAATGCATATTGCATCTGTAGTACTGTATCTTAATTAACAATCATTATATGCTACATTAACAGAGATAAAGTGATAGCCAGAATTTTGGAATTCAGTAAAGTTCTACTTTAAATAAATATTTCATAGTTTGTATTAATCTTTGGCACAATAGGTGATATGTAGGAAGGCTGCCACACTTGCTCTTGATAATGAGAATTATGAGGAAAATTGTTTCCTTAAGAAGTAAACTTTCCATTTGTGGATTGTGACACTGAGACTATTGCTGAACTTTGGATCATAGAACTTTTTGATATGTGCATATATTATAAGTATACACTATTTACATATGCATTAAATGGTTGTCAGAAACAAACTGGTTTTTGTGCAGGTAGTGCTTGCAGTAGTTTAAAAATAACTGCACGCAAGGTATTGCTTATAAACTAAAGAACAGGACTTATAAAATGCTGTTTTGTGTAAATGGGTTAAAGAGGAAATACATAAAACTGAAAATAGTTTTACACAAAGAAGATAGTTCAATATGTGGTGAAAATAATCAGAACACAGCAAAATAAGCATCTTTCATGATTAAAGGTTATATATGTCAGTTACTTATCTTGTAAGATGATAACCCAATTACTGACGAGGGTATAACTACTAGCTTTTAAAGAAACCCACAATGTAACAACTGAAAACTGAATAGTAATGAGACCTACTGTACATTTTATGTTAAGTTGTAGCATAACAAATCCTATATTTCCATCTCCAATTCATTCTTACCTAAGGAAATAAAGGTAAAGAATAGTGGAGGATATGATGAAAATCATTGTGTATATCAGCAAAGTGATGACTATGCCAGGAATGCCAGACTGTTCTGTACGCAGGAAAAACCAATATAGTTTTGCTGCATCTGCAATAGGCTCCACTGCACTGTAGGAAAGTCTCTGCAACATAAAAATATAAATAATGATGAAATGAAAAATTAAACTTTGTGTCATGTATTCTAATATTAAACCTGCATAGAACCTCAACATTATTACATTCAGCTATTTTTCCAGGTATCAGTTAAGCAACCATCTTTGAATGGTGCTTGAGGGGTAGACTGATTGCAGCTTTTGATAGTTTTGCAGCTCACATTCTCCCAAACATAGATTTCAGCCATGACTATAAGAGGAAGAGAACTGATTTTCCCCTGGGCTCTGGTAAGTTGTATGTTACTCCGCTACCACCGTTCACTTAGGAGGTAGTAGTCAAATTTTGAAAAATAAAGTAATAACATGTTTTTTTAGTAAACAGAATGCCCTACCTTGGTTGTAGTAATAAATAGTAATAATCTACTAGAGTGTATATTATATTTGTTGGTATACACAGGTGCATGCATACTGTACATGTTCTTTGCACTGTATAATTTGTACAATTGCAGTGAATTTGAATATCTTTTTGTGATGTAGAATGCAAGTGGAAGTTGTCCGGTGTGGTCAATGATGAGCTCATGGCGGAAAACATGTTTGTATTTATATTTGTTAACATAGATGTGTGTATACCCCCCGTCTTTTGAATTTTGTTTTAATTTATCATTGTGTTTTATTAAGTGTTTTGGTTTTGGCAAAACCACCCTCAAATGTCTTGGTTTTGAATTTGGTTTTTGGTTTGGTTAAAAAAATGTATTAAAAAATCAATAATCAATGATAAAAATCAATAAAAACAACTAAAATCATTTATCACTCCAAAACCCAAAATTCAAATTTAAAATCCAAATTCCAAACCAGGACTTGGTTAGGATTGATTCCACAAAATTTGTGTATTTTGATTTCTGGAGAACCAAACCACACATCTCTAATGTGTAAATGACATAGATTCCGATACTACTGGATATAGTCTACAGAACTGCATTAAAGCAAGTGTGTAAGCTGGATAAGGAGGTATTTGTGCAAAATAGATACTATAATGTGCATTATCCCATTTAATGATATGTTCATTAAAAATAATTGACACTTATTTGTAAGTCAAAAAAATGCATTAAAAAGACATTGGTTTACATACAAATAAATATTGCATGTTTCCTTAACCTATGAATATGTAAGTTAGCATATTATGAAGAGCACTGCTTCTAACTTCAAACTGTTTTTTTTGGCAAGTGACTTACATGTCTTACAGGCATCATGTGAAATAGGGTACCGTGTTGTAAATGTAAAGCACATGCATTTGCCTGCCATGAAACAATGAACAATATCTAATATCGACCCAGATCCATTCACTGCATTGTCTGCAATATGCACTTATTCCACATTTTTCTGCAAAGATGTATGGACATGTCCATAAAACAGGAACACAGACCCAAAGCAGTGTCATAACAGCACATGTAGGACAATTACACTGTAACTGTTATGCATGCACAAACCTTGTTGTCCTGTTTGAGATGACTGAATTCATTTTAATTTCACCAGTTTCAGGGCCATGGACATGTTGATGATACAATATCAAAGTGCTATGATTAATATTGGTGGTTGAAAATTTGCAATCTGCTTTGGTTGCATGCTTATTGCCTTAAAATTACTGATTTTAAATTTGAAACACTAATAAAAAGGATTTTAAAGTTCAAAGAGATTTGCTGCGCTCAAATAAACTCAATACAATGTGTAAATTATAGCTTATTTGTCCTTTAGCCAGTTCATACATATGCGACACAGGCTAGAACATGTACAATCCTGCCCTACATTCTGGTATATAATGTAAATCCTTTTTTTTACATTTAAAATGTTGCAAATTCCAATACATTTTAGAAACAATTTGACAGTTTATTTACATCTGGCAACCACAGCCTACAATAAAGGAAAACAAAAACTGCCAAAGGATTTTGGGGGAACGAAGTAGGGGGTCTGGGGGATGTAGTTTCCCAAAAGCTGAATATTTCTGCAGCACAACAAACACAAATTTAATTTCTCCTAAGTTTTAAAGCTATTTAATAATGCAATGCTAGCTATAGTCGACAAAACACATTGTCAGCTTATCTTGTTCAGTCTTTAAACACTAGCAACTTGTAATTTTCTACAGAACTTGAATTTAGTACATTATGATAGTGTTGGTTTAAAAACATAAGCTTGCACAATGCTCAAAATAATTACAGTTAGAATGCTGTATTTTAAATTCGTGTTTGTCATACTCCACATCCACTGGATTTACTTTCATTATGTTAAAAAGAAAATATTTCATCCTTGGGTCTGAAGAAAATCAATAATATTAATATCTGCAAACAACAATTTCATAGTAATAATACTAAAGTTTAGTTAAATTGGAGTGTAGGTGGTGCTCCAATTATAAACATTCAAAAGATTGTTCAGTGGGTATTTTGCAAAGAAGTAAAAAGACAAAAAATGCCTAGATTGCTGGGTTTCTCATAATGTAGATACAGTAGGTAATGTATATTTATGTAGCAGCACACCTTTTTCAGATGTTTATATTATATTATCCAATGTTATTTTATGGAACCATTACATTACTTTTATTAAGCGATTTATAATATTATGCATTACAGATTTGGCATAATTTGTTACCTACAACAAACTCTAGATTATTAAGTAATTCAGTTTTAAGAGAGCATAGGGACCTTGTCTACTCTTGATTAGAGTTTTCAGGTTTCTTAGCTTAGTAGCTAGATAACGGCAGTAAATGTTATAAGGTCCCATGAAAACTGTGGCACAAAAAATGGCAATACAAGAAATCTAATCAAAAGCAACTAACAAATTTGTAATTATGTAAACTGTTCTAAAAATGTCAGGTACAGTCTAATTTTTGCTATGTGTTTCAAACAAAAAATGTTTAGAATTATATAACATAAAAACAACAACATACATGAGATCTAAATGTATTTTTACAAATATTGCTACAGTAATGTGTTTGCTCAACAATCTTTGAAAACAGACACAAGTGCTACTATCTTTATCTACCCTACACAAAACTAGATATTGTATGTTTTATATTTTTTTAAATGGCTATTATAGAAGTTATTTTAGTGACTTACCCCAAGGAGTGCATCGACTATAAATACAGCCAAAGGGTCTAGTACTGTCCAGAGACCCAGAGCGATGATAAACTTTGACAATATAGTGGGGAATGAGTGAAACAATATTTGACAGCTCCATCTTAGAAGAATCATTAGGAGCATGGATACATTTAAAGACATAGGTCCCATCGCAACTATAAATAATTCCTCTCTGGTATGCATTAAGGAATACTGATAGGTCAGATCAACAGTATGAGGATAAAATGTAAACCTGTGGGGGAAAAAAAAAATTATGTTTATATCAGAATTAGATTGTAAAAAAAAAGTTATAAATGTTGGGGCCTTAAATAACTTAGATGGTATATACTGAATAATCATGCATGTCATAAATAAGATTTGCTTTCACTTAGCTCTTTATAATTATGAATTTGATGTTTATGTATCTTCTGTTATGAACTTAATAAATGCTTGTTTAGATAAATTTATATACTGCAGAGCATACCAATTCACAAAGAGCAGAGGCATCACTCGCCTCTTTTGCACCCAGCCGCTGGGGCAAAAGGGGCGTGGCTTTAAAGGAGGGGGGTGGCAATGCAGGTGCCTGCTGGAGGGCGTGGCTTTGTGGAGGGGCAAGGCTAAGCACCCTGACCTGCGTTTTCATCACTCCGGGGGTGAAGAAGTTGCGGGCTGCCCCCGGAGACTAGCATGTTTCTGTTGCCTGCTCCTACACGGTGACAGAAGCCGGCTTGCTGTATGTAAAGTTACAGTGCAGCACCGGGCTCCTGTCACTGAGCAAGAGCCGGCACTTTGGTGTCACCACTTGGTGGGTGACACCTGGGTGCGGGCCGCACTCCCCACACCCACCTTGTGATGCCACTGACACAGAGTAATTCAATGTGCCGTCACCATGCCCAACTGCACTTAAAGCCTATTGGCTTTATTAATTAATGCCATCACAAGGAAATAGCCTCATTGATGCTACTAGATGTGACCAGTTTTGTATTTGCTCTTCAATGGGAGTAAACCAAGAATGGCAGAAGTAGCCACATGATTTTCATTAAGCACAATGAGATAATGATATAAACTATGACCAGTTATATGCACAGAACAATCCTAGTTTATTGCACTTTAATGTAAGAAATAATCCTTCCTTAACTCCAATAATATTGGAGTTAAGGAATTTGTTAATGTACTAAACTTAAAGTAGGAAAAAATACGTTTTTTTTAACATAAATAGTGTTATGTATAAAATTTTTAAAAGTGAAGGATACAGAACATAATCGTGTGGCACTGGGAAATAACAGCCAATAAAATAAAAGTGTATAAATGCTAGTGACACTTCTTTTACTGAAAACTACAGCTCTTTAACAAGTTGAACCATTGTAAATATGAGGACCACAAGTTGATAAAACAGTGATTATGGCTTGATATCATGTTAGGAGATTGCAACCAAATGGAGTTTATTAACATGGAAATTAAAGCTATATAACTTTTTACAGTCTACGTACATTTTTTGTAACAGTTATTTAATCATAATTTTTTCAAAAAGATCTATTTTAATGAAAATATAAAAAATAATGTTATGCACTTAGTAATCCTTTAACGCCTTTAGACACAATTGAGCTGATGCAGAGTGAGTATTACAAAAGTTTGCATAGTGTATATTGGGGTTGATATACAGTAGGAAGCAGTGAAAAGAGTGGAGAAGTAAACCAGTGGAGAAGTTGCCCATGGCCACCAATCAGCTGTTACCTATAATTTTATAGCATGCACTTGGTAAATGTTACTTCAAAAGTGATTGGATGGCACGGGCAACTTCTCCAATGGCTCAATTCTCTACTGTTTTTACTGCTGCATACATCTACCCCCTTGAGTGAAATCACTCCAAAAATGTCCACAAAATGGAATATGTGTGCTTGGAGACAGAAACAGGGAAGGGGTGTTCTAATGTAGACAATAACAGTAAGGATATGTCCACAGAATTGAGAGCAGATGCATATGCGACTGTGAAAGCCATAATCCCATTTTATTTGTGGGTTCTCAACTGCAGATGCAAATACTGAATGATGATGATGATGATGATGATAGCAGTTGCTTCTGTTGGATGCTTGCAAATGCACCACTGACTCTGATAAATACATTATTTGTTGCTCATTCATATTGTATGCTTAGTGTGCCTAACTTACGCCTTGCATACATCACATACACTTACTGTATACCTATGTTTTTTTATCATTTATCGCAAAATAAATATTTGCTATTAGACATCAATTACATTTCATACTATTCTCTAGTACAAAAGAAACATCTTTCCACTATGTGTGCAAAGAAAAACAGTTTGCTAAAATGCACACACAAAAGCTTGTGTCCTGGTTTACTGTACTATCTGCCTCCCCTGTCTTGCCTCTACAGCTGTAAGTGCCAGAAAATCCACCTTATTTTGAAAATGGGACACATAGGAGATTAGTTATATTATTATTACCAGTTATTTATATAGCACACACATATTCCGCAGCGCTTTACAGAGAATACTTTTCCATTCATATCATTCCCTGCCACAGTGGAGTTTACAATCTATATTCTCTACCACATGTACAAGCACACATATTCATGCTAGGGTTAATTTTGTTGGGATCCAATTAACCTACCAGTATATTTTTGGATTGTGGGAGGAAACCGGAGTACTCGGAGGAAACCTACACAAGTATATATAAACTCCACACAGTTAGAGCCATGGTGGGGATCGAACCCATGACCTCAGTGCTGTGAGGCAGTAATGTGAACCATTACATCATCCGTACTACCATACATATTCACAAAGGTTATGGGGGGAGAGATATCACATTTTGGGGAGAGACAGACAAGTTGTTTATAGCTATCAATCAGTTTAGGTCATTTTTCTAGAACAGTCTATAAAATGACAGCAGCTGATTGGTTGGTATTGGTTGTTTGGCTTCTCCAATGTATCTCTCTCCAAGATTTTCTCTTTCCCACAATGTCCTTTATATTATCTTTCTAAAGAGCAATGATCAATGATATTTCTGTTTTTAGTAATGCTGTTGAATCCTTCAAATATAGGCAATAGGCATAAAATGTAATTGTGAAAGTAAAAGACATTAAAAAACTTAAGCAAAAAGTAAAAAGACCTTATGAAATCTGTAGTTAAGTACACACTGTACGGTATATTTTAATAAAAATAAAATCAGAATGATTTGGGATTCTGTAGGTGCACTTTAAACTCAGCAAATTTCACTTACTTGAAAACAGGAATAGATATAGCCTGGAGGAAAAGCCACTGACTGCAGTAGTGCAGATAGAGTCTGATAAACCACATCAATGTCATCAATAACATAATAGACCAGAAATCATGTGACCGCCACTGACCCATCTCCAGCTCTGAGAACACTGCCCATAGTACAAATGGTGTGTTCTTTGCAATCTTTTCATACATGTGCATTTCTTTGATTGGTTTGCTGCTGGATGAAAATGCACCAACACAAAGGAGAGAATATTTAAACAAGATAACAATAGTCAATAAAAGCTTTTTTTAATCTTAAACTACATGTAAATGATAAAAACAGATAATTTAGAACCAGTGCATGACAAATCAACCTACTGGATCTCTTTTAATATGATCAGACCTAATTTTGACTTTGCCCCCATTAACACCACACTGCAATATTCAAAGACTATTAGCAAAGATTATTTATTTGCATTATTTATTACCAGTTATTTATATAGCACACACATATACCGCAGCGCTTTGCAGAGCATATTTGCTCATTCACATCAGTCCCTGCCCCAGTGGAGCTTACAATCTATATTCCCTATCACATGCACACAAATTCATGCTAGGATTCATTTTTGTTGGGAGCCAATTAACCAACCCGTATATTTTTGGATTGTGGGAGGAAACCGGAGTACCCGGAGGAAACCCACACAAGTACGGGGAGAATATACAAACTCCGCACAGTTACAGCCATGGTGGAAATCGAACCCATGACCTCAGTGCTGTGAGGCAGTAATGCTAACCATTACACCATCCGTACTGCCCTAAAGATTGAAACAAAATAATGGATTATCAATAATACTAAGCATATTCACAAAAATATGTTTAAGCACATAAACAGCAAAAAAAGGTCTAATATTAGGGCATAATAAAGAAATATTGCTGACCAAGATACTTAGAAAGCTGATTGTTATGATTGACAGTGTTCACAAAAAAGGAAAAACACTATTAAAAAGGTTGTACAGCAATAGTCCATGAATACCTTCATATAGTACTTGTAAGATTTATTTTACATATTTGGGCTTCATCATAAACATAGTAGTAGCACAAGATGGTCTGAAAGTACGCCGTATAAAATCAACTGTTACAAAGGGAACAAGTTTGGAACCAAGAAATTAAAGATTAGGTGACCCTGACTTCTATCGTAAGTAAATTATTTATTGAGATTTAAGGGATACGTTTCTAAAATATAATGTAAAAAAGAAATAAGCAGGTCTGTATGAAGGATTTGTGTGTGTTTTAGGAGGTGAGTTTAAACTGAATATTGGTAGTGCAAATAGAATTTTGGACCCATAATGTGTCCCATTCACTAGTTATTTAGTCCTATGTTTGCTCATCTCTGTCTTCATCCTCAGATGAAGGATATAAGCTAAGAGTGACATTTGAGTCAATGCAAGGTACTACAGGAGCCTTGTTTGATGAGCTACTGCAGGATGTTAAAGGTAAAGCTGGGCATACTCCATACAATTATCTGGCAGATCTCATCTGCCAGGTCTGGCTGGTTGGAATGAAAATCTGGTAATGGATGGGAGCAAATGACAATTGACCATTTGCTCCCAAACACTGAAAAATGGACAACTGTATTCAGACAAATTGGTTGCGTCAGGGATTTAACCAATTTGTATGAACAAGTTTTTGTCCATTGTTTGGGAGCCAATGGTTAATTGTAATTTGCTCTCATTCATTACCAGATTTTCATTCCAACCAGCCAGATCTGGCAGATGATCTGCCAGATAATTGTATAGTGTACTCCCAGCTTTAGAAACATTGCCCATTTTTCCTCACACGCCAGAGCGCAATCCACCAGAGGAACCATGAACCATGCACCGAACTTAATCTGCTATAATTGGAAAATATAAAGACTGATTAAAGTTATTAGTGGTGTACAACAGTGGTCATTATTAGGCACCATTCCTTTTTAACACTTATCTATTTTACAAATGACCTAGAATGTAAGAATTTTTTTTTAATTCAGGTATTTTCTTGATGCATATGGTAACCACCTCTTTACTATTTTAATGTTAATAATTCCAGACCATACAGAATTAATAAAAAATGCAATTATTAAATCAGTGTCTCATATATGAATTGTGACCTACACTTTGTGTAAAGTTTCTTCTGTATGTCACTGACAATGTGCAAAAAAACAGCAATAGTTTTAGAATCTAATAATTTATTTAGTAACATGCATAATATTCGGTTATTTCCCAGTGGAATAACACAGTAAGATGTGAACATAAAAGAGTAGAGAGTAGTCTTTTAAACAAGGCATCTATCCTTAAAAGTCATAATATATGGTTATCATCATTCTCAGTTCTAGGACTAGAATGTTGACTGTCTGCGTCGGTAATTGTAAACAACAGTATATTTAGCACTCCTCTGTTTTGGATTGTCTAGTCAATCTGTTGCATTTTGTATTGCACACTGCTATGTACTTGTTCCTGCTGTTCTTTTTAATTAAAAGTGCTTTACCTGTGTAACACTTAAGAAACATTTTGAAACTAATGCCATTCAGTTATTACCAATTGAATGGAATTTGGCAGACACCTTTAGTCACTCCCCACTGCACTTGGTTTGACTCAATTTATACATCACCATTGGAAGTATTTTCAGAGCATGGATGATCCTTATACTGTATTTTGCATCCAAAGAAATATTGCAGCTAGTCTGATAAGATGCTTAGTATTACATTTTACGATTTTTGCTGTTTCTTCCCAGTCGCTCCTTTTTTCAGTTTCTGTCAGTCACTGTGTTAGTGCTGGAAAATGCCAACCTAGTTCTTTAATATACTGCACACTTAAAATTAAGAAAGAAACTGCACTTAAATGTAATTGCACTGCAGGCAATTAAGCTTCTAAAATGTCACATATTATAAAAGCAGCAAAGTGTATTTGTTATAACATTTAAGGAGACAAAAAGGCAGCAATATGTCTCATTGCCTTTATTCTGGCAAGTACGAATTAGAAACACAGAATTACATATTTCTTGACATTATAAGGGCAACATAAATCACATACATAATAACAAATGTGATAGCCATTCACTCACTGCGGGAAGTTCTTATACTGTCTAATTGGTGAACTTTGAGTTAATTTCTGTTATCAAGACTGACTTTAAACCCTTCTTTTTGCCTAATCTAATCTTTACATTTGATTTGAGAGTACACATCTTAAGTCTATGACCAGTATACAAAATATGGAACAAAAAAATAAATGCATTCATGAGCAGTATAACACAGTATATATATATATACACTGCTCAAAAAAATAAAGGGAACACTAAAATAACACATCCTAGATCTGAATGAATGAAATATTCTTATTAAATACTTTGTTCTTTACATAGTTGAATGTGCTGACATCAAAATCACACAAAAATTATCAATGAAAATCAAATTTATTAACCCATGGAGGTCTGGATTTGGAGTCACCCCCAAAATGAAAGTGGAAAAATACACTACAGGCTGATCCAACTTTGATGTAATGTCCTTAAAACAAGTAAAAATGAGGCTCAGTAGTGTGTGTGGCCTCCACGTGCCAGGAACACATAAATCAGTCTGACACCAATTGCTTTGATCAACGTTTCATGGAATTAACCATTTCATCAGGATACAAAAGTAATAACAAAGTGCTCACCTTATAAAGACCCACCACCATGTGCTCAAAAGGACGGACGCCATCCAATATCCGCATTCCCCACTTCCGGCCATGTGAATACATCATCAACAGTAGACAGATACTTTGTTTGCATTCCAACAGCGTCAGTGCACACCCCCATCACCGTGACTACATAGATTTTAACAGGACAATCATTAATCCTAATATTATAATAACAACAACATCATGATATTATATCCTATCCTAGCATCAGTGTGTACATACTACCTTATAGATCATAACTATATCTCAAATATATACTCATATGTGTAAGCCTATCCTTACAATAATGTGACCTATATTGGTAATATGTTATCTCATAAACACATACACTAATAAAGTATCTAATGCTGTCAACACTACATATGTAATAAATATGTTCTAATCTTTACAAAAAGTTATTAAGTTATTAAGACCCAATTGCTCATTCAGTCCTCTAGGGGCCAATGTATTAAGACGGTAGATCCATTCTGTTTAACGCCTAATTAATTTTGACCCTCTATTCCCACCTCTGATCGACTCTGGAATGTGGTCGATCATGCAGTATTTTAGGGTTACCAACAGATGTTTTAATTGCGCAAAATGTCGTGCAACCGGTTGTTCACTACTATTAGAAATTAATGCTGCCTTGATGGCTGATCTATGTCCAGCCATCCTCTCTCGGAATGTCCGCTCGGTCTTCCTGATGTATGAAAGACCGCATGGACATAGGATCTGGTATATCACGAATTTAGTCAAACAAGTTAGACAGCATCTGATGGTATATTGTTTGCCGGATAGAGGATGATAACATTTATCACCTGGGATAAGATAACTACAAGTCATACATGCACATTTGACACATCCTTTCCTGGTGTTAGGGATATATTGTCTATTATCTCTTCCCGTAATATCAGTTTTCACTAGTCTATCTCTGATATTGCGGCTACGTGTGTAACATGCCAAAAGTCTAGTATTATCCAGTTTAAGGTCTCTATCTGTTTGTATCCTAGGCCACATTTTTTTTTATATACCATTAATGTTAGAACTCATGTCAGTATATTCTGTTACCCAGGGTAATATAGGTTTTTGAGAAGCAGATGTTTTTTCTCTTAAAAGTTCCTCTCTACTCATACTCAGGACCCTTTTCTTAGCATCCAGGAGTAATTTTAACGGGTACTCCCTATCAAGAAATCTAGTGATCATATCATCCATCTATTGTAAAACCATGGCATGGTTAGTTGTTATCCGTCTAATACGTAGCAATTGAGAATAGGGAAGCCCTCTCAAGGGATTTAGGGTGGTAACTAATATTATGTAGGAGGTTATTTCTATCTGACGGTTTCGTATATAAAGATGTTTCTATTTTACCATTTGCAATGACTATTTTAACATCTAAAAATGTTACATCAGTATCACTAATATTAAAAGTGAATTTTACAGGATGATCACATCTGTTGTGTGTATTAATAACCTCCTCAAATGACTGTTTAGATCCTTGCCACATGACTAATAAGTCATCAATAAATCGTGTAAAAAATAGCATATTATTTCTAATATCCAACCTGTCAAAAAATATCTCTTTTTCCACTGAAAACATAAATATGTTAGCGTACGATGGGGCCACAGAGGACCCCATCGCACAACCAACAAGCTGTAAATAAAATTTACCATTAAACAAAAAATATTTTTTTGTCAAAATCAACATTAATAACTCCACTATAAACTCTATCTTAGGATCCACATAATTAGGGATCTCCTCAATGAATTTTCTAACTGCAGCAATACCCATATTGTGTGGGATTATTGTGTACAAATTGCACACGTCCACACTACATAGCCAAACTTCACTAAGCTCCTGGGGTAAATCCCGTATTTTCTTAAGCAAGCTAGTAGTATCCAAAAGATAGGATGTTGCTGTATATATGGCTGCAAGATAGAATCCACGTACACTGAGATAGGCTGAAATAATGAGTTTACGGCAGAAATTATAGGCCGGCAGGGCGGACAGTCCATATTTTTGTGGAGTTTTGGGGTGGTATAGAATACAGGGACCACCGGATATTCCGGTATTAACGCTTTAGCCAATTTGTCCGTTATAACATTTTCATGGACAGCAGTCTGAAGAATGTCAGTTAGTTCTTTCTTGAATCTAGGCGTAGGATCACTTGGCAGAACTCAGTAAGTACTCGTGTCATTCAGCTGGCGATATGCTTCTTTTTTTTATATAGCTCAAGAACTTGTACGACCAGTGCACCACCCTTATCTGCGGGGCGGAAAATCAAAGAGTCGTTAGATGCTAATCGGTTGAGAGCTTCAAATTCCAATGAAGACATATTAGGTATGTCATTACAAGCTTGTCCCAAACTGGTGTCAACTTGTTGATGTAACAGGCGCATAAAGGTTTTCACCGTCGGATTATATGATGGTGGACCAAATGTATTTTATTTTATTTATTTATTAACAGTTTCTTATATAGCGCAGCATATTCCGTTGCGCTTTACAATTAGAACAGTAATAGAACAAAACTGGGTAAAAACAAACAGATATAGAGGTAGGAAGGCCCTGCTCGCAAGCTTACAATCTATAGGGAAATAGGCACAGATACACGAGGATTGATGCTACCTATTGCATAATGGTCCACCAGATTGCTAGGTTCTTAATGGGTTGTGTGATGATGCCCCACAAAGTTGGCCAAGTGTCAGGAGGGTGTGAGACTAAAGAAAGACAAGATATGTGATGTTATGAATACTCTACAGAGGATGTAATTAGATAGGGAAGCACTGAAGGTTATGTGGGTGGGTCTGAAATTTGATAGGCTTGTCTGAAGAGGTGAGTTTTCAGGGAACATTTAAAGGTTTGGAGACTAGAGGCGAGTCTTACTGTGCGTGGGAGGGCATTCCGCAGAGTGGGTGAAGCCCGGATAAAGTCCTTTAATTTTGAGTGTGAACAAGTAATGCGTGTGGATGAGAGACGTAGATCTTGTGCAGAGCGGAGAGGTCGGGTAGGGAGATATTTTGAGATGAGTGAAGAGATGTATGTTGGTGCAGTTTGGTTAATAGCCTTGTATGTGAGTAAAAGTATTTTAGATTTAATACGGTAGAATACCGGTAACCAATGGAGGGACTGACAGAGCGGATCTGCAGACGATGAACGTCTGGCAAGGAAGATTAGCCTCGCGGCTGCATTCAAAATGGATTGTAGTGGTGAGAGCCTATGTTTGGGAAGACCGGTCAGGAGACTATTACAATAATCAATGCGGGAGATAATGAGAGCATGGATTAGAGTTTTTGCTGTGTCTTGTGTAAGATATGGTCGTATTTTGGATATGTTTCTTAGATGTATGTAACATGATCTTGATACAGATTGAATGTGGGTAACAAAGGACAGTTCAGAGTCAAGAATGACACCTAGGCAGCGAGCTTGTGGGGTAGGAATGATTGCCGAGTTCTCAACAGTGATAGAGATATCAGGTTGGAAACTACTATTGGCTGGTGGAAATATAATTAATTCTGTTTTGGAAATATTAAGTTTGAGATGGCGAGATGTCATCCAAGATGAAATGGCAGAAAGGCATTCAGTGACACGGCCCAATACAGATGGTGACAAATCAGGGAAGGATAGGTAGATTTGAGTATCATCCGCATACAGATGGTACTGAAATCCGAAAGAGTTGATTAGTTTGCCAAGAGATGTGGTATAGATAGAGAAAAGCAGAGGACCTAGGACTGAGCCTTGCGGTACTCCAACTGAGAGAGGTAGCGAAGGAGAAGTGGAATCAGAGAAACAAACACTGAAGGAGCGATTAGATAGGTAGGATGAGAACCAAGAACGGGCTGTGTCCTGAATACCTAGGGATTGCAGTGTTTGTATGAGAAGAGAGTGGTCAACAGTGTCAAAAGCAGCAGAGAGATCAAGGAGAATAAGTAGAGAGTAATGTCCTTTAGATTTAGCAGTGACCAAATCATTCACTACCTTTGTCAGTGCTGTCTCTGTGGAGTGTTGGGCACGAAATCCTGACTAAAGTGGGTCCAGTAGGCTGTGTGAGTTAAGAAAGTGTGTGAGGCGAGTGTAGGCAAGTCTCTCAAGTAGCTTGGAGGGGCATGGGAGCTGAGAGATGGGACGATAGTTAGAGAGAGAGTTCGGGTCAGAGTTTTGTTTTTTCAGAATGGGAGTAATCACTGCATGCTTGTATAGAGAAGGAAAGATACCAGTAGACAGGAAGAGATTACAGATTTTCGTTAAGGCTGGGATGAGCACAGTAGACAGAGCTTTACTAATTTGTGAGGGTATAGAGTCAAGGGGAGAGGTATTAGAGTAGGCAGATGAAAAGAGTGTAGATACTTCATCTTCATTTGTAGGATCAAAGGAAGAGAAGGTGTTAGAGGGTTCAGGCAGGGAATTGAGCAGATCACTTGCTGTGGAAGAGCATACCATTTCATTTCGGATCTTATCAATCTTATCCTTGAAATAGGAAGCAAGATCTTGTGCACTGACAGTGGCTGGTGGGTTAGGTGAGGGAGGGACAAGAAGTGATTTAAATGTATTAAAAAGTCGCTTGGGGTTAGAGGCTTGAGCAGAGATGAGAGATTGAAAATATGTTTGTTTGGCAGTATCCAGAGCATTACGATAAGAGTGGTAGGTGGTCTTATATGTGAGAAAGTCACTTAAACTACGAGATTTACGCCACTGGCGTTCAACTTTACGTGAGAGTTTTTGTAAGTGTCTAGTGTATTTAGAGTGCCACAGTTGACATCTAAGTCTACGTGGAGTGTGATGGGTAGCTGGAGCCACTTCATCAAGTGCTGTTTCTAGAGTTTGGTTAAGGTGTGACACAGCAGTCTCTGGAGAGGTGAATGTAGAAATTGGTGAGAGCAGTGGTTGCAGAAAGGTAGATAGTTGTTGAAAATAAATAGTGTTAATATTTCTGCGGGTAAGAGGTGTCCTTGTAGACTTTAAGGACATTGAGTTTGAAGTAATGGAGGAGAGCATGCAGGTGATAAAGTTGTCATCTGAGAGAGGGAAAGGAGTGTTAGTGAGTTCAGAAACAGAGCACAGTCTGGTGAATACAAGATCAAGGCAGTGGCCCTCCTGATGAGTAGGGGAGTCAGTCCATTGGGAGAGGCCAAGAGAGGAGGTTAGAGAGAGTAGTTTAGAGGCAAGGGGAGATTGTGGACTGTCAATAGAGAGATTGAAATTGCCCATAATTATTATGGAGATGTCAGAGGATATAAAGTGAGGGAGCCAAGCAGAAAAATCTTCCAGAAACTTCTTGGGTTGCCCAGGTGGGCGATAGATAGCTGCAACACTCAGAGAGAAAGGGGTGAAAATCCTAATAGAGTGTACTTCAAAGGATGTAAATGTGAGTGAGGGAACAGGTGGTAAAACGATGTGCGTGTAAGATTTGGACAGTAATATTCCAACACCACCTCCTTTAATGTCACCAGGCCAAGGGGGTGTGTGTGAAGTGGAGGCCACCATGTGACAATGCTGCAGGGGAGGCAGTGTCTGATTGTGTGAGCCATGTTTCTGTTATGGCTAGCAGATTGAATTTTTTTGCTATGAAAAGGTCATGAATAGCTGTTAATTTGTTGCAAACAGAGCGTGCATTCCATAAAGCACATTTTAGTGACTTGGAGGTAGATGGGAGACATGTGATGTTGATAAGGTTTGTTGGTTTTATATTCCGTTGTGAATCAGCTAAATGTGAGCGTGGTATGTGGATGGGACCTGGATTTGGGGATATGTCACCAGCTAGTAGAAGCAGAAGAAGAGAGAGATAGGTATAGTTGGGGAGGTGTGTGATAGTTTCGGATGGTGACAGGTTGAGGATGTGACAGTTAGTGTACATAGAATGTAGATCTAGGCTGCAGTTTTTTTATTTTATATGGTATTTCATCACTGTCAGTGTTAACTGCGGGGGGTTTTGAGAAGAATTCCTTAAGCTTTAATTGTCTGTGGAGTCTGTGTTGTTCAATCTCCCAATTAAACGGATTAAATTTATTTGTGGGGACGAATGAAAGGCCTTTAGCCAATACTTGATTTTCAATTGCTGATAACTCATAACTGGATAAGTTCACCACTAAGTCTTTTGTCCCCGTGGTGGTCTTCCTCCACAACCTCTTCCTCTTCCACTCTTGGCCCCTCCTCGTATAGCACCTGCTCCGCCTCCTTGTATTCTGGCCTATTGTTCGGACCCCTAAAGGGTACTGTTCATGGGTTATAGATGTATGTGCCTCAGCTCTTTCAGAGTTGCTATAGGACGACTGGTAGTCATTTGATGAGGTGTCAACATCATATTGTCGTCTAAAATTTCTTCTAAAAAAAGGTATTCTATTACCACTACCTCCTCTCCTTGTGTCAGTCCATTGATAGACCTGGTTTCTCTCATAGTCAAGGTCTACCTTTATTTTTTTCTCTTGCTTGAATTTAATTAAATCTCGCTTGTAATTCTGAATACTACTTGCCAATTTCTTATACCACTTAGTATTGATATCATTCTCTAATGTGGTTTTGTGTGCTAGCTCATAATTAATGATCTTTTCTTTAGCAATGTTCATCTCCTTGGTGCTCTGTTCAATTATGAGCAACATCCAATCCATTGAGCAATTATTGGCTATTGCTACTCATCTCTTACAAAATGCTGCATCATGTCTGCCTATGGTGGGACAGTTTTTAACCCTCAGCCCCCTCGGCATGTAGTCACGGTGATGGGGGTGTGCACTGACGCTGTTGGAATGCAGGCTCCACTGGTGAAGCGCAAACAAAGTATCTGTCTACTGTTGATGATGTATTCACATGGCCAGAAGTGGGGAATGTGGATATTGGATGGCGTCCGTCCTTTTGAGCACATGGTGGTGGGTCTTTATAAGGTGAGCACTTTGTTATTACTTTTGTATCCTGATGAAATGGTTAATTCCATGAAACGATGATCTAAGCAACTGGTGTCAGACTGATTTATGTGTTCCTGGAGTGCGGAGCGGAGACATTGGTATTAACGGCTTACATTGCGAGGTGGCGTAAGCACCCGGACAAGTAACTATATATTATTAGGAGAGCCGGACTTTGCAGTGTGTATTTATGGAAATCCCTGCTGTTGGGGGATTATCCTAGTCAAGGCTCCCTAGGAGTGAATTTATTATGCCGTTCATCATGTGGTTCTTTTCCTTATGGTTGTTTTTAACTGTCTAAGTGTATGATGAAAATCACTGTGGGGGATTTTTTCCGTAGAAAGCATATCAGGACATTCATGTATACCTATCCTTGCAAATCCTCAGGAATGCTGAATGAGTTGTTTCTCTGGTAACCCTATGCAAGTGTCCTTTAATGAAATATATTTATAAGGAGTGATACATGAACTGTATAGCCTAATTAGCTAGCTTTGTAATTGCTATAATGGCTACTGAAGAACAAGCAAGTGGTTTCTCTCATGTTATTTATGAAGTTGGAGACTCCTATAGTTACTCTGAATCTGAAGCTGAAGTAATTTTGTACAATGAAATACTGTCTGAACAGCAGGATAATGAGTCATGTGATAATATCTATAAAGAGCTTCTCAAATATAAAAAACGAGAAATAGATTACCACTACCACTGTTTATCTTTAAGTGAATACTACAGAGCCAAAAAACTGCTGAGGGGGCTGAGGGTTAAAAACTGTCCCACCATAGGCAGACACGATGCAGCATTTTGTAAGAGATGAGTAGCAATAGCCAATAAATGCTCAATGGATTGGATGTTGCTCATAATTGAACAGAGCACCAAGGAGATGAACATTGCTAAAGAAAAGATAATTAATTATGAGCTAGCACACAAAACCACATTAGAGAATGATATCAATACTAAGTGGTATGAGAAATTGGCAAGTAGTATTCAGAATTACAAGCGAGATTTAATTAAATTTAAGCAAGAGAAAAAAATAAAGGTAGACCTTGACTATGAGAGAAACCAGGTCTATCGATGGACTGACACAAGGAGAGGAGGTAGTGGTAATAGAAAACCTTTTTTTAGAAGAAATTTTAGACAACAATATGATGTTGACCCCTCATCAAATGACTACCAGTCGTCCTATAGCGACTCTGAAAGACCTGAGGCACATACATCTATAACCCATGAACAGTACCCTTTAGGGGTCCGAACAATAGGCCAGAATACAAGGAGGCGGAGCAGGCGCTATACGAGGAGGGGCCAAGAGTGGAAGAGGAAGAGGTCGTGGAGGAAGACCACCATGGGGACAGAAAACTTAGTGGTGAACTTATTCAGTTATGAGTTATCAGCAATTGAAAATCAAGTATTGGCTAAAGGCCTTTCATTCGTCCCCACAAATAAATTTAATCTGTTTAATTGGGAGATTGAACAACACAGACTCCACAGACAATTAAAGCTTAAGGAATTCATCTCAAAACCCCTCGCAGTTAACACTGACAGTGATGAAATACCATATAAAATTAAAAAACTGCAGCCTAGATCTACATTCGATCCACCATCATATAATCCGACGGTGAAAACCTTTATGTGCCTGTTACATCAACAAGTTGACACCAGTTTGGGACAAACTTGTAATGACATACCTAATATGTCTTCATTGGAATTTGAAGCTCTCAACCGATTAGCATCTAACGACTCTTTGATTTTCCGCCCCGCACTGGTCGTGCAAGATCTTGAGCTATATAAAAAAGAAGCATATCGCCAGCTGAATGACACGAGTACTTATCGAGTTCTGCCAAGTGATCCTACGCCTAGATTCAAGAAAGAACTAACTGACATTCTTCAGACTGCTGTCCATGAAAATGTTATAACGGACAAATTGGCTAAAGCGTTAATACCGGAATATCCGGTGGTCCCTGTATTCTATACCACCCCAAAACTCCACAAAAATATGGACTGTCCACCCGGCCGGCCTATAATATCTGCCATAAACTCATTATTTCAGCCTATCTCAGTGTACGTGGATTCTATCTTGCAGCCATAAATACAGGAACATCCTATCTTTTGGATACTACTAGCTTGCTTAAGAAAGTACGGGATTTATCCCAGGAGCTTAGTGAAGTTTGGCTATGTAGTATGGACGTGTGCAATTTGTACACAATAATCCCACACGATATGGGTATAGCTGCAGTTAGAAAATTAATTGAAGAGATCCCTAATTATGTGGGTCCTAAGATAGAGTTTATAGTGGAGTTATTAATGTTGATTAAAACAAAAAACTGTTTTTTGTTTAATGGTAAATTTTATTTACAGCTTGTTGGTTGTGCGTTGGGGTCCTCTGTGGCCCCATTGTACGCTAACATATTTATGTTTTCAGTGGAAAAAGAGATATTTTTTGACAGGTTGGATATTAGAAATAATATGCTATTTTTTACACGATTTATTGATGACTTATTAGTCATGTGGCAAGGATCTAAACAGTCATTTGAGGAGGTTATTAATACACACAACAGATGTGATCATCCTGTAAAATTCACTTTTAATATTAGTGATACTGATGTAACATTTTTAGATGTTAAAATAATCATTGCAAATGGTAAAATAGAAACATCTTTATATACGAAACCGTCAGATAGAAATAACCTACTACATAATATTAGTTACCACCCTAAATCCCTTAAGAGAGGGCTTCCGTATTCTCAATTGCTACGTATTAGACGGATAACAACTAACCATGCCATGGTTTTACAACAGATGGATGATATGATCACTAGATTTCTTGATAGGGGGTACCCGTTAAAATTACTCCTGGATGCTAAGAAAAGGGTCCTGAGTATGAGTAGAGAGGAACTTTTAAGAGAAAAAAACATCTGCTTCTCAAAAACCTATATTACCCTGGCTTACAGAATATACTGACATGAGTTCTAACATTAATGGTATATCAAAAAAACTGTGGCCTATGATACAAACGGATAGAGACCTTAAACTGGATAATACTAGACTTTTGGCATGTTACACACGTAGCCGCAATATCAGAGATAGACTAGTGAAAACTGATATTACGGGAAGAGATAATAGACAATATATCCCTAACACCAGGAAAGTATGTGTCAAATGTGCATGTACGACTTGTAGTTACCTTATCCCAGGTGATAAATTTTATCATCCTCTATCCGGCAAACAATATACCATCAGATACCATCTAACTTGTTTGACTAAATTCGTGATATACCAGATCCTATGTTTATGCGGTCTTTCATACATCGGGAAGACCGAGCGAACATTCCGAGAGAGGATGGCTGGACATAGATCAGCCATCAAGGCAGCATTAATTTCTAATAGTAGTGAACAACCGATTGCACGACATTTCGCGCAATTAAAACATCCGTTGGTAACCCTCTAATACCGCATGATCGACCACATTCCAGAGTCGATCAGAGGTGGGAATAGAGGGTTTAAATTACTTAGGCGTGAAACAGAATGGATCTACCGTCTTAATACATTTGCCCCTAGAGGACTGAATGAGCAATTGGGTCTTAATAACTTAATAACTTTTTGTAAAGATTAGAACATATTTATCACATATGTAGTGTTGACAGCATTAGATACTTTATTAGTGTATGTGTTTATGAGATAACATATTACCAATATAGGTCACATTATTGTAAGGATAGGCATACACATATGAGTATATATTTGAGATATAGTTATGATCTATAAGGTAGTATGTACATACTGATGCTAGGATAGGATATAATACCATAATGTAATATTAGGATTAATGATTGTCCTGTTAAAATGTATCTATGTAGTCACGGTGATGGGGGTGTGCACTGACGCTGTTGGAATGCAGGCTCCGCTGGTGGAGCGCAAACAAAGTATCTGTCTACTGTTGATGATGTATTCACATGGCCAGAAGTGGGGAATGCGGATATTGGATGGCGTCCGTACTTTTGAGCACATGGTGGTATATATATATATATATATATATATATATATATATACACTGCTCAAAAAAATAAAGGGAACACTTAAACAACACAATGTAACTCCAAGAAAATCACACTTCTGTGAAATCAAACTGTCCACTTAGGAAGCAACACTGATTGACAATCAATTTCACATGCTGTTGTGCAAATGGAATAGACAACAGGTGGAAATTATAGGCAAGTAGCAAGACACCCTCAATAAAGGAGTTGTTCTGCAGTTGGTGATCACAGACCACTTCTCAGCTTCTATGCTTTCTGGCTGATGTTTTGGTAACTTTTGAAAGCTGGTGGTGCTTTCACTCTAGTGGTAGCATGAGACTGAGTCTACAACCCACGCAAGTGGCTCAGGTAGTGCAGCTCATCCAGGATGGCACATCAATGCGAGCTGTGGGAAGAAGGTTTTCCGTGTCTGTCAGCGTAGTGTCCAGAGCATGGAGGCGCTACCAGGAGACAGGCCAGTACATCAGGATATGTGGAGGACGCCGTAGGAGGGCAACAACCCAGCAGCAGGACCGCTACCTCCGCCTTTGTGCAAGGAGGAACAGGAGGAGCACTGCCAGAGCCCTACAAAATGACCTCCAGCAAGCCACAAATGTGCATGTGTCTACTCAAATGATCAGACTCCATGAGGGTGGTATGAGGGCCCGATGTCCACAGGTGCGGGTTGTGCTTACAGCCCAACACCTTGCAGGACGTTTGTCATTTGCCAGAGAACACCAAGATTGGCAAATTCGCCACTGGCGCCCTGTGCTCTTCACAGATGAAAGCAGGTTCTCACTGAGCACATATGACAGATGTGACAGAGTCTGGAGACGCCAAGTAGAACGTTCTGCTGCCTGCAACATCCTCCAGCATGACCGGTTTGGCAGTGGGTCAGTAATGGTGTGGGGTGGCATTTTTTTGGGGGGCCGCACAGCTCTCCATGTGCTCGCCAGAGGTAGCCCGACTGCCATTAGGTACCGAGATGAGATCCTCAGACCCCTTGTGAGACCATATGCTGGTGCGGTTGGCCCTGGGTTCCTCCTAATGCAAGACAATGCTAGACCTCATGTGGCTGGAGTGTGTCAGCAGTTCCTGCAAGATGAAGGCATTGATGCTATGGACTGGCCCGCCTGTTCCCCAGACCTGAATCCAATTGAGCACATCTGGGACATCATGTCTCGCTCCATCCACCAACGCCACGTTGCACCACAGACTGTCCAGGAGTTGGCGGATGCTTTAGTCCAGGTCTGGGAGGAGATCCCTCAGGAGACCATCCGCCACCTCATCAGGAGCATGCCCAGGGGTTGTAGAGAGGTCATACAGGCACGTGGAGGCCACACACACTACTGAGCCTCATTTTGACTTGTTTTAAGGACATTACATCAAAGTTGGATCAGCCTGTAGTGCGTTTTTCCACTTTAATTTTGAGTGTGACTCCAAATCCAGACCTCCATGGGTTAATAAATTTGATTTCCATTGATAATTTTTGTGCGATTTTGTTGTCAGCACATTCAACTATGTAAAGAACAAAGTATTTAATAAGAATATTTCATTCATTCAGATCTAGGATGTGTTATTTTAGTGTTCCCTTTATTTTTTTGAGCAGTGTATATATATATATATATATATATATATATATATATATATTAAAATGTACGCAACTCAAAATACTCTTTTTAGGTATATCATGATGTGGCCACATGGTACAGCTAACAGTCATCATCATCATCATCATCATCACCACTTAACTTAAAAATAAATAAATACATAAAAACAGCAAACCTCAAGTGAACAAAGTATCAGCTGTTGTTGTATGTGTTGATTACTGCTTAAAGAATATGGGGGAGGGGAACCTTGGTATGCAGTCAGTATGTCAACAATTGTTGACATCAGAAAAATGTCAACACACTTAAAATGTCAAAATATATGTTTACAGAGACAGAATGTCGACACTAGAAATGTTAGGGATAACATTAATTGTCGACATTTTGACCATGTGCTTGTCAACATTAAAGTATGTTCATATTGATCTGTACTCTGTTGGTGACCTGTTGACATAATTAAGGTCCCTGCTAAAATACAAGGATAAATAGTGTGACCTCTCCCTGCAAAATGAATGACCAACACTTGACTAACACTTTGCTGGTCACACTAAACAGGAGACCCTTGTGTTAGTGGCATAAATGTCAGAACAGGAGGGGCAAGGGGACAGCTTGCCCTCCCAAAACATCACCAATTACTGGGTCAGTGTCAGGATGGAGATAATTCCCTTTCCTGCTGCTCAACCTCCTCCCTCCCCAAAACCCTTCTCCACCTGCCTCCAGGGCCCTTCTCCACATGCCTCCAGGGCCCTCCTACTCCCCTGCACCCAGTTCCAGCCCTTACAGTGTGTGGCTAGTTACTATGGGACCAATCCTGATCCTTTCTCACCTCCCAACTTAATATGTTCCTCCCGTCTTCCCTTCCCTTCCTTTTTTACCTCCATCTTTATGGCAACCTCAAATAGTGGCTATAAGAAATTCTTTATAAATCAATAAATGGGCCCCTTATTGTGGTCTAATACACTATTATCTGTATTCCCCATAGTGTCCGTTATGCTGTTTTAACATAAATGTGTGCATATTTGTGTGTGTGTGGATAGATAGATAGATAGATAGATAGATAGATAGATAGATAGATAGATAGATAGATAGATAGATAGATAGATAGATAGATCATCAGGTAGATGTTGGGGCAAGTCCAGCTGCTCCCGATGGGGCAACACTCAGTGATTAAGGGGTGCCAATACTAAATTATACCTTACCCCCCCAACCTAAAAATGTTGTGGTGTCCCTGGTAAATCCTATACTCCTTTCACATCAACAATGCTGGGTCCCACCCAGGATTTGGAAACGGGTCCTTCCCGGGTGAGATCCAGCACTGGACACTAACAGCTGGCTCTCTGACCCGGCAATATGCCCGGATGGGTTGCCATAGCGGCGGGAGGCAGAGCCGCCATCGGTGGCAGAGGCAGCACTGGGAGATGAGCTCTTCTCCGCGCCGCCTCTCCCTATGTAGTGAACGGTTCCCAGGTTGCATCGACCCAGCAACCAGTTCACACCGTCACTGACCCGGTATTCAACCCGGAAATAACACTGCTTTATTCCAGAGTTAAATTACAGGGTCAGGCAACCCGGGAATTCACCATGAGCCCTTTCACACCGCACAGCAACCCGTGTCGACCCAGCAATATACCTGGTCAATTCTGGGTTATTTGTGCGGTGTTATACAGAAAAACCCTGTTCAGTATGTAGCTGAAATCTATAGGGGAATTGGGGCACAGGCATGAAATGTGATTCACTAACCCAGGTAAATAAGCCACATGATAACAAACTGGTTCTAACCCCAACATCCCAGGCTGGTCTTTGCTGGAGTAAGTCTTGTTTAAAAACAAAACACTGATTAAATACTGTGTTCTCCACTGGATTATACTACATTTAGTAGGAAACAAGAATAATTTTAGAAAGAAACAAGCCAGAAAAAGCTTTAGAATTTCATCAGGAATCTGCACAGGCACGGGATCTGTTCTGCCCATGTGCAAAATGGGTCCTGAGTGGTTGTAAACAGACCCCCTTTAGCCTATGCCCACATTTTCCAGAAGTAGCAAGGCCAGGGTTTGCGTCTCTGGACGCAGACTTCAAGGCCTCACAAGGCACCCTGTGATGGCCAGCCTGAGAAAGCTGAGGCTTACTCAGCTGGTTATCTGCGGTAAACATTGTGACCATCGGTTGATCCCAGGCTGCAACCTCAATCGCAGTGCTGGGATCGCAAGTGCAGCCAGGAGGTGTTTGACACCTTCTTCTGCATTTGCATTTTCAGGGGATGGATTTGCAAAGTCGCTTGTGTGCTTGTTTTGAAAAAAATGTATAAATAAAAAGAACATTTCCCATTTTGCATTTTATAAAGTCCCACTTGTCACCAGAATATCCGAGGGAGAACCCTCACTATGGATGTGATTGGAGTGTCATGTTCGACCTCAAAAGCATACTGTCAGTAAAAAAGTAGTTATAGCACTGGTTATGGAGCAATACTGCAGTGTTATGCTCCCCAGCTGTCTCATTCGATCCTGTCCGTGTGCTGATGTTGGAGCTGTTTATACAGGGATCTCCGTGTTTCAATCAAATGTCTTTGCAGCAGACTTGCTTTCCAGATCTCGTTGACGGAAGACAGACATGTGCAGAGTTTAAAAGTCCTGGGACAAGTTGCAGTGGGAGTCTTGGAACAAACTACCGTGGGGGTCCTGGGTTGCTCAGTGGCCTTTACGCGTTTCTCTGCTATCCATCTTACAGTGGTTTCATCAGAGGGTAATTCCGGAGCTACCTGGGCTGGTTATTAAACCCAATACCACCAATCAGTATCTAATTCAAAGTCTACACATCTGTGTCATTCACTCTATGCATTCTGTATTACATAGTCCGTTGGTATCTAGCAACAGTTTAATCTTACTGTATATAAAAAAAAACAATAAATAAATATCATTATTGTTGTTTATTTCTTGATATAAGATGAGTTAGCATTACAAGTTTTCATGTACAGCTCTGGAACAGCTCAACACTATCTGTCAGCCAGAATGCTCTCCACTTTACATGCATGTCTCTATGCAATCTGGCTCAAGCAGAACAACCAACCACCAGCATCTCCACTCACCTGGAGGGTCAACTACCATTTCCTACTCCAGCCATCAACAACTTCCTGTACACAACCTGCAGGTAACATCTATTGGTGATCCAAAGCCAACCTTTCAAAGGGCAGAATTCAATTCAGTGCAGGGTGCCCAATGGAGCAATTCAATTGTTGTTCTGTTCAGGTGCAAACATCTTTCAGCACCTGCATTCCACGTCACACCCACCGTAGGCGGAGCCAGAACATTTGTTGGGTTTAGCCATTTTATGCAACTAAACCCGGGCTGTCTGGGAGTGATCAGTGCAAAAAAAAAAAAGCAACATTTAAATATCGCCCCCTCGATCTCCCATCACTTTAGATGGGAGATCAGGCATGATAAATAATTGAATTCTGCCCAAAGTCTCCTTCACCCATCCAGCAGGTGACTGACTGTGTGAGTTAAACCTGGCTTGTGTAACCTAGAGCCTAACTCCAATATACAGTACTTTGTTCCTACATGATGACTGCCACTGATAATTTATGAATAGTGGGGGTTATTCACAGATGGACGCAGATCGAAGCATATGCAGCAAGATCTGCATCCAACTCCTCACTTGCTGGGGGCCACCAAGCATGTGTGGCGCCGCCTCATGATGCATCCGAAATGTAATTGTGGATGCATCGAATTAAGGTTGACCCCTGCCAGCGCAGCCTCACTGCACTGTCAAGCAGTCCGCCACCATTTTTTTAACTGGAATGGCTGCATGTGACGTTACGCAGCTGGCCCAAAAATGCTCTCAGAATGCCCCTGTTCGGTGCGCCATAACAGCAAAATGCCACGTCGTCGCCCACCCACCGCCCGCCACAGTTAATCATGTTGCGGATGCATCCTGTCCACAATGTGAATGACCATGCAGGCACAATGAGACTGCTGTATGTGCACAGTTTGCCGATGCACAGCGAACTGTGATGTGGCCGCATTAGCGGCCAAGTCTGAATTAGGCCCAGTGTCCATAAATGCCAGAGGTCTTAACAAGAGGTCCAAAGTCTTAGCGCTCTATGACCAGAAAAAGTAAATATAGTCCTAATCCAAGAATCCCATTTCAGACAAGGTAATCAGTCTCTGTCCTTTCATGATCATCACTATTCCACTGACTATTTAGTGAAGAGAAATCTAATAGAGTCACAATCTTATTCTCTAGTTGAGTCCATTATCAAACTGTTCACTGTTCACAGACTTAATAAGGGCAAAACTCTTCTGTTAATACATAAAATATTCAATCAACTCCTCACATTCCCTAATGTGTACAGATGTGTCCTCATACTTCTAGGCTCAACATGCGATGCAGCACAAAATACCTAGCAAGAGTGAGCTGAAAATATTTATTTATTTATTTATTAACAGTTTCTTATATAGCGCAGCATATTCCGTTGCGCTTTACAATTAGAACAACAGTAATAGAACAAAACTGGGTAAAAATAAACATATAGAGGTAGGAAGGCCCTGCTCGCAAGCTTACAATCTATAGGGAAATAGGCATAGATACACAAGGATTGATGCTACCTATTGCATAATGGTCCACCAGATTGCTAGGTTCTTAATGGGTTGTATGACGATACCCCACAAAGTTATCCAAGTGTCAGGAGGGTGTGAGACTAAAGAATTACAAGATATGTGATGTTATGATTACTCTACAGAGGATGTAATTAGATAGGGAAGCACTGAAGGTTATGTGGGTGGGTCTGGAAATACATCTTAGGTGGTCATTCCGAGTTGATCGCTCGCTAGCAGTTTTTAGCATCCGTGCAAACGCTATGCCGCCTCCCACTGGGAGTGTATTTTAGCTTAGCAGAAGTGCGAATGAAAGGATCGCAGAGCGGCAGCATAATTATTTTGTGCAGTTTTAGAGTAGCTCAAACCTACTCAGCGCCTGCGATCACTTCAGACTGTTCAGTTCCTGTTTTAACGTCACAAACACGCCCTGCATTCGGCCAGCCACGCCTGCGTTTTTCCTGGCACGCCTGCGTTTTTTTCAACACTCCCTGAAAACGGTCAGTTGACACCCAGAAATGCCCACTTCATGTCAATCACTGTGCGGGCAGCAGTGCGACTGAAAAGCTTCACTAGACCTTGTGTGAAACTACATCGTTCGTTGTAATATTACTTTGCACGTGCGCATTGCGCCGCATACTCATGCGCAGAAGTGCCTTTTTTTGCCTCTTCGTTGCACAGCGAACGAATGCAGCTAACGATCAAATCGGAATGACCACCTTAGTCACAACGCAATGCATATAGGATGCACTAGGAGACTGCGCTGATTAATATGATATGCAACACTTGTATATTGTATGTGACTGTTTTTATAACACTTAAAACAACCATTAGGTTTAATACAGCTATCAAAAACTAGAGATGAGCGCCTGAAATTTTTCGGGTTTTGTGTTTTGGTTTTGGGTTCGGTTCCGCGGCCGTGTTTTGGGTTCGAACGCGTTTTGGCAAAACCTCACCGAATTTTTTTTGTCGGATTCGGGTGTGTTTTGGATTCGGGTGTTTTTTTCAAAAAACACTAAAAAACAGCTTAAATCATAGAATTTGGGGGTCATTTTGATCCCAAAGTATTATTAACCTCAAAAACCATAATTTACACTCATTTTCAGTCTATTCTGAATCTGAATACCTCACACCTCACAATATTATTTTTAGTCCTAAAATTTGCACCGAGGTCGCTGTGTGAGTAAGATAAGCGACCCTAGTGGCCGACACAAACACCGGGCCCATCTAGGAGTGGCACTGCAGTGTCACGCAGGATGTCCCTTCCAAAAAACCCTCCCCAAACAGCACATGACGCAAAGAAAAAAAGAGGCGCAATGAGGTAGCTGTGTGAGTAAGATTAGCGACCCTAGTGGCCGACACAAACACCGGGCCCATCTAGGAGTGGCACTGCAGTGTCACGCAGGATGGCCCTTCCAAAAAACCCTCCCCAAACAGCACATGACGCAAAGAAAAAAAGAGGCGCAATGAGGTAGCTGTGTGAGTAAGATTAGCGACCCTAGTGGCCGACACAAACACCGGGCCCATCTAGGAGTGGCACTGCAGTGTCACGCAGGATGGCCCTTCCAAAAAACACTCCCCAAACAGCACATGACGCAAAGAAAAAAAGAGGCGCAATGAGGTAGCTGTGTGAGTAAGATTAGCGACCCTAGTGGCCGACACAAACACCGGGCCCATCTAGGAGTGGCACTGCAGTGTCACGCAGGATGTCCCTTCCAAAAAACCCTCCCCAAACAGCACATGACGCAAAGAAAAAAAGAGGCGCAATGAGGTAGCTGTGTGAGTAAGATTAGCGACCCTAGTGGCCGACACAAACACCGGGCCCATCTAGGAGTGGCACTGCAGTGTCACGCAGGATGTCCCTTCCAAAAAACCCTCCCCAATCAGCACATGATGCAAAGAAAAAGAAAAGAAAAAAGAGGTGCAAGATGGAATTGTCCTTGGGCCCTCCCACCCACCCTTATGTTGTATAAACAAAACAGGACATGCACACTTTAACCAACCCATCATTTCAGTGACAGGGTCTGCCACACGACTGTGACTGATATGACGGGTTGGTTTGGACCCCCCCAAAAAAGAAGCAATTAATCTCTCCTTGCACAAACTGGCTCTACAGAGGCAAGATGTCCACCTCATCATCACCCTCCGATATATCACCGTGTACATCCCCCTCCTCACAGATTATCAATTCGTCCCCACTGGAATCCACCATCTCAGCTCCCTGTGTACTTTGTGGAGGCAATTGCTGCTGGTCAATGTCTCCGCGGAGGAATTGATTATAATTCATTTTAATGAACATCATCTTCTCCACATTTTCTGGATGTAACCTCGTACGCCGATTGCTGACAAGGTGAGCGGCGGCACTAAACACTCTTTCGGAGTACACACTTGTGGGAGGGCAACTTAGGTAGAATAAAGCCAGTTTGTGCAAGGGCCTCCAAATTGCCTCTTTTTCCTGCCAGTATAAGTACGGACTGTGTGACGTGCCTACTTGGATGCGGTCACTCATATAATCCTCCACCATTCTATCAATGTTGAGAGAATCATATGCAGTGACAGTAGACGACATGTCCGTAATCGTTGTCAGGTCCTTCAGTCCGGACCAGATGTCAGCATCAGCAGTCGCTCCAGACTGCCCTGCATCACCGCCAGCGGGTGGGCTCGGAATTCTGAGCCTTTTCCTCGCACCCCCAGTTGCGGGAGAATGTGAAGGAGGAGATGTTGACAGGTCGCGTTCCGCTTGACTTGACAATTTTGTCACCAGCAGGTCTTTCAACCCCAGCAGACTTGTGTCTGCCGGAAAGAGAGATCCAAGGTAGGCTTTAAATCTAGGATCGAGCACGGTGGCCAAAATGTAGTGCTCTGATTTCAACAGATTGACCACCCGTGAATCCTTGTTAAGCGAATTAAGGGCTCCATCCACAAGTCCCACATGCCTAGCGGAATCGCTCCGTGTTAGCTCCTCCTTCAATGTCTCCAGCTTCTTCTGCAAAAGCCTGATGAGGGGAATGACCTGACTCAGGCTGGCAGTGTCTGAACTGACTTCACGTGTGGCAAGTTCAAAGGGCATCAGAACCTTGCACAACGTTGAAATCATTCTCCACTGCGCCTGAGACAGGTGCATTCCACCTACTATATCGTGCTCAATTGTATAGGCTTGAATGGCCTTTTGCTGCTCCTCCAACCTCTGAAGCATATAGAGGGTTGAATTCCACCTCGTTACCACTTCTTGCTTCAGATGATGGCAGGGCAGGTTCAGTAGTTTTTGGTGGTGCTCCAGTCTTCTGTACGTGGTGCCTGTACGCCGAAAGTGTCCCGCAATTCTTCTGGCCACCGACAGCATCTCTTGCACGCCCCTGTCGTTTTTTAAAAAATTCTGCACCACCAAATTCAAGGTATGTGCAAAACATGGGACGTGCTGGAATTTGCCCATATTTAATGCACACACAATATTGCTGGCGTTGTCCGATGCCACAAATCCACAGGAGAGTCCAATTGGGGTAAGCCATTCCGCGATGATCTTCCTCAGTTGCCGTAAGAGGTTTTCAGCTGTGTGCGTATTCTGGAAAGCGGTGATACAAAGCGTAGCCTGCCTAGGAAAGAGTTGGCGTTTGCGAGATGCTGCTACTGGTGCCGCCGCTGCTGTTCTTGCGGCGGGAGTCCATACATCTACCCAGTGGGCTGTCACAGTCATATAGTCCTGACCCTGCCCTGCTCCACTTGTCCACATGTCCGTGGTTAAGTGGACATTGGGTACAACTGCATTTTTTAGGACACTGGTGAGTCTTTTTCTGACGTCCGTGTACATTCTCGGTATCGCCTGCCTAGAGAAGTGGAACCTAGATGGTATTTGGTAACGGGGGCACACTGCCTCAATAAATTGTCTAGTTCCCTGTGAACTAACGGCGGATACCGGACGCACGTCTAACACCAACATAGTTGTCAAGGCCTCAGTTATCCGCTTTGCAGCAGGATGACTGCTGTGATATTTCATCTTCCTCGCAAAGGACTGTTGAACAGTCAATTGCTTACTGGAAGTAGTACAAGTGGGCTTACGACTTCCCCTCTGAGATGACCATCGACTCCCAGCAGCAACAACAGCAGCGCCAGCAGCAGTAGGCGTTACACGCAAGGATGCATCGGAGGAATCCCAGGCAGGAGAGGAATCGTCAGAATTGCCAGTGACATGGCCTGCAGGACTATTGGCATTCCTGGGGAAGGAGGAAATTGACACTGAGGGAGTTGGTGGGGTGGTTTGCGTGAGCTTGGTTACAAGAGGAAGGGATTTACTGGTCAGTGGACTGCTTCCGCTGTCACCCAAAGTTTTTGAACTTGTCACTGACTTATTATGAATGCGCTGCAGGTGACGTATAAGGGAGGATGTTCCGAGGTGGTTAACGTCCTTACCCCTACTTATTACAGCTTGACAAAGGGAACACACGGCTTGACACCTGTTGTCCGCATTTCTGGTGAAATACCTCCACACCGAAGAGCTGATTTTTTTGGTATTTTCACCTGGCATGTCAACGGCCATATTCCTCCCACGGACAACAGGTGTCTCCCCGGGTGCCTGACTTAAACAAACCACCTCACCATCAGAATCCTCCTGGTCAATTTCCTCCCCAGCGCCAGCAACACCCATATCCTCCTCATCCTGGTGTACTTCAACACTGACATCTTCAATCTGACTATCAGGAACTGGACTGCGGGTGCTCCTTCCAGCACTTGCAGGGGGCGTGCAAATGGTGGAAGGCGCATGCTCTTCACGTCCATGTTGGGAAGGTCAGGCATCGCAACCGACACAATTGGACTCTCCTTGTGGATTTGGGATTTCGAAGAATGCACAGTTCTTTGCTGTGCTGCTTTTGCCAGCTTGAGTCTTTTCATTTTTCTAGCGAGAGGCTGAGTGCTTCCATCCTCATGTGAAGCTGAACCACTAGCCATGAACATAGGCCAGGGCCTCAGCCGTTCCTTGCCACTCCGTGTCGTAAATGGCATATTGGCAAGTTTACGCTTCTCCTCCGACAATTTTATTTTAGGTTTTGGAGTCCTTTTTTTTCTGATATTTGGTGTTTTGGATTTGACATGCTCTGTACTATGACATTGGGCATCGGCCTTGGCAGACGACGTTGCTGGCATTTCATCGTCTCGGCCATGACTAGTGGCAGCAGCTTCAGCAAAAGGTGGAAGTGGATCTTGATCTTTCCCTAATTTTGGAACCTCAACATTTTTGTTCTCCATATTTTAATAGGCACAACTAAAAGGCACCTCAGGTAAACAATGGAGATGGATACTAGTATACAATTATGGACTGCCTGCCGAGTGCCGACACAGAGGTAGCCACAGCCGTGAACTACCGCACTGTACTGTGTCTGCTGCTAATATATAGACTGGTTGATAAAGAGATAGTATACTCGTAACTAGTATGTATGTATAAAGAAAGAAAAAAAAACCACGGTTAGGTGGTATATACAATTATGGACGGGCTGCCGAGTGCCGACACAGAGGTAGCCACAGCCGTGAACTACCGCACTGTACTGTGTCTGCTGCTTATATAGACTGGTTGATAAAGAGATAGTATACTCGTAACTAGTATGTATGTATAAAGAAAGAAAAAAAAAACCACGGTTAGGTGGTATATACAATTATGGACGGGCTGCCGAGTGCCGACACAGAGGTAGCCACAGCCGTGAACTACCGCACTGTACTGTGTCTGCTGCTAATATATAGACTGGTTGATAAAGAGATAGTATACTCGTAACTAGTATGTATGTATAAAGAAAGAAAAAAAAAACACGGTTAGGTGGTATATACAATTATGGACGGGCTGCCGAGTGCCGACACAGAGGTAGCCACAGCCGTGAACTACCGCACTGTACTGTGTCTGCTGCTAATATATAGACTGGTTGATAAAGAGATAGTATACTCGTAACTAGTATGTATGTATAAAGAAAGAAAAAAAAAACACGGTTAGGTGGTATATACAATTATGGACGGGCTGCCGAGTGCCGACACAGAGGTAGCCACAGCCGTGAACTACCGCACTGTACTGTGTCTGCTGCTAATATAGACTGGTTGATAAAGAGATAGTATACTCGTAACTAGTATGTATGTATAAAGAAAGAAAAAAAAACCACGGTTAGGTGGTATATACAATTATGGACGGGCTGCCGAGTGCCGACACAGAGGTAGCCACAGCCGTGAACTACCGCACTGTACTGTGTCTGCTGCTAATATAGACTGGTTGATAAAGAGATAGTATACTCGTAACTAGTATGACTATAAAGAAAGAAAAAAAAACCACGGTTAGGTGGTATATACAATTATGGACGGGCTGCCGAGTGCCGACACAGAGGTAGCCACAGCCGTGAACTACCGCACTGTACTGTGTCTGCTGCTAATATAGACTGGTTGATAAAGAGATAGTATACTACTAATATTATATATACTGGTGGTCAGGTCACTGGTCACTAGTCACACTGGCAGTGGCACTCCTGCAGCAAAAGTGTGCACTGTTTAATTTTAATATAATATTATGTACTCCTGGCTCCTGCTATAACCTATAACTGGCACTGCAGTGCTCCCCAGTCTCCCCCACAATTATAAGCTGTGTGAGCTGAGCACAGTCAGATATATATATACATTGATGCAGCACACTGGGCTGAGCAGTGCACACAGATATGGTATGTGACTGAGTCACTGTGTGTATCGTTTTTTTCAGGCAGAGAACGGATATATTAAATAAAACAAACAACTGCACTGTCTGGTGGTCACTGTGGTCGTCAGTCACTAAACTCTGCACTCTCTTCTACAGTATCACAGCCTCAGGTCAATCTCTCTCTCTCTCTCTCAACCCTAATCTAAATGGAGAGGACGCCAGCCACGTCCTCTCCCTATCAATCTCAATGCACGTGTGAAAATGGCGGCGACGCGCGGCTCCTTATATAGAATCCGAGTCTCGCGAGAATCCGACAGCGTCATGATGACGTTCGGGCGCGCTCGGGTTAACCGAGCAAGGCGGGAAGATCCGAGTCGCTCGGATCCGTGTAAAAAAAGCTGAAGTTCGGGCGGGTTCGGATTCAGAGAAACCGAACCCGCTCATCTCTATCAAAAACCCCACAGAATTCTGTTGTTTTTTTTCTGTGTAACTGTATTAAACCTAATAGTTATTTTAAATGCTCTAGAATGGTGTATAAATTGCAAATTATTAATAATAACAGTACAAAATTAACATCTGGCTCTACTGGCCAACAGTTTGATATTCTGAGCCATGTCAATTGTTAAGACTAATTATGTAATCCATTTGATCACATACGTGGAGCCCGGTATGTTGGGAGGACTATTAGGACTTTGATCACCAGTTACTGGAAAATGGGGCCTAATTTAAACTTGGCCGCTAATGCGGTCGCATCGCAGTTTGCCATACATTGGCAAACTGCACAAGCGCAGATGCCACATTGCACTTGCATGGTCATTCACATTATGGGTGCATCCCCGAAGGATGCATCCACAACATGATTGACAGCGGCGGGCGTTGGGAGACACAGCATTTTGTGGGTGTGGCGGCCAAATGGGGGTGTGCAGGAGCCTTTTTGCGGCCACTCCGATTACTAAAATGGAGACAGACCGCCTAAAAGCGCTGGCAGGGGTCAACCTTAATTTGAGACAGCGCCACACATTCTGGGTGCCCTTGCCCTGCACTGCGCTGCCCCCAGCATGTAAGGAGATCTTGCTACGGATGCAATGATCCGCATCCATCTCTGAATAACCCCCATAGGCAGAATGTGATAAAAGGTATCAATTCACATATTTTGTCATGTCAAGTAAAATAGGGGCAGATGTATTAACCTGGAGAAGGCATAAGGAAGTGATAAACCAGTGATATGTGCAAGGTGATAAAGGAACCAGCCAATCAGATCCTAACTGTTCATCTACATATTGGAGTTGATTGGCTGCTGCCTTTATCACCTTGCACATATCACTGGTTTATCACTTCCTTATGCCTTCTACAGGTTAATACATCTGCCCCATAGAAACATAAAGGTGACAGTAAGGTATTGAATATGTGAAATCTCCCCCAAGAGTAGACAATAGATTTAATTTTCTATGTAAAAGAGAAGCATATTGGATTATATCCCTGGAGACGCTATCACCCATGGGTCTCAATCAGTCTCTTGAGATGAGTAACATCTGAATAATAACAATTTCATGTGAAAAGATTAATAAAAAAGTTTGTATATGAAGGTCCTTTGAAACTGTGGCGTTATGTCTGTTGGGACGATGTTCTATTGTATTGAGATTGAACTGTTGGTATCCGGACTCCAGGTCGACAACAAAAAGGTCGACACACCTTAGGTCGATGCCAATTGGTCGACACACCTTAGGTCGACATGGACAAAAGGTCGACAGGAACAAGGTAGACATGGAAAAAGGTCGACATGAGTTTTTCACAATTTTTTTCTTTTTTGGAACCTTTTCATACTTAACGATCCTCGTGGACTACGATTGTAACGGTAATCTGTGCCGAGTAAAGCGGAGCGGAGCGAAGGCACCATGCCCGAAGCATGGCGAGCGAAGCGAGCCATGCGAGGGGACGCGGTGCACTAATTGGGGTTCCCGGTCACTCTACGAAGAAAACGACACAAAAAACCCCAAAAAAACTCATGTCGACCTTTTTCCATGTCGACCTTGTTGCTGTCGACCTTTTGTCCATGTCGACCTTTTGTCCACGTCGACATAAGGTGTGTCGACCAATTGGCGTCGACGTAAAGTGTGTCGACCTTTTTGTTGTCGACCTGGAGTCCCAGACCCGAACTGTTTGTTCTAAGTGAAGTCTTTAGATGTTCCATACAGATCTAATGTTAAGATTAAAGTTTTATAAAATATATTTTGCTTATACTGGGATTTGTACTCACAACTCTCCACATACTGAGCTCCAGCTTTAACTAACTATGCCATATGGCTCAATGGAATTGAGGCTTGTTCTCTTTATAATGAAAGAGAAAAAAGTCCTCTCTGCAACTGCAGAGAAAACTAGGAAAAAGAAGACCTTATCTTTTTCTGGGGCACGCTTTATGAAATAAATGTTATAATTAAAAAATTAAATCTTTATTAGTCACTATTAAAAATTCCAGGCTTTATCATAATTTGATCCTATCAGGCATGAAAAATTACCAAATATCAAGCGAAGATCTCAATATAAATATCCGTACCCGGGTATCCCTGATATAAATATATCTACCAATAGATGTATTAGGGATATGATCGCTTTATCTCCTCCACCAAAAATTGCAAAAAATAAAAAATTATATTATGTTGGAGTTTGTATGTACTCCCTTTTATTGTGGTCTGTTCAAAAATGTGCATAGAACAGATCATGTGATTGTCCTCTCACAATTATGTATGTGAGTGGGACACATTGCATATGACTATTTACATAGGTTAAAACCCGCACCACTGTTGGACTTTAATTCTTTATAAATACTAGAGATGAGCGCCGGAAATTTTTCGGGTTTTGTGTTTTGGTTTTGGGTTCGGTTCCGCGGCCGTGTTTTGGGTTCGACCGCGTTTTGGCAAAACCTCACCGAATTTTTTTTGTCGGATTCGGGTGTGTTTTGGATTCGGGTGTTTTTTTCAAAAAACCCTAAAAAACAGCTTAAATCATAGAATTTGGGGGTAATTTTGATCCCAAAGTATTATTAACCTCAAAAAACATAATTTACACTCATTTTCAGCCTATTCTGAACACATCACACCTCACAATATTATTTTTAGTCCTAAAATTTGCACCGAGGTCGCTGTGTGAGTAAGATAAGCGACCCTAGTGGCCGACACAAACACCGGGCCCATCTAGGAGTGGCACTGCAGTGTCACGCAGGATGGCCCTTCCAAAAAACCCTCCCCAAACAGCACATGACGCAAAGAAAAAAAGAGGCGCAATGAGGTAGCTGACTGTGTGAGTAAGATTAGCGACCCTAGTGGCCGACACAAACACCGGGCACATCTAGGAGTGGCACTGCAGTGTCACGCAGGATGTCCCTTCCAAAAAACCCTCCCCAAACAGCACATGACGCAAAGAAAAAAAGAGGCGCAATGAGGTAGCTGACTGTGTGAGTAAGATTAGCGACCCTAGTGGCCGACACAAACACCGGGCCCATCTAGGAGTGGCACTGCAGTGTCACGCAGGATGTCCCTTCCAAAAAACCCTCCCCAATCAGCACATGATGCAAAGAAAAAGAAAAGAAAAAAGAGGTGCAAGATGGAATTATCCTTGGGCCCTCCCACCCACCCTTATGTTGTATAAACAAAACAGGACATGCACACTTTAACCAACCCATCATTTCAGTGACAGGGTCTGCCACACGACTGTGACTGATATGACGGGTTGGTTTGGACCCCCCCCAAAAAAGAAGCAATTAATCTCTCCTTGCACAAACTGGCTCTACAGAGGCAAGATGTCCACCTCATCTTCACCCTCCGATATATCACCGTGTACATCCCCCTCCTCACAGATTATCAATTCGTCCCCACTGGAATCCACCATCTCAGCTCCCTGTGTACTTTGTGGAGGCAATTGCTGCTGGTCAATGTCTCCGCGGAGGAATTGATTATAATTCATTTTAATGAACATCATCTTCTCCACATTTTCTGGATGTAACCTCGTACGCCGATTGCTGACAAGGTGAGCGGCGGCACTAAACACTCTTTCGGAGTACACACTTGTGGGAGGGCAACTTAGGTAGAATAAAGCCAGTTTGTGCAAGGGCCTCCAAATTGCCTCTTTTTCCTGCCAGTATAAGTACGGACTGTGTGACGTGCCTACTTGGATGCGGTCACTCATATAATCCTCCACCATTCTATCAATGTTGAGAGAATCATATGCAGTGACAGTAGACGACATGTCCGTAATCGTTGTCAGGTCCTTCAGTCCGGACCAGATGTCAGCATCAGCAGTCGCTCCAGACTGCCCTGCATCACCGCCAGCGGGTGGGCTCGGAATTCTGAGCCTTTTCCTCGCACCCCCAGTTGCGGGAGAATGTGAAGGAGGAGATGTTGACAGGTCGCGTTCCGCTTGACTTGACAATTTTGTCACCAGCAGGTCTTTCAACCCCAGCAGACCTGTGTCTGCCGGAAAGAGAGATCCAAGGTAGGCTTTAAATCTAGGATCGAGCACGGTGGCCAAAATGTAGTGCTCTGATTTCAACAGATTGACCACCCGTGAATCCTTGTTAAGCGAATTAAGGGCTGCATCCACAAGTCCCACATGCCTAGCGGAATCGCTCCGTGTTAGCTCCTTCTTCAATGCCTCCAGCTTCTTCTGCAAAAGCCTGATGAGGGGAATGACCTGACTCAGGCTGGCAGTGTCTGAACTGACTTCACGTGTGGCAAGTTCAAAGGGCATCAGAACCTTGCACAACGTTGAAATCATTCTCCACTGCACTTGAGACAGGTGCATTCCATCTCCTATATCGTGCTCAATTGTATAGGCTTGAATGGCCTTTTGCTGCTCCTCCAACCTCTGAAGCATATAGAGGGTTGAATTCCACCTCGTTACCACTTCTTGCTTCAGATGATGGCAGGGCAGGTTCAGTAGTTTTTGGTGGTGCTCCAGTCTTCTGTACGTGGTGCCTGTACGCCGAAAGTGTCCCGCAATTTTTCTGGCCACCGACAGCATCTCTTGCACGCCCCTGTCGTTTTTTAAAAAATTCTGCACCACCAAATTCAAGGTATGTGCAAAACATGGGACGTGCTGGAATTTGCCCATATTTAATGCACACACAATATTGCTGGCGTTGTCCGATGCCACAAATCCACAGGAGAGTCCAATTGGGGTAAGCCATTCCGCGATGATCTTCCTCAGTTGCCGTAAGAGGTTTTCAGCTGTGTGCGTATTCTGGAAAGCGGTGATACAAAGCGTAGCCTGCCTAGGAAAGAGTTGGCGTTTGCGAGATGCTGCTACTGGTGCCGCCGCTGCTGTTCTTGCGGCGGGAGTCCATACATCTACCCAGTGGGCTGTCACAGTCATATAGTCCTGACCCTGCCCTGCTCCACTTGTCCACATGTCCGTGGTTAAGTGGACATTGGGTACAACTGCATTTTTTAGGACACTGGTGAGTCTTTTTCTGACGTCCGTGTACATTCTCGGTATCGCCTGCCTAGAGAAGTGGAACCTAGATGGTATTTGGTAACGGGGGCACACTGCCTCAATAAATTGTCTAGTTCCCTGTGAACTAACGGCGGATACCGGACGCACGTCTAACACCAACATAGTTGTCAAGGACTCAGTTATCCGCTTTGCAGTAGGATGACTGCTGTGATATTTCATCTTCCTCGCAAAGGACTGTTGAACAGTCAATTGCTTACTGGAAGTAGTACAAGTGGGCTTACGACTTCCCCTCTGGGATGACCATCGACTCCCAGCGGCAACAACAGCAGCGCCAGCAGCAGTAGGCGTTACACGCAAGGATGCATCGGAGGAATCCCAGGCAGGAAAGGACTCGTCAGACTTGCCAGTGACATGGCCTGCAGGACTATTGGCATTCCTGGGGAAGGAGGAAATTGACACTGAGGGAGTTGGTGGGGTGGTTTGCGTGAGCTTGGTTACAAGAGGAAGGGATTTACTGGTCAGTGGACTGCTTCCGCTGTCACCCAAAGTTTTTGAACTTGTCACTGACTTATTATGAATGCGCTGCAGGTGACGTATAAGGGAGGATGTTCCGAGGTGGTTAACGTCCTTACCCCTACTTATTACAGCTTGACAAAGGGAACACACGGCTTGACACCTGTTGTCCGCATTTCTGGTGAAATACCTCCACACCGAAGAGCTGATTTTTTTGGTATTTTCACCTGGCATGTCAACGGCCATATTCCTCCCACGGACAACAGGTGTCTCCCCGGGTGCCTGACTTAAACAAACCACCTCACCATCAGAATCCTCCTGGTCAATTTCCTCCCCAGCGCCAGCAACACCCATATCCTCCTCATCCTGGTGTACTTCAACACTGACATCTTCAATCTGACTATCAGGAACTGGACTGCGGGTGCTCCTTCCAGCACTTGCAGGGGGCATGCAAATAGTGGAAGGCGCATGCTCTTCACGTCCAGTGTTGGGAAGGTCAGGCATCGCAAACGACACAATTGGACTCTCCTTGTGGATTTGGGATTTCAAAGAACGCACAGTTCTTTGCGGTGCTTTTGCCAGCTTGAGTCTTTTCAGTTTTCTAGCGAGAGGCTGAGTGCTTCCATCCTCATGTGAAGCTGAACCACTAGCCATGAACATAGGCCAGGGCCTCAGCCGTTCCTTGCCACTCCGTGTGGTAAATGGCATATTGGCAAGTTTACGCTTCTCCTCCGACAATTTTATTTTAGGTTTTGGAGTCCTTTTTTTTCTGATATTTGGTGTTTTGGATTTGACATGCTCTGTACTATGACATTGGGCATCGGCCTTGGCAGACGACGTTGCTGGCATTTCATCGTCTCGGCCATGACTAGTGGCAGCAGCTTCAGCACGAGGTGGAAGTGGATCTTGATCTTTCCCTAATTTTGGAACCTCAACTTTTTTGTTCTCCATATTTTATAGGCAGAACTAAAAGGCACCTCAGGTAAACAATGGAGATGGATGGATTGGATACTAGTATACAATTATGGACGGACTGCCACGGTTAGGTGGTATAAAAAAACCACGGTTAGGTGGTATATATTATAATAATAATACAATTATGGATGGACGGACTGCCTGCCGACTGCCGACACAGAGGTAGCCACAGCCGTGAACTACCGCACTGTACACTGGTTGATAAAGAGATAGTAGTATACTCGTAACAACTAGTATGACACTATGACGACGGTATAAAGAATGGAAAAAAAACCACGGTTAGGTGGTATATATTATAATAATAATACAATTATGGATGGACGGACTGCCTGCCGACTGCCGACACAGAGGTAGCCACAGCCGTGAACTACCGCACTGTACACTGGTTGATAAAGAGATAGTAGTATACTCGTAACAACTAGTATGACACTATGACGACGGTATAAAGAATGAAAAAAAAACCACGGTTAGGTGGTATATATTATAATAATAATACAATTATGGATGGACGGACTGCCTGCCGACTGCCGACACAGAGGTAGCCACAGCCGTGAACTACCGCACTGTACACTGGTTGATAAAGAGATAGTAGTATACTCGTAACAATTAGGATGACACTATGACGGTATAAAGAATGAAAAAAAAAACCACGGTTAGGTGGTAGGTATATAATAATAAATAATACAATTCTGGTCGGACGGACTGCCTGCCGTGTGCCGACACAGAGGTAGCCACAGCCGTGAACTACCGCACTGTACACTGGTTGATAAAGAGATAGTAGTATACTCGTAACAATTAGGATGACACTATGACGGTATAAAGAATGAAAAAAAAAACCACGGTTAGGTGGTAGGTATATAATAATAAATAATACAATTCTGGTCGGACGGACTGCCTGCCGTGTGCCGACACAGAGGTAGCCACAGCCGTGAACTACCGCACTGTACACTGGTTGATAAAGAGATAGTAGTATACTCGTAACAATTAGGATGACACTATGACGGTATAAAGAATGAAAAAAAAAAACACGGTTAGGTGGTAGGTATATAATAATAAATAATACAATTCTGGTCGGACGGACTGCCTGCCGTGTGCCGACACAGAGGTAGCCACAGCCGTGAACTACCGCACTGTACACTGGTTGATAAAGAGATAGTAGTATACTCGTAACAATTAGGATGACACTATGACGGTATAAAGAATGAAAAAAAAAACCACGGTTAGGTGGTAGGTATATAATAATAAATAATACAATTCTGGTCGGACGGACTGCCTGCCGTGTGCCGACACAGAGGTAGCCACAGCCGTGAACTACCGCACTGTACACTGGTTGATAAAGAGATAGTAGTATACTCGTAACAATTAGGATGACACTATGACGGTATAAAGAATGAAAAAAAAACCACGGTTAGGTGGTAGGTATATAATAATAAATAATACAATTCTGGTCGGACGGACTGCCTGCCGTGTGCCGACACAGAGGTAGCCACAGCCGTGAACTACCGCACTGTACACTGGTTGATAAAGAGATAGTAGTATACTCGTAACAATTAGGATGACACTATGACGGTATAAAGAATGAAAAAAAAACCACGGTTAGGTGGTAGGTATATAATAATAAATAATACAATTCTTGTCGGACGGACTGCCTGCCGTGTGCCGACACAGAGGTAGCCACAGCCGTGAACTACCGCACTGTACACTGGTTGATAAAGAGATAGTAGTATACTCGTAACAATTAGGATGACACTATGACGGTATAAAGAATGAAAAAAAAAACCACGGTTAGGTGGTAGGTATATAATAATAAATAATACAATTCTGGTCGGACGGACTGCCTGCCGTGTGCCGACACAGAGGTAGCCACAGCCGTGAACTACCGCACTGTACACTGGTTGATAAAGAGATAGTAGTATACTCGTAACAATTAGGATGACACTATGACGGTATAAAGAATGAAAAAAAAAACCACGGTTAGGTGGTAGGTATATAATAATAAATAATACAATTCTGGTCGGACGGACTGCCTGCCGTGTGCCGACACAGAGGTAGCCACAGCCGTGAACTACCGCACTGTACACTGGTTGATAAAGAGATAGTAGTATACTCGTAACAATTAGGATGACACTATGACGGTATAAAGAATGAAAAAAAAACCACGGTTAGGTGGTAGGTATATAATAATAAATAATACAATTCTGGTCGGACGGACTGCCTGCCGTGTGCCGACACAGAGGTAGCCACAGCCGTGAACTACCGCACTGTACTGTGTCTGCTGCTAATATAGACTGGTTGATATTTAAAGAGATATTAGTAGTATACAACAATACTATACTGGTGGTCAGGCACTGGTCACCACTCCTGCAGCAAAAGTGTGCACTGTTAATTAATATAATTGTACTCCTGGCTCCTGCTAACAACCTGCAGTGCTCCCCAGTCTCCCCCACAATTAATTATAAGCTTTTAATTTATACATTGATGACTGTGCAGCACACTGGGCTGAGCTGAGTGCACACAGACTGAGTCACACTGTGTGACTGACTGTGCTGTGTATCGTTTTTTTTTTCAGGCAGAGAACGGATATAGCAGAGAGAAGTGAACGGATATATTATATTAAATAAAAGTTAACTAGCAACTGCACTGGTCACTGACTGTGGTAAACTAACTCTGTCTGCGACTCTGCACAATCTCTCTCTCTCTATCTAATCTATCTCTATTCTAATGGAGAGGACGCCAGACACGTCCTCTCCCTATCAATCTCAATGCACGAGTGAAAATGGCGGCGACGCGCGGCTCCTTATATAGAATCCGAGTCTCGCGATAGAATCCGAGCCTCGCGAGAATCCGACAGCGTCATGATGACGTTCGGGCGCGCTCGGGTTAACCGAGCAAGGCGGGAAGATCCGAGTCGCTCGGACCCGTGAAAAAAAACATGAAGTTCGGGCGGGTTCGGATTCCGAGGAACCGAACCCGCTCATCTCTAATAAATACAATCTTATTCCACACCACTGTACCGTTATAGTTATTTTGATCAAACACTTATACTGTATCAATTTAGTTTAATTTACTATTGTTCCACACCACTGTACCATTGGAATTTAGTTAGATCAAAACTCCAAAAGTGTCCACAGTGTATAACAAGTATGGATTTGTTCTCTTAAAATGATCCAATTAATTACACTAGATAAATATTAAATAGATTAATCTATGTACACATACTTGCTGCAAAACCTATATTTTCTGAAATACATATATCCCACATGGAAAATTTCAGATCCAGTTGATTTCCAGATCCTACTGGTAAGTGCCTATTAGATCACAATTGATATGCACCAAATGATCTCCTATATATTAGCCCTGTGACTCTGTGGCTGCATTTCTAACGCTGGGTGGAGTCACAGACCCTGCCCTATCTGTGTCAGCACACCACATGATACACCATAGCAGAAGGGACCACCAGGCAGACACACCATTCTCACTGACGGCCCACACTGGCAGGTAAGCAAAGAGAACCACACACCCTCACCACCCCTCCCCTGCAAACACCCACCACCACCTACTACACCCACCTTACCCACCACGGCGCCACACACACCCGCTACCAAGTCCGGCGCTAGCCCCCCCCTACTATCTATTACAGTGCAGCCGCGCTGTCGAAATACATCACGCCCGCACACATCACTCCACACACTGGACTTACGGAGCCCGACCATACCGCACAGCCAGGCTCCCTCACTTCCACCGCTCTTCAGCAGCCCCGTCACCCACAGCTCACGGAGGTGCCGTACAGGAGCCGCGCCGTCGAAATACATCACGGCCGCACACATCGCTCCACACACTGCACTTACGGAGCACGACCACACCGCACAGCCAGGCTCCCTCACTTCCACCGCCCTTCAGCAGCCCCGTCACCCACAGCTCACGGAGGTGCCGTACAGGACCGCACAGAGTGCTCACGGAGGGCCCGTACAGGACTGCACAGAGCGCTCACCCTGTCTCACGGAGGCGCCACACACCGCAGCGCAAGCCTCCCTCACTACCAAGCCAGCGGCACCTCCGTCACCCGCAGCGATCTCCCTGCTACCTGCGCCTCCCGCCCCGCTCTGCCTGCGGCCGCCATCTGCCACTCCACCATCACCCAGCACTAATCCACCCCTGCACCCCCACCCACCTGTAGCGCACCCCCTCCCCCCACCTTCGGAGTAAGCCTGATATTGTTGGGGGGGGGGGGTTATAACTTCATGCCTGTTATTGTGCTGGAAGGGGGGGGGAAGTGGAATGCTTTCACCCACCACAATCCACCCTCCCCATCAACCCCCCGCCCCCACCACCATCAGCCACACAACAGTATATCTGCTCTATATAGGAGCCAGCACCCCCCCCCCCCCCCTCCCTCCCTTCCCCACCTTGGAAGTAAGGCTGATATTGGTGGTGGGGGGGGGGTTTATAACTTTATGCCTGTTATTGTGCTGGAAGTGGAATGCTTTCACCCACCACAATCCACCCTCCCCATCCACCCCCCACCACCATCAGCCACACAACAGTATATCTGCTCTATATAGGAGCCAGCCCCCCCCCCCCCCCCTCCCTTCCCCACCTTGGAAGTAAGGCTGATATTGGTGGTGTGGGGGGGGGTTTATAACTTTATGCCTGTTATTGTGCTGGAAGGGGGGGAAGTGGAATGCTTTCACCCACCACAATCCACCCTCCCCATCCACCCCCCGCCCCCACCACCATCAGCCACACAACAGTATATCTGCTCTATATAGGAGCCAGCACCCACCCCCCCCTTCCCCACCTTGGAAATAAGCCTGATATTGGTGGGGGGTAGTAACTTGATCGCTGCTATTGTGCTGGAAGGGGGGGGGGAGTGAAATGCTTTCTAAAGGGGGGAAGATTACTCATATTGGGGGAGCAGGATGCCTTATATTATGGGGGGGGGGCTGGCTATCTATTACTGTGTGCCTTTTGCCAGGGTGGGGGTGCACCAGGATACTGCTGCCATCCCTGACACATTGACAACACTGCCAACAGCCCACTGTCCCCCACCCACACAGCTGCCGGTCACGGTTATGTGCACGTGCACAGGGTCACGACATTGTGCTGATGGAACCTCCCGGTACAGTGTGTAAATCAGTTCCCTCTACCATACACTTTGTGCTGGGGTAGTGGGGAGCCCTGGAACCTTAACTGTGGACCCCGTCATTACATCACTCTGTGTCCGCACCACACCTGCTAACCAACACATGCTGTCGAGTTTACCGGGGCGTAGCCCCTTACGACGGTGTGAAGAGCGCCCGTAGGGCGCGATGAATCACCTAGTTTCATATATATACACACACATTGAATTTCCAGATCCAGCTATTCCAGCTGGTAAGTACACAATTGATATGCACCAAATGATTTCATATATATACACACACATGGAATTTCCAAGTCCAGCTATTAAGTATTGAGTAGATTAATCTATGTAAACACACTTGCTGCAAAACCTATATTTACTGAAACACATAAATCCCACATGGAAGATTTCAGATCCAGCTGATTTTCAGATCCAGCTGGTTAATACCTATTGGATCACAATTGATATGCATCAAATAATTTCATATATATACACACTTATGGAATTTTCAAATCCAGCTATTAAATATTGAATAAATTCATCTATGTACGCATACTATGTACGCATACTTGCTGAAAAACCCATATTTGCTGAAATGCATATATCCCACATAGAAGATTTCAGATCATTGTATTTTAACCATGTAGGTATAGAATAGAGAGAGGGGTAAGCGGGAGTAAAGGGCCTTCTGCTGTCCCGCATCTGTTGCCACATCCAATGCGGGATGAGAGAGGCACCTAATCTCCTACCCCTATCTGAAAATGTAGAGAGGAGTCAGCTGCTGCTTTTTCTTAATGCTGCACTGGGAGCCCTGATGTCTGCTGTTAATTACAGAGACAGCGCAGGGCGTCCCGGCTGCTGAAATGAGTGAGCCTCCTCCTATAGAAAGAGAAAAGAAGTAGATACACTGTGGCTACAAAGTATAAAGTAAAAAAGCCGTTTGATCACATATACTACTTTACATGTACAGTGGTGGTGCAGCGGAGCTGACAAGTGGGTGCCTTCTTCTAATTTCCTAAAATAAGGTAAGAATAGTAGCCATATACTTATTGTTTGATATATCACTTTTTTTTTTAAATGGGGTCCTTTATTAAGTGTAGTGTACAGCTGTTTTTCACAGACTCAGTAATCCAGAGTTCTTTGCAGAACAATAAAAGGAACATTCTGTTGGAATTGCTGTCAGTACATTACTGTTGCGTATCAATCTATCCTACCTCTCTGAGCAAGGTACAATGAAAAAGGTATGGGGAAAACATCTTAGGGAAAGTGTTTCTCACATAGCCACCTATGTGATTTAGTTTGCAAAAATATGCTAATTACTTAGTTGCCATCCTGTGCACGGAGTGCTGGCACCTCACATCCGCCACTCATGTGCCTATGTGGAAATATTGGTAATATCGGGTGCAGATCGGTGAGACCATCGGACCCTATATAGTCTCTTATGCAACTTTCTGCAGACAGAGCAGCTCTCCTAAAATGCTGGGGCCTCAAATTTGTAAAAATTTGCAGTAGCTGACTAGGGGATGCCCATAAAACAGTCCTGACAAGTCCGTGTTTTTCTAGCCTCCCACCACCGGTACCTCCCCTAAAAGCTGACTAAAGTACTTGTCACCCAGGGCCTGATTCAGCATGGAATGCTCGCATGCTGGGTCTTTTTGAAATGTGCGCACATGCAGCAGCTGGCATCTCACATCTGTGAATGCCACTGCCTGCATTAGCGAGGTGGGAGGGGGTGTCGTGTTGGCATATAGGTGGCATTGACTTGGCGTTGGGGGGGTGCAGGGCGGGCCGCAGCGGCTGCATATCATCACATGCAGCCGCTGCGACCCGAAACATGGCGGGTAGCTGTCTGCCTTTGCAGCTAGGCTGCATAGGCAGAAGGCTACCGTAAACATGCAAAAGCTTCGCCGCTGTGCGATGCTTTTGCAAGTTTGCAGGGGGCAGGATGCGGCTTGTGGGGTGGACTTGCCCTGTGCTGGGCATCGCTACGCATGTCAGTGTATTGGATTATGGATGTGCGTTTTTTTGCACATCTACAATCCATGCTGAATTAGGCCCTCACTTTGCAAATAATGTCTCTGTGCATCCACAGTCACTAACCATTTGCTGCATATGCACATGGACAGTGCATGTACCTCTGAATCCGGCCAAATGTGTGCACCTCAGTATATGTGCATAAATACACTGTTATATGTGCGCTTTTTTGAATGTAAATTATGTCCAACACAACATCAGGGCCAGTGTTTGCAGACTGGCTAATGATGATTAGATTACACACTATTGTTGTGATGGCCAATTCGCAGTGTATGGAAAAACAGTGAAGCACTATTTGCTGCTGCTTTTCCCACAGTTTACAGTATCCGTAAAACAGATTTAGCATAGTGCAATGACACAGGGTCATTGCCACGGATAAATCAAATACACATGTGATTTCTAGTCTCTGTATATCCCACAGAATTATGTGTTAAGTTTTCAGAGATAAAAGGAATAAAGGGATGAAAGTTTATTTTTCTGTTTCCAGATTAAATAATTTTAGATGATGGTAAGCAAACAAGTCTAGAGCGTTTGACCTTTATTATTATCTTCTTTGTTCATTTTCTCTAAGTGAGTAACAAGTTGTGATTTCCAACTTTATGAAGTCACCAAGCAGACCTTTGATATTATCCTCAGTCACATGTTGTTTCAGAGATCTGGAACTATGATTAATGCACTTTGTTATTTTTTTTCTTGATAAAAAGAAAATATTGATTTTCCACATCTTGTGACTTTATGGAAACTAGAAGAAATCCTGCCATGTGATTTTTTCCCCAAATTACTTTTTTATTAGTTACATAATATTTTCTCTCACAACGTAACCATTTACAGTTTGCTTGTTAGCAATCTATCAAACTAAAAAGTATATGCTTTATAGGAATTATCTTGATCATTTACTGCAAATCTTTAAGAGAAAAAAATAGCATGTTGTTACAAATGAAACAGCATATGATACTCTATGAAGTGTCATGAATACAGACTAAGGGGTATATTCAATTAGGGCCAAAAACTGCCGTCTGTCGAAAAGACGGCAGTTTTCGACTTTTTACGGTCGAATCGTGATTCGACTTATTCAATTCCTGCAGTTTTTATTCGACAAGTCGTGGAATTCGACTTGTCGAATAGTACGTGAATCAGCGGTATAGCTGCCGATTCACATACTTTTGAGTGAAACGGGGCCAAATTCGACAAGATTTGGCACCGTTTCTGACCATCTCAGTCCATAGGTTACAGGAAGCACAAAGAACATCTAGCGCGCTTATAGATAACATGCATCAGTTGATTAAACAAGGTGATAAAAAATGTGATAAAGAAGAATTCACCCTTAATTTGGGCTTGGGGGTGTCAACTTGATGTATTTCCAACTTCCAATAAAGCGAATCTAAAAAATGTGTTTCTCTTGCCCCAGAAGATTGTCACAATGCGATGGGTTTTTAGAGAAACACATAAAGATAAACATATATAGTGTAGTAGTTTTCTTACACCATTAATTCCAAATTCCAAATGCACGCTTACAAACGTAAGGAAATAGTCAGCATATATAGAAGTATCCAAATGGGCAAACTGCTCACAGATAGTGGGTTCTTCCCAGAGCCGGCCATAGGCATAGGCAAACTAGGCAATTGCCTAGGGCATTTGATATGCCTAGGGGCATCAGCAGCTTCTGCTGATTAAAATGATATGCGGCATGCCTATATTCTGTGTGTAGCATTTCATATGCAGATACAGCCACAGTCTCACACAGTATATAGGCATGTTGCATATCATTTTAATCAGCAGAATCTGCTTGTGCATCCTAGCCACATAGCAATGCAAATAAGATGCATTTTCATAAAAAAAGGTGCCCGACATTAGCATTGAGGCAAGATTTATGAGGACACATCTGTATCCAAGCAGAGGCAGAGGTCACAGTGTTAGTGGAAGTGTGAGTGCTGTGTGCATGTGAGTGGGTTGGTTGTGCAGTAGTGTTCGGAATATGTGTCAGGAGCATTATGTGTGTCATGTAAAAATGCATTAATAATGTGCAACATATGTGTAAGGGGCCCTATGTGTGTCATTATGTGTATAATGGCATTAATAATGTGCGGTACATGTGTAACAGGGTACTACTGTATGTGTGTCATTATGTGTATAGGGGCACTAATAATGTGCAGCAAATGTGTAGGGGGCACTATGTGCGTCATTATGTGTATAAGGGCATTAATAATGTGCTGCATATATGTAAGGGACATTATGGGTAAAAGGGCATTGATAAAGGTTGTCATAATGTGTAAGGCGCATTATGTTTATAAGGACATTAATAATGTGTAAGGAGCATTACTGTGTGGAATTATGTGTATAAATGCATTACTAATGTGTGGCATTATGTGTAAAAGGTGCTCTACTATGTGGCGTTGCATATAGAAAGGGCACTACTGTGTTGTCCAATATGAATAAAGAGCAATAGGGTGTGGTGTAATGTGAATAAGGAGCAATTTAGTGTGATGTAATGTGAATAAGGGGCTCTACTGTGAGGAGTAATGTTTATTAGAGATGTGCACTTGAAATTTTTCGGGTTTTGTGTTTTGGTTTTGGGTTCGGTTCCGCGGCCGTGTTTTGGGTTCGACCGTGTTTTGGCAAAACCTCACCGAATTTTTTTTGTCGGATTCGGGTGTGTTTTGGATTCGAGTGTTTTTTTTCAAAAAACACTAAAAAACAGCTTAAATCATAGAATTTGGGGGTCATTTTGATCCCAAAGTATTATTAACCTCAAAAAACATAATTTCCACTCATTTTCAGTCTATTCTGAACACCTCACACCTCACAATATTATTTTTAGTCCTAAAATTTGCACCGAGGTCGCTGGATGACTAAGCTAAGCGACCCTAGTGGCCGACACAAACACCTGGCCCATCTAGGAGTGGCACTGCAGTGTCACGCAGGATGGCCCTTCCAAAAAACACTCCCCAAACAGCACATGACGCAAAGAAAAAAAGAGGCGCAATGAGGTAGCTGTGTGAGTAAGATAAGCGACCCTAGTGGCCGACACAAACACCTGGCCCATCTAGGAGTGGCACTGCAGTGTCACGCAGGATGGCCCTTCCAAAAAACACTCCCCAAACAGCACATGACGCAAAGAAAAAAAGAGGCGCAATGAGGTAGCTGTGTGAGTAAGATAAGCGACCCTAGTGGCCGACACAAACACCTGGCCCATCTAGGAGTGGCACTGCAGTGTCACGCAGGATGGCCCTTCCAAAAAACACTCCCCAAACAGCACATGACGCAAAGAAAAAAAGAGGCGCAATGAGGTAGCTGTGTGAGTAAGGTAAGCGGCCCTAGTGGCCGACACAAACACCTGGCCCATCTAGGAGTGGCACTGCAGTGTCACGCAGGATGGCCCTTCCAAAAAACACTCCCCAAACAGCACATGACGCAAAGAAAAAAAGAGGCGCAATGAGGTAGCTGTGTGAGTAAGATAAGCGACCCTAGTGGCCGACACAAACACCTGGCCCATCTAGGAGTGGCACTGCAGTGTCACGCAGGCTGGCCCTTCCAAAAAACACTCCCCAAACAGCACATGACGCAAAGAAAAATTAAAGAAAAAAGAGGTGCAAGATGGAATTGTCCTTGGGCCCTCCCACCCACCCTTATGTGGTATAAACAGGACATGCACACTTTAACCAACCCATCATTTCAGTGACAGGGTCTGCCACACGACTGTGACTGAAATGACGGGTTGGTTTGGACCCTCACCAAAAAAGAAGCAATTAATCTCTCCTTGCACAAACTGGCTCTACAGAGGCAAGATGTCCACCTCATCATCATCCTCCGATATATCACCGTGTACATCCCCCTCCTCACAGATTATCAATTCGTCCCCACTGGAATCCACCATCTCAGCTCCCTGTGTACTTTGTGGAGGCAATTGCTGCTGGTCAATGTCTCCACGGAGGAATTGATTATAATTCATTTTAATGAACATCATCTTCTCCACATTTTCTGGAAGTAACCTCGTACGCCGATTGCTGACAAGGTGAGCGGCGGCACTAAACACTCTTTCGGAGTACACACTTGTGGGAGGGCAACTTAGGTAGAATAAAGCCAGTTTGTGCAAGGGCCTCCAAATTGCCTCTTTTTCCTGCCAGTATAAGTACGGACTGTCTGACGTGCCTACTTGGATGCGGTCACTCATATAATCCTCCACCATTCTTTCAATGGGGAGAGAATCATATGCAGTGACAGTAGACGACATGTCCGTAATCGTTGGCAGGTCCTTCAGTCCGGACCAGATGTCAGCATCAGCAGTCGCTCCAGACTGCCCTGCATCACCGCCAGCGGGTGGGCTCGGAATTCTGAGCCTTTTCCTCGCACCCCCAGTTGCGGGAGAATGTGAAGGAGGAGATGTTGACAGGTCGCGTTCCGCTTGACTTGACAATTTTCTCACCAGCAGGTCTTTGAACCCCAGCAGACTTGTGTGTGCCGGAAAGAGAGATCCAAGGTAGGTTTTAAATCTAGGATCGAGCACGGTGGCCAAAATGTAGTGATCTGATTTCAACAGATTGACCACCCGTGAATCCTTGTTAAGCGAATTAAGGGCTCCATCCACAAGTCCCACATGCCTAGCGGAATCGCTCCGTGTTAGCTCCTCCTTCAATGTCTCCAGCTTCTTCTGCAAAAGCCTGATGAGGGGAATGACCTGACTCAGGCTGGCAGTGTCTGAACTGACTTCACGTGTGGCAAGTTCAAAGGGCATCAGAACCTTGCACAACGTTGAAATCATTCTCCACTGCGCTTGAGACAGGTGCATTCCACCTCCTATATCGTGCTCAATTGTATAGGCTTGAATGGCCTTTTGCTGCTCCTCCAACCTCTGAAGCATATATAGGGTTGAATTCCACCTCGTTACCACTTCTTGCTTCAGATGAAGGCAGGGCAGGTTCAGGCGTTTTTGGTGTTGCTCCAGTCTTCTGTACATGGTGCCTGTACGCCGAAAGTGTCCCGCAATTCTTCTGGCCACCGACAGCATCTCTTGCACGCCCCTGTCGTTTTTTAAAAAATTCTGCACCACCAAATTCAAGGTATGTGCAAAACATGGGACGTGCTGGAATTTGCCCATATTTAATGCACACACAATATTGCTGGCGTTGTCCGATGCCACAAATCCACAGGAGAGTCCAATTGGGGTAAGCCATTCTGCGATGATCTTCCTCAGTTGCCGTAAGAGGTTTTCAGCTGTGTGCGTATTCTGGAAACCGGTGATACAAAGCGTAGCCTGCCTAGGAAAGAGTTGGCGTTTGCGAGATGCTGCTACTGGTGCCGCCGCTGCTGTTCTTGCGGCGGGAGTCCATACATCTACCCAGTGGGCTGTCACAGTCATATAGTCCTGACCCTGCCCTGCTCCACTTGTCCACATGTCCGTGGTTAAGTGGACATTGGGTACAACTGCATTTTTTAGGACACTGGTGAGTCTTTTTCTGACGTCCGTGTACATTCTCGGTATCGCCTGCCTAGAGAAGTGGAACCTAGATGGTATTTGGTAACGGGGGCACACTACCTCAAGAAATTGTCTAATTCCCTGTGAACTAACGGCGGATACCGGACGCACGTCTAACACCAACATAGTTGTCAAGGCCTCAGTTATCTGCTTTGCAACAGGATGACTGCTGTGATATTTCATCTTCCTCGCAAAGGACTGTTGGACAGTCAATTGCTTACTGGAAGTAGTACAAGTGGTCTTCCGACTTCCCCTCTGGGATGACCATCGACTCCCAGCAGCAACAACAGCAGCGCCAGCAGCAGTAGGCGTTACACGCAAGGATGCATCGGAGGAATCCCAGGCAGGAGAGGACTCGTCAGAATTGCCAGTGACATGGCCTGCAGGACTATTGGCATTCCTGGGGAAGGAGGAAATTGATACTGATGGAGTTGGTGGGGTGGTTTGCGTGAGCTTGGTTACAAGAGGAAGGGATTTACTGGTCAGTGGACTGCTTCCGCTGTCGCCCAAAGTTTTTGAACTTGTCACTAACTTATTATGAATGCGCTGCAGGTGACGTATAAGGGAGGATGTTCCAAGGTGGTTAACGTCCTTACCCCTACTTATTACAGCTTGACAAAGGCAACACACGGCTTGACAAATGTTGTCCGCATTTCTGTTGAAAAACTTCCACACCGAAGAGCTGATTTTTTTGGTATTTTCACCAGGCATGTCAATGGCCATATTCCTCCCACGGACAACAGGTGTCTCCTCGGGTGCCTGACTAAAACAAACCACCTCACCATCAGAATCCTCCTTGTCAATTTCCTCCCCAGCGCCAGCAACACCCATATCCTCCTCATCCTGGTGTACTTCAACACTGACATCTTCAATATGACTATCAGGAACTGGACTGCGGGTGCTCCTTCCAGCACTTGCAGGGGGCGTGCAAATGGTGGAAGGCGCATGCTCTTCACGTCCAGTGTTGGGAAGGTCAGGCATCGCAACCGACACAATTGGACTCTCCTTGTGGATTTGGGATTTCGAAGAACGCACAGTTCTTTGCTGTGCTTTTGCCAGCTTGAGTCTTTTCATTTTCCTAGCGAGATGCTGAGTGCTTCCATCCTCATGTGAAGCTGAACCACTAGCCATGAACATAGGCCAGGGCCTCAGCCGTTCCTTGCCACTCCGTGTGGTAAATGGCATATTGGCAAGTTTACGCTTCTCCTCCGACAATTTTATTTTAGATTTTTGAGTCCTTTTTTTACTGATATTTGGTGTTTTGGATTTGACATGCTCTGTACTATGACATTGGGCATCGGCCTTGGCAGACGACGTTGCTGGCATTTTATCGTCTCGGCCATGACTAGTGGCAGCAGCTGCAGCACGAGGTGGAAGTCGATCTTGATCTTTCCCTATTTTTGGAACCTCAACATTTTTGTTCTCCATATTTTAATAGGCACAACTAAAAGGCACCTCAGGTAAACAATGGAGATGGATGGATACTAGTATACTTATGGATGGACGAGCGACTGCCGACACAGAGGTAGCTACAGCCGTGGACTACCGTACTGTGTCTGCTGCTAATATAGACTGGATGATAATGAGATAAAATTAAAAAATATATATATATATATATATCACACTAGTACTGCAGCCGGACAGGTATATATTATGTAATGACGGACCTGCTGGACACTGTCTGTCAGCACTGCAGACTCCTAAAGTAAGCTACTAGTATCAAGAAGATAGAAAAAAAAAAAAACCACGGGTAGGTGGTATACAATTATGGATGGACGAGCGACTGCCGACACAGAGGTAGCTACAGCCGTGGACTACCGTACTGTGTCTGCTGCTAATATAGACTGGATGATAATGAGATAAAATTAAAATATATATATATATATATATATATATATCACACTAGTACTGCAGCCGGACAGGTATATATTATGTAATGACGGACCTGCTGGACACTGTCTGTCAGCACTGCAGACTCCTAAAGTAAGCTACTAGTATCAAGAAGATAGAAAAAAAAAAAACCACGGGTAGGTGGTATACAATTATGGATGGACGAGCGACTGCCGACACAGAGGTAGCTACAGCCGTGGACTACCGTACTGTGTCTGCTGCTAATATAGACTGGATGATAATGAGATAAAATTAAAATATATATATATATCACACTAGTACTGCAGCCGGACAGGTATATATTATGTAATGACGGACCTGCTGGACACTGTCTGCAGAATGCGTTTATAAAAACACCACACGACGAGTGTTTAACTTTTTCAGGCAGACAATCACAATATACTGGTGGTCAGCAGACAATCACAATACTGGTGGTCAGTGGTCACTGGTCAGTCACACTGGCAGTGGCACTCTGGCAGCAAAAGTGTGCACTGTACTTAAATGTACTCCTGCTGTAACTGCTCCCTAGTCTCCCCCACAATTAAGCTGTGTGAGCAGTGAGCACTCAGCAGTCAGAAAATGATATACAGTATATGATGCAGCACACTGGGCTGAGCACAGATATGGTATGTGTGACTGTGTCACACTGTGCAGTGTGTATCGTTTTTTTTCAGGCAGAGAACGGATTAATTAAACTGGTGGCACTGGTCACTGGTCACTCTATCAGCAGCAAGTAGTACTCCTCCTATATGCTCCCCAAAATTTGTGTCTCTCTCTCTAGTACTCTAGTCTAAACGGAGAGGACGCCAGCCACGTCCTCTCCCTATCAATCTCAATGCACGTGTGAAAATGGCGGCGACGCGCGGCTCCTTATATAGAATCCGAGTCTCGCGATAGAATCCGAGCCTCGCGAGAATCCGACAGCGGGATGATGACGTTCGGGCGCGCTCGGGTTAACCGAGCAAGGCGGGAAGATCCGAGTCGCTCGGCCCCGTGTAAAAAAACCTGAAGTTCGGGCGGGTTCGGATTTCGAGGAACCGAACCCCCTCATCTCTAATGTTTATAAGGTAAAGTAATCCTACTGTGGGATGTAATATGAATTATGGACACTATCGCATGATCAAATGTGAATAAAGTTGCAGTACTGTGTGGCGTAATTGGAATTACTATTGTGTGGCCATGCCCCTTGCCAGCAAAAACACACCCCTTTTTGGACTGTGCGCCAAATGTGCGAACTGTTCCTATTTAAAATATAGGGGGTACAAACACCAAAATAAGGACTGCTATGGGTGAGGGGTGATGGTGCTGGGAAAGAGGTGCAAGTCAGAGGCGGAACCAGCGGTGGTGCTAGGGGGCACCAGCCAAAATCTTGCCTAGGGCATCATATTGGTTAGGGCCAGCTCTGGTTCTTCCTACTTCTTAGTTGTTAATCCAACATCACCTAAGAGAATATAAACCTCTAATCCCTGGGCACTTTGCAGTGTATCCAAGTTTAAGAGGGATAGAGAGATAATAGTGCAGCAGTTTTTTAAACACACAGCAAAATTTAATACCGATTGCACTTACAAGAAGAACATAAAATAACAGCAGATTAAAATACTCCACTTATGGCAGGTAGCAAACAAACAGAGCTTCTGTTACTTTCCCAGATGTTACCAGAATGGTAGAGAGTGGGTGAAGTCCGGAATTTCAACCCCTCAAACAGTAGCTCCTGGTGTTTGTTTTCCGCCCGGAGTCACACATAAACGTCCCGCTTAACACGTTTCAGACCGTATAGGTCCTTCTTCAGACCATCTCAGTCCGACATAAAAAAATGTCGGACTGAGATGTGGGACCCAGAGGAGGAGAGGGGGGGGAGCCATGGGGAGATGGGGGACAGCCGCGGGCAGACCGGGGAGAGCAGCACTACAGCACAGCGCTGCAGCAGGATGTCTCACAGTCGTGCCGCTCACGGCAGCGTCCACCCGGCTCCAGCAAGTGAGGTCACGCTTGCTGGAGCTGGGTGGACACTGCTGTGAGGTCTGGCGGCTGTGAGACATCCTTCTGCAGCGCTGCTGTAGCGCTGCTCTCCTCCGTCTGCCCGCGGCTGTCCCCGCTGGTCTCCTCCCTCTCCGGTCCCTCATCTCAATTCAACTTTTTTAAAGTCGAATTGAGATGAGATTGAATAGGGGTTGACGGATCCATTCCGACAAATGCATGTCAGAATGGATCCGACCCTAATTGAATATACCCCTCAGTGTGGGTGCATCATGAGTCATAGAATAACAAATTGCTGCTGTAGGCGTTGTTTTTGAATAAATTCAAACTTACGGTTAATGTACTCCATATGATCATGTCTCTCTACACAAACCCACGTCACTGTTAGCAATGTATGTGGGTAGTAAATTTAACACAATGCAATTGTAGAAAAAAGGAGATTTATGGTAAGACTTACCATTATTAAATCTCTTTGTGCGAGGTACACTGGATTCCACAGGGAATAACATTGGGGTGTCGAGTTGGATCTTGATCCGAGGCACCAACAGGCTAAAGCTTAGACTGTTCCTAGGATGCACTGCACCACCTCCTCTATATCCCCGCCTCCAGGCACTGGTGCTCAGTTTTGTTAACCAGTCCAATGCAGTAGCAGGTAAAAGAGATGACAGTAGTTAGTAGCCACAGATAACCACATTCTCACGAAAGGAGAAGGTACCAGCGGCTAATGCCATACAAACCCAAGGATGCTAAGTGTGTCAGAGTGGGCGCCCTGTGGAATCCAGTGTACCTCGCAGAAAGAGATTTAACAATGCTAAGTCTTACCATAAATCTCCTTTTCTGCAGCGGGGTACAATGGTATTCCACAGGGAATAACATTGGGGATGTCCTAAAGCAGTTCTTCATGGAAGGGGACGCACTGTAGTGGACACAAGAACCCGGCGTCCAACGGAAGCATCCTGGGAAGCGGAAGTATCAAAGGCATAGAACCTGATGAATGTGTTCACTGAAGACCACGTAGCCGCCTTTCACAATTGTTCTATGGACACGCCACGGCGGGCCGCCCAAGAAGGTCCAACAGATCGAGTAGAATGGGCCTTGATAGTAGCAGGAGCTGGAAGTCCAGCCTGCACATAAGCATGTGCAATCACCATTCTAATCCATCTGGCCAAGGTCTGCTTATTCGCAGGCCAGCCACGTTTGTGAAAACCAAAAAGGACAAAGATAGAATCAGATCTCCTAAGAAAGGCAGCTCTCTTCAGATATATACAGAGAGCCCATACCACATCCAAAGACCGTTCTTTGGAAGACAAACCAGGAGAGATAAAGGCCGGAGCCACAATCTCTTGGTTAAGGTAGAAAGACACCACCTTAGGCAGATAACCAGGGCAAGTTCTAAGAATGGGTGACCAGCAGGATAAGGCACCCAAATCTGAAACCCATCTAGCAGAGGCAATAGCCAACAAAAACAAGACCTTAAGTGTAAGCCACTTAAGTTCCACAGACTCAAGAGGTTCAAATGGAGACTCTTGTAGGGCATCCAGAACAACCGACAAATCCCAAGGAGACACAGGAGGGACAAAGAGAGGTTGAATCCGTAAAACACCCTGAGTGAAAGTATGAACGTCAGAAAGAGACGCAATTTTTCTCTGAAACCATACTGACAAGGCTGAAATATGAACCTTGAGGGAGTCCAGATGAAGGCATAAGTCCAGGCCCTGTTGCAGAAAAGCCAAAAGTTTGGCAGTACTGAATTTGTATGCATCATAATTCTTAGCCGCACACCGGGTGAAGTAAGAATTACAGACCCTATAATAAATCCGAGCCGAAGCCGGTTTATGGGCTTTCAACATAGTTTGAATGACCGCCTCAGAAAATCCTTCTGCCCACAGAACTGAAGCTTCAAGAGCCATGCCGTCAAAGCCAGTCGGGCCAAATCCTGGTAGACACAAGGGCCTTGAATGAGGAGGTCTGGGCGTTGCGGAAGTAGAAGAGAACGAACTATTGCAGCGGTGGCCAACCAGTCAGAGACAAAGAGCCAAAAAATCTTGTTAGGTACGTCAAAGTGCCGACATGAAGCCGAAGGCACGTGTGCAAAAATGGGGTGTGACCTTGTGCCTGATAGGCCACACCCCTGGTATAAAATACAATGAAAATGCCAGATCCACATAAAATACAATTTAAAGCCAGAATCAACATACAATACACTGAAAAAGACACTTCCACATAAAATAATGTAAAAATTAGTGATGTGCACCGGAAAGTTTTCGGGTTTTGTGTTTTGGTTTTGGATTCGGTTCCGCTGCCGTGTTTTGGATTCGGACGCGTTTTGGCAAAACCTCCCTGAAAATTTTTTGTCGGATTCGGGTGTGTTTTGGATTCGGGTGTTTTTTTTACAAAAAACCCTCAAAAACAGCTTAAATCATAGAATTTGGGGGTCATTTTGATCCCATAGTATTATTAACCTAAATAATCATAATTTACACTCATTTCCAGTCTATTCTGAACACCTCACACCTCAATATTATTTTTAGTCCTAAAATATGCACCGAGCTCGCTGGATGACTAAGCTAAGCGACCCAAGTGGCCAACACAAACACCTGGCATATCTAGGAGTGGCACTGCAGTGTCAGGCAGGATGGCACTTCAAAAAAATAGTCCCCAAACAGCACATGATGCAAAGAAAAAAAGAGAGGTGCACCAAGGTCGCTGGATGGCTAAGCTAAGCGACCCAAGTGGCCGACACAAACACCTGGCCCATCTAGGAGTGGCACTGCAGTGTCAGACAGGATGGCAGATTTAAAAAATAGTCCCCAAACAGCACATGATGCAAAGAAAAAAAAGAGGTGCCTGACTTAAACAAACCACCTCACCATCAGAATCCTCCTTGTCAATTTCCTACCCAGCGCCAGCAACACCCATATCCTCATCCTGGTGTACTTTAACACTGACATCTTCAATTTGACTATCAGGAACTGGACTGCGGGTGCTCCTTCCAGCACTTGCAGGGGGCGTGCAAATGGTGGAAGGCGCCACCTCTTCCCGTCCAGTGTTGGGAAGGTCAGGCATCGCAACCGACACAATTGGACTCTCCTTGGGGATTTGTGATTTAGAAGAACGCACAGTTCTTTGCTGTGCTTTTGCCATCTTAACTCTTTTAAGTTTTCTAGCAGGAGGATGAGTGCTTCCATCCTCATGTGAAGCTGAACCACTAGCCATGAACATAGGCCAGGCCCTCAGCCGTTCCTTGCCACTCCGTGTCGTAAATGGCACATTGGCAAGTTTACGATTCTCCTCAGACGATTTTGATTTAGATTTTTGGGTCATTTTACTGAGCTTTATTTTTTTGGATTTTACATGCTCTCTACTATGACATTGGGCATCGGCCCTGGCAGACGACGTTGATGGCATTTCATAATCTCGGCCATGACTAGTGGCAGCAGCTTCAGCACGAGGTGGAAGTGGATCTTGATCTTTCCCTATTTTACCTTCCACATTTTTGTTCTCCATTTTTTAATGTGTGGAATTATATGCCAGTAATATATAAATAGCAATGGCCTACTACTATATATACTGCGCACAACTGAAATGCACCACAGGTATGGATGGATAGTATACTTGACGACACAGAGGTAGGTAGAGCAGTGGCCTTCTGTACCGTACTGCTATATAGTATATACTGGTGGTCAGCAAACTGTGCAAAACTGAAATGCACCACAGGTATGGATGGATAGTATACTTGACGACACAGAGGTAGGTAGAGCAGTGGCCTTCTGTGCCATACTGCTATATAGTATATACTGGTGGTTAGCAAACTGTGCAAAACTGAAATGCACCACAGGTATGGATGGATAGTATACTTGACGATACAGAGGTAGGTAGAGCAGTGGACTACTGTACCGTACTGCTATATATATAGTTATACTGATGGTCAGCAAACTGTGCAAAACTGAAATGCACCACAGGTATGGATGGATAGTATACTTGACGACACAGAGGTAGGTAGAGGAGTGGCCTTCTGTACCGTACTGCTATATAGTTATACTGGTGGTCAGCAAACTGTGCAAAACTGAAATGCACCACATGTATGGATGGATAGTATACTTGATGACACAGAGGTAGGTAGAGCAGTGGCCTTCTGTACCGTACTGCTAAATAGTATATACTGGTGGTCAGCAAACTGTGCAAAACTGAAATGCACCACAGGTATGGATGGATAGTATACTTGACGACACAGAGGTAGGTAGAGCAGTGGACTTCTGTACCGTACTGCTATATAAATAGTTATACTGGTGGTCAGCAAACTGTGCAAAACTGAAATGCACCACAGGTATGGATGGATAGTATACTTGACGACACAGAGGTAGGTAGAGCAGTGGCCTTCTGTACCGTACTGCTATATAGTATATACTGGTGGACAGCAAACTGTGCAAAACTGAAATGCACCACAGGTATGGATGGATAGTATACTTGACGACACAGAGGTAGATAGAGCAGTGGACTACTGTACCATACTGCTATATATATAGTTATACTGGTGGTCAGCAAACTGTGCAAAACTGAAATGCACTACAGGTATGGATGGATAGTATACTTAACGATACAGAGGTAGGTAGAGCAGTGGACTACTGTACCGTACTGCTATATATATAGTAATACTGGTGGTCAGCAAACTGTGCAAAACTGAAATGCACCACAGGTATGGATGGATAGTATACTTGATGACACAGAGGTAGGTAGAGCAGTTGCCTTCTGTACCGTACTGCTATATAGTATTTACTGGTGGTCAGCAAACTGTGCAAAACTGAAATGCACCACAGGTATGGAAGGATAGTATACTTGACGACACAGAGGTAGGTAGAGCAGTGGCCTTCTGTACCGTACTGCTATATAGTATATACTGGTGGTCAGCAAACTGTGCAAAACTGAAATGCACCACAGGTATGGATGGATAGTATACTTGACGACACAGAGGTAGGTAGAGCAGTGGCCTTCTGTGCCGTACTGCTATATAGTATATACTGGTGGTTAGCAAACTGTGCAAAACTGAAATGCACCACAGGTATGGATGGATAGTATACTTGACGATACAGAGGTAGGTAGAGCAGTGGACTACTGTACCGTACTGCTATATATATAGTTATACTGATGGTCAGCAAACTGTGCAAAACTGAAATGCACCACAGGTATGGATGGATAGTATACTTGACGACACAGAGGTAGGTAGAGGAGTGGCCTTCTGTACCGTACTGCTATATAGTTATACTGGTGGTCAGCAAACTGTGCAAAACTGAAATGCACCACATGTATGGATGGATAGTATACTTGATGACACAGAGGTAGGTAGAGCAGTGGCCTTCTGTACCGTACTGCTAAATAGTATATACTGGTGGTCAGCAAACTGTGCAAAACTGAAATGCACCACAGGTATGTATGGATAGTATACTTGACGACACAGAGGTAGGTAGAGCAGTGGACTTCTGTACCGTACTGCTATATAAATAGTTATACTGGTGGTCAGCAAACTGTGCAAAACTGAAATGCACCACAGGTATGGATGGATAGTATACTTGACGACACAGAGGTAGGTAGAGCAGTGGCCTTCTGTACCGTACTGCTATATAGTATATACTGGTGGTCAGCAAACTGTGCAAAACTGAAATGCACCACAGGTATGGATGGATAGTATACTTGACGACACAGAGGTAGATAGAGCAGTGGACTACTGTACCATACTGCTATATATATAGTTATACTGGTGGTCAGCAAACTGTGCAAAACTGAAATGCACTACAGGTATGGATGGATAGTATACTTAACGATACAGAGGTAGGTAGAGCAGTGGACTACTGTACCGTACTGCTATATATATAGTAATACTGGTGGTCAGCAAACTGTGCAAAACTGAAATGCACCACAGGATAGTATACTTGATGACACAGAGGTAGGTAGAGCAGTTGCCTTCTGTACCGTACGGCTATATAGTATTTACTGGTGGTCAGCAAACTGTGCAAAACTGAAATGCAAAACAGGTATGGATGGATAGTATACTTGACGACACAGAGGTAGGTAGAGCAGTGGACTACTGTACCGTACTACTATATATATATATAGTTATACTGGTGGTCAGCAAACTGTGCAAAATTGAAATGCACTACACGTATGGATGGATAGAATACTTGACGACACAGAGGTAGGTAGAGCAGTGGACTACTGTACCGTACTGCTATATATATATATATATATATATATATATATATATATTATATATAGTTATACTGGTGGTCAGCAAACTGTGCAAAACTGAAATGCACCACAGGTATGGATGGATAGTATACTTGACGACACAGAGGTAGGTAGAGCAGTGGCCTTCTGTACCGTACTGCTAAATAGTATATACTGGTGGTCAGCAAACTGTGCAAAACTGAAATGCACCACAGGTATGGATGGATAGTATACTTGACGACACAGAGGTAGGTAGAGCAGTGTACTTCTGTACCGTACTGCTATATAAATAGTTATACTGGTGGTCAGCAAACTGTGCAAAACTGAAAAGCACCACAGGTATGGATGGATAGTATACTTGACGACACAGAGGTAGGTAGAGCAGTGGCCTTCTGTACCATACTGCTATATAGTATATACTGGTGGTCAGCAAACTGTGCAAAACTGAAATGCACCACAGGTATGGATGGATAGTATACTTGACGACACAGAGGTAGGTAGAGCAGTGGACTTCTGTACCGTACTGCTATATAAATAGTTATACTGGTGGTCAGCAAACTGTGCAAAACTGAAATGCACCACAGGTATGGATGGATAGTATACTTGACGACACAGAGGTAGGTAGAGCAGTGGCCTTCTGTACCGTACTGCTATATAGTATATACTGGTGGTCAGCAAACTGTGCAAAACTGAAATGCACCACAGGTATGGATGGATAGTATACTTGACAACACAGAGGTAGATAGAGCAGTGGACTACTGTACCATACTGCTATATATATAGTTATACTGGTGGTCAGCAAACTGTGCAAAACTGAAATGCACTACAGGTATGGATGGATAGTATACTTAACGATACAGAGGTAGGTAGAGCAGTGGACTACTGTACCGTACTGCTGTATATATAGTAATACTGGTGGTCAGCAAACTGTGCAAAACTGAAATGCACCACAGGTATGGATGGATAGTATACTTGATGACACAGAGGTAGGTAGAACAGTTGCCTTCTGTACCGTACTGCTATATAGTATTTACTGGTGGTCAGCAAACTGTGCAAAACTGAAATGCACCACAGGTATGGATGGATAGTATACTTGACGACACAGAGGTAGGTAGAGCAGTGGACTACTGTACCGTACTGCTATATATATATAGTTATACTGGTGGTCAGCAAACTGTGCAAAATTGAAATGCACCACAGGTATGGATGGATAGTATACTTGACGACACAGAGGTAGGTAGAGCAGTGGACTACTGTACCGTACTGCTATATATATATATATATATATATATATATATATATAGTTATACTGGTGGTCAGCAAACTGTGCAAAACTGAAATGCACCACAGGTATGGATGGATAGTATTCTTGACGACACAGAGGTAGGTAGAGCAGTGGACTTCTGTACCGTACTGCTAAATAGTATATACTGGTGGTCAGCAAACTGTGCAAAACTGAAATGCACCACAGGTATGGATGGATAGTATTCTTGACGACACAGAGGTAGGTAGAGCAGTGGACTTCTGTACCGTACTGCTATATAAATAGCTATACTGGTGGTCAGCAAACTGTGCAAAACTGAAATGCACCACAGGTATGGATGGATAGTATACTTGACGACACAGAGGTAGGTAGAGCAGTGGCCTTCTGTACCGTACTGCTATATAGTATATACTGGTGGTCAGCAAACTGTGCAAAACTGAAATGCACCACAGGTATGGATGGATAGTATACTTGACGACACAGAGGTAGGTAGAGCAGTGGCCTTCTGTGCCGTACTGCTATATAGTATATACTGGTGGTCAGCAAACTGTGCAAAACTGAAATGCACCACAGGTATGGATGGATAGTATACTTGACGATACAGAGGTAGGTAGAGCAGTGGACTACTGTACCGTACTGCTATATATATAGTTATACTGATGGTCAGCAAACTGTGCAAAACTGAAATGCACCACAGGTATGGATGGATAGTATACTTGACGACACAGAGGTAGGTAGAGCAGTGGACTTCTGTACCGTACTGCTATATAGTTATACTGGTGGTCAGCAAACTGTGCAAAACTGAAATGCACCACAGGTATGGATGGATAGTGTACTTGATGACACAGAGGTAGGTAGAGCAGTGGCCTTCTGTACCGTACTGCTAAATAATATATACTGGTGGTCAGCAAACTGTGCAAAACTGAAATGCACCACAGGTATGGATGGATAGTGTACTTGACGACACAGAGGTAGGTAGAGCAGTGGACTTCTGTACCGTACTGCTATATAAATAGTTATACTGGTGGTCAGCAAACTGTGCAAAACTGAAATGCACCACAGGTATGGATGGATAGTATACTTGACGACACAGAGGTAGATAGAGCAGTGGACTACTGTACCATACTGCTATATATATAGTTATACTGGTGGTCAGCAAACTGTGCAAAACTGAAATGCACTACAGGTATGGATGGATAGTATACTTAACGATACAGAGGTAGGTAGAGCAGTGGACTACTGTACCGTACTGCTATATATATAGTAATACTCGTGGTCAGCAAACTGTGCAAAACTGAAATGCACCACAGGTATGGATGGATAGTTTACTTGATGCCACAGAGGTAGGTAGAGCAGTGGCCTTCTGTACCGTACTGCTATATAGTATTTACTGGTGGTCAGCAAACTGTGCAAAACTGAAATGCACCACAGGTATGGATGGATAGTATACTTGACGACACAGAGGTAGGTAGAGCAGTGGACTACTGTACCGTACTGCTATATATATATAGTTATACTGGTGGTCAGCAAACTGTGCAAAACTGAAATGCACCACAGGTATGGATGGATAGTATACTTGACGACACAGAGGTAGGTAGAGCAGTGGCCTTCTGTACCGTACTGCTAAATAGTATATACTGGTGGTCAGCAAACTGTGCAAAATTGAAATGCACCACAGGTATGGATGGATAGTATACTTGACGACACAGAGGTAGGTAGAGCAGTGGACTACTGTACCGTACTGCTATATATATATATATATATATATTATATATAGTTATACTGGTGGTCAGCAAACTGTGCAAAACTGAAATGCACCACAGGTATGGATGGATAGTATACTTGACGACACAGAGGTAGGTAGAGCAGTGGCCTTCTGTACCGTACTGCTATATAGTATATACTGGTGGACAGCAAACTGTGCAAAACTGAAATGCACCACAGGTATGGATGGATAGTATACTTGACGACACAGAGGTAGATAGAGCAGTGGACTACTGTACCATACTGCTATATATATAGTTATACTGGTGGTCAGCAAACTGTGCAAAACTGAAATGCACTACAGGTATGGATGGATAGTATACTTAACGATACAGAGGTAGGTAGAGCAGTGGACTACTGTACCGTACTGCTATATATATAGTAATACTGGTGGTCAGCAAACTGTGCAAAACTGAAATGCACCACAGGTATGGATGGATAGTATACTTGATGACACAGAGGTAGGTAGAGCAGTTGCCTTCTGTACCGTACTGCTATATAGTATTTACTGGTGGTCAGCAAACTGTGCAAAACTGAAATGCACCACAGGTATGGAAGGATAGTATACTTGACGACACAGAGGTAGGTAGAGCAGTGGCCTTCTGTACCGTACTGCTATATAGTATATACTGGTGGTCAGCAAACTGTGCAAAACTGAAATGCACCACAGGTATGGATGGATAGTATACTTGACGACACAGAGGTAGGTAGAGCAGTGGCCTTCTGTGCCGTACTGCTATATAGTATATACTGGTGGTTAGCAAACTGTGCAAAACTGAAATGCACCACAGGTATGGATGGATAGTATACTTGACGATACAGAGGTAGGTAGAGCAGTGGACTACTGTACCGTACTGCTATATATATAGTTATACTGATGGTCAGCAAACTGTGCAAAACTGAAATGCACCACAGGTATGGATGGATAGTATACTTGACGACACAGAGGTAGGTAGAGGAGTGGCCTTCTGTACCGTACTGCTATATAGTTATACTGGTGGTCAGCCAACTGTGCAAAACTGAAATGCACCACATGTATGGATGGATAGTATACTTGATGACACAGAGGTAGGTAGAGCAGTGGCCTTCTGTACCGTACTGCTAAATAGTATATACTGGTGGTCAGCAAACTGTGCAAAACTGAAATGCACCACAGGTATGTATGGATAGTATACTTGACGACACAGAGGTAGGTAGAGCAGTGGACTTCTGTACCGTACTGCTATATAAATAGTTATACTGGTGGTCAGCAAACTGTGCAAAACTGAAATGCACCACAGGTATGGATGGATAGTATACTTGACGACACAGAGGTAGGTAGAGCAGTGGCCTTCTGTACCGTACTGCTATATAGTATATACTGGTGGTCAGCAAACTGTGCAAAACTGAAATGCACCACAGGTATGGATGGATAGTATACTTGACGACACAGAGGTAGATAGAGCAGTGGACTACTGTACCATACTGCTATATATATAGTTATACTGGTGGTCAGCAAACTGTGCAAAACTGAAATGCACTACAGGTATGGATGGATAGTATACTTAACGATACAGAGGTAGGTAGAGCAGTGGACTACTGTACCGTACTGCTATATATATAGTAATACTGGTGGTCAGCAAACTGTGCAAAACTGAAATGCACCACAGGATAGTATACTTGATGACACAGAGGTAGGTAGAGCAGTTGCCTTCTGTACCGTACGGCTATATAGTATTTACTGGTGGTCAGCAAACTGTGCAAAACTGAAATGCACCACAGGTATGGATGGATAGTATACTTGACGACACAGAGGTAGGTAGAGCAGTGGACTACTGTACCGTACTACTATATATATATATAGTTATACTGGTGGTCAGCAAACTGTGCAAAATTGAAATGCACTACACGTATGGATGGATAGTATACTTGACGACACAGAGGTAGGTAGAGCAGTGGACTACTGTACCGTACTGCTATATATATATATATATATATATATATATTATATATAGTTATACTGGTGGTCAGCAAACTGTGCAAAACTGAAATGCACCACAGGTATGGATGGATAGTATACTTGACGACACAGAGGTAGGTAGAGCAGTGGCCTTCTGTACCGTACTGCTAAATAGTATATACTGGTGGTCAGCAAACTGTGCAAAACTGAAATGCACCACAGGTATGGATGGATAGTATACTTGACGACACAGAGGTAGGTAGAGCAGTGTACTTCTGTACCGTACTGCTATATAAATAGTTATACTGGTGGTCAGCAAACTGTGCAAAACTGAAAAGCACCACAGGTATGGATGGATAGTATACTTGACGACACAGAGGTAGGTAGAGCAGTGGCCTTCTGTACCATACTGCTATATAGTATATACTGGTGGTCAGCAAACTGTGCAAAACTGAAATGCACCACAGGTATGGATGGATAGTATACTTGACGACACAGAGGTAGGTAGAGCAGTGGACTTCTGTACCGTACTGCTATATAAATAGTTATACTGGTGGTCAGCAAACTGTGCAAAACTGAAATGCACCACAGGTATGGATGGATAGTATACTTGACGACACAGAGGTAGGTAGAGCAGTGGCCTTCTGTACCGTACTGCTATATAGTATATACTGGTGGTCAGCAAACTGTGCAAAACTGAAATGCACCACAGGTATGGATGGATAGTATACTTGACAACACAGAGGTAGATAGAGCAGTGGACTACTGTACCATACTGCTATATATATAGTTATACTGGTGGTCAGCAAACTGTGCAAAACTGAAATGCACTACAGGTATGGATGGATAGTATACTTAACGATACAGAGGTAGGTAGAGCAGTGGACTACTGTACCGTACTGCTGTATATATAGTAATACTGGTGGTCAGCAAACTGTGCAAAACTGAAATGCACCACAGGTATGGATGGATAGTATACTTGATGACACAGAGGTAGGTAGAACAGTTGCCTTCTGTACCGTACTGCTATATAGTATTTACTGGTGGTCAGCAAACTGTGCAAAACTGAAATGCACCACAGGTATGGATGGATAGTATACTTGACGACACAGAGGTAGGTAGAGCAGTGGACTACTGTACCGTACTGCTATATATATATAGTTATACTGGTGGTCAGCAAACTGTGCAAAATTGAAATGCACCACAGGTATGGATGGATAGTATACTTGACGACACAGAGGTAGGTAGAGCAGTGGACTACTGTACCGTACTGCTATATATATATATATATATATATATATATATATATATATAGTTATACTGGTGGTCAGCAAACTGTGCAAAACTGAAATGCACCACAGGTATGGATGGATAGTATACTTGACGACACAGAGGTAGGTAGAGCAGTGGCCTTCTGTACCGTACTGCTAAATAGTATATACTGGTGGTCAGCAAACTGTGCAAAACTGAAATGCACCACAGGTATGGATGGATAGTATTCTTGACGACACAGAGGTAGGTAGAGCAGTGGACTTCTGTACCGTACTGCTATATAAATAGCTATACTGGTGGTCAGCAAACTGTGCAAAACTGAAATGCACCACAGGTATGGATGGATAGTATACTTGACGACACAGAGGTAGGTAGAGCAGTGGCCTTCTGTACCGTACTGCTATATAGTATATACTGGTGGTCAGCAAACTGTGCAAAACTGAAATGCACCACAGGTATGGATGGATAGTATACTTGACGACACAGAGGTAGGTAGAGCAGTGGCCTTCTGTGCCGTACTGCTATATAGTATATACTGGTGGTCAGCAAACTGTGCAAAACTGAAATGCACCACAGGTATGGATGGATAGTATACTTGACGATACAGAGGTAGGTAGAGCAGTGGACTACTGTACCGTACTGCTATATATATAGTTATACTGATGGTCAGCAAACTGTGCAAAACTGAAATGCACCACAGGTATGGATGGATAGTATACTTGACGACACAGAGGTAGGTAGAGCAGTGGACTTCTGTACCGTACTGCTATATAGTTATACTGGTGGTCAGCAAACTGTGCAAAACTGAAATGCACCACAGGTATGGATGGATAGTGTACTTGATGACACAGAGGTAGGTAGAGCAGTGGCCTTCTGTACCGTACTGCTAAATAATATATACTGGTGGTCAGCAAACTGTGCAAAACTGAAATGCACCACAGGTATGGATGGATAGTGTACTTGACGACACAGAGGTAGGTAGAGCAGTGGACTTCTGTACCGTACTGCTATATAAATAGTTATACTGGTGGTCAGCAAACTGTGCAAAACTGAAATGCACCACAGGTATGGATGGATAGTATACTTGACGACACAGAGGTAGATAGAGCAGTGGACTACTGTACCATACTGCTATATATATAGTTATACTGGTGGTCAGCAAACTGTGCAAAACTGAAATGCACTACAGGTATGGATGGATAGTATACTTAACGATACAGAGGTAGGTAGAGCAGTGGACTACTGTACCGTACTGCTATATATATAGTAATACTCGTGGTCAGCAAACTGTGCAAAACTGAAATGCACCACAGGTATGGATGGATAGTTTACTTGATGCCACAGAGGTAGGTAGAGCAGTGGCCTTCTGTACCGTACTGCTATATAGTATTTACTGGTGGTCAGCAAACTGTGCAAAACTGAAATGCACCACAGGTATGGAAGGATAGTATACTTGACGACACAGAGGTAGGTAGAGCAGTGGACTACTGTACCGTACTGCTATATATATATAGTTATACTGGTGGTCAGCAAACTGTGCAAAACTGAAATGCACCACAGGTATGGATGGATAGTATACTTGACGACACAGAGGTAGGTAGAGCAGTGGCCTTCTGTACCGTACTGCTAAATAGTATATACTGGTGGTCAGCAAACTGTGCAAAATTGAAATGCACCACAGGTATGGATGGATAGTATACTTGACGACACAGAGGTAGGTAGAGCAGTGGACTACTGTACCGTACTGCTATATATATATATATATATATATATTATATATAGTTATACTGGTGGTCAGCAAACTGTGCAAAACTGAAATGCACCACAGGTATGGATGGATAGTATACTTGACGACTCAGAGGTAGGTAGAGCAGTGGCCTTCTGTGCCGTACTGCTAAATAGTATATACTGGTGGTCAGCAAACTGTGCAAAACTGAAATGCACCACAGGTATGGATGGATAGTATTCTTGACGACACAGAGGTAGGTAGAGCAGTGGACTTCTGTACCGTACTGCTATATAAATAGCTATACTGGTGGTCAGCAAACAGTGCAAAACTGAAATGCACCACAGGTATGGATGGATAGTATACTTGACGACACAGAGGTAGGTAGAGCAGTGGCCTTCTGTACCGTACTGCTATATAGAATATACTGGTGGTCAGCAAACTGTGCAAAACTGAAATGCACCACAGGTATGGATGGATAGTATACTTGACGACACAGAGGTAGGTAGAGCAGTGGCCTTCTGTGCCGTACTGCTATATAGTATATACTGGTGGTCAGCAAACTGTGCAAAACTGAAATGCACCACAGGTATGGATGGATAGTATACTTGACGATACAGAGGTAGGTAGAGCAGTGGACTACTGTACCGTACTGCTATATATATAGTTATACTGATGGTCAGCAAACTGTGCAAAACTGAAATGCACCACAGGTATGGATGGATAGTATACTTGACGACACAGAGGTAGGTAGAGCAGTGGCCTTCTGTACCGTACTGCTATATAGTTATACTGGTGGTCAGCAAACTGTGCAAAACTGAAATGCACCACAGGTATGGATGGATAGTATACTTGATGACACAGAGGTAGGTAGAGCAGTGGCCTTCTGTACCGTACTGCTAAATAGTATATACTGGTGGTCAGCAAACTGTGCAAAACTGAAATGCACCACAGGTATGGATGGATAGTATACTTGACGACACAGAGGTAGGTAGAGCAGTGGACTTCTGTACCGTACAGCTATATAAATAGTTATACTGGTGGTCAGCAAACTGTGCAAAACTGAAATGCACCACAGGTATGGATGGATAGTATACTTGACGACACAGAGGTAGATAGAGCAGTGGACTACTGTACCATACTGCTATATATATAGTTATACTGGTGGTCAGCAAACTGTGCAAAACTGAAATGCACCACAGGTATGGATGGATAGTATACTTAACGATACAGAGGTAGGTAGAGCAGTGGACTACTGTACCGTACTGCTATATATATAGTAATACTGGTGGTCAGCAAACTGTGCAAAACTGAAATGCACCACAGGTATGGATGGATAGTATACTTGATGACACAGAGGTAGGTAGAGCAGTGGCCTTCTGTACCATACTGCTATATAGTATTTACTGGTGGTCAGCAAACTGTGCAAAACTGAAATGCACCACAGGTATGGATGGATAGTATACTTGACGACACAGAGGTAGGTAGAGCAGTGGACTACTGTACCGTACTGCTATATATATATAGTTATACTGGTGGTCAGCAAACTGTGCAAAATTGAAATGCACCACAGGTATGGATGGATAGTATACTTGACGACACAGAGGTAGGTAGAGCAGTGGACTACTGTACCGTACTGCTATATATATATATATATATATATATATAATATATAGTTATACTGGTGGTCAGCAAACTGTGCAAAACTGAAATGCACCACAGGTATGGATGGATAGTATACTTGACGACACAGAGGTAGGTAGAGCAGTGGCCTTCTGTACCGTACTGCTAAATAGTATATACTGGTGGTCAGCAAACTGTGCAAAACTGAAATGCACCACAGGTATGGATGGATAGTATACTTGACGACACAGAGGTAGGTAGAGCAGTGGACTTCTGTACCGTACTGCTATATAAATAGTTATACTGGTGGTCAGCAAACTGTGCAAAACTGAAATGCACCACAGGTATGGATGGATAGTATACTTGACGACACAGAGGTAGGTAGAGCAGTGGACTTCTGTACCGTACTGCTATATAAATAGTTATACTGGTGGTCAGCAAACTGTGCAAAACTGAAATGCACCACAGGTATGGATGGATAGTATACTTGACGACACAGAGGTAGGTAGAGCAGTGGCCTTCTGTACCGTACAGCTATATAGTATATACTGGTGGTCTGCAAACTGTGCAAAACTGAAATGCACCACAGGTATGGATGGATAGTATACTTGACGACACAGAGGTAGGTAGAGCAGTGGACTACTGTACCGTACTGCTATATATATATATAGTTATACTGGTGGTCAGCAAACTGTGCATCCTAGATCTGAATGAATGAAATATTCTTATTAAACACTTTGTACTTTACATAGTTGAATGTGCTGACAACAAAATCACACAAAAATTATCAATGGAAATCAAATTTATTAACCCATGGAGGTCTGGATTTGGAGTCACCCTCAAAATTAAAGTGGAAAAACACACTACAGGCTGATCCTACTTTGATGTAATGTCCTTAAAACAAGTCAAAATGAGGCTCAGTAGTGTGTGTGGACTCCATGTGCCTGTATGACCTCCCTACAACCCACGCAAGTGGCTCAGGTAGTGCAGCTCATCCAGGATGGCACATCAATGCGAGCTGTGGCAAGAAGGTTTGCTGTGTCTGTCAGCGTAGTGTCCAGAGCATGGAGGCGCTACCAGGAGACAGGCCAGTACATCAGGAGATGTGGAGGAGGCCATAGGAGGGCAACAACCCAGCAGCAGGACCGCTACCTCCGCCTTTGTGCAAGGAGGAACAGGAGGAGCACTGCCAGAGCCATGCAAAATGACCTCCAGCAAGCCACAAATGTGCATGTGTCTACTCAAATGATCAGAAACAGACTCCGTGAGGGTGGTATGAGGGCCCGAGGTCCACAGGTGGGGGTTGTGCTTACAGCCCAAAACCGTGCAGGACTTTTGGCATTTGCCAGAGAAAACCAAGATTGGCAAATTCGCCACTGGCGCCCTGTGCTCTTCACAGATGAAAGCAGGTTCTCACTGAGCACATGTGACAGACGTGACAGAGTCTGGAGACGCCAAGGAGAACGTTCTGCTGCCTGCAACATCCTCCAGAATGACCGGTTTGGCAGTGGGTCAGTAATGGTGTGGGGTGGCATTTCTTTGGGGGGCCACACAGCCCTCCATGTGCTCGCCAGAGGTAGCCTGACTGCCATTAGGTACCTCAGAGATCCTCAGACCCCTTGTGAGACCATATGCTGGTGCGGTTGGCCCTGGGTTCCTCCTAATGCAAGACAATGCTAGAACTCATGTGGCTGGAGTGTGTCAGCAGTTCCTGCAAGATGAAGGCATTGATGCTATGGACTGGTCCGGCCGTTCCCCAGACCTGAATCCAATTGAGCACATCTGGAACATCATGTCTCGCTCCATCCACCAATGCCACATTGCACCACAGACTGTCCAGGAGTTGGCGGATGCTTTAGTCCAGGTCTGGGAGGAGATCCCTCAGGAGACCATCCGCCACCTCATCAGGAGCATGCCCAGGCATTTTAGGGAGGTCATACAGGCACGTGGAGGCCACACACACTACTGAGCCTCATTTTGACTTGTTTAAAGGACATCACATCAAAGTTGGATCAGCATGTAGTGTGTTTTTTCACTTTAATTTTGATGGTGACTCCAAATCCAGACCTCCATGGGTTAATAAATTTGATTTCCATTGATAATTTTTGTGTGATTTTGTTGTCAGCACATTCAACTATGTAAAGTACAAAGCATTTAATAAGAATATTTCATTCATTCAGATCTAGGATGTGTTATTTTAGTGTTCCCTTTATTTTTTTGAGCAGTGTATATACTACAATGCAGCACAGATATGGAGCGTTTTTCAGGCAGAGAACGTATAATACTGGTGGTCACTTGTCACTGGTCAGCAAAACTCTGCACTGTCCTCCTACTATATAATACTGCTGGTCCCCAGTCCCCACAATAAAGCAATTAGCACACTGAGCACAGATATTTGCAGCACACTGAGCACAGTCAGATATGGAGCGTTTTTCAGGCAGAGAACGTAGATATTTGCACTTGCAGCACACTGAGCACAGATATTTGCAGCACAATTTGCAGCCCACTGAACATATAAACTGAGAGGACGCCAGCTACGTCCTCTCACGATCATCTCCAATGCACGAGTGAAAAATGGCGGCGACGCGCGGATCCTTATATAGAATACGAATCTCGCGAGAATCCGACCGCGGGATGATGACGTTCGGGCGCGCTCGGGTTAACCGAGCAAGGCTGGAGGATCCGAGTTGCTCGGACCCGTGCAAAAAAAGGTGAAGTTCGGGCGGGTTCGGATCCCAAGGATCCGAACCCGCTCATCACTAGTAAAAATGCAGATCCACATAAAACATATTGAAAAAGCCATATTCACATTATACAATTCAGCTCCTTCATGTGTCACTCCAGCCAGCTCCCCCTTGTGTCAATGTGTCACTCCAGCCAGCACCCTCCTGTGTCACTCCAGCCAGCTCCCTCCTGTATCACTCCAGTCAGGTCCCCCATTACGTCTCTCCTGCCAGCACCCTCCTGTGTCACTCCAGCCAGCACCCTCCTGTATCACTCCAGTCAGGTCCCCCATTACGTCTCTCCTGCTAGCACCCTCCTGTGTCACTCCAGCCAGCACCCTCCTGTATCACTCCAGGCAGCTCCCCCATTATGTCTCTCCTGCCAGGATCCTTCTGTGTCACTCCAGCCAGCTCCCCCTAATATGTCACTACAACCCATTATCTGGCTCCCTCTGTTTTCAGTAGCTGTAGTTCTGCTGTGTGTCTGGTTGGAGTGCACCAGTTTCCAGGATCTGTTGTAGTCAGGTGACTGAGTGTCGGGAGCCACATTTAAATAAAGAAAGAGCCGCATGCGGCTCAAGAGCCACAGGTTGGCCACGGCTGCTCTATCGAGAGACCCTGCAGATCTGAGAACCAATGCCGTCTGGGCCACGCTGGAGCAATTAGAAGCAGTGTTCCTTCTTTTTGCTTGAACTTCCTTATTACCCTGGGCAGGAGTGACACCAGAGGGAATACATACGGCAGCCGAAAGTTCCATGGAATTGCCAGCGCATCCACGAACGCTGCTTGAGGATCCCTTGTCCTTGCTCCGAAGACTGGAACCTTGTTATTGTGTCGAGACGCCATCAGGTTTACATCTGGTAGGCCCCATGTGTCCACTAGGAGTTAAAAGACTTCCGGATGAAGGCTTCACTCTCAGACGTGTACGTCCTGACGACTGAGGAAGTCCGCTTCCCAATTGAGGACTCCCGGAATGAACACTGCCGATATGGCTGGCAGATGGCGCTCCGCCCATAGAAGAATCTTTGACACTTCCACCATTGCCATGCAGCTTTGAGTGCCACCTTGATGATTTATGTGCGCCACCGTGGTGGTGTTGTCCGACTGTACTTGAACAGGCCTGTTCTGTACCAGAGGCAGAGCCAGTTTCTGAGCATGGAACACTGCCCGCAGCTCCAGAATGTTTATCGGAAGGAGAGATTCCTCCCTGGTTCACCCACCCTGAAGAGAGTGTTGCTCCAACACCGCAGACTGGCATCTGTCGTTAGGAGGACCCAGTTGGAGATCCAGAAGGGACGACCCTTGCTCAATCATTGGTCCTGGAGCCACCAGCACAGAGACAGACGAACTTCAGGAGTCAAGGAAATAATGTGAGACCTGATCCGGTGAGGTAGGCCATCCCACTTGGAAAGGATTAACTGCTGCAGAGGGCGAGAATGAAATTGAGAGTACTCTACCATGTCGAAAGCCGACATCATAATGCCTAATACTTGCATTGCCAAGTGTATCGACACATGTGGGCGAGAGAGGAAGCATCTTATCCTGTCCTGAAGTTTCAGGACCTTCTCCAGAGACAAAAACAACCTTTGGTTGTGCGTGTCCAATAACGCCCCCAGGTGCACCATGCTCTGAGCATAGACCAGCGAGGATTTCTTCCAGTTGATGAGCCACCCATGGGCTTGCAGGAATTAGACCGTCAGTTCCAGATGACGGAGGAGAACCTCTGGGGACTTTGCCATGATCAACAAGTAGTCCAGATACGGCAGGATCCTGATACCCTGATGGCGGAGAAGGGCCATCATGATCGCCATGACCTTGGTGAAGATTCGTGGAGCCGTGGTCAGTCCAAAAGGCAAGGCCTGGTATTGATAATGTAGGTTGCCAATAGCAAACCGCAGATATTGCTGATGTGAAATAGCAATAGGTATATGTAGGTAAGCATCATGTTTGTCCAGGGATACCATATAGTCCTTGGGCTCCAAGGCCAGAACAATAGAGCAAAGAGTTTCCATACGGAATTTGGATACCTTCACAAATTTGTTCAAAGACTTGAGGTTGAAAATGGGCCGGGAGGATCCATTCAGCTTCGGAACTAGAAACAGCTTTGAATAGTACCCCCTGCCTCTCTGAGACAGAGGCACCGGCACTATCACTCCTGTGTCCAGGAGGGATTGTACCACCAAATGTAGAGTTTTTGCTTTCAACAGATCCGAAGGGATATTTGTCGAGCAAAACTGGCGAGGGGGACATTTCTTGAAAGAGATGGCGTATCCGTGAGTGACGACTTCCCTTACCCAGACGTCTGAAGTGGTCTGTAACTATACCTGGGTGAACCGCAGAAGCCGGCCTCCCACCCTGGGAAAGCCCTCCCCGTCATGCAGCAGGCTTGTCTGGTTTGGAAGCAGGCTGACGGGCATCCCAGGAACATTTAGGTTTGGGCTTAGAGGTTTTGGAAGTGCGAGCCTGTTTCGGGTATGCCTGACCCATTGCTTTACTTGGACGTCGAAAGGAACGAAAGGTGGTACTCTTAGCCTTCAGAGCCGAAGGATTAGTACTCGGCAGACATGCAGTTTTAGCAGACGCTAAGTCGTGACAACCTTGTTCAGATCTTCCCCAAAAAAGAGGTTTCCCTTAAAAGGTAAAAGGATCACCTCCAAGGTCTTTTTAGAGTCCAGATCCACAGACCGCAACCACAGAATCAGGTGAGCCAGAATGGACGTAGTAGACGCTTTGGCTGCCAGCACACCATCATCAGAGGCTGCCTCCTGAATGTAATGAGAGGCTGTGGTAATATATGAAAGACACTGTCTGGCATTATCAGAAAAATTCAGAGGTAGCTCCACTTCAACTTCTTGAACCCAGGCTTCAATAGCTTTTGCAGCCCAAGAAGCCGCTATAATTGGTCTATGCACTGCACCCGCAAGAGTGTAAATAGACTTCAAACAACCCTCCGCACGCTTATTCGTCGGTTCCTTCAGACAGGTGATGGTAGTGACAGGCCGAGTAGAAGACACCACCAGACGAGCAACATGTGAGTCCACCGGTGGTGGTGTTTCCCAATTTTTACTTAACTCTGCAGCGAAGGGATAACGAGCTAGCATCTTTTTAGATAGGGAGAATTTCTTTCCTGGAGACTCCCAGGATTCCTGACGTATGTCAACTAAATGGTCAGAATGTGGCAAAACTAATTTAGTAACCTTCTGACGTTTGAACTTATCAGGTTTCTTAGACGTATCTGGAAGTTCATGTTCATCATCAATCTGAAGAATCAGTTTTATAGGATCCAAGAGTTCAGGAACATCCACCTGTGTTGTAGATTCCCCATCAGAAGCATTTGTATCAGTGTCTGATAGGTCAGTATATACGCCATCTTCATTGGATGAAGTATCCAAAACATGCGTGTTCTGTGAGGAAGAAATGGCCCGCCTAGATGACCCTTTGGTCCTAGGAGGGTGAGGGTCAGGCTTTTGTTTAACCAAAGTCTGATTTAACTGCTGTAACTGAGTAGACAGAGTATCCACCCATGGATTTACAACAGGGACAATACTGTATGTGATTGTACAGGCACAGGAGGTCCCACAGGGGGCGCAAGTCTTGTTACTAGCGTAGTCAGTAAATTAGAAAAAGCAGCCCAAGGTGGGTCTTGGTATGCCACCGGTGCTGCAGGCTGACCTAAGGGTACAGAACCCCCACTACCTGGACCCTCATCTAGAATATTGTCCTTAGATAAATCCGTGACGTCAGCACTGCATGACGCAGGATCATCCACGGATCTCCTGCCCTGTGACGCAGACATTACTGGAGAATGTAGCCCTAGGGCATAATGGGTGGTATTCATGTGACCGGCGGTCGGGAGACCGACAGTCACATGACCTCCTCCACCATCCCGACCGCTCACTATCCAGATGGTCGGCATGCCGACCAACAGGGACTATTTCCACACGTGGGTGTCCACGACACCCATAGAGTGGGAATAGAACCCGTGGCGACTGCAGGTCACCACGGAGCCCGCAAGGGGCTTGCTGCACTCGCCCCTCCCCGCCGGGATCCCGGCATCGGTATGCTGCCGGGATCCCGGCGTCGGTAAGCTGACCGGCGGTGTCCTGACCGCCGGTCAGCCATACTACACCCGGCGTAACAGTACAACATAGCCAGACACAGTACCTGACAAATAACCCCTGTGGAGTGTGACTGCAAATGCAGATCACAAACAGAGGATTTAAGTGGTATAAAGTGACTGAAATACACAGAGAAAAATACAAAAAACATTATATCCTGTGAAACACTATATATGACCCTGATGCACTTAGCCCCCATCAGGGTACAGAATATAGGGATGTCAATATGTGTGAGATACATGGAATAGGAACCACACTGCAGCTATAGGCACACACAGTCACATGTACAATGTAGAAATTATTACAAACAACAATAAAACTGCACTGGACTAGCAATACAGGTTGAGTATCCCTTATCCAAAATGCTTGGGACCAGAAGTATTTTGGATATGAGATTTTTCCGTATTTTGGAATAACTGCATACTATAATGAGATTTCATGGTGATGGGACCTAAATCCAAGCACAGAATGCATTTATGTTACATATACACCTTATACACACAGCCTGAAGGTCATTTTAGCCAATATTTTTTATAACTTTGTGCATTAAACAAAGTGTGTGTACATTCACACAATTCACTTATGTTTCATATACACCTTATACACACAGTCTGAAGGTCATTTAAGACAATATTTTTAATAACTCTGTGTATTAAACAAAGTTTGAGTACATTGAGCCATCAGAAAACAAAGGTTTCACTATCTCACTCTCACTCAAAAAAGTCCGTATTTCGGAATATTCCGTATTTCGGAATATTTGGATATGGGATACTCAACCTGTACTATGCAAAGCTATGTATGTATGTATAGAGATATAACAATGCACAGTAAATACTGGATGTATATCACAGAATACTTGTACTAAATATTAGAGATGAGCGCCTGAAATTTTTCGGGTTTTGTGTTTTGGTTTTGGGTTCGGTTCCGCGGCCGTGTTTTGGGTTCGAACACGTTTTGGCAAAACCTCACCGAATTTTTTTTGTCGGATTCGGGTGTGTTTTGGATTCGGGTGTTTTTTTCAAAAAACACTAAAAAACAGCTTAAATCATAGAATTTGGGGGTCATTTTGATCCCAAAGTATTATTAACCTCAAAAACCATAATTTACACTCATTTTCAGTCTATTCTGAATACCTCACACCTCACAATATTATTTTTAGTCCTAAAATTTGCACCGAGGTCACTGTGTGAGTAAGATAAGCGACCCTAGTGGCCGACACAAACACCGGGCCCATCTAGGAGTGGCACTGCAGTGTCACGCAGGATGTCCCTTCCAAAAAACCCTCCCCAAACAGCACATGACGCAAAGAAAAAAAGAGGCGCAATGAGGTAGCTGTGTGAGTAAGATTAGCGACCCTAGTGGCCGACACAAACACCGGGCCCATCTAGGAGTGGCACTGCAGTGTCACGCAGGATGTCCCTTCCAAAAAACCCTCCCCAAACAGCACATGACGCAAAGAAAAAAAGAGGCGCAATGAGGTAGCTGACTGTGTGAGTAAGATTAGCGACCCTAGTGGCCGACACAAACACCGGGCCCATCTAGGAGTGGCACTGCAGTGTCACGCAGGATGTCCCTTCCAAAAAACCCTCCCCAATCAGCACATGATGCAAAGAAAAAGAAAAGAAAAAAGAGGTGCAAGATGGAATTGTCCTTGGGCCCTCCCACCCACCCTTATGTTGTATAAACAAAACAGGACATGCACACTTTAACCAACCCATCATTTCAGTGACAGGGTCTGCCACACGACTGTGACTGATATGACGGGTTGGTTTGGACCCCCCCCAAAAAAGAAGCAATTAATCTCTCCTTGCACAAACTGGCTCTACAGAGGCAAGATGTCCACCTCATCTTCACCCTCCGATATATCACCGTGTACATCCCCCTCCTCACAGATTATCAATTCGTCCCCACTGGAATCCACCATCTCAGCTCCCTGTGTACTTTGTGGAGGCAATTGCTGCTGGTCAATGTCTCCGCGGAGGAATTGATTATAATTCATTTTAATGAACATCATCTTCTCCACATTTTCTGGATGTAACCTCGTACGCCGATTGCTGACAAGGTGAGCGGCGGCACTAAACACTCTTTCGGAGTACACACTTGTGGGAGGGCAACTTAGGTAGAATAAAGCCAGTTTGTGCAAGGGCCTCCAAATTGCCTCTTTTTCCTGCCAGTATAAGTACGGACTGTGTGACGTGCCTACTTGGATGCGGTCACTCATATAATCCTCCACCATTCTATCAATGTTGAGAGAATCATATGCAGTGACAGTAGACGACATGTCCGTAATCGTTGTCAGGTCCTTCAGTCCGGACCAGATGTCAGCATCAGCAGTCGCTCCAGACTGCCCTGCATCACCGCCAGCGGGTGGGCTCGGAATTCTGAGCCTTTTCCTCGCACCCCCAGTTGCGGGAGAATGTGAAGGAGGAGATGTTGACAGGTCGCGTTCCGCTTGACTTGACAATTTTGTCACCAGCAGGTCTTTCAACCCCAGCAGACTTGTGTCTGCCGGAAAGAGAGATCCAAGGTAGGCTTTAAATCTAGGATCGAGCACGGTGGCCAAAATGTAGTGCTCTGATTTCAACAGATTGACCACCCGTGAATCCTTGTTAAGCGAATTAAGGGCTGCATCCACAAGTCCCACATGCCTAGCGGAATCGCTCCCTTTTAGCTCCTTCTTCAATGCCTCCAGCTTCTTCTGCAAAAGCCTGATGAGGGGAATGACCTGACTCAGGCTGGCAGTGTCTGAACTGACTTCACGTGTGGCAAGTTCAAAGGGCATCAGAACCTTGCACAACGTTGAAATCATTCTCCACTGCACTTGAGACAGGTGCATTCCACCTCCTATATCGTGCTCAATTGTATAGGCTTGAATGGCCTTTTGCTGCTCCTCCAACCTCTGAAGCATATAGAGGGTTGAATTCCACCTCGTTACCACTTCTTGCTTCAGATGATGGCAGGGCAGGTTCAGTAGTTTTTGGTGGTGCTCCAGTCTTCTGTACGTGGTGCCTGTACGCCGAAAGTGTCCCGCAATTCTTCTGGCCACCGACAGCATCTCTTGCACGCCCCTGTCGTTTTTTAAAAAATTCTGCACCACCAAATTCAAGGTATGTGCAAAACATGGGACGTGCTGGAATTTGCCCATATTTAATGCACACACAATATTGCTGGCGTTGTCCGATGCCACAAATCCACAGGAGAGTCCAATTGGGGTAAGCCATTCCGCGATGATCTTCCTCAGTTGCCGTAAGAGGTTTTCAGCTGTGTGCGTATTCTGGAAAGCGGTGATACAAAGCGTAGCCTGCCTAGGAAAGAGTTGGCGTTTGCGAGATGCTGCTACTGGTGCCGCCGCTGCTGTTCTTGCGGCGGGAGTCCATACATCTACCCAGTGGGCTGTCACAGTCATATAGTCCTGACCCTGCCCTGCTCCACTTGTCCACATGTCCGTGGTTAAGTGGACATTGGGTACAACTGCATTTTTTAGGACACTGGTGAGTCTTTTTCTGACGTCCGTGTACATTCTCGGTATCGCCTGCCTAGAGAAGTGGAACCTAGATGGTATTTGGTAACGGGGACACACTGCCTCAATAAATTGTCTAGTTCCCTGTGAACTAACGGCGGATACCGGACGCACGTCTAACACCAACATAGTTGTCAAGGCCTCAGTTATCCGCTTTGCAGTAGGATGACTGCTGTGATATTTCATCTTCCTCGCAAAGGACTGTTGAACAGTCAATTGCTTACTGGAAGTAGTACAAGTGGGCTTACGACTTCCCCTCTGGGATGACCATCGACTCCCAGCGGCAACAACAGCAGCGCCAGCAGCAGTAGGCGTTACACGCAAGGATGCATCGGAGGAATCCCAGGCAGGAGAGGACTCGTCAGAATTGCCAGTGACATGGCCTGCAGGACTATTGGCATTCCTGGGGAAGGAGGAAATTGACACTGAGGGAGTTGGTGGGGTGGTTTGCGTGAGCTTGGTTACAAGAGGAAGGGATTTACTGGTCAGTGGACTGCTTCCGCTGTCACCCAAAGTTTTTGAACTTGTCACTGACTTATTATGAATGCGCTGCAGGTGACGTATAAGGGAGGATGTTCCGAGGTGGTTAACGTCCTTACCCCTACTTATTACAGCTTGACAAAGGGAACACACGGCTTGACACCTGTTGTCCGCATTTCTGGTGAAATACCTCCACACCGAAGAGCTGATTTTTTTGGTATTTTCACCTGGCATGTCAACGGCCATATTCCTCCCACGGACAACAGGTGTCTCCCCGGGTGCCTGACTTAAACAAACCACCTCACCATCAGAATCCTCCTGGTCAATTTCCTCCCCAGCGCCAGCAACACCCATATCCTCCTCATCCTGGTGTACTTCAACACTGACATCTTCAATCTGACTATCAGGAACTGGACTGCGGGTGCTCCTTCCAGCACTTGCAGGGGGCGTGCAAATGGTGGAAGGCGCATGCTCTTCACGTCCAGTGTTGGGAAGGTCAGGCATCGCAACCGACACAATTGGACTCTCCTTGTGGATTTGGGATTTCGAAGAATGCACAGTTCTTTGCTGTGCTGCTTTTGCCAGCTTGAGTCTTTTCATTTTTCTAGCGAGAGGCTGAGTGCTTCCATCCTCATGTGAAGCTGAACCACTAGCCATGAACATAGGCCAGGGCCTCAGCCGTTCCTTGCCACTCCGTGTGGTAAATGGCATATTGGCAAGTTTACGCTTCTCCTCCGACAATTTTATTTTAGGTTTTGGAGTCCTTTTTTTTCTGATATTTGGTGTTTTGGATTTGACATGCTCTGTACTATGACATTGGGCATCGGCCTTGGCAGACGACGTTGCTGGCATTTCATCGTCTCGGCCATGACTAGTGGCAGCAGCTTCAGCACGAGGTGGAAGTGGATCTTGATCTTTCCCTAATTTTGGAACCTCAACATTTTTGTTCTCCATATTTTAATAGGCACAACTAAAAGGCACCTCAGGTAAACAATGGAGATGGATACTAGTATACAATTATGGACTGCCTGCCGACTGCAGACACAGAGGTAGCCACAGCCGTGAACTACCGTACTGTACTGTGTCTGCAGCTAATATAGACTGGTTGATAAAGAGAAGATGTCTATGTAACTATGTATGTATAAAGAAGACTGAAAAAAATCCACGGTTAGGTGGTATACAATTATGGACGGACTGCCTGCCGAGTGCAGACACAGAGGTAGCCACAGCCGTGAACTACCGTACTGTACTGTGTCTGCAGCTAATATAGACTGGTTGATAAAGAGAAGATGTCTATGTAACTATGTATGTATAAAGAAGAATGAAAAAAAAACACGGTTAGGTGGTATACAATTATGGACGGACTGCCTGCCGAGTGCAGACACAGAGGTAGCCACAGCCGTGAACTACCGTACTGTACTGTGTCTGCAGCTAATATAGACTGGTTGATAAAGAGAAGATGTCTATGTAACTATGTATGTATAAAGAAGAATGAAAAAAATCCACGGTTAGGTGGTATTACAATTATGGACGGACTGCCTGCCGAGTGCAGAGACACAGAGGTAGCCACAGCCGTGAACTACCGTACTGTGTCTGCTGCGACTGGATGATAAATGATATAAAAAATATATATATATCACTACTGCAGCCGGACAGGTATATATTATATATTATATAATGACGGACCTGCTGGACACTGTCTGTCAGCAGAATGAGTTTTATTTTTATAGAATAAAAAAAAAAAAACACACAAGTGAAGTCACACGATGAGTGTTTAACTTTTTCAGGCAATCACAATATAAGTATACTACTAACTATACTGGTGGTCAGTGTGGTCAGGTCACTGGTCAGTCACACTGGCAGTGGCACTCCTGCAGCAAAAGTGTGCACTGTTTAATTTTAATATAATATGTACTCCTGGCTCCTGCTATAACCTATAACTGGCACTGCAGTAGTGCTCCCCAGTCTCCCCCACAATTATAAGCTGTGTGAGCTGAGCAGTCAGACAGATATATAATATATATAGATGATGCAGCACACTGGCCTGAGCCTGAGCAGTGCACACAGATATGGTATGTGACTGACTGAGTCACTGTGTGTATCGCTTTTTTCAGGCAGAGAACGGATATATTAAATAAACTGCACTGTGTGTCTGGTGGTCACTCACTATATAATATATTATGTACTCCTGGCTCCTGCTATAACCTATAACTGGCACTGCAGTAGTGCTCCCCAGTCTCCCCCACAATTATAAGCTGTGTGAGCTGAGCAGTCAGACAGATATATATAATATTATATATAGATAATAGATGATGCAGCACACTGGCCTGAGCCTGAGCAGTGCACACAGATATGGTATGTGACTGACTGAGTCACTGTGTGTATCGCTTTTTTCAGGCAGAGAACGGATATATTAAATAAACTGCACTGTGTGTCTGGTGGTCACTCACTATATAATATATTATGTACTCCTGGCTCCTGCTATAACCTATAACTGGCACTGCAGTAGTGCTCCCCAGTCTCCCCCACAATTATAAGCTGTGTGAGCTGAGCAGTCAGACAGATATATATAATATTATATATAGATAATAGATGATGCAGCACACTGGCCTGAGCCTGAGCAGTGCACACAGATATGGTATGTGTATGTGACTGACTGAGTCACTGTGTGTATCGCTTTTTTCAGGCAGAGAATGGATATATTAAATAAACTGCACTGTGTGTCTGGTGGTCACTCACTATATAATATATTATGTACTCCTGGCTCCTGCTATAACCTATAACTGGCACTGCAGTAGTGCTCCCCAGTCTCCCCCACAATTATAAGCTGTGTGAGCTGAGCAGTCAGACAGATATATATAATATTATATATAGATAATAGATGATGCAGCACACTGGCCTGAGCCTGAGCAGTGCACACAGATATGGTATGTGACTGAGTCACTGTGTGCTGTGTATCGCTTTTTTCAGGCAGAGAACGGATTATAAAGTAAACTGCACTGTCCTCACTAGTAAACTCTCTCCACTCAGTCTCTACACTTCTACAGTAACAGTACTCCTCCTAGTCAGCTCCAGTAAATCTCTCTCAGTCTCTTATAATCTAAATGGAGAGGACGCCAGCCACGTCCTCTCCCTATCAATCTCAATGCACGTGTGAAAATGGCGGCGACGCGCGGCTCCTTATATAGAATCCGAGTCTCGCGATAGAATCCGAGCCTCGCGAGAATCCGACAGCGTCATGATGACGTTCGGGCGCGCTCGGGTTAACCGAGCAAGGCGGGAAGATCCGAGTCGCTCGGACCCGTGAAAAAAAACATGAAGTTCTGGCGGGTTCGGATTCAGAGAAACCGAACCCGCTCATCTCTACTAAATATTCCTGTAGTTATGCACTTGTTCTTAACTAACACTGTCTAAACGACATGTAGAATACTTAAGTGTCCTGTAAATGCACAGCGCTGATGAGGTAGGCGGCTTTATAGAGGAGACAGTGCCCAACAGTCCCAGAATCAGCGCAGCTCTGTGTAATGGCGCCCAAACGCTGACAGGGAGTGAGGGAGAGAGAGAGATGCAGCTCCAGGGTGGTAACATCTGCTGTAGATGGCGCCTGGGGGAGGGGCTACAGGTCAGAGCCTTATCCCCTTTGCTGGACTTCATCACCGGGTACTATGGAGCCTGCACTAAACGGATTTTAGTAAATCCAACCTGTGCTCCTTGCCCTGGTGCAGAGGCGGATTGGTCATAGGGTCTACAGGGAAGATTCCTGGTGGGCCGGGGCACCAATGGGGCCTGTTTTGTTTGAGGACATGTGGTCCTATTTATAGACATAATGAATAAGATGCCAAACAATTTGCATATATGGAAATTTCTTTGCCACTTAGCCTGTGATTGCAGATGATCTAGTGTATGCTCTGTCGCCTGCTTGGCTGACATATAAGATTGAGTGAATAGTGATTGGGATACGGTTGGTGTAATAAGTAAGAAAATATATCTTTCTAAAGAATGATATAGTTTCCTAAATTCTGAAGATGTATCATATAATGTGCTCATAATATTTAATTTCATTTCTTTTTAACTTCCCCCTTGATGCTGGACATGCCCACTATCTGGAAAGTCTTGGGGGGAGGGTGCTGCTGCTATGGCCCATGGCTAGACCTTACACCTCTGGTGCTACCCATGTGGGGCCACTAGTACCAATTTTTCCAGGGCCACTTTTTGTTCCCAATCCGCCCCTGCCCTGGTGGATATAGTGGGGTCCATGCACGGCCACAGTGTCCATGCCTGCGGCATGTTCTATCTCCTGAGTCCGCGACCGGATCGCGATTTCGACGGGTCCCACCTGGGGTACCCTCTTACCTCCTCCCTATCGTGCAGCCACGCGATCTAGGAGAGCAACAGCGGTATGTGTGTCTGATGAGATCGGAGCGCCTCTGCTGTATGTACCCGGCAACCAGGTGGCGGGAGTATACAGTGCCGCTGGGGGAGGTGAGGGAGCCGCAGCACGATATGTCAGCATGACATATAGCACCAAGTGCCTATGCTGTGGCCCTTGAAGTCTTCTTTCTTGTCAGAAAAGTTTTTTTCAGGGCTGCCTAGCGCATCCCTTCCTGTTAGCTGCCTGCACTGCAGGCACCAACTTACAAACTGAGCTCCAGTGCCTGGAGGCGGGGATATAGAGGACGCGGTGCAGTGCATCCTGGGAACAGTCAAAACTTTAGCCTGTGGGTGCCTCGGATCAAGATCCAACTCTACACCCTGATGTTATTCCCTGTGGAATCCAGTGTATCCCGCTGCAGAAAAATCAATATAAGATCATGTCTATACTGCTCTGAACAATTAGCCTGATTTAGAGATGGATCGTACTTACCTATTTTGAATTTCTACTCTTCAGGAGATGCCAGGAGAGAAGAGGCAGGTGGGTGGTGACAGGGTCAGAGCCATGCTAATCACATCATTAGGCCCTATCCCCTCACTGTGAAAATGCGGTGATTGGCTGATATTTGCATAGGTGTGGGGCTAAAATGAAACAATTAGCAAAGAATCACATAACTAGGCCCTATCCCCTCCACAGAGACTGCAGAATCATTGTACAGTACATATCTCCGCATTCTGCCCACTTCACTAGGAAGTCAGCAGAATGCTGGAGGAGTGCCCACTCTTCCAGGGGTGTGGGGAAATACCCAAAAAATGGAGTGGCTTGGGATTGAACCAGTAGGTAAGTATAAGATGGATGCATTTAGCACCACCACTGTATTTTTGTACCAAAGCTGTACTAATGTATGCAAAAGCGTCAGGAGGCATCTTGTTATAAAAGATGCCCACTGCAAGCTTGTGTGATCCGCCGCTGTGTCCAAGGATGCAGAATCGTATCAACTGCGTGACCATCATACATCTGAGTAACCTTTGGGCTACACACAAAGAAAAAAAATGCAGGTTCACTATTCAAACATTACTAATTTGAACTGTAATACATTTTGCAATAAATACAGTTTTTTTCATTATCAAGGCCAGAGTTCTGGGCCTACCCACCAACATCCAGGCAGATCCTTAACATTCTATGGGTTCAAGTCTAAGGCGTGGGACCAGGGGCGACTCTAGAGAGGAGGGGACCCATGTGCAGACTCCCTGTGTGGGCACCCTTCTCTCCCGTAGCTGTCGCGACGCTGCTAGCGCTCTGAGCGCTGTTGACTCTGGCACTGTGCCAGTCTCTAGTGGTCAGTACGCTAGCAGCAGCGTGACGGCTACGCGAGAGGAGGGGGCCCACACACGGTCAGTGATGGACTCCAGAAAGGTAAATATAGGAGAAATGGGTGCAGTGTGTGCGATGTGGGCCCCCGCTGGACTCAGGGGCCCGTGTGCACTGCACATACTGCACCCATTATAGAAACGCCAATGCGTGGGTCACCCCCCAAGCTAGCCCATCCAAACCACCCAAAGCATCACACTAGCTAGGGAGATACCTGGTCAGGTTACCTGGACATTGGTGGGTAGGCCCATAACCCTGGCCAAGATTATGCAAAAAATCTCTATTTATTGCAAAATGTATTACAATTCTAATTAGTAATTTTTCTTTTTACTATAGGTCTCAGCAAGGTAGCACCTCTCATTACTTGTGCAATATAGGGCCGCTTCCTATATTACCCTCGGGTTATTGAGGATGTTCAGGTAAACCACATAGACAGTGAAGCCATGGTATGCTCAAAAAAAAAAAGGGGCCAACTGACCAATTATCCGGCAGCATTTGGGACATTGCAAGTGACATTGCAGCCTCAGTTCAGCACATTCGCATATATCTTCTGCGCATGCACAGACCTCAAAACATCAGAGATGTCCGTAAACATTGGTCTTACATCATACTTACTTACTCTCCCGGAAGCTGCGGGAGGCTCCCATTTTTTGGGGTAGCCCCCCGCACCCCCGGAAGAGTGGGAAGGTCTCCCGCATCCTGCTCGCACCTTAGTGATGCGAGCAGGATGGAGAGATAATCTCCCATTTTCGCGGGTCCGTCGGGTGGGGAAGGGGTTAAAATGATGCAAATTGCGGCATTTTTGCTCCGCCCCCTTCTCGCGGACCAGCGAATCACGGCATTTGCCGATGTGGGGGCGGGGCTTGGTGATGTCACCATCCGCCCCCGCCCCCCGAAGACTACTGCAGCGTCTCCTCTCCGGGCTTCTCCCGGAGAGGAGACATACAATGTAGGCAAGTATGTCTTACATATGTACATCAATGAATTAGGGCCCTCATTCCGAGTTGTTCGCTTGCTAGCTGCTTTTAGCAGCCGTGCAAATGCTAAGCCGCCGCCCTCTGGGAGTGTATCTTAGCTTAGCAGAATTGCGAACGAAAGGATCGCACAGCGGTTACAAAATAATTTTGTGCAGCTTCAGAGTAGCTCCAGACCTACTCCTAACTTGAAATCACTGCAGACTATTTAGTTCCTGTTTTGACGTCACGAACACGCCCTGCGTTCGGCCAGCCAGCCAGTTTTTATCTGGCACGCCTGCATTTTTTCAACACTCCCTGAAAACGGTCAGTTGACACCCAGAAACACCCACTTCCTGTCAATCACTCTGTGGTCAGCACACCTTGTGTGAAACTATATCATTCGTTGTAAGAGTATGACGCGCATGCGCAGAACTGCCGTTTTTTTGCCTGATCGCTGCGCTGCGAACAAAAACAGCTAGCGATCATCTCGGAATGACCCCCCTAGGCCCAAGTTACCTTTTACATATCTATGTGATAGCTACAACACTGTACACTTGACTTGTAAGATATTGCAGAACATGCAAAGAGTTTGAATATCATGAATACATACAGTTTAAATCAGTAAGGTTTCTTTTGCAGTTTAATTTATGCAAAGCAAGCTGTGTTTCGAAGAAACCGTTTCTGTGTTAAAACCATTTCCCTTATTTAACTCATGATGCTGTTCCTTGTTATAGAAAGAGATGGTGTGAACATTCTAATGAGTTCAGCCCATGAGAATTGTGTACAGCCGCACATGTTTGAGCTGTTTTAACAGTAAATTTCTACATAAAGTTGTTGCAAAAAAGATGTGAATTTTTGTCACATGCCTGAGGAATAATGTGTCATGTTCCAAAAGCACAGCATTCCTGTATCTTTCTCACAGGTAACTGCCGAAAATATGATTTTAATTACCTACTGGTAAATCCTTTTCTCGTAGTCCGTAGAGGATGCTGGGGTCCACATTAGTACCATGGGGTATAGATGGGTCCACCAGGAGCCATGGGCACTTTAAAAGTTTAATAGTGTGGGCTGGCTCCTCCCTCTATGCCCCTCCTACCAGACTCTGCCCAAGGAGACTGGCATACTTTGAGAGAAGGAAATACACAGATAGTGGTGAGATTCACACCAGCTCCCATATACAAGGCAAACCAAGCTAACTTGCTTGAAACAACAGTACTTAATCAAGTAACAATGCAGTACTTAACCAAGTAACAAGGCAGTACTGAACCAAGTAACAACTGCAGGAAAACGAAGCGCTGGGCGGGCGCCCAGCATCCTCTATGGACTACGAGAAAAGGATTTACCAGTAGGTCATTAAAATCCTATTTTCTCTTACATCCTAGAGGATGCTGGGGTCCACCTTAGTACCATGGGGATGTACCAAAGCTCCCAGTAGGGGAGGGAGAGTGCGGAGGCTCCTGCAGAACTGATTGACCAAACTTTAGGTCTTAATAGTAAAGTGGGCCTTAACAGATTTTGGACACGGCAAGCCTGCCGTAGAATAAGCATGCTGGATAGTGAACCTGATCCAGCGAGATATCGTCTGCTTAGATGCAGGACACCCAATCTTTTTGGGATTATAAAGGACAAACAGAGCGTCCGACTTTCTGTGACGTGAAGTCCTCTTCACATAAATCTTCAAATCCCTCACAACATCCAAGGACTTTGAGGTAATTGAGGAGTCAGTAGCCACTGGCACCACAATAGGTTGGTTGATATGAAAAGCCGACACAACCTTTGCCTGAAATTGCTGACACGTCTTGAGTTCAGCTCTATCTTCATGGAAAATAAAGTAGGGGCTCTTGCAGGACAACTCCCCCAATTCAGACACATGCCTAGCGGAAGCTAATGCCAACAGTGTGACCGCCTTCCAAGTGAGAAACTTAACCTTAACCTCCTTTACCTCCTGTAAAGGCTCGAACCAATCTGATTGCAGGAATTGCAACACCACGTTAAGATCCCAAGGTGCTGCAGGAGGCACAAATGGAGGCTGGATGTGCAGCACCCCTTTCAAGAAAGTCTGAACCTCAGGGAGGGAAGCCAACTGTTTCTGGAAGAAAATTCACAAGGCTGAAATCTGGACCTTGATGGAGCCCAAACGGAGGCCCACATCCACACCTGCTTGCAGGAAGAGGAGAAACTGCCCAAGTTGAAACTCCACCATAGGAAACTTCTTAGATTCACACCAAGACACATACTTTTTCCAAATGCGATGGTAATGTGTAGACGTTACTCCTTTCCTAGCCTGAATCAGGGTAGGAATAACCTGTTTCGGAATGCCTTTGCGAGCTAAGATCTGGCATTCAACCTCCATGCCGTCAAACGTAGTCGTGGTAAGTCTTGATAAGTGAACGGCCCCTGTTGCAGAAGGTACTCTCGAAGAGGAAGAGGCCTCGGATCTTCCAGCAGTAACTTCAGAAGATCCGCATACCAAGCCCTTCTTGGTCAGTCCGAAGCAATGAGGATCGCCTGAACACCTTGTTCTTTTGACTATTTTGAGAATCCTTGGGATGAATGGAAGTGGAGGGAACACATACACTGACCTGAACACCCACGGAGTTACCATTGCGTCCACTGCCTGTGGCTCCCTCGACCTGGAACAATACCTCCGAAGCTTCTTGTTGAGGCGTGAGGACATCATGTCTATTTGAGGTACGCCCCAAAGACTTGTCACCTCTGCAAACACCTCTGGATGGGGGACCCACTCTCCTGGATAGAGATCATGTCTGCTGAGGTAGTTCGCTTCCCAGTTGTCCACTCCCGGAATGAAGATTGCTGACAGCGTCACTGTGTGTCTTTCCACCCAGAGGATGATTCTTGTTACCTCTGCCATTGCAGCTCTGCTCTCCATTCCACCATGTCGGTTTATGTAGGCCACTGTCGTTACATTGTCCGACTGAACTTGAATGGCCCAATCTTTTCGAAGATGTGCTGCCTGTAGAAGACTGTTGTATATGGCTCTTAGTTCCAGAATGTTAATCAGAAGGCGAGATTCTGGCTTTCAGTGACAGACGTATCCTCTGGTGCATGTGAAGATGAGATCCCGACTATTTATCCAGGAGATCCAGTTGGAAAGACCGGGCATGAAATCTTCCGTACTGTAGAGCCTCGTAGGAGGCAACCATATTCCCCAGAAGGTGAATGCACTGATGAACCGATACTCGGGCTGGCTTCAGGACAACCTTGGACCATTGATTGGATCACCAATGCTTTCTCCACCAATAGAAACACCCTCTTCACTTCCGTGTCGAGAATCATCCCCAGGAAGGACAGTCTTCCTGTCGGCTCCAAATGTGACTATGGAAGATTCAGGATTGAACCATGATCCCGCAGCAGTCGAGTTGTGAGTGCAATGAACAGCAACAACTTCTCCCTGGACGATGCTTTTATCAGAAGGTCGTCCAGATATGGAATTATGTTCACACCCTGCTTGCAGAGCAGAAGCATCATCTCTGCCATTACCTTGGTGAACACCCTCGGTGCCGTGGATAGGCTGAATAGAAGCGCCTGGAGCTGATAGTGACAGTCCAACAGCGCAAACCTGAGATAAGATAAAGGATATACTGGCGCTGGCTGTTGATCCAAATCAAGGGGACAGTAAAACAATTTGAATAAAATATTCAGCAATTTATTACACATATAAAAAATAATATAGATAAAAAGGTATCGTGACTCTCCAACTGTACTAAAAACAGTATCACATGAATAACCACATAAATCAATGGATAAACTGTGATATAGCTTCTGGCTAGGACTCAGTCCTCAGTGTAACCATCAGTTCATTTGTAAGTGTTGATATTACCCGGTCCTTGCAGGTGTTGTCCCCAAGGAATCTTTATTGCAAATGGAGATCCAGATAGCAGCAGGGGAGTAGTCCGGGTCCCAACGAAAAGACAATTAAAAAATCCAATGGAGGCAACAAGTCCAATTGTTACCAGAAATGGGCACTAGTGGGTACAATGCTGGTGGTAAGTGGTTGTGGGTTCAGGCTCTATATTATTTTTTATATGTGTAATAAATTGCTGAATATTTTATTCAAATTGTTTTACTGTCCCCTTGATTTGGATCAACAGCCGGCGCCAGTATATTCTTTATCTTTGGGCTTACATATTTCCAGTGATTGACCTCCCCTATACAGGCTGCCGTTGACCGCGCACTCATAAAATCTATTTTCAAACCTGAGATAAGCCTGGTGTGGTGGCCAAATAGGAATGTGAAGGTATGCATCCTTGTTATCTAAGGATACCAGAAATCCCCCCTCCTCCAGACCTGAGATCACCGCTCTCAGAGATTCCATCTTGAACTTGAATTCCCTCAAATATGGATTTAACGATTTGAGGTTCAATATTGGTCTGACCAAACTGTCCGGCTTCGTCACCACAAAAAGGTTTGAATAGTAACCCTTGTTTTCCAGGTGAGATGGAACTGGAACAATGACATTTGCCTTTTCCAATTTTTGAATGGCTTCTTATAAGATAGCCCTTTCTGTCAGCAAAGCTGGCAAGCCTGATTTGAAAAATCTGTGAGGTGGGAGCTCTTGAAACTCCAGTCTGTACCCCTGAAATACAATATCTTGAACCCAGACCTGACTGAAATTTCGTAGACGTGCTCCCACCTGCCCGACCTCCAGGCTGGGAGGTCCACTGTCATGCTGAGGATTTTGAGGAAACAGAACCCGGCTTCTGTTCCTGGGAACCTGCCAGTGCAGGTTTTCTGGCTTTTCTCCGACCACCTCTGAAGAAGGTGGAAGGGGACTTGGACTTCTTAACCTTTGCAGTCCAAAAGTACTGCATTGTAGACACTGAGAAGGATTTCTTAGGAGTTGGAGTGGCCGAGGGAAGAAAGGTTGACTTACCCGCGGTTGCCATGGAGATCCACGCATTCAAAGCTTCCCCAAATAGAGCCTGACCTGTGAAGGGTAGGTTCTCCACACTCTTCTTGGATTTCACATCCACAGACCATTGAAACAGCCAGAGTCCCCTGCGTGCCGAGACAGCCATGGAAGATGTCCGTGCAGTCAGATTATCAAGGTCCTTCATGGCCTCCACCATGAAACCCGCAGAATCCTGTATGTGACGTAAAAACATTTCAATGTCACTTCTATCCATAGTATCTAAATCCTCTAGTAACGTGCCTGACCACTTTACTATGGCTTTAGAAATCCATGCACAAGCAATAGTGGGCCTAAGCGCCATGCCTGAAGCACAGTATATGGATTTGAGCGTAGTCTCAATCTTGCAGTCTGCCAGCTCTTTCAAAGCGGTAGACCCAGGGACAGGTAAAACCACCTTTTTAGACAATCTAGAAACAGAAGCGTCTAAAATAGGAGGGTTTTCCCACTTTTTCCTATCCTCATCAGGGAAAGGAAAAAGCAACCAGAACTCTCTTTGGGATCTGGAATTTTTTCTCTGGGTTTTCCCAGGATTTTTCAAATAATGCGTTTAATTCCCTAGATGCAGGAAAGGTAAGGGAAACTTTCTTATTGTCTGTAAAGAAAGCCTCCTCGACCTGTTCAGGTACTTTGTCAGTAATGTGTAATACGTCCCGAATGGCCTCAATCATTAGCTGCACCCCTTTAGCAAGGGATGCCTCCCCCCACAGTATGTCCCCATCACCGTCACCCGTATCAGAGTTGGTATCTGTGTCGACTTGCATTACCTGGGCAAGGGCGCGCTTCTTTGGGCATATACTACTAGGGGAGATTGTTGAGGTAGTGGGAGTAGAATACGACAAAACCTCCACAGAGTTCTTTAAAACCTGTGTTTCAGTCTCATAATGAGCTATCCTAGATGAAATCTGGGATATCATACCCTTAATAGAAGCCACCCACTTGGGTTAGGGTTCAGAGGGCTGACACGGTGTATTGCATTCGGGAGTACATGGAATAGACTCTTCTGGAGAGGATACATACTCTGCAGCACAATATACAGAGTCCCTAGACATGGTAATGTGATATATATAGCATACACACACACACACACACACACACACACACACACACACACACACACACAGGAAAATGTCAGACACAGTTTCCCCCAAGAACAGTACCTTCAGAAAGACACAGAGCTATGGAGCCAGCCCACACAGCGCCCCAGTAGACAGTTATGTCTGTGCAACCTTAATAGACTACACAGTAATATGAATAAACACTCTCCCCCCACTTCTATAACCCCCTGGTACCGCACAGGATAGCTGGAGTTATGTGGAGGGTCAGCGCTCCCTGTCAGCGTCTCTGTGGTGTGATGTGCAGGGAGAAAATGGCACTGGTGAGTGCTGGATCCGCTCTGAGGAGAAGTTCCGCTCCCTAAAATGACACATCTTCCAGCACTTCTAGAGATTATACTGGCCTGAGGTAATGGTTGCTAGCAGCAGTACAACGTCCCTGATATCTTCTGTGACCAGTGTAAGGGTGTTTGCGCTGGCCCAGGGCACCCCTCACAGCCCCTCCCACCCTTATGCCACCATTCTCACTGGATCACCACTTGTCGGGGAGCCGGTGTCCAACTCACCACTGACGTCTTCTGGCTGTTAGGGGATGGCGGCATTCTTCGAGAGTGAGCGGTCGCCTCTGGGGCTAGCGATCATCACCCTCAGGAGCTCAGTGTCCTGTCAGTGGAGATAGTGGCCATTAACCTCAGAGAGTTGGACACTACTCCCCCCCTAAGTCCCACGAAGCAGGGAGGCTGTTGCTAGCAGCCTCCCTGTGCCTAACTCTATTAAAAATAATAAAACTAGAAATACTCCTATGGAGCTCCCCTAGCTGTGACCGGCTCTTCCGGGCAAATTTTCTAAACTGAGTGTGGTAGGAGGGGCAAATGGCTCCTGGTGGACCCGTCTATACCCCATGGTACTCATGTGGACCCCAGCATCCTCTAGGACGTAAGAGAAAAACGGCATGCTTTGAATGTTGGCCACATAGGAAACAAGCATACATAGATTTGGTGAGATTACAATGGTGATATGCCCCAGTTTCTGTCAATCACACAATTTGATGCAGTTTCATTGGTAGTACTGTAATATCTATCTCAGGATTAATATGACCCCTGCTCCACAATCACATGGTTACACAGAAAGGGAGACTTGAAGCAGTATGGTGTCAACCCTACATGGTACTGAAACTGTTTTGTCTCTATTGGCTGGCAAAGGCTCAGACCTGATACAACTCCCACATTCATATTATAGCAGAGGATATGAGAATACATCTTAGCCATTTCCAGGTGCAAAATGGTTTAAATAAATGAATCCTCATAGGTAGTGCTCCATTTTTTACTATTTTAAATAAGCATAGATATACTTTCTAGTTTTTTCATTTATACAGTATGCTATCCTGTATTCTTCTTGCATTGTTTCAAATGACCATATTTATCCTCATAGGACTCAACAGGCCCTTATTTAAGCACCTTCTGAGATATTTTCTTTTCCACCACTGAATAGAATGCAGATCAGATGAATGGAGCAAAATCATTTATTTTGACATACTGTACAGTCACAACGTCTTTATAAATTGCTTCACAATCTGTGGTGAGCCTATTTGACTTAAAATTAATAAACTATGTAGTATGGACAAATTGCTAGCCATAAAAATGGACTACAAGCAGGATTGAACTGGCCCACAGGTATACAGGAGAACTCCTTGGGGAGCTCTACTGCCTGAGCCATCACCTCCTCTAGGGGTCAGTAACTTGGTGGAGCTGGATCATGGATGAACTTGGGTGCTTGGTTTGTTTCTACAGAAGCTACACCAAGATTGGCTTTCCTGCCAATCAAAGTGGGGTGAACTGACATACCTCTGTCAACTCCTTTATAAAGAAACTCAGTTCTTTGCATGTCCTCTCTGTTTGGCCAAGTCCATCTGTGGTGGCTTGCTACACCCTGTCTGGCAGATTCCACACACCCTAAGCTTAAGCCCATAGCATTGCATTTCCTGGTGGGCTCTTCATGCCCCAGTCCAACACTGACTACAAGTTAATGTTATTCCCCAATTTAAAGCCTGTACAATATAGTTTTATTTAATTACTGCCTGCCAATAATTTTTACAACTACTGTCTAATGTATGCTGCTCTATGACTGAGTCTGACACACCTGCGTCCATATCTGCATCTTTTACAACTGTAGCATCTGCAACTTTATGCTAATGCCAATTTAAGGCCCTTTCCTGATGTACAGCCATGCATCCAAATATGCAAGGACTAAGCCCCTCTGTTGTAGGCCCCTCTTGTATACCCTCTTGTAGGTCATAGCCATGACCCCAAGATGGCACAGCTTCTCTCCTCTTGGCCCACAGCTTTGGTTGAGGGCCTCCAGTGGGACATGACCATGCTTTCAAAATACAGGTTTCCAAATGATCTCTTGGCTTACTGACTGACAATATATGCATATAAATGAAAAAGGGGAATATAGTGTATATATACCTTGCATCTATATGTCATACAGACGAGAATTCCAATGTGACTGAGATGCCCAGAGAGATACAACATACCATCTTTTCTTATACTTTGCATCTTATTCGCATTGCAGGTACAAGGAAACACCACTAAAAGTGTACTACAGATGCTAGGCTGCAACTTTAACCACACAGGAATTAGTTTTAAACACATACAAAGTCACAGAAGTAGCACGGTGGAACTTGGCATAAGCAAAAGCTGTGTCTGCTGCATCATAGCACTTTGTATACAGATTCAGACTCAGTCACTCACAGATATACAAATGTCATACATCAAATTAATCAATGTAATCTATCAATGTAGTGTTGTTGCTCCCAGTTGTTTTGTTTACGTGAATAAGATGCACAGTTTAAGCGCGAAAGATGGTTGGTGCGGTTGAATGTCTGGTACCTGGTGCATTGAGAGGCGCTGTTTGGCGCAATTTTTGCAAGACTGTATGAGGGCATATATGTATTTGGTATGTGAGTAGGTGCATTTGATTGCTTAAAATTGTTCTGCGCTTACTGTAGATATTTTTTTCTTTATTTGGTTCATCAGTTATCCCATTGCCTTAAGCTTTTAGAACATAATTTTGATGCCAATCTACTGTAGTCCAAAAATATTTTAAAAATGGAAGAGGTTCAATTTGCACATATTAGCACTTAGCCTTTACCACTTTTACCATCATTAACAACAGCTACTAACTGGAAGGCACAGGGCAAATAACAATGTCAATTGAAAAAAGTCTATTGCAGAAAAGAAAAAAAAAAACATTTATACCACTGTAGATACTAAGCAATTACAAACCTGGAGTTAATGATTAAGTCCTAATGTAGAGTAGACCACGTGGTTATAACAATTTAGTTTTGTTTGATAAGAAATGACCCACTTCTATCATCAAAACAATAGCCTAATTTCTCTAATGTCATGTGTATATAAGAATTCAGAACTCTCTTTGGGATCTGGAATTTTTTCTCTGGGTTTTCCCAGGATTTTTCAAATAATGCGTTTAATTCCCTAGATGCAGGAAAGGTAAGGGAAACTTTCTTATTGTCTGTAAAGAAAGCCTCCTCGACCTGTTCAGGTACTTTGTCAGTAATGTGTAATACGTCCCGAATGGCCTCAATCATTAGCTGCACCCCTTTAGCAAGGGATGCCTCCCCCCACAGTATGTCCCCATCACCGTCACCCGTATCAGAGTTGGTATCTGTGTCGACTTGCATTACCTGGGCAAGGGCGCGCTTCTTTGGGCATATACTAGGGGAGATTGTTGAGGTAGTGGGAGTAGAATACGACAAAACCTCCACAGAGTTCTTTAAAACCTGTGTTTCAGTCTCATAATGAGCTATCCTAGATGAAATCTGGGATATCATACCCTTAATAGAAGCCACCCACTTGGGTTCGGGTTCAGAGGGCTGACACGGTGTATTGCATTCCCGAGTACATGGAATAGACTCTTCTGGAGAAGATACATACTCTGCAGCACAAGATACAGAGTCCCTAGACATGGTAATGTGATATATATAGCATATACATACACACACACACAGGAAAATGTCAGACACAGTTTCCCCCAAGAGCAGTACCTTCAGAGAGACACAGAGCTATGGAGCCAGCCCCCACAGCGCTCCAGTAGACAGTTATGTCTGTGCAACCTTAATAGACTACACAGTAATATGAATAAACACTCTCCCCCCACTTCTATAACCCCCTGGTACCGCACAGGATAGCTGGAGTTATGTGGAGGGTCAGCGCTCCCTGTCAGCGTCTCTGTAGTGTGATGTGCAGGGAGAAAATGGCACTGGTGAGTGCTGGATCCGCTCTGAGGAGAAGTTCCGCTCCCTAAAATGACACATCTTCCAGCACTTCTAGAGATTATACTGGCCTGAGGTAATGGTTGCTAGCAGCAGTCCAGCGTACCTGATATCTTCTGTGACCAGTGTAAGGGTGTTTGCGCTGGCCCAAGGCGCCCCTCACAGCCCCTGCCACCCTTATGCCGCCATTCTCACTGGATCACCACTTGTCGGGGCGCCGGTGTCCAACTCACCACTGACGTCTTCTGGCTGTTAGGGGATGGCGGCATGCTTCGGGAGTGAGCGGTCGCCTCTGGGGCTAGCGATCATCACCCTCAGGAGCTCAGTGTCCTGTCAGTGGAGATAGTGGCCATTAACCTCAGAGGGTTGGACACTACTCCCCCCTAAGTCCCACGAAGCAGGGAGGCTGTTGCTAGCAGCCTCCCTGTGCCTAACTCTATTAAAAATAATAAAACTAGAAAAACTCCTATGGAGCTCCCCTAGCTGTGACCGGCTCTTCCGGGCAAATTTTCTAAACTGAGTGTGGTAGGAGGGGCAAATGGCTCCTGGTGGACCCGTCTATACCCCATGGTACTCATGTGGACCCCAGCATCCTCTAGGACGTAAGCGAAAAACTGCATGCTTTGAATGTTGGCCACATAGGAAACAAGCATACATAGATTTGGTGAGAATAAAAATGGTGATATGCCCCAGTTTCTGTCAATCACACAATTTTGATGCAGTTTCATTGGTAGTACTGTAATATCTATCTCAGGATTCATATGACCCCTGCTCCACAATCACATGGTTATACAGAAAGGGAGACTTGAAGCAGTGTGGTGTGTCAACCCTACATGGTACTGAAACTGTTTTGTCTCTATTGGCTGGCAAAGGCTCAGACCTGATACAACTCCCACATTCATATTATAGCAGAGGATATGAGAATACATCTTAGCCTTTTCCAGGTGCAAAATGGTTTAAATAAATGAATCCTCATAGGTAGTGCTCCATTTTTTACTATTTTAAATAAGCATAGATATACTTTCTAGTTTTTTCATTTATACAGTATGCTATCCTGTATTCTTCTTGCATTGTTTCAAATGACCATATTTATCCTCATAGGACTCAACAGGCCCTTATTTAAGCACCTTCTGAGATATTTTCTTTTCCACCACTGAATAGAATGCAGATCAGATGAATGGAGCAAAACCATTTATTTTGACATACTGTACAGTCACAACGTCTTTATAAATTACTTCACAATCTGTGGTGAGCCTATTTGACTTAAAATTAATAAACTATGTAGTATGGACAAATTGCTAGCCATAAAAATGGACTACAAGCAGGATTGAACTGGCCCACAGGTATACAGGAGAACTCCTTGGGGAGCTCTACTGCCTGAGCCATCACCTCCTCTAGGGGTCAGTAACTTGGTGGAGCTGGATCATGTATGAACTTGGGTGCTTGGTTTGTTTCTACAGAAGCTACACCAAGATTGGCTTTCCTGCCAATCAAAGTGGGGTGAACTGACATACCTCTGTCAACTCCTTTATAAAGAAACTCAGTTCTTTGCATGTCCTCTCTGTTTGGCCAAGTCCATCTGTGGTGGCTTGCTACACCCTGTCTGGCAGATTCCACACACCCTAAGCTTAAGCCCATAGCATTGCATTTCCTGGTGGGCTCTTCATGCCCCAGTCCAACACTGACTACAAGTTAATGTTATTCCCCAACTTAAAGCCTGTACAATATAGTTTTATTTAATTACTGCCTGCCAATAATTTTTACAACTACTGTCTAATGTATGCTGCTCTATGACTGAGTCTGACACACCTGCGTCCATATCTGCATCTTTTACAACTGTAGCATCTGCAACTTTATGCTAATGCCAATTTAAGGCCCTTTCCTGATGTGCAGCCATGCATCCAAATATGCAAAGAATAAGCCCCTCTGTTGTAGGCCCTCTTGTATACCCTCTTGTAGGTCATAGCCATGACCCCAAGATGGCACAGCTTCTCTCCTCTTGGCCCACAGCTTTGGTTGAGGGCCTCCAGTGGGACATGACCATGCTTTCAAAATACAGGTTTCCAAATGATCTCTTGGCTTACTGACTGACAATATATGCATATAAATGAAAAAGGGGAATATAGTGTATATATACCTTGCATCTATATGTCATACAGACGAGAATTCCAATGTGACTGAGATGCCCAGAGAGATACAACATACCATCTTTTCTTATACTTTGCATCTTATTCGCATTGCAGGTACAAGGAAACACCACTAAAAGTGTACTACAGATGCTAGGCTGCAACTTTAACCACACAGGAATTAGTTTTAAACACATACAAAGTCACAGAAGTAGCACGGTGGAACTTGGCATAAGCAAAAGCTGTGTCTGCTGCATCATAGCACTTTGTATACAGATTCAGACACAGTCACTCACAGATATACAAATGTCATACATCAAATTAATCAATGTAATCTATCAATGTAGTGTTGTTGCTCCCAGTTGTTTTGTTTACGTGAATAAGATGCACAGTTTAAGCGCGAAAGATGGTTGGTGCGGTTGAATGTCTGGTACCTGGTGCATTGAGAGGCGCTGTTTGGCGCAATTTTTGCAAGACTGTATGAGGGCATATATGTATTTGGTATGTGAGTAGGTGCATTTGATTGCTTAAAATTGTTCTGCGCTTACTGTAGATATTTTTTTCTTTATTTGGTTCATCAGTTATCCCATTGCCTTAAGCTTTTAGAACATAATTTTGATGCCAATCTACTGTAGTCCAAAAATATTTTAAAAATGGAAGAGGTTCAATTTGCACATATTAGCACTTAGCCTTTACCACTTTTACCATCATTAACAACAGCTACTAACTGGAAGGCACAGGGCAAATAACAATGTCAATTGAAAAAAGTCTATTGCAGAAAAGAAAAAAAAAACATTTATACCACTGTAGATACTAAGCAATTACAAACCTGGAGTTAATGATTAAGTCCTAATGTAGAGTAGACCACGTGGTTATAACAATTTAGTTTTGTTTGATAAGAAATGACCCACTTCTATCATCAAAACAATGGCCTAATTTCTCTAATGTCATGTGTATATAAGAATTCAGAACTCTCTTTGGGATCTGGAATTTTTTCTCTGGGTTTTCCCAGGATTTTTCAAATAATGCGTTTAATTCCCTAGATGCAGGAAAGGTAAGGGAAACTTTCTTATTGTCTGTAAAGAAAGCCTCCTCGATCTGTTCAGGTACTTTGTCAGTAATGTGTAATACATCCCGAATGGCCTCAATCATTAGCTGCACCCCTTTAGCAAGGGATGCCTCCCCCCACAGTATGTCCCCTTCACCGTCACCCGTATCAGAGTTGGTATCTGTGTCGACTTGCATTACCTGGGCAAGGGCGCGCTTCTTTGGGCATATACTAGGGGAGATTGTTGAGGTAGTGGGAGTAGAATACGACAAAACCTCCACAGAGTTCTTTAAAACCTGTGTTTCAGTCTCATAATGAGCTATCCTAGATGAAATCTGGGATATCATACCCTTCATAGAAGCCACCCACTTGGGTTCGGGTTCAGAGGGCTGACACGGTGTATTGCATTCCCGAGTACATGGAATAGACTCTTCTGGAGAAGATACATACTCTGCAGCACAAGATACAGAGTCCCTAGACATGGTAATGTGATATATATATAGCATATACATACACACACACACAGGAAAATGTCAGACACAGTTTCCCCCAAGAGCAGTACCTTCAGAGAGACACAGAGCTATGGAGCCAGCCCCCACAGCGCTCCAGTAGACAGTTATGTCTGTGCAACCTTAATAGACTACACAGTAATATGAATAAACACTCTCCCCCCACTTCTATAACCCCCTGGTACCGCACAGGATAGCTGGAGTTATGTGGAGGGTCAGCGCTCCCTGTCAGCGTCTCTGTAGTGTGATGTGCAGGGAGAAAATGGCACTGGTGAGTGCTGGATCCGCTCTGAGGAGAAGTTCCGCTCCCTAAAATGACACATCTTCCAGCACTTCTAGAGATTATACTGGCCTGAGGTAATGGTTGCTAGCAGCAGTCCAGCGTACCTGATATCTTCTGTGACCAGTGTAAGGGTGTTTGCGCTGGCCCAGGGCGCCCCTCACAGCCCCTGCCACCCTTATGCCGCCATTCTCACTGGATCACCACTTGTCGGGGCGCCGGTGTCCAACTCACCACTGACGTCTTCTGGCTGTTAGGGGATGGCGGCATGCTTCGGGAGTGAGCGGTCGCCTCTGGGGCTAGCGATCATCACCCTCAGGAGCTCAGTGTCCTGTCAGTGGAGATAGTGGCCATTAACCTCAGAGGGTTGGACACTACTCCCCCCTAAGTCCCACGAAGCAGAGAGGCTGTTGCTAGCAGCCTCCCTGTGCCTAACTCTATTAAAAATAATAAAACTAGAAAAACTCCTATGGAGCTCCCCTAGCTGTGACCGGCTCTTCCGGGCAAATTTTCTAAACTGAGTGTGGTAGGAGGGGCAAATGGCTCCTGGTGGACCCGTCTATACCCCATGGTACTCATGTGGACCCCAGCATCCTCTAGGACGTAAGCGAAAAACTGCATGCTTTGAATGTTGGCCACATAGGAAACAAGCATACATAGATTTGGTGAGAATAAAAATGGTGATATGCCCCAGTTTCTGTCAATCACACAATTTTGATGCAGTTTCATTGGTAGTACTGTAATATCTATCTCAGGATTCATATGACCCCTGCTCCACAATCACATGGTTATACAGAAAGGGAGACTTGAAGCAGTGTGGTGTCAACCCTACATGGTACTGAAACTGTTTTGTCTCTATTGGCTGGCAAAGGCTCAGACCTGATACAACTCCCACATTCATATTATAGCAGAGGATATGAGAATACATCTTAGCCATTTCCAGGTGCAAAATGGTTTAAATAAATGAATCCTCATAGGTAGTGCTCCATTTTTTACTATTTTAAATGAGCATAGATATACTTTCTAGTTTTTTCATTTATACAGTATGCTATTCTGTATTCTTCTTGCATTGTTTCAAATGACCATATTTATCCTCATAGGACTCAACAGGCCCTTATTTAAGCACCTTCTGAGATATTTTCTTTTCCACCACTGAATAGAATGCAGATCAGATGAATGGAGCAAAATCATTTATTTTGACATACTGTACAGTCACAACGTCTTTATAAATTACTTCACAATCTGTGGTGAGCCTATTTGACTTAAAATTAATAAACTATGTAGTATGGACAAATTGCTAGCCATAAAAATGGACTACAAGCAGGATTGAACTGGCCCACAGGTATACAGGAGAACTCCTTGGGGAGCTCTACTGCCTGAGCCATCACCTCCTCTTGGGGTCAGTAACTTGGTGGAGCTGGATCATGTATGAACTTGGGTGCTTGGTTTGTTTCTACAGAAGCTACACCAAGATTGGCTTTCCTGCCAATCAAAGTGGGGTGAACTGACATACCTCTGTCAACTCCTTTATAAAGAAACTCAGTTCTTTGCATGTCCTCTCTGTTTGGCCAAGTCCATCTGTGGTGGCTTGCTACACCCTGTCTGGCAGATTCCACACACCCTAAGCTTAAGCCCATAGCATTGCATTTCCTGGTGGGCTCTTCATGCCCCAGTCCAACACTGACTACAAGTTAATGTTATTCCCCAACTTAAAGCCTGTACAATATAGTTTTATTTAATTACTGCCTGCCAATAATTTTTACAACTACTGTCTAATGTATGCTGCTCTATGACTGAGTCTGACACACCTGCGTCCATATCTGCATCTTTTACAACTGTAGCATCTGCAACTTTATGCTAATGCCAATTTAAGGCCCTTTCCTGATGTACAGCCATGCATCCAAATATGCAAGGACTAAGCCCCTCTGTTGTAGGCCCCTCTTGTATACCCTCTTGTAGGTCATAGCCATGACCCCAAGATGGCACAGCTTCTCTCCTCTTGGCCCACAGCTTTGGTTGAGGGCCTCCAGTGGGACATGACCATGCTTTCAAAATACAGGTTTCCAAATGATCTCTTGGCTTACTGACTGACAATATATGCATATAAATGAAAAAGGGGAATATAGTGTATATATACCTTGCATCTATATGTCATACAGACGAGAATTCCAATGTGACTGAGATGCCCAGAGAGATACAACATACCATCTTTTCTTATACTTTGCATCTTATTCGCATTGCAGGTACAAGGAAACACCACTAAAAGTGTACTACAGATGCTAGGCTGCAACTTTAACCACACAGGAATTAGTTTTAAACACATACAAAGTCACAGAAGTAGCACGGTGGAACTTGGCATAAGCAAAAGCTGTGTCTGCTGCATCATAGCACTTTGTATACAGATTCAGACTCAGTCACTCACAGATATACAAATGTCATACATCAAATTAATCAACGTAATCTATCAATGTAGTGTTGTTGCTCCCAGTTGTTTTGTTTACGTGAATAAGATGCACAGTTTAAGCGCGAAAGATGGTTGGTGCGGTTGAATGTCTGGTACCTGGTGCATTGAGAGGCGCTGTTTGGCGCAATTTTTGCAAGACTGTATGAGGGCATATATGTATTTGGTATGTGAGTAGGTGCATTTGATTGCTTAAAATTGTTCTGCGCTTACTGTAGATATTTTTTTCTTTATTTGGTTCATCAGTTATCCCATTGCCTTAAGCTTTTAGAACATAATTTTGATGCCAATCTACTGTAGTCCAAAAATATTTTAAAAATGGAAGAGGTTCAATTTGCACATATTAGCACTTAGCCTTTACCACTTTTACCATCATCAACAACAGCTACTAACTGGAAGGCACAGGGCAAATAACAATGTCAATTGAAAAAAGTCTATTGCAGAAAAGAAAAAAAAAACATTTATACCACTGTAGATACTAAGCAATTACAAACCTGGAGTTAATGATTAAGTCCTAATGTAGAGTAGACCACGTGGTTATAACAATTTAGTTTTGTTTGATAAGAAATGACCCACTGCTATCATCAAAACAATAGCCTAATTTCTCTAATGTCATGTGTATATAAGAATTCAGAACTCTCTTTGGGATCTGGAATTTTTTCTCTGGGTTTTCCCAGGATTTTTCAAATAATGCGTTTAATTCCCTAGATGCAGGAAAGGTAAGGGAAACTTTCTTATTGTCTGTAAAGAAAGCCTCCTCGACCTGTTCAGGTACTTTGTCAGTAATGTGTAATACGTCCCGAATGGCCTCAATCATTAGCTGCACCCCTTTAGCAAGGGATGCCTCCCCCCACAGTATGTCCCCATCACCGTCACCCGTATCAGAGTTGGTATCTGTGTCGACTTGCATTACCTGGGCAAGGGCGCGCTTCTTTGGGCATATACTAGGGGAGATTGTTGAGGTAGTGGGAGTAGAATACGACAAAACCTCCACAGAGTTCTTTAAAACCTGTGTTTCAGTCTCATAATGAGCTATCCTAGATGAAATCTGGGATATCATACCCTTAATAGAAGCCACCCACTTGGGTTCGGGTTCAGAGGGCTGACACGGTGTATTGCATTCCCGAGTACATGGAATAGACTCTTCTGGAGAAGATACATACTCTGCAGCACAAGATACAGAGTCCCTAGACATGGTAATGTGATATATATAGCATATACACACACACACAGGAAAATGTCAGACACAGTTTCCCCCAAGAACAGTACCTTCAGAGAGACACAGAGCTATGGAGCCAGCCCCCACAGCGCTCCAGTAGACAGTTATGTCTGTGCAACCTTAATAGACTACACAGTAATATGAATAAACACTCTCCCCCCACTTCTATAACCCCCTGGTACCGCACAGGATAGCTGGAGTTATGTGGAGGGTCAGCGCTCCCTGTCAGCGTCTCTGTAGTGTGATGTGCAGGGAGAAAATGACACTGGTGAGTGCTGGATCCGCTCTGAGGAGAAGTTCCGCTCCCTAAAATGACACATCTTCCAGCACTTCTAGAGATTATACTGGCCTGAGGTAATGGTTGCTAGCAGCAGTACAGCGTCCCTGATATCTTCTGTGACCAGTGTAAGGGTGTTTGCGCTGGCCCAGGGCGCCCCTCACAGCCCCTGCCACCCTTATGCCACCATTCTCACTGGATCACCACTTGTCGGGGCGCCGGTGTCCAACTCACCACTGACGTCTTCTGGCTGTTAGGGGATGGCGGCATGCTTCGGGAGTGAGCGGTCGCCTCTGGGGCTAGCGATCATCACCCTCAGGAGCTCAGTGTCCTGTCAGTGGAGATAGTGGCCATTAACCTCAGAGGGTTGGACACTACTCCCCCCTAAGTCCCACGAAGCAGGGAGGCTGTTGCTAGCAGCCTCCCTGTGCCTAACTCTATTAAAAATAATAAAACTAGAAAAACTCCTATGGAGCTCCCCTAGCTGTGACCGGCTCTTCCGGGCAAATTTTCTAAACTGAGTGTGGTAGGAGGGGCAAATGGCTCCTGGTGGACCCGTCTATACCCCATGGTACTCATGTGGACCCCAGCATCCTCTAGGACGTAAGCGAAAAACTGCATGCTTTGAATGTTGGCCACAGAGGAAACAAGCATACATAGATTTGGTGAGAATAAAAATGGTGATATGCCCCAGTTTCTGTCAATCACACAATTTTGATGCAGTTTCATTGGTAGTACTGTAATATCTATCTCAGGATTCATATGACCCCTGCTCCACAATCACATGGTTATATAGAAAGGGAGACTTGAAGCAGTGTGGTGTCAACCCTACATGGTACTGAAACTGTTTTGTCTCTATTGGCTGGCAAAGGCTCAGACCTGATACAACTCCCACATTCATATTATAGCAGAGGATATGAGAATACATCTTAGCCATTTCCAGGTGCAAAATGGTTTAAATAAATGAATCCTCATAGGTAGTGCTCCATTTTTTACTATTTTAAATGAGCATAGATATACTTTCTAGTTTTTTCATTTATACAGTATGCTATTCTGTATTCTTCTTGCATTGTTTCAAATGACCATATTTATCCTCATAGGACTCAACAGGCCCTTATTTAAGCACCTTCTGAGATATTTTCTTTTCCACCACTGAATAGAATGCAGATCAGATGAATGGAGCAAAATCATTTATTTTGACATACTGTACAGTCACAACGTCTTTATAAATTACTTCACAATCTGTGGTGAGCCTATTTGACTTAAAATTAATAAACTATGTAGTATGGACAAATTGCTAGCCATAAAAATGGACTACAAGCAGGATTGAACTGGCCCACAGGTATACAGGAGAACTCCTTGGGGAGCTCTACTGCCTGAGCCATCACCTCCTCTTGGGGTCAGTAACTTGGTGGAGCTGGATCATGTATGAACTTGGGTGCTTGGTTTGTTTCTACAGAAGCTACACCAAGATTGGCTTTCCTGCCAATCAAAGTGGGGTGAACTGACATACCTCTGTCAACTCCTTTATAAAGAAACTCAGTTCTTTGCATGTCCTCTCTGTTTGGCCAAGTCCATCTGTGGTGGCTTGCTACACCCTGTCTGGCAGATTCCACACACCCTAAGCTTAAGCCCATAGCATTGCATTTCCTGGTGGGCTCTTCATGCCCCAGTCCAACACTGACTACAAGTTAATGTTATTCCCCAACTTAAAGCCTGTACAATATAGTTTTATTTAATTACTGCCTGCCAATAATTTTTACAACTACTGTCTAATGTATGCTGCTCTATGACTGAGTCTGACACACCTGCGTCCATATCTGCATCTTTTACAACTGTAGCATCTGCAACTTTATGCTAATGCCAATTTAAGGCCCTTTCCTGATGTACAGCCATGCATCCAAATATGCAAGGACTAAGCCCCTCTGTTGTAGGCCCCTCTTGTATACCCTCTTGTAGGTCATAGCCATGACCCCAAGATGGCACAGCTTCTCTCCTCTTGGCCCACAGCTTTGGTTGAGGGCCTCCAGTGGGACATGACCATGCTTTCAAAATACAGGTTTCCAAATGATCTCTTGGCTTACTGACTGACAATATATGCATATAAATGAAAAAGGGGAATATAGTGTATATATACCTTGCATCTATATGTCATACAGACGAGAATTCCAATGTGACTGAGATGCCCAGAGAGATACAACATACCATCTTTTCTTATACTTTGCATCTTATTCGCATTGCAGGTACAAGGAAACACCACTAAAAGTGTACTACAGATGCTAGGCTGCAACTTTAACCACACAGGAATTAGTTTTAAACACATACAAAGTCACAGAAGTAGCACGGTGGAACTTGGCATAAGCAAAAGCTGTGTCTGCTGCATCATAGCACTTTGTATACAGATTCAGACTCAGTCACTCACAGATATACAAATGTCATACATCAAATTAATCAACGTAATCTATCAATGTAGTGTTGTTGCTCCCAGTTGTTTTGTTTACGTGAATAAGATGCACAGTTTAAGCGCGAAAGATGGTTGGTGCGGTTGAATGTCTGGTACCTGGTGCATTGAGAGGCGCTGTTTGGCGCAATTTTTGCAAGACTGTATGAGGGCATATATGTATTTGGTATGTGAGTAGGTGCATTTGATTGCTTAAAATTGTTCTGCGCTTACTGTAGATATTTTTTTCTTTATTTGGTTCATCAGTTATCCCATTGCCTTAAGCTTTTAGAACATAATTTTGATGCCAATCTACTGTAGTCCAAAAATATTTTAAAAATGGAAGAGGTTCAATTTGCACATATTAGCACTTAGCCTTTACCACTTTTACCATCATCAACAACAGCTACTAACTGGAAGGCACAGGGCAAATAACAATGTCAATTGAAAAAAGTCTATTGCAGAAAAGAAAAAAAAAACATTTATACCACTGTAGATACTAAGCAATTACAAACCTGGAGTTAATGATTAAGTCCTAATGTAGAGTAGACCACGTGGTTATAACAATTTAGTTTTGTTTGATAAGAAATGACCCACTGCTATCATCAAAACAATAGCCTAATTTCTCTAATGTCATGTGTATATAAGAATTCAGAACTCTCTTTGGGATCTGGAATTTTTTCTCTGGGTTTTCCCAGGATTTTTCAAATAATGCGTTTAATTCCCTAGATGCAGGAAAGGTAAGGGAAACTTTCTTATTGTCTGTAAAGAAAGCCTCCTCGACCTGTTCAGGTACTTTGTCAGTAATGTGTAATACGTCCCGAATGGCCTCAATCATTAGCTGCACCCCTTTAGCAAGGGATGCCTCCCCCCACAGTATGTCCCCATCACCGTCACCCGTATCAGAGTTGGTATCTGTGTCGACTTGCATTACCTGGGCAAGGGCGCGCTTCTTTGGGCATATACTAGGGGAGATTGTTGAGGTAGTGGGAGTAGAATACGACAAAACCTCCACAGAGTTCTTTAAAACCTGTGTTTCAGTCTCATAATGAGCTATCCTAGATGAAATCTGGGATATCATACCCTTAATAGAAGCCACCCACTTGGGTTCGGGTTCAGAGGGCTGACACGGTGTATTGCATTCCCGAGTACATGGAATAGACTCTTCTGGAGAAGATACATACTCTGCAGCACAAGATACAGAGTCCCTAGACATGGTAATGTGATATATATAGCATATACACACACACACAGGAAAATGTCAGACACAGTTTCCCCCAAGAACAGTACCTTCAGAGAGACACAGAGCTATGGAGCCAGCCCCCACAGCGCTCCAGTAGACAGTTATGTCTGTGCAACCTTAATAGACTACACAGTAATATGAATAAACACTCTCCCCCCACTTCTATAACCCCCTGGTACCGCACAGGATAGCTGGAGTTATGTGGAGGGTCAGCGCTCCCTGTCAGCGTCTCTGTAGTGTGATGTGCAGGGAGAAAATGACACTGGTGAGTGCTGGATCCGCTCTGAGGAGAAGTTCCGCTCCCTAAAATGACACATCTTCCAGCACTTCTAGAGATTATACTGGCCTGAGGTAATGGTTGCTAGCAGCAGTACAGCGTCCCTGATATCTTCTGTGACCAGTGTAAGGGTGTTTGCGCTGGCCCAGGGCGCCCCTCACAGCCCCTGCCACCCTTATGCCACCATTCTCACTGGATCACCACTTGTCGGGGCGCCGGTGTCCAACTCACCACTGACGTCTTCTGGCTGTTAGGGGATGGCGGCATGCTTCGGGAGTGAGCGGTCGCCTCTGGGGCTAGCGATCATCACCCTCAGGAGCTCAGTGTCCTGTCAGTGGAGATAGTGGCCATTAACCTCAGAGGGTTGGACACTACTCCCCCCTAAGTCCCACGAAGCAGGGAGGCTGTTGCTAGCAGCCTCCCTGTGCCTAACTCTATTAAAAATAATAAAACTAGAAAAACTCCTATGGAGCTCCCCTAGCTGTGACCGGCTCTTCCGGGCAAATTTTCTAAACTGAGTGTGGTAGGAGGGGCAAATGGCTCCTGGTGGACCCGTCTATACCCCATGGTACTCATGTGGACCCCAGCATCCTCTAGGACGTAAGCGAAAAACTGCATGCTTTGAATGTTGGCCACAGAGGAAACAAGCATACATAGATTTGGTGAGAATAAAAATGGTGATATGCCCCAGTTTCTGTCAATCACACAATTTTGATGCAGTTTCATTGGTAGTACTGTAATATCTATCTCAGGATTCATATGACCCCTGCTCCACAATCACATGGTTATATAGAAAGGGAGACTTGAAGCAGTGTGGTGTCAACCCTACATGGTACTGAAACTGTTTTGTCTCTATTGGCTGGCAAAGGCTCAGACCTGATACAACTCCCACATTCATATTATAGCAGAGGATATGAGAATACATCTTAGCCATTTCCAGGTGCAAAATGGTTTAAATAAATGAATCCTCATAGGTAGTGCTCCATTTTTTACTATTTTAAATAAGCATAGATATACTTTCTAGTTTTTTCATTTATACAGTATGCTATTCTGTATTCTTCTTGCATTGTTTCAAATGACCATATTTATCCTCATAGGACTCAACAGGCCCTTATTTAAGCACCTTCTGAGATATTTTCTTTTCCACCACTGAATAGAATGCAGATCAGATGAATGGAGCAAAATCATTTATTTTGACATACTGTACAGTCACAACGTCTTTATAAATTACTTCACAATCTGTGGTGAGCCTATTTGACTTAAAATTAATAAACTATGTAGTATGGACAAATTGCTAGCCATAAAAATGGACTACAAGCAGGATTGAACTGGCCCACAGGTATACAGGAGAACTCCTTGGGGAGCTCTACTGCCTGAGCCATCACCTCCTCTAGGGGTCAGTAACTTGGTGGAGCTGGATCATGTATGAACTTGGGTGCTTGGTTTGTTTCTACAGAAGCTACACCAAGATTGGCTTTCCTGCCAATCAAAGTGGGGTGAACTGACATACCTCTGTCAACTCCTTTATAAAGAAACTCAGTTCTTTGCATGTCCTCTCTGTTTGGCCAAGTCCATCTGTGGTGGCTTGCTACACCCTGTCTGGCAGATTCCACACACCCTAAGCTTAAGCCCATAGCATTGCATTTCCTGGTGGGCTCTTCATGCCCCAGTCCAACACTGACTACAAGTTAATGTTATTCCCCAACTTAAAGCCTGTACAATATAGTTTTATTTAATTACTGCCTGCCAATAATTTTTACAACTACTGTCTAATGTATGCTGCTCTATGACTGAGTCTGACACACCTGCGTCCATATCTGCATCTTTTACAACTGTAGCATCTGCAACTTTATGCTAATGCCAATTTAAGGCCCTTTCCTGATGTACAGCCATGCATCCAAATATGCAAGGACTTAGCCCCTCTGTTGTAGGCCCCTCTTGTATACCCTCTTGTAGGTCATAGCCATGACCCCAAGATGGCACAGCTTCTCTCCTCTTGGCCCACAGCTTTGGTTGAGGGCCTCCAGTGGGACATGACCATGCTTTCAAAATACAGGTTTCCAAATGATCTCTTGGCTTACTGACTGACAATATATGCATATAAATGAAAAAGGGGAATATAGTGTATATATACCTTGCATCTATATGTCATACAGACGAGAATTCCAATGTGACTGAGATGCCCAGAGAGATACAACATACCATCTTTTCTTATACTTTGCATCTTATTCGCATTGCAGGTACAAGGAAACACCACTAAAAGTGTACTACAGATGCTAGGCTGCAACTTTAACCACACAGGAATTAGTTTTAAACACATACAAAGTCACAGAAGTAGCACGGTGGAACTTGGCATAAGCAAAAGCTGTGTCTGCTGCATCATAGCACTTTGTATACAGATTCAGACTCAGTCACTCACAGATATACAAATGTCATACATCAAATTAATCAATGTAATCTATCAATGTAGTGTTGTTGCTCCCAGTTGTTTTGTTTACGTGAATAAGATGCACAGTTTAAGCGCGAAAGATGGTTGGTGCGGTTGAATGTCTGGTACCTGGTGCATTGAGAGGCGCTGTTTGGCGCAATTTTTGCAAGACTGTATGAGGGCATATATGTATTTGGTATGTGAGTAGGTGCATTTGATTGCTTAAAATTGTTCTGCGCTTACTGTAGATATTTTTTTCTTTATTTGGTTCATCAGTTATCCCATTGCCTTAAGCTTTTAGAACATAATTTTGATGCCAATCTACTGTAGTCCAAAAATATTTTAAAAATGGAAGAGGTTCAATTTGCACATATTAGAACTTAGCCTTTACCACTTTTACCATCATTAACAACAGCTACTAACTGGAAGGCACAGGGCAAATAACAATGTCAATTGAAAAAAGTCTATTGCAGAAAAGAAAAAAAAAAACATTTATACCACTGTAGATACTAAGCAATTACAAACCTGGAGTTAATGATTAAGTCCTAATGTAGAGTAGACCACGTGGTTATAACAATTTAGTTTTGTTTGATAAGAAATGACCCACTGCTATCATCAAAACAACAGCCTAATTTCTCTAACGTCATGTGTATATAAGAATTCAGAAAATAAGTCCCAAATGACAGACCCCATTTCCTTGTAGATTTCTTTGCAGGGTATAAATTTAGATCACATCTGTGAAAAAGTTGAATTTGAGACCAGTGAACATTTCTTTTTCTTTGTGAATATTCTAGAAATTTGCATATACTACGTACCTAATTACACATTGGAGAATTAGTTTCTGACCACCAGGTCTTGCAAGCTATTGAATACATTACTTTAGACTCAACCAAGCAAGATCAGATTTCATCTCATTAAGATGCATTTTTACTCTTTCTTAATATCCACTTGTTGACAGCTAGTCTCAAGAAAATTCACCCTCCTCCATAGCATCACGTACAGATGTACATTATTGTTACCAGAATTCCTTGGCTCATACTCTATACCAAAATATTACTGGAATGGGGTAAACAATAGAATTTATTATCTATTTTCTCTTTAGAAAGAAATATGCCAAATATCCATTCTGTTTATTAATTGACTTAACTCTTTACTAAGGAAGTCTACATTCTTGTGATGTAATAAGTGTATGATGCTACATTATAATAATTGTACCATTTGTACATTAAATAGGATACAACTGGAGAGATCTGATGGAAACGAATTTAGGAATATTAGTAGATATTATTATACAGGTTGAGTATCCCATATCCAAATATTCCGAAATATGGAATTTTTTTAGTGAGGCTGAGATAGTGAAATCTTTGTTTTCTGATGGCTCAATGTACACAAACTTTGTTTAATACACAAAATTATTCAAAATATTGTATTAAATGACCTTCAGGCTGTGTGTATAAGGTGTATATGAAACATAAATGAATTATGTGTATGTACACAAACTTTGTCTAATGTAGTGATGAGCGCCTGAAACTTTTCGGGTTTTGTGTTTTGGTTTTGGGTTCGGTTCCGCGGCCGTGTTTTGGGTTCGACCGCGTTTTGGCAAAACCTCACCGAATTTTTTTTGTCGGATTCGGGTGTGTTTTGGATTCGGGTATTTTTTTCAAAAAACACTAAAAAACAGCTTAAATCATAGAATTTGGAGGTCATTTTGATCCCAAAGTATTATTAACCTCAAAAAACATAATTTACACTCATTTTCAGCCTATTCTGAACACATCACACCTCAAAATATTATTTTTAGTCCTAAAATTTGCACCGAGGTCGCTGTGTGAGTAAGATAAGCGACCCTAGTGGCCGACACAAACACCGTGCCCATCTAGGAGTGGCACTGCAGTGTCACGCAGGATGTCCCTTCCAAAAAACCCTCCCCAAACAGCACATGACGCAAAGAAAAAAAGAGGCGCAATGAGGTAGCTGTGTGAGTAAGATTAGCGACCCTAGTGGCCGACACAAACACCGGGCCCATCTAGGAGTGGCACTGCAGTGTCACGCAGGATGTCCCTTCCAAAAAACCCTCCCCAAACAGCACATGACGCAAAGAAAAAAAGAGGCGCAATGAGGTAGCTGACTGTGTGAGAAAGATAAGCGACCTCACAATATTTTTTTTAGTCCTAAAATTTGCACCGAGGTCGCTGTGTGAGTAAGATAAGCGACCCTAGTGGCCGACACAAACACCGTGCCCATCTAGGAGTGGCACTGCAGTGTCACGCAGGATGTCCCTTCCAAAAAACCCTCCCCAAACAGCACATGACGCAAAGAAAAAAAGAGGCGCAATGAGGTAGCTGTGTGAGTAAGATTAGCGACCCTAGTGGCCGACACAAACACCGGGCCCATCTAGGAGTGGCACTGCAGTGTCACGCAGGATGTCCCTTCCAAAAAACCCTCCCCAAACAGCACATGACGCAAAGAAAAAAAGAGGCGCAATGAGGTAGCTGACTGTGTGAGAAAGATAAGCGACCCTAGTGGCCGACACAAACACCGGGCCCATCTAGGAGTGGCACTGCAGTGTCACGCAGGATGGCCCTTCCAAAAAACCCTCCCCAAACAGCACATGACGCAAAGAAAAAAAGAGGCGCAATGAGGTAGCTGACTGTGTGAGAAAGATAAGCGACCCTAGTGGCCGACACAAACACCGGGCCCATCTAGGAGTGGCACTGCAGTGTCACGCAGGATGTCCCTTCCAAAAAACCCTCCCCAAACAGCACATGACGCAAAGAAAAAAAGAGGCGCAATGAGGTAGCTGACTGTGTGAGAAAGATAAGCGACCCTAGTGGCCGACACAAACACCGGGCCCATCTAGGAGTGGCACTGCAGTGTCACGCAGGATGGCCCTTCCAAAAAACCCTCCCCAAACAGCACATGACGCAAAGAAAAAAAGAGGCGCAATGAGGTAGCTGACTGTGTGAGAAAGATAAGCGACCCTAGTGGCCGACACAAACACCGGGCCCATCTAGGAGTGGCACTGCAGTGTCACGCAGGATGTCCCTTCCAAAAAACCCTCCCCAAACAGCACATGACGCAAAGAAAAAAAGAGGCGCAATGAGGTAGCTGACTGTGTGAGAAAGATAAGCGACCCTAGTGGCCGACACAAACACCGGGCCCATCTAGGAGTGGCACTGCAGTGTCACGCAGGATGGCCCTTCCAAAAAACCCTCCCCAAACAGCACATGACGCAAAGAAAAAAAGAGGCGCAATGAGGTAGCTGACTGTGTGAGAAAGATAAGCGACCCTAGTGGCCGACACAAACACCGGGCCCATCTAGGAGTGGCACTGCAGTGTCACGCAGGATGGCCCTTCCAAAAAACCCTCCCCAAACAGCACATGACGCAAAGAAAAAGAAAAGAAAAAAGAGGTGCAAGATGGAATTGTCCTTGGGCCCTCCCACCCACCCTTATGTTGTATAAACAGGACATGCACACTTTAACCAACCCATCATTTCAGTGACAGGGTCTGCCACACGACTGTGACTGAAATGACGGGTTGGTTTGGACCCCCACCAAAAAAGAAGCAATTAATCTCTCCTTGCACAAACTGGCTCTACAGAGGCAAGATGTCCACTTCATCATCATCCTCCGATATATCACCGTGTACATCCCCCTCCTCACAGATTATCAATTCGTCCCCACTGGAATCCACCATGTCAGCTCCCTGTGTACTTTGTGGAGGCAATTGCTGCTGGTCAATGTCTCCGCGGAGGAATTGATTATAATTCATTTTAATGAACATCATCTTCTCCACATTTTCTGGATGTAACCTCGTACGCCGATTGCTGACAAGGTGAGCGGCGGCACTAAACACTCTTTCGGAGTACACACTTGTGGGAGGGCAACTTAGGTAGAATAAAGCCAGTTTGTGCAAGGGCCTCCAAATTGCCTCTTTTTCCTGCCAGTATAAGTACGGACTGTGTGACGTGCCTACTTGGATGCGGTCACTCATATAATCCTCCACCATTCTATCAATGGTGAGAGAATCATATGCAGTGACAGTAGACGACATGTCCGTAATGGTTGTCAGGTCCTTCAGTCCGGACCAGATGTCAGCATCAGCAGTCGCTCCAGACTGCCCTGCATCACCGCCAGCGGGTGGGCTCGGAATTCTGAGCCTTTTCCTCGCACCCCCAGTTGCGGGAGAATGTGAAGGAGGAGATGTTGACAGGTCGCGTTCCGCTTGACTTGACAATTTTCTCACCAGCAGGTCTTTGAAACCCAGCAGACTTGTGTGCGCCGGAAAGAGAGATCCAAGGTAGGTTTTAAATCTAGGATCGAGCACGGTGGCCAAAATGTAGTGCTCTGATTTCAACAGATTGACCACCCGTGAATCCTTGTTAAGCGAATTAAGGGCTCCATCCACAAGTCCCACATGCCTAGCGGAATCGCTCTGTCTTAGCTCCTCCTTCAATGTCTCCAGCTTCTTCTGCAAAAGCCTGATGAGGGGAATGACCTGACTCAGGCTGGCAGTGTCTGAACTGACTTCACGTGTGGCAAGTTCAAAAGGTTGCAGAACCTTGCACAACGTTGAAATCATTCTCCACTGCGCTTGAGACAGGTGCATTCCACCTCCTATATCGTGGTCAGTTGTATAGGCTTGAATGGCCTTTTGCTGCTCCTCCAACCTCTGAAGCATATAGAGGGTTGAATTCCACCTCGTTACCACCTCCTGCTTCAGATGATGGCAGGGCAGGTTCAGGCGTTTTTGGTGGTGCTCCAGTCTTCTGTACATGCTGCCTGTACGCCGAAAGTGTCCCGCAATTTTTCTGGCCACCGCCAGCATCTCTTGCACGCTCCTGTCGTTTTTTTAAAAATTCTGCACCACCAAATTCAAGGTATGTGCAAAACATGGGACGTGCTGGAATTTGCCCAGATGTAATGCACGCACAATATTGCTGGCGTTGTCCGATGCCACAAATCCACAGGAGAGTCCAATTGGGGTAAGCCATTCCGCGATGATCTTCCTCAGTTGCCGTAAGAGGTTTTCAGCTGTGTGCGTATTCTGGAAACCGGTGATACAAAGCGTAGCCTGCCTAGGAACGAGTTGGCGTTTGCGAGATGCTGCTACTGGTGCCGCCGCTGCTGTTCTTGCGGCGGGAGTCCATACATCTACCCAGTGGGCTGTCACAGTCATATAGTCCTGACCCTGCCCTGCTCCACTTGTCCACATGTCCGTGGTTAAGTGGACATTGGGTACAGCTGCATTTTTTAGGACACTGGTGACTCTTTTTCTGAGGTCTGTGTACATTTTCGGTATCGCAACCCTAGAGAAATGGAACCTAGATGGTATTTGGTACCGGGGACACAGTACCTCCAACAAGTCTCTAGTTGGCTCTGCAGTAATGATGGATACCGGAACCACGTTTCTCACCACCCAGGATGTCAAGGCCTCAGTTATCCGCTTTGCAGTAGGATGACTGCTGTGATATTTAATCTTCCTCGCAAATGACTGTTGGACAGTCAATTGCTTGGTGGAAGTAGTAAAAGTGGTCTTACGACTTCCCCTCTGGGATGACCATCGACTCCCAGCAGCAACAACAGCAGCGCCAGCAGCAGTAGGCGTTACACGCAAGGATGCATCGGAGGAATCCCAGGCAGGAGAGGAATCGTCAGAATTGCCAGTGACATGGCCTGCAGGACTATTGGCATTCCTGGGGAAGGAGGAAATTGACACTGAGGGAGTTGGTGGGGTGGTTTGCATGAGCTTGGTTACAAGAGGAAGGGATTTACTGGTCAGTGGAGTGCTTCCGCTGTCACCCAAAGTTTTTGAACTTGTCACTGACTTATTATGAATGCGCTGCAGGTGACGTATAAGGGAGGATGTTCCGAGGTGGTTAACGTCCTTACCCCTACTTATTACAGCTTGACAAAGGGAACACACGGCTTGACACCTGTTGTCCGCATTTCTGGTGAAATACCTCCACACCGAAGAGCTGATTTTTTTGGTATTTTCACCTGGCATGTCAACGGCCATATTCCTCCCACGGACAACAGGTGTCTCCCCGGGTGCCTGACTTAAACAAACCACCTCACCATCAGAATCCTCCTGGTCAATTTCCTCCCCAGCGCCAGCAACACCCATATCCTCCTCAGCCTGGTGGACTTCAACACTGACATCTTCAATCTCACTATCAGGAACTGGACTGCGGGTGCTCCTTCCAGCACTTGCAGGGGGCGTGCAAATGGTGGAAGGCGCATGCTCTTCACGTCCAGTGTTGGGAAGGTCAGGCATCGCAACCGACACAATTGGACTCTCCTTGTGGATTTGGGATTTCGAAGAACGCACAGTTCTTTGCTGTGCTTTTGCCAGCTTGAGTCGTTTCATTTTTCTAGCGAGAGGCTGAGTGCTTCCATCCTCATGTGAAGCTGAACCACTAGCCATGAACATAGGCCAGGGCCTCAGCCGTTCCTTGCCACTCCGTGTGGTAAATGGCATATTGGCAAGTTTACGCTTCTCCTCCGACAATTTTATTTTAGGTTTTGGAGTCCTTTTTTTTCTGATATTTGGTGTTTTGGATTTGACATGCTCTGTACTATGACATTGGGAATCGGCCTTGGCAGACGACGTTGCTGGCATTTCATCGTCTCGGCCATGACTAGTGGCAGCAGCTTCAGCACGAGGTGGAAGTGGATCTTGATCTTTCCCTAATTTTGGAACCTCAACTTTTTTGTTCTCCATATTTTATAGGCAGAACTAAAAGGCACCTCAGGTAAACAATGGAGATGGATGGATTGGATACTAGTATACAATTATGGACGGACTGCCACGGTTAGGTGGTATAAAAAAACCACGGTTAGGTGGTATATAATACAATTATGGATGGACGGACTGCCTGCCGAGTGCCGACACAGAGGTAGCCACAGCCGTGAACTACCGCACTGTACACTGGTTGATAAAGAGATAGTAGTATACTCGTAACAACTAGTATGACGACGGTATAAAGAATGAAAAAAAAACCACGGTTAGGTGGTATATAATACAATTATGGTTGGACGGACTGCCTGCCGAGTGCCGACACAGAGGTAGCCACAGCCGTGAACTACCGCACTGTACACTGGTTGATAAAGAGATAGTAGTATACTCGTAACAACTAGTATGACGACGGTATAAAGAATGAAAAAAAAACCACGGTTAGGTGGTATATATTATAATACAATTATGGATGGACGGACTGCCTGCCGAGTGCCGACACAGAGGTAGCCACAGCCGTGAACTACCGCACTGTACACTGGTTGATAAAGAGATAGTAGTATACTCGTAACAACTAGTATGACGACGGTATAAAGAATGAAAAAAAAACCACGGTTAGGTGGTATATATTATAATACAATTATGGATGGACGGACTGCCTGCCGAGTGCCGACACAGAGGTAGCCACAGCCGTGAACTACCGCACTGTACACTGGTTGATAAAGAGATAGTAGTATACTCGTAACAACTAGTATGACGACGGTATAAAGAATGAAAAAAAAACCACGGTTAGGTGGTATATATTATAATACAATTATGGATGGACGGACTGCCTGCCGAGTGCCGACACAGAGGTAGCCACAGCCGTGAACTACCGCACTGTACACTGGTTGATAAAGAGATAGTAGTATACTCGTAACAACTAGTATGACGACGGTATAAAGAATGAAAAAAAAACCACGGTTAGGTGGTATATATTATAATACAATTATGGATGGACGGACTGCCTGCCGAGTGCCGACACAGAGGTAGCCACAGCCGTGAACTACCGCACTGTACACTGGTTGATAAAGAGATAGTAGTATACTCGTAACAACTAGTATGACGACGGTATAAAGAATGAAAAAAAAACCACGTTTAGGTGGTATATATTATAATACAATTATGGATGGACGGACTGCCTGCCGAGTGCCGACACAGAGGTAGCCACAGCCGTGAACTACCGCACTGTACACTGGTTGATAAAGAGATAGTAGTATACTCGTAACAACTAGTATGACGACGGTATAAAGAATGAAAAAAAAACCACGGTTAGGTGGTATATAATACAATTATGGTTGGACGGACTGCCTGCCGAGTGCCGACACAGAGGTAGCCACAGCCGTGAACTACCGCACTGTACACTGGTTGATAAAGAGATAGTAGTATACTCGTAACAACTAGTATGACGACGGTATAAAGAATGAAAAAAAAACCACGGTTAGGTGGTATATAATACAATTATGGTTGGACGGACTGCCTGCCGAGTGCCGACACAGAGGTAGCCACAGCCGTGAACTACCGCACTGTACACTGGTTGATAAAGAGATAGTAGTATACTCGTAACAACTAGTATGACGACGGTATAAAGAATGAAAAAAAAACCACGGTTAGGTGGTATATATTATAATACAATTATGGATGGACGGACTGCCTGCCGAGTGCCGACACAGAGGTAGCCACAGCCGTGAACTACCGCACTGTACACTGGTTGATAAAGAGATAGTAGTATACTCGTAACAACTAGTATGACGACGGTATAAAGAATGAAAAAAAAACCACGGTTAGGTGGTATATATTATAATACAATTATGGATGGACGGACTGCCTGCCGAGTGCCGACACAGAGGTAGCCACAGCCGTGAACTACCGCACTGTACACTGGTTGATAAAGAGATAGTAGTATACTCGTAACAACTAGTATGACGACGGTATAAAGAATGAAAAAAAAACCACGGTTAGGTGGTATATATTATAATACAATTATGGATGGACGGACTGCCTGCCGAGTGCCGACACAGAGGTAGCCACAGCCGTGAACTACCGCACTGTACACTGGTTGATAAAGAGATAGTAGTATACTCGTAACAACTAGTATGACGACGGTATAAAGAATGAAAAAAAAACCACGGTTAGGTGGTATATATTATAATACAATTATGGATGGACAGACTGCCTGCCGAGTGCCGACACAGAGGTAGCCACAGCCGTGAACTACCGCACTGTACACTGGTTGATAAAGAGATAGTAGTATACTCGTAACAACTAGTATGACGACGGTATAAAGAATGAAAAAAAAAAACACGGTTAGGTGGTATATAATACAATTATGGTTGGACGGACTGCCTGCCGAGTGCCGACACAGAGGTAGCCACAGCCGTGAACTACCGCACTGTACACTGGTTGATAAAGAGATAGTAGTATACTCGTAACAACTAGTATGACGACGGTATAAAGAACGAAAAAAAAACCACGGTTAGGTGGTATATATTATAATACAATTATGGATGGACGGACTGCCTGCCGAGTTCCGACACAGAGGTAGCCACAGCCGTGAACTACCGCACTGTACACTGGTTGATAAAGAGATAGTAGTATACTCGTAACAACTAGTATGACGACGGTATAAAGAATGAAAAAAAAACCACGGTTAGGTGGTATATATTATAATACAATTATGGATGGACGGACTGCCTGCCGAGTGCCGACACAGAGGTAGCCACAGCCGTGAACTACCGCACTGTACACTGGTTGATAAAGAGATAGTAGTATACTCGTAACAACTAGTATGACGACGGTATAAAGAATGAAAAAAAAACCACGGTTAGGTGGTATATAATACAATTATGGTTGGACGGACTGCCTGCCGAGTGCCGACACAGAGGTAGCCACAGCCGTGAACTACCGCACTGTACACTGGTTGATAAAGAGATAGTAGTATACTCGTAACAACTAGTATGACGACGGTATAAAGAACGAAAAAAAACCCACGGTTAGGTGGTATATATTATAATACAATTATGGATGGACGGACTGCCTGCCGAGTTCCGACACAGAGGTAGCCACAGCCGTGAACTACCGCACTGTACACTGGTTGATAAAGAGATAGTAGTATACTCGTAACAACTAGTATGACGACGGTATAAAGAATGAAAAAAAAACCACGGTTAGGTGGTATATATTATAATACAATTATGGATGGACGGACTGCCTGCCGAGTGCCGACACAGAGGTAGCCACAGCCGTGAACTACCGCACTGTACACTGGTTGATAAAGAGATAGTAGTATACTCGTAACAACTAGTATGACGACGGTATAAAGAATGAAAAAAAAACCACGGTTAGGTGGTATATAATACAATTATGGTTGGACGGACTGCCTGCCGAGTGCCGACACAGAGGTAGCCACAGCCGTGAACTACCGCACTGTACACTGGTTGATAAAGAGATAGTAGTATACTCGTAACAACTAGTATGACGACGGTATAAAGAATGAAAAAAAAACCACGGTTAGGTGGTATATAATACAATTATGGTTGGACGGACTGCCTGCCGAGTGCCGACACAGAGGTAGCCACAGCCGTGAACTACCGCACTGTACACTGGTTGATAAAGAGATAGTAGTATACTCGTAACAACTAGTATGACGACGGTATAAAGATTGAAAAAAAAACCACGGTTAGGTGGTATATATTATAATACAATTATGGATGGACGGACTGCCTGCCGAGTGCCGACACAGAGGTAGCCACAGCCGTGAACTACCGCACTGTACACTGGTTGATAAAGAGATAGTAGTATACTCGTAACAACTAGTATGACGACGGTATAAAGAATGAAAAAAAAAACCACGGTTAGGTGGTATATAATACAATTATGGTTGGACGGACTGCCTGCCGAGTGCCGACACAGAGGTAGCCACAGCCGTGAACTACCGCACTGTACACTGGTTGATAAAGAGATAGTAGTATACTCGTAACAACTAGTATGACGACGGTATAAAGAACGAAAAAAAACCACGGTTAGGTGGTATATATTATAATACAATTATGGATGGACGGACTGCCTGCCGAGTTCCGACACAGAGGTAGCCACAGCCGTGAACTACCGCACTGTACACTGGTTGATAAAGAGATAGTAGTATACTCGTAACAACTAGTATGACGACGGTATAAAGAACGAAAAAAAAAACCACGGTTAGGTGGTATATATTATAATACAATTATGGATGGACGGACTGCCTGCCGAGTTCCGACACAGAGGTAGCCACAGCCGTGAACTACCGCACTGTACACTGGTTGATAAAGAGATAGTAGTATACTCGTAACAACTAGTATGACTATGACGACGGTATAAAGAAAGAAAAAAAAAACCACGGTTAGGTGGTATATAATACAATTATGGATGGACGGACTGCCTGCCGAGTGCCGACACAGAGGTAGCCACAGCCGTGAACTACCGCACTGTACTGTGTCTGCTGCTAATATAGACTGGTTGATAAAGAGATAGTATACAATACTACTAATATACTGGTGGTCAGGCACTGGTCACCACTAGTCACACTGGCAGTGGCACTCCTGCAGCAAAAGTGTGCACTGTTTAATTTTAATATAATATTATTTATCATGTACTCCTGGCTCCTGCTATAACAACCTGCAGTGCTCCCCAGTCTCCCCCACAATTATAAGCTTTATATACAATACATTGATGTGCAGCACACTGGGCTGAGCAGTGCACACAGACTGAGTCACTGTGTGACTGTGTATCGTTTTTTTCAGGCAGAGAACGGATATATTAAATAAAACAAACAACTGCACTGTCTCTGGTGGTCACTGGTCACTGTGGTCGTCAGTCACTAAACTCTGTCTGCACTCTCTTCTAATCTACAGTATCACAGCAATCTCTCTCTCTCTCTCTCTCTTCTAAATCTAATCTAAATGGAGAGGACGCCAGCCACGTCCTCTCCCTATCAATCTCAATGCACGTGTGAAAATGGCGGCGACGCGCGGCTCCTTATATAGAATCCGAGTCTCGCGAGAATCCGACAGCGTCATGATGACGTTCGGGCGCGCTCGGGTTAACCGAGCAAGGCGGGAAGATCCGAGTCGCTCGGACCCGTGAAAAAAAAAGTGAAGTTCGTGCGGGTTCGGATTCAAAGAAACCGAACCCGCTCATCTCTAGTCTAATGCACAAAGTTATTAAACATATTTGCTAAATGACCTTCAGGCTGTGTGTACAAGGTGTATATGAAACATAAATACATTCTGTGCATAGACTTGGGAACCATCGTCATGATATCTCATTATGGTATGCAATTATTCCAAAATATGGAAAAATCCGATATACAAAATACTTCTGGTCCCAAGCATTTTGGATAAGGGATACTCAACCTGTATTGAGTAGACAGTTGCTGTACCAGCTATTAAAACACACAAAATAAAGACAACAGATATACAAGGAGAAAACATAATTCCCTATAGATTGTGAGCTTGCGAGCATGGCCTTCCTACCTCTAAGTCTGTTATTACCCAGTTTTGTTTTATCATTGTTGTTTCCAGTTGTAAAGAGCAACAGAATTTGCTACAAGAAACTGTTACTAAATATATAATAAAAATTTTACAATTGTATAAATCACTGGTTAGACATACTAAATACAATTTTGGGCATCTATGCATAACAACAAAATAGGAGAATTAGAGATTATTATGACAGACAGATAGCTTTAATAAACTGCCTAAGAGGAGACACAATTAATGTCTACCAAGATAATTCAAAGATTAGTCTAAGTAGCAATTCCCATTACTGTGTAGTTGACTTGAGGGCATGCACTACAAATGGATCAACATTTATATTTTCAAAAGGTTTTTACTGAAAAAGGTGGTTATAGCAGATTGAATTAATCATTTTCAAAATTAGATTTTTCATATAGAGCTGCAGTTATCCGCACAATCACCCTTGATAAGCCTTACCTACCTACTTTGTACTGGACTGAGACATTGTTCTTTCAGCTATCTTTAGGTCTGTGGCTTCGTGCTTGTCCCATGCTAATCTTCACATTGTCCATGTCACATGGAGCTCTATTCTAACATTACACAAGTGGACAGGTCCCAGCATTCCACAAGATCAGCACACTTATGTCTTGAAATATTGTGAGATCATAATAATGTGCTTTGATTCTAGCAGATAAACACCATAAAATGTATTAGATACTGTACCTTATTGTATCAGCAGTTCTAATGAGCACATTTAACGCTTCAGGTGATGAAGCCAATTCATTATATCTTTCATCAATGACATAAAGTCTAGATTGGGGTCACAGATAAGGTTTGACCAAATCAACTGAAGTCAGAGCCAAAACAAAAGGAAGCAGGGTTAAAAAAAAAAAAACATTTCCCAGGCAGTGTAAAAATAAATCACCTCTGCCTGCCTCCAAAATGTACAGCTTCTTAATGCAGTATAGAGTGCATTCTAGTGCCTGAATTATAATACAGAGAGCATTCTAGTAACAAACATCTAATTTGGAGAACATCCCTGTGGTTGCCATATAAAACAGAGTATGCCAGTGACTTTCATACAATATATAAAGTAATCCAGTGACTGCCATACAGTAGAGACAGTAACATAGTGACCTCAATAAAACACAGAGTATTCTAGTGACTGCTATACAATACAGAGAACATCATACAGACTGCATTAAAATGTAGAAACCATCCTAGTTACAGTACATATACATGCAGATACTTACTAGTGATGTGCACCGGACATTTTTCGGGTTTTGTGTTTTGGTTTTGGATTCGGTTCCGCGGCCGTGTTTTGGATTCGGACGCATTTTGGCAAAACCTCCCTGAAATTTTTTTGTCGGATTCGGGTGTGTTTTGGATTCGGGTGTTTTTTTACAAAAACCCCTCAAAAACAGCTTAAATCATAGAATTTGGGGGTCATTTTGATCCCATAGTATTATTAACCTCAATAACCATAATTTCCACTCATTTTCAGTCTATTCTGAACACCTCACAATATTATTTTTAGTCCTAAAATTTGCACCGAGGTCGCTGGATGACTAAGCTAAGCGGACAAGAAAAGAAAATGGAAGATTCCCTTGCACTGGCGCTATAATCAGCTGCCCTAGGTAGATGTCACCAAACACCTAAGAAATACAACATACAATACAAGTGGGGGATATACAACCCTGGGCGCTTTAAAAGTTCATATATATGAAAAATACGTTCCTTTTCTTTGTTACTGGATATCTTCGGGTTTCCCTCTTACTCCACTCTGCACTTGATTCCACTCAAAATGATGCGATATGCGGTCAGAGTTTTAAATGAGAAGAAAAAGAAAAAGATATATAGTGTAATACAGTCTTATATGCAGACTTCTGTATATATGAAACAGAAGGGGTTTGTTAAACGTGATTTAATAGATGGAGCGTACCACACTCACTATAGACACATGGAGAGTCAAGCTTATAAAGGTATCTTTAACCAAAAGAAGGTAGGCATACCCCACTCACACTGTCACTGGAGATTATGAAGCACATCAAGGTATCTTTCACGTTTGTCCCCTTAAACCTCCTCCAATTGTCCCAGTTTCAATATTGGACTCATTCATAGGGAAAAGATAAAGAATATCCAATGTGTAGTATCTTCAAACATCTATCATTTCATACAATAGTGTTTTTTAAAGAAACTATGCGTACTTTAATCAGATTTTAATCCACCACTGTGTGACAGTAGTAGCAAACGTACCCGACTTACTATAAATCGGAAAAGAACAAGCACATCAAGGTATCTTTAAAATTCTTTAAATTATGATCACAATCTGCGTACCCAAACTCACAGTGTTGTTTCTGTTATAAGCACATCAAGGTATCTTTTCCCTTAGTGACCTTCACCCGAAAGGTTCCTCCACGATTTTTTCTCCAAGAAAATTTTATATCCACCAATCTTGTCACTTCTAGTTGTGATTTGGCTGTGACAAGATTGGTGGATATAAAATTTTCTTGGAGAAAAAAATCGTGGAGGAACCTTTCGGGTGAAGGTCACTAAGGGAAAAGATACCTTGATGTGCTTATAACAGAAACAACACTGTGAGTTGGGGTACGCAGATTGTGATCATAATTTAAAGAATTTTAAAGATACCTTGATGTGCTTGTTCTTTTCCGATTTATAGTAAGTCGGGTACGTTTGCTACTACTGTCACACAGTGGTGGATTAAAATCTGATTAAAGTACGCATAGTTTCTTTAAAAAAAACTATTCTATGAAATGATAGAGGTTTGAAGATACTACACATTGGATATTCTTTATCTTTTCCCTATGAATGAGTCCAATATTGAAACTGGGACAATTGGAGGAGGTTTAAGGGGACAAACGTGAAAGATACCTTGATGTGCTTCATAATCTCCAGTGACAGTGTGAGTGGGGTATGCCTACCTTCTTTTGGTTAAAGATACCTTTATAAGCTTGACTCTCCATGTGTCTATAGTGAGTGTGGTACGCTCCATCTATTAAATCACGTTTAACAAACCCCTTCTGTTTCATATATACAGAAGTCTGCATATAAGACTGTATTACACTATATATCTTTTTCTTTTTCTTCTCATTTAAAACTCTGACCGCATATCGCATCATTTTGAGTGGAATCAAGTGCAGAGTGGAGTAAGAGGGAAACACGAAGATATCCAGTAACAAAGAAAAGGAACGTATTTTTCATATATATGAACTTTTAAAGCGCCCAGGGTTATATATCCCCCACTTGTATTGTATGTTGACTAAGCTAAGCGACCCAAGTGGCCAACACAAACACCTGGCCCATCTAGGAGTGGCACTGCAGTGTCAGACAGGATGGCACTTCAAAAAAATAGTCCCCAAACAGCACATGATGCAAAGAAAAAAAGAGGCGCAATGAGGTAGCTGTGTGACTAAGCTAAGCGACCCAAGTTGCCGACACAAACACTTGGCCCATCTAGGAGTGGCACTGCAGTGTCAGACAGGATGGCACTTCAAAAAAATAGTCCCCAAACAGCACATGATGCAAAGAAAAAAAGGCGCAATGAGGTAGCTGTGTGACTAAGCTAAGCGACCCAAGTGGCCGACACAAACACCTGACCCATCTAGGAGTGGCACTGCAGTGTCAGACAGGATGGCACTACCAAAAATAGTCCCCAAAGAGCACATGATGCAAAGAAAAAAAGAGGTGCACCAAGGTCGCTGGATGGCTAAGCTAAGCGACACAAGTGGCCGACACAAACACCTGGCCCATCTAGGAGTGGCACTGCAGTGTCAGGCAGGATGGCACTTCAAATAAATAGTCCCCAAACAGCACATGATGCAAAGAAAAATGAAAGAAAAAAGAGGTGCAAGATGGAATTGTCCTTGGGCCCTCCCACCCACACTTATGTTGTATAAACAGGACATGCACACTTAAACAAACCCATCATTTCAGCGACAGGGTCTGCCACACAATTGTGACTGAAATGACTGGTTGGTTTGGGCCCCCACCAAAAAAGAAGCAATCAATCTCTCCTTGCACAAACTGGCTCTACAGAGGCAAGATGTCCACCTCCTCCTAATCGTCCGATTCCTCACCCCTTTCACTGTGTACATCCCCCTCCTCACAGATTATTAATTCGTCCCCACTGGAATCCACCATCTCAGGTCCCTGTGTACTTTCTGGAGGCAATTGCTGGTGAATGTCTCCACGGAGGAATTGATTATAATTCATTTTGATGAACATCATCTTCTCCACATTTTCTGGAAGTAACCTTGTACGCCGATTGCTGACAAGGTGAGCGGCTGCACTAAACACTCTTTCGGAGTACACACTGGAGGGAGGGCAACTTAGGTAGAATAAAGCCAGTTTGTGCAAGGGCCTCCAAATTGCCTCTTTTACCTGCCAGTATACGTACGGACTGTCTGACATGCCTACTTGGATGCGGTCACTCATATAATCCTCCACCATTCTTTCAATGGTGAGAGAATCATATGCAGTGACAGTAGACGACATGTCAGTAATCGTTGGCAGGTCCTTCAGTCCGGACCAGATGTCAGCACTCGCTCCAGACTGCCCTGCATCACCGCCAGCGGGTGGGCTCGGAATTCTTAGCCTTTTCCTCGCACCCCCAGTTGCGGGAGAATGTGAAGGAGGAGCTGTTGACGGGTCACGTTCCGCTTGACTTGACAATTTTCTCACCAGCAGGTCTTTGAACCTCTGTAGACTTGTGTCTGCCGGAAAGAGAGATCCAAGGTAGGTTTTAAATCTAGGATCGAGCACGGTGGCCAAAATGTAGTGCTCTGATTTCAACAGATTGACCACCCGTGAATCCTGGTTAAGCGAATTAAGGGCTCCATCCACAAGTCCCACATGCCTAGCGGAATCGCTCTGTTTTAGCTCCTCCTTCAATGTCTCCAGCTTCTTCTGCAAAAGCCTGATGAGGGGAATGACCTGACTCAGGCTGGCAGTGTCTGAACTGACTTCACTTGTGGCAAGTTCAAAGGGTTGCAGAACCTTGCACAACGTTGAAATCATTCTCCACTGCACTTGAGTCAGGTGCATTTCCCCTGCTTTGCCTATATCGTAGGCAGATGTATAGGCTTGAATGGCCTTTTGCTGCTCCTCCATCCTCTGAAACATATAGAGGGTTGAATTCCACCTCGTTACCACCTCTTGCTTCAGATGATGGCAGGGCAGGTTCAGGACTGTTTGCTGGTGCTCCAGTCTTCGGCACGTGGTGGCTGAAAGCCGAAAGTGGCCCGCAATTCTTCGGGCCACCGACAGCATCTCTTGCACGCCCCTGTCGTTTTTTAAATAATTCTGCACCACCAAATTCAATGTATGTGCAAAACATGGGACATGCTGGAATTTGCCCAGATGTAATGCACGCACAATATTGCTGGCGTTGTCCGATGTCACAAATCCCCAGGTAAGTCCATTTGGGGTAAGCTATTCTGCGATGATGTTCCTCAGTTTCCGTAAGAGGTTGTCAGCTGTGTGCCTCTTCTGGAAAGTGGTGATACAAAACGTAGCCTGCCTAGGAACGAGTTGGCGTTTGCGATATGCTGATACTGGTGCCGCTGCTGCTGTTCTTGCTGCGGGAGGCAATACATCTACCCAGTGGGCTGTCACAGTCATATAGTCCTGAGTCTGCCCTGCTCCACTTGTCCACATTTGTACACATGTCCGTGGTTAAGTGGACATTGGGTACAACTGCATTTTTTAGGACACTGGTGACTCTTTTTCTGAGGTCTGTGTACATTTTCGGCATCGCCTGCCTAGAGAAATGGAACCTAGATGGTATTTGGTACCGGGGACACAGTACCTCAATCAAGTCTGTAGTTGCCTGTGAATTAACGGTGGATAACGGAAACACGTTTCTCACCGCCCAGGCTGCCAAGGCCTGAGTTATCCGCTTTGCAGCAGGATGACTGCTGTGATACTTCATCTTCCTCGCAAAGGACTGTTGGACAGTCAATTGCTTACTGGAAGTAGTACAAGTGGTCTTCCGACTTGCCCTCTGGGATGACGATCGACTCCCAGCAGCAACAACAGCAGCACCAGCAGCAGTAGGCGTTACACTCAAGGATGCATCGGAGGAATCCCAGGCAGGAGAGGACTCGTCAGACTTGACAGTGACATGGCCTGCAGGACTATCGTCTTTCCTGTGTAAGGAGGAAATTGACACTGAGGGAGTTGGTGGTGTGGTTTGTAGGAGCTTGGTTACAAGAGGAAGGGATTTAGTGGTCAGTGGACTGCTTCCGCTGTCATCCAAAGTGTTAAAATAATTCCACACCGAAGAGGTGATTTTTTTTGTAATTTGACCAGGCATGTCAATGGCCATATTCGTCCCACGGACAACAGGTGTCTCCCTGGGTGCCTGACTTAAACAAACCACCTCACCATCAGAATCCTCCTTGTTAATTTCCTCCTCAGCGCCAGCAACACCCATATCCTCATCCTGGTGTACTTCAACAGTGACATCTTCAATTTGACTATCAGGAACTGGACTGCGGGTGCTCCTTCCAGCACTTGCAGGGGGCGTGCAAATGGTGGAAGGCGCCACCTCTTCCCGTCCAGTGTTGGGAAGGTCAGGCATCGCAACCGACACAATTGGACTCTCCTTGGGGATTTGTGATTTTGAAAATGCACAGTTCTTTGCTGTGCTTTTGCCAGCTTAAGTCTTTTCATTTTTCTAGCAAGAGGATGAGTGCTTCCATCCTCATGTGAAGCTGAACCACTAGCCATGAACATAGGCCAGGGCCTCAGCCGTTCCTTGCCACTCCGTGTCGTAAATGGCATATTGGCAAGTTTACGCTTCTCCTCAGACACTTTTAATTTTGATTTTTGGGTCATTTTACTGAACTTTTGTGTTTTGGATTTTACATGCTCTCTACTATGACATTGGGCATCGGCCTTGGCAGACGACGTTGATGGCATTTCATCGTCTCGGCCATGACTAGTGGCAGCAGCTTCAGCACGAGGTGGAAGTGGATCTTGATCTTTCCCTATTTTACCCTCCACATTTTTGTACTCCCTTTTTTAATGTGTGGAATTATATGCCAGTATCAATAGCCTACTACTATATATACTGCGCACAACTGAAATGCACCACAGGTATGGATGGATAGTATACTTGACAACACAGAGGTAGGTAGAGCAGTGGCCTACTGTACCGTACTGCTATATATTATATACTGGTGGTCAGCAAACTGTGCAAAACTGAAATGCACCACAGGTATGGATGGATAGTATACTTGACGACACAGACGTAGTTAGAGCAGTGGCCTACTGTACCGTACTGCTATATATTATATACTGGTGGTCAGCAAACTGTGCAAAACTGAAATGCACCACAGGTATGGATGGATAGTATACTTGACGACACAGAGGTAGGTAGAGCAGTGGCCTACTGTACCGTACTGCTGTATATTATATGCTGGTGGTCAGCAAACTGTGCAAAACTGAAATGCACCACAGGTATGGATGGATAGTATACTTGACGACACAGAGGTAGGTAGAGCAGTGGCCTACTGTACCGTACTGCTATATATTATATACTGGTGGTCAGCAAACTGTGCAAAACTGAAATGCACCACAGGTATGGATGGATAGTATACTTGACGACACAGAGGTAGGTAGAGCAGTGGCCTACTGTACCGTACTGCTATATATTATATACTGGTGGTCAGCAAACTGTGCAAAACTGAAATGCACCACAGGTATGGATGGATAGTATACTTGACGACACAGAGGTAGGTAGAGCAGTGGCCTTCTGTACAGTACTCCTATATATTATATACTGGTGGTCAGCAAAATTATGCACTGTACTCCTACTATATACTACAATGCAGCACAGATATGGAGCGTTTTTCAGGCAGAGAACGTATAATACTTGTGGTCACTGGTCAGCAAAACTCTGCACTGTACTCCTCCTATATAATAGAGATGAGCGCCGGAAATTTTTCGGGTTTTGTGTTTTGGTTTTGGGTTCGGTTCCGCGGCCGTGTTTTGGGTTCGACCGCGTTTTGGCAAAACCTCACCGAATTTTTTTTGTCGGATTCGGGTGTGTTTTGGATTCGGGTGTTTTTTTAAAAAAACCCTAAAAAACAGCTTAAATCATAGAATTTGGGGGTAATTTTGATCCCAAAGTATTATTAACCTCAAAAAACATAATTTACACTCATTTTCAGCCTATTCTGAACACATCACACCTCACAATATTATTTTTAGTCCTAAAATTTGCACCGAGGTCGCTGTGTGAGTAAGATAAGCGACCCTAGTGGCCGACACAAACACCGGGCCCATCTAGGAGTGGCACTGCAGTGTCACGCAGGATGGCCCTTCCAAAAAACCCTCCCCAAACAGCACATGACGCAAAGAAAAAAAGAGGCGCAATGAGGTAGCTGACTGTGTGAGTAAGATTAGCGACCCTAGTGGCCGACACAAACACCGGGCACATCTAGGAGTGGCACTGCAGTGTCACGCAGGATGTCCCTTCCAAAAAACCCTCCCCAAACAGCACATGACGCAAAGAAAAAAAGAGGCGCAATGAGGTAGCTGTGTGAGTAAGATTAGCGACCCTAGTGGCCGACACAAACACCGGGCCCATCTAGGAGTGGCACTGCAGTGTCACGCAGGATGTCCCTTCCAAAAAACCCTCCCCAATCAGCACATGATGCAAAGAAAAAGAAAAGAAAAAAGAGGTGCAAGATGGAATTATCCTTGGGCCCTCCCACCCACCCTTATGTTGTATAAACAAAACAGGACATGCACACTTTAACCAACCCATCATTTCAGTGACAGGGTCTGCCACACGACTGTGACTGATATGACGGGTTGGTTTGGACCCCCCCCAAAAAAGAAGCAATTAATCTCTCCTTGCACAAACTGGCTCTACAGAGGCAAGATGTCCACCTCATCTTCACCCTCCGATATATCACCGTGTACATCCCCCTCCTCACAGATTATCAATTCGTCCCCACTGGAATCCACCATCTCAGCTCCCTGTGTACTTTGTGGAGGCAATTGCTGCTGGTCAATGTCTCCGCGGAGGAATTGATTATAATTCATTTTAATGAACATCATCTTCTCCACATTTTCTGGATGTAACCTCGTACGCCGATTGCTGACAAGGTGAGCGGCGGCACTAAACACTCTTTCGGAGTACACACTTGTGGGAGGGCAACTTAGGTAGAATAAAGCCAGTTTGTGCAAGGGCCTCCAAATTGCCTCTTTTTCCTGCCAGTATAAGTACGGACTGTGTGACGTGCCTACTTGGATGCGGTCACTCATATAATCCTCCACCATTCTATCAATGTTGAGAGAATCATATGCAGTGACAGTAGACGACATGTCCGTAATCGTTGTCAGGTCCTTCAGTCCGGACCAGATGTCAGCATCAGCAGTCGCTCCAGACTGCCCTGCATCACCGCCAGCGGGTGGGCTCGGAATTCTGAGCCTTTTCCTCGCACCCCCAGTTGCGGGAGAATGTGAAGGAGGAGATGTTGACAGGTCGAGTTCCGCTTGACTTGACAATTTTGTCACCAGCAGGTCTTTCAACCCCAGCAGACCTGTGTCTGCCGGAAAGAGAGATCCAAGGTAGGCTTTAAATCTAGGATCGAGCACGGTGGCCAAAATGTAGTGCTCTGATTTCAACAGATTGACCACCCGTGAATCCTTGTTAAGCGAATTAAGGGCTGCATCCACAAGTCCCACATGCCTAGCGGAATCGCTCCGTGTTAGCTCCTTCTTCAATGCCTCCAGCTTCTTCTGCAAAAGCCTGATGAGGGGAATGACCTGACTCAGGCTGGCAGTGTCTGAACTGACTTCACGTGTGGCAAGTTCAAAGGGCATCAGAACCTTGCACAACGTTGAAATCATTCTCCACTGCACTTGAGACAGGTGCATTCCATCTCCTATATCGTGCTCAATTGTATAGGCTTGAATGGCCTTTTGCTGCTCCTCCAACCTCTGAAGCATATAGAGGGTTGAATTCCACCTCGTTACCACTTCTTGCTTCAGATGATGGCAGGGCAGGTTCAGTAGTTTTTGGTGGTGCTCCAGTCTTCTGTACGTGGTGCCTGTACGCCAAAAGTGTCCCGCAATTTTTCTGGCCACCGACAGCATCTCTTGCACGCCCCTGTCGTTTTTTAAATAATTCTGCACCACCAAATTCAAGGTATGTGCAAAACATGGGACGTGCTGGAATTTGCCCATATTTAATGCACACACAATATTGCTGGCGTTGTCCGATGCCACAAATCCACAGGAGAGTCCAATTGGGGTAAGCCATTCCGCGATGATCTTCCTCAGTTGCCGTAAGAGGTTTTCAGCTGTGTGCGTATTCTGGAAAGCGGTGATACAAAGCGTAGCCTGCCTAGGAAAGAGTTGGCGTTTGCGAGATGCTGCTACTGGTGCCGCCGCTGCTGTTCTTGCGGCGGGAGTCCATACATCTACCCAGTGGGCTGTCACAGTCATATAGTCCTGACCCTGCCCTGCTCCACTTGTCCACATGTCCGTGGTTAAGTGGACATTGGGTACAACTGCATTTTTTAGGACACTGGTGAGTCTTTTTCTGACGTCCGTGTACATTCTCGGTATCGCCTGCCTAGAGAAGTGGAACCTAGATGGTATTTGGTAACGGGGGCACACTGCCTCAATAAATTGTCTAGTTCCCTGTGAACTAACGGCGGATACCGGACGCACGTCTAACACCAACATAGTTGTCAAGGACTCAGTTATCCGCTTTGCAGTAGGATGACTGCTGTGATATTTCATCTTCCTCGCAAAGGACTGTTGAACAGTCAATTGCTTACTGGAAGTAGTACAAGTGGGCTTACGACTTCCCCTCTGGGATGACCATCGACTCCCAGCGGCAACAACAGCAGCGCCAGCAGCAGTAGGCGTTACACGCAAGGATGCATCGGAGGAATCCCAGGCAGGAGAGGACTCGTCAGACTTGCCAGTGACATGGCCTGCAGGACTATTGGCATTCCTGGGGAAGGAGGAAATTGACACTGAGGGAGTTGGTGGGGTGGTTTGCGTGAGCTTGGTTACAAGAGGAAGGGATTTACTGGTCAGTGGACTGCTTCCGCTGTCACCCAAAGTTTTTGAACTTGTCACTGACTTATTATGAATGCGCTGCAGGTGACGTATAAGGGAGGATGTTCCGAGGTGGTTAACGTCCTTACCCCTACTTATTACAGCTTGACAAAGGGAACACACGGCTTGACACCTGTTGTCCGCATTTCTGGTGAAATACCTCCACACCGAAGAGCTGATTTTTTTGGTATTTTCACCTGGCATGTCAACGGCCATATTCCTCCCACGGACAACAGGTGTCTCCCCGGGTGCCTGACTTAAACAAACCACCTCACCATCAGAATCCTTCTGGTCAATTTCCTCCCCAGCGCCAGCAACACCCATATCCTCCTCATCCTGGTGTACTTCAACACTGACATCTTCAATCTGACTATCAGGAACTGGACTGCGGGTGCTCCTTCCAGCACTTGCAGGGGGCATGCAAATAGTGGAAGGCGCATGCTCTTCACGTCCAGTGTTGGGAAGGTCAGGCATCGCAACCGACACAATTGGACTCTCCTTGTGGATTTGGGATTTCAAAGAACGCACAGTTCTTTGCGGTGCTTTTGCCAGCTTGAGTCTTTTCAGTTTTCTAGCGAGAGGCTGAGTGCTTCCATCCTCATGTGAAGCTGAACCACTAGCCATGAACATAGGCCAGGGCCTCAGCCGTTCCTTGCCACTCCGTGTGGTAAATGGCATATTGGCAAGTTTACGCTTCTCCTCCGACAATTTTATTTTAGGTTTTGGAGTCCTTTTTTTTCTGATATTTGGTGTTTTGGATTTGACATGCTCTGTACTATGACATTGGGCATCGGCCTTGGCAGACGACGTTGCTGGCATTTCATCGTCTCGGCCATGACTAGTGGCAGCAGCTTCAGCACGAGGTGGAAGTGGATCTTGATCTTTCCCTAATTTTGGAACCTCAACTTTTTTGTTCTCCATATTTTATAGGCAGAACTAAAAGGCACCTCAGGTAAACAATGGAGATGGATGGATTGGATACTAGTATACAATTATGGACGGACTGCCACGGTTAGGTGGTATAAAAAAACCACGATTAGGTGGTATATATTGTAATACAATTATGGATGGACGGACTGCCTGCCGAGTGCCGACACAGAGGTAGCCACAGCCGTGAACTACCGCACTGTACACTGGTTGATAAAGAGATAGTAGTATACTCGTAACAACTAGTATGACTGACTATGACGGTATAAAGAATGAAAAAAAAACCACGGTTAGGTGGTATATATTGTAATACAATTATGGATGGACGGACTGCCTGCCGAGTTCCGACACAGAGGTAGCCACAGCCGTGAACTACCGCACTGTACACTGGATGATAAAGAGATAGTAGTATACTCGTAACAACTAGTATGACTGACTATGACGGTATAAAGAATGAAAAAAAAACCACGGTTAGGTGGTATATATTATAATACAATTATGGATGGACGGACTGCCTGCCGACTGCCGACACAGAGGTAGCCACAGCCGTGAACTACCGCACTGTACACTGGTTGATAAAGAGATAGTAGTATACTCGTAACAACTAGTATGACACTATGACGACGGTATAAAGAATGAAAAAAAAACCACGGTTAGGTGGTATATATTATAATAATAATACAATTATGGATGGACGGACTGCCTGCCGACTGCCGACACAGAGGTAGCCACAGCCGTGAACTACCGCACTGTACACTGGTTGATAAAGAGATAGTAGTATACTCGTAACAACTAGTATGACACTATGACGACGGTATAAAGAATGAAAAAAAAACCACGGTTAGGTGGTATATATTATAATAATAATACAATTATGGATGGACGGACTGCCTGCCGACTGCCGACACAGAGGTAGCCACAGCCGTGAACTACCGCACTGTACACTGGTTGATAAAGAGATAGTAGTATACTCGTAACAACTAGTATGACACTATGACGACGGTATAAAGAATGAAAAAAAAACCACGGTTAGGTGGTATATATTATAATAATAATACAATTATGGATGGACGGACTGCCTGCCGACTGCCGACACAGAGGTAGCCACAGCCGTGAACTACCGCACTGTACACTGGTTGATAAAGAGATAGTAGTATACTCGTAACAACTAGTATGACACTATGACGACGGTATAAAGAATGAAAAAAAAACCACGGTTAGGTGGTATATATTATAATAATAATACAATTATGGATGGACGGACTGCCTGCCGACTGCCGACACAGAGGTAGCCACAGCCGTGAACTACCGCACTGTACACTGGTTGATAAAGAGATAGTAGTATACTCGTAACAACTAGTATGACACTATGACGACGGTATAAAGAATGAAAAAAAAACCACGGTTAGGTGGTATATATTATAATAATAATACAATTATGGATGGACGGACTGCCTGCCGACTGCCGACACAGAGGTAGCCACAGCCGTGAACTACCGCACTGTACACTGGTTGATAAAGAGATAGTAGTATACTCGTAACAACTAGTATGACACTATGACGACGGTATAAAGAATGAAAAAAAAACCACGGTTAGGTGGTATATATTATAATAATAATACAATTATGGATGGACGGACTGCCTGCCGACTGCCGACACAGAGGTAGCCACAGCCGTGAACTACCGCACTGTACACTGGTTGATAAAGAGATAGTAGTATACTCGTAACAACTAGTATGACACTATGACGGTATAAAGAATGAAAAAAAAACCACGGTTAGGTGGTATATATTATAATAATAATACAATTATGGATGGACGGACTGCCTGCCGACTGCCGACACAGAGGTAGCCACAGCCGTGAACTACCGCACTGTACACTGGTTGATAAAGAGATAGTAGTATACTCGTAACAATTAGGATGACACTATGACGGTATAAAGAATGAAAAAAAAACCACGGTTAGGTGGTAGGTATATAATAATAAATAATACAATTCTGGTCGGACGGACTGCCTGCCGTGTGCCGACACAGAGGTAGCCACAGCCGTGAACTACCGCACTGTACACTGGTTGATAAAGAGATAGTAGTATACTCGTAACAATTAGGATGTCACTATGACGGTATAAAGAATGGAAAAAAAACCACGGTTAGGTGGTAGGTATATAATAATAAATAATACAATTCTGGTCGGACGGACTGCCTGCCGTGTGCCGACACAGAGGTAGCCACAGCCGTGAACTACCGCACTGTACACTGGTTGATAAAGAGATAGTAGTATACTCGTAACAATTAGGATGACACTATGACGGTATAAAGAATGAAAAAAAAACCACGGTTAGGTGGTAGGTATATAATAATAAATAATACAATTCTGGTCGGACGGACTGCCTGCCGTGTGCCGACACAGAGGTAGCCACAGCCGTGAACTACCGCACTGTACACTGGTTGATAAAGAGATAGTAGTATACTCGTAACAATTAGGATGACACTATGACGGTATAAAGAATGAAAAAAAAACCACGGTTAGGTGGTAGGTATATAATAATAAATAATACAATTCTGGTCGGACGGACTGCCTGCCGTGTGCCGACACAGAGGTAGCCACAGCCGTGAACTACCGCACTGTACACTGGTTGATAAAGAGATAGTAGTATACTCGTAACAATTAGGATGACACTATGACGGTATAAAGAATGAAAAAAAAACCACGGTTAGGTGGTAGGTATATAATAATAAATAATACAATTCTGGTCGGACGGACTGCCTGCCGTGTGCCGACACAGAGGTAGCCACAGCCGTGAACTACCGCACTGTACTGTGTCTGCTGCTAATATAGACTGGTTGATATTTAAAGAGATATTAGTAGTATACAACAATACTATACTGGTGGTCAGGCACTGGTCACCACTCCTGCAGCAAAAGTGTGCACTGTTAATTAATATAATTGTACTCCTGGCTCCTGCTAACAACCTGCAGTGCTCCCCAGTCTCCCCCACAATTAATTATAAGCTTTTAATTTATACATTGATGACTGTGCAGCACACTGGGCTGAGCTGAGTGCACACAGACTGAGTCACACTGTGTGACTGACTGTGCTGTGTATCGTTTTTTTTTTCAGGCAGAGAACGGATATAGCAGAGAGAAGTGAACGGATATATTATATTAAATAAAAGTTAACTAGCTGCTGCACTGGTCACTGACTGTGGTAAACTAACTCTGTCTGCGACTCTGCACAATCTCTCTCTATCTAATCTATCTATCTCTATTCTAATGGAGAGGACGCCAGACACGTCCTCTCCCTATCAATCTCAATGCACGAGTGAAAATGGCGGCGACGCGCGGCTCCTTATATAGAATCCGAGTCTCGCGATAGAATCCGAGCCTCGCGAGAATCCGACAGCGTCATGATGACGTTCGGGCGCGCTCGGGTTAACCGAGCAAGGCGGGAAGATCCGAGTCGCTCGGACCCGTGGAAAAAAAAGTGAAGTTCGTGCGGGTTCGGATTCAAAGAAACCGAACCCGCTCATCTCTACTATATAATACTGCTGGTCCCCAGTCCCCACAATAAAGCAGTGTGAGCACAGATATATGCAGTACACTGAGCACAGATATGGAGCGTTTTTCAGGCAGAGAACTTATAATACTGGTGGTCACTGGTCAGCAAAACTCTGCACTGTACTCCTCCTATATAATACTGCTGGTCCCCAGTCCCCACAATAAAGCAGTGTGAGCACAGATATATGCAGCACACTGAGGACAAATATGGAGCGTTTTGCAGGCAGAGAACGTATAATACTGGTGGTCACTGGTCAGCAAAACTCTGCACTGTACTCCTCCTATATAATACTGCTGTCCCTAGTCCCCACAATAAAGCAGTGTGAGCACAGATATATGCAGCACCCTGAGCACAGATATGGAGCGTTTTTCAGGCAGAGAACGTATAATACTGGTGGTCACTGGTCAGCAAAACTCTGCACTGTACTCCTCCTATATAATACTGCTGGTCCCCAGTCCCACACAATAAAGCAGTGTGAGCACAGATATATGCAGCACACTGAGCACAGATATGGAGCGTTTTTCAGGCAGACAACGTATACTGGTGGTCACTGGTCAGCAAAACTCTGCACTGTACTCCTCCTATATAATACTGCTGGTCCCCAGTCCCCACAATAAAGCAGTGTGAGCACAGATATATGCAGCACACTGAGCACAGATATGGAGCATTTTTCAGGCAAACAACGTATAATACTGGTGGTCACTGGTCAGCAAAACTCTGCACTGTACTCCTCCTATAATACTGCTGGTCCCCAGAATAAAGATATTTGCACTGCAGCCCCCTGAAACAAAGTGAGAGGATGCCGGCCACGTCCTCTCACTATCATTTCCAATGCACGAGTGAAAAATGGCGCCGACGCGCGGCTCCTTATATAGAATCCGAATCTCGCGAGAATCCGACAGCGGGATGATGATGTTCGGGCGCGCTCGGGTTAACCGAGCAAGGCGGGAGGATCCGAGTCTGCCTCGGACCCGTGTAAAAAGGGTGAAGTTCGGGGGGTTCGGATTCCGAGGAACCGAACCCGCTCATCACTAGTACTTACCCATCCAAGATACTTGAAACTAGGGGGTTTCTGTACCAGCTTCAAATGTAAATTATTTCCTCATTTTTTCATCCCATACAATGGCTCAGTCTGTAGGTTCACCATTGGTATCATAGACTGTGCTCACTGAAGTTCAGTCATGCAATAGTAACAATTGTTTTTCTCCTCCTTCTTCCTCCCCTTCACCTTACTCACCTTCTTCATCCTCTTCTTTTTCACTGCTTCCTCCTGCTCCTTTTTGCGTCTCTATTCTCCTTAATATCCTTTTCCTACTTTTGTCCTTTTCTGTACTCCTCCTACTCCTTTTCCCCCTTTCAAATTCCTTCATCGTCATCCTCCTCCTTTTTTCTCACATCTTTTTCATCCTGGACTAGTCCTTTGCATTACTTGCTAATCCTATATCCTTCTCTATTCTCTCTCTTATAAATAACAGCATTGAAAGAGCTCAGAGCACATAGTTATTAAGTGCCATAGTGGTGAAGACAGTACATATACTGTACTATCCTTGCTACACTATGCACGTGCAGGTCTGGTAGTAGGCTGGTCACGTTCCCATAGTTTATAGACCGTTGGTAGTAGGGAATGTGGTAGAGCATAGGGATAGGTTAGAGGAGCATAGGAGGGGCTGAAGGCACAAAGAAAGTAGGAAGCTAGTCCCTGGGTAGAGGATAGTCACCATGAATCAGTGACATTGGCAGGCTTAAGGTAGCCCCATAGGCCTTTGGCTTTCCAGTACAGTAAGTTTCCAATCTGCCCTTGAGCATGTATTATGTATTCACATTGATCCTCCTTGCACTCATATTAATTAATTAGTCCTCCTTCCAATATTTCTTTATTACAGTATATGTGTATATTTACACACATACAACCATAATGTGCTGTACGATTTAGTATAGTTGTATTTGTATAAAATATGTAGGTACACAGATAAGAGATTTAGAGGTCTATTTATTAACATTTGTTTTAACTAAAATAATGTGAAAAAGGGTGTTTTCACACCCTTTTCACATTATTTCAGTATCACCTGAATGTATTAAAGGGCATTTGAAAAACTGCTCCAAACCCTTTAATTCGCTTTATTTTTAGTAAGCCACATCGCATTCCCCATACTTATAATGGGAAATGCAATCTGACCAGATTTACTAAAAAAAAAAAAAAATGTGAAAAAAATACCGCAGTGTGCCCTGAGATCACAGGGCAGCACTGTGATAGGGAGGCATTTGCCCAGCTTTCTCTGCCCCTGGCAGAGAAAGCTGAGTGGGACCCAGCTACAGTGTTCAGCTATGTTTGTCCGATGAACAAACAAGCTGATCAGAGTGTAAAAAGAAAAAAAAAAGTAAAAAAAAAACCCCATACTCACCTGTCCAGGTAGCAGGTGTACCCTGCTATGATGAGCGCAGCTGGGTGCCGGGTCCCCCATGTGCTGCAATGTGACCCCGGTGCAGTAAAGTGAGGCTGCAAAGCGGCAGCGCACTTTACATCACCGGGGGTCACCGTAGAGCACAGGATCCGGCGCCAGGTTGCCCAGCAGAAGCAGCGCGGACCAGATCCCTGGACAGGTGAGTTTATTGATCTGCTGGGGGGGGTTGCGGCACGTGGGGGCAGTCACGATGGGGGGTGTCGATGTCGGCGGGACGGCGCATGTCCAGCAGGAAAACTGGGTATTTTTTACGAAAAATACTCCGATGATGCTGCGGAGTGTCATCGCAGAGACAGAGCTTGCCTGCGATAATTGATACATCCCTGCGATGTAATCAATTATTGCAGTGCGAGTTAGATCGATTTTATCACCTGTCATCCACATCCTGGATGCGGATGGTGATAAATAGGCCTCTTATACTGTAGACAGAGAGAAGATAGATACTATACTGGCTTTGTTTTTTTTGCTAAGAAGAGAGAGAACTCTGTGGGGGCATGCTTTGTTAAAAAAATTAAATATTGAAACTTTAATGTTATTAGACAGTATGATAACTAACAGTGAAATAATAAGAATTTACTTACCGATAATTCTATTTCTCATAGTCCGTAGTGGATGCTGGGAACTCCGAAAGGACCATGGGAATAGCGGCTCCGCAGGAGACTGGGCACAAAAGTAAAAGCTTTAGGACTACCTGGTGTGCACTGGCTCCTCCCCCTATGACCCTCCTCCAAGCCTCAGTTAGGATACTGTGCCCGGACGAGCGTACACAATAAGGAAGGATTTTGAATCCCGGGTAAGACTCATACCAGCCACACCAATCACACCGTACAACTTGTGATCTGAACCCAGTTAACAGCATGATAACAGAGGAGCCTCTGAAAAGATGGCTCACAACAATAATAATAACCCGATTTTTGTAACAATAACTATGTACAAGTATTGCAGACAATCCGCACTTGGGATGGGCGCCCAGCATCCACTACGGACTATGAGAAATAGAATTATCGGTAAGTAAATTCTTATTTTCTCTGACGTCCTAGTGGATGCTGGGAACTCCGAAAGGACCATGGGGATTATACCAAAGCTCCCAAACGGGCGGGAGAGTGCGGATGACTCTGCAGCACCGAATGAGAGAACTCCAGGTCCTCCTCAGCCAGGGTATCAAATTTGTAGAATTTAGCAAACGTGTTTGCCCCTCACCAAGTAGCTGCTCGGCAAAGTTGTAAAGCCGAGACCCCTCGGGCAGCCGCCCAAGATGAGCCCACTTTCCGTGTGGAATGGGCTTTTACAGATTTTGGCTGTGGCAGGCATGCCACAGAATGTGCAAGCTGAATTGTACTACAAATCCAACGAGCAATAGTCTGCTTAGAAGCAGGAGCACCCAGCTTGTTGGGTGCATACAGGATAAACAGCGAGTCAGATTTTCTGACTCCAGCCGTCCTGGAAACATATATTTTCAGGGCCCTGACTACGTCCAGCAACTTGGAATCCTCCAAGTCCCTAGTAGCCGCAGGTACCACAATAGGCTGGTTTAAGTGAAACGCTGAAACCACCTTAGGGAGAAATTGAGGACGAGTCCTCAATTCTGCCCTGTCCGTATGAAAAATTAGGTAAGGGCTTTTATAGGATAAAGCCGCCAATTCTGAGACACGCCTGGCTGAAGCCAGGGCTAACAGCATTACCACTTTCCATGTGAGATATTTTAATTCCACAGTGGTGAGTGGTTCAAACCAATGTGATTTTAGGAACCCAAAACTACATTGAGATCCCAAGGTGCCACTGGAGGCACAAAAGGAGGCTGTATATGCAGTACCCCCTTGACAAACGTCTGAACTTCAGGAACTGAAGCTAGTTCTTTCTGGAAGAATATCGACAGGGCCGAAATTTGAACCTTAATGGACCCTAATTTTAGGCCCATAGACAGTCCTGTTTGCAGGAAATGCAGGAAACGACCCAGTTGAAATTGCTCTGTAGGGGCCTTCCTGGCCTCACACCACGCAACATATTTACGCCAAATACGGTGATAATGTTGCACAGTTACATCCTTCCTGGCTTTGATCAGGGTAGGGATGACTTCATCCGGAATGCCTTTTTCCTTCAGGATCCGGCGTTCAACCGCCATGCCGTCAAACGCAGCCGCGGTAAGTCTTGGAACAGACAGGGTCCCAGCTGGAGCAGGTCCTTTCTTAGAGGTAGAGGCCACAGGTCCTCCGTGAGCATCTCTTGAAGTTCCGGGTACCAAGTCCTTCTTGGCCAATCCGGAGCTACGAGTATAGTCCTTACTCCTCTCCTTCTTATGATTCTCAGTACCTTGGGTATGAGAGGCAGAGGAGGGAACACATACACTGACTGGTACACCCACGGTGTTACCAGAGCGTCCACAGCTATTGCCTGAGGGTCCCTTGACCTGGCGCAATATCTGTCCAGTTTTTTGTTGAGGCGGGACGCCATCATGTCCACTTTTGGTTTTTCCCAACGGTTCACAATCATGTGGAAGACTTCTGGGTGAAGTCCCCACTCCCCCGGGTGGAGGTCGTGTCTGCTGAGGAAGTCTGCTTCCCAGTTGTCCACTCCCGGAATGAACACTGCTGACAGTGCTATCACATGATTTTCCACCCAGCGAAGAATCCTTGCAACTTCCGTCATTGCCCTCCTGCTTCTTGTGCCGCCCTGTCTGTTTACGTGGGCGACTGCCGTGATGTTGTCCGACTGGATCAACACCTGCTGACCCTGAAGCAGAGGCCTTGCCTGACTTAGGGCATTGTAAATGGCCCTTAGTTCCAGGATATTTATGTGAAGTGACGTTTCCATGCTTGACCACAAGCCCTGGAAATTTCTTCCCTGTGTGACTGCTCCCCAGCCTCTCAGGCTGGCATCCGTGGTCACCAGGACCCAGTCCTGAATGCCGAATCTGCGGCCCTCTAGAAGATGAGCACTCTGCAACCACCACAGGAGAGACACCCTTGTCCTTGGAGACAGGGTTATCCGCTGATGCATTTGAAGATGCGATCCGGACCATTTGTCCAGCAGATCCCACTGAAAAGTTCTTGCGTGGAATCTGCCGAATGGAATCGCTTCGTAAGAAGCCACCATTTTTCCCAGGACCCTTGTGCATTGATGCACTGACACTTGGCCTGGTTTTAGGAGGTTCCTGACTAGGTCGGATAACTCCCTGGCTTTCTCCTCCAGGAGAAACACCTTTTTCTGGACTGTGTCCAGAATCATCCCTAGGAACAGCAGACGTGTCGTCGGAATCAGCTGCGATTTTGGAATATTTAGAATCCACCCGTGCTGTCGTAGTACTACTTGAGATAGTGCTACTCCGACCTCTAACTGTTCTCTGGACCTTGCCCTTATCAGGAGATCGTCCAAGTAAGGGATAATTAAGACGCCTTTTCTTCGAAGAAGAATCATCATTTCGGCCATTACCTTGGTAAAGACCCGGGGTGCCGTGGACAATCCAAACGGCAGCGTCTGAAACTGATAGTGACAGTTCTGTACCACAAACCTGAGGTACCCTTGGTGAGAAGGGCAAATTGGGACATGGAGGTAAGCATCCTTGATGTCCTGAGACACCATATAGTCCCCTTCTTCCAGGTTCGCTATCACTGCTCTGAGTGACTCCATCTTGAATTTGAACCTTTGTATGTAAGTGTTCAAGGATTTCAGATTTAAAATAGGTCTCACCGAGCCGTCCGGCTTCGGTACCACAAACAGCGTGGAATAATACCCCTTTCCCTGTTGTAGGAGGGGTACCTTGATTATCACCTGCTGGGAATACAGCTTGTGAATGGCTTCCAATACCGCCTCCCTGTCGGAGGGAGACGTTGGTAAAGCAGACTTCAGGAACCGGCGAGGGGGAGACGTCTCGAATTCCAATTTGTACCCCTGAGATACTACCTGCAGGATCCAGGGGTCCACTTGCGAGTGAGCCCACTGCGCGCTGAAATTTTTGAGACGGGCCCCCACCGTGCCTGAGTCCGCTTGTAAGGCCCCAGCGTCATGCTGAGGACTTGGCAGAAGCGGGGGAGGGCTTCTGTTCCTGGGAAGAGGCTGCCTGCTGCAGTCTTTTTCCCCTTCCTCTGCCCCGGGGCAGATATGAGTGGCCTTTTGCCCGCTTGCCCTTATGGGGACGAAAGGACTGAGCCTGAAAAGACGGTGTCTTTTTATGCTGAGAGGTGACCTGGGGTAAAAAGGTGGATTTCCCAGCCGTTGCCGTGGACACCAGGTCCGATAGACCTACCCCAAATAACTCCTCCCCTTTATACGGCAATACTTCCATATGCCGTTTGGAATCCGCATCACCTGACCACTGTCGCGTCCATAACCCTCTTTTGGCAGAAATGGACAGCGCACTTACTCTTGATGCCAGAGTGCAAATATCCCTCTGTGCATCTCGCATATATAGAAATGCATCCTTTAAATGCTCTATAGTCAATAATATACTGTCCCTGTCCAGGGTATCAATATTTTCAGTCAGGGAATCCGACCAAGCCACCCCAGCACTGCACATCCAGGCTGAGGCGATTGCTGGTCGCAGTATAATACCAGTATGTGTGTATATACTTTTTAGGATATTTTCCAGCTTCCTATCAGCTGGTTCCTTGAGGGCGGCCGTATCAGGAGACGGTAACGCCACTTGTTTTGATAAGCGTGTGAGCGCCTTATCTACCCTAGGGCGTGTTTCCCAACGCGCCCTAACCTCTGGCGGGAAAGGGTATAATGCCAATAATTTTTTAGAAATTAGCAGTTTTTTATCGGGGGAAACCCACGCTTCATCACACACCTCATTTAATTCATCTGATTCAGGAAAAACTACGGGTAGTTTTTTCACACCCCACATAATACCCTTTTTTGTGGTACTTGTAGTATCAGAAATGTTCAAAACCTCCTTCATTGCCGTGATCATGTAACGTGTGGCCCTACTGGAAAATACGTTTGTTTCCTCATCGTCGACACTGGAGTCAGTGTCCGTGTCTGGGTCTGTGTCGACCATCTGAGGTAACGGGCGCTTTAGAGCCCCTGACGGTGTTTGAGACGCCTGTACAGATAATAACTGATTTGCCGGCTGTCTCATGTCGTCAACAGTCTTTTGTAAAGTGCTGACACTATCACGTAATTCCTTCCATAAGACCATCCAGTCAGGTGTCGACTCCCTAGGGGGTGACATCACTATTACAGGCAATTGCTCAACCTCCATACCATTTTCCTCCTCATTCATGTCGACACAACATACCGACACACAGCACACACACAGAGAATGCTCTGATAGAGGACAGGACCCCACTAGCCCTTTGGGGAGACAGAGGGAGAGTTTGCCAGCACACACCAGAGCGCTATATATATACAGGGATAACCTTATATAAGTGTTTTTCCCTTATATAGCTGCTGTATAGATTTATCTGCCAAATTAGTGCCCCCCCTCTCTTGTTTTACCCTGTTTCTGTAGTGCAGGACTGCAGGGGAGAGTCAGGGAGCTTCCCTCCAACGGAGCTGTGAGGGAAGATGGCGCCAGTGTGCTGAGGAGATAGGCTCCGCCCCCTTCTCGGCGGCCTTTCTCCCGCTTTTTTAAGGAAAAATTGGCAGGGGTTAAATGCATCCATATAGCCCAGGAGCTATATGTGATGTATTTTTTGCCATCTAAGGTGTTTTTATTGCGTCTCAGGGCGCCCCCCCCCCCCAGCGCCCTGCACCCTCAGTGACCGGAGTGTGAAGTGTGCTGAGAGCAATGGCGCACAGCTGCGGTGCTGTGCGCTACCTTATTGAAGACAGGACGTCTTCTGCCGCCGATTTTCCGGACCTCTTCAGTCTTCTGGCTCTGTAAGGGGGCCGGCGGCGCGGCTCTGGGACCCATCCATGGCTGGGCCTGTGATCGTCCCTCTGGAGCTAATGTCCAGTAGCCTAAGAAGCCCAATCCACTCTGCACGCAGGTGAGTTCGCTTCTTCTCCCCTTAGTCCCTCGGTGCAGTGAACCTGTTGCCAGCAGGATTCACTGAAAATAAAAAACCTATACTTAAACTTTTTCACTAAGCAGCTCAGGAGAGCCACCTAGTGTGCACCCTTCTCGTTCGGGCACAAAAATCTAACTGAGGCTTGGAGGAGGGTCATAGGGGGAGGAGCCAGTGCACACCAGGTAGTCCTAAAGCTTTTACTTTTGTGCCCAGTCTCCTGCGGAGCCGCTATTCCCCATGGTCCTTTCGGAGTTCCCAGCATCCACTAGGACGTCAGAGAAAGGAAGATACCTGAGTCATGAAAAAAATGACTTTACTAAAAATCTGCAACAACAGGCTTTCATAAGTGAATTTTCTAAAACTAAATACATAAAGATAAACACAGCCAAGCACTGAGAAGAGCCTTTTGTTGCAGATTCTGACTTCATGACTCACAAGTAACTACCTTTGTCACTGCTTGTGAAAAATAAAATAATCAACCTTCTACTATACAATAAAATGAATGAGGTTTGCTTTCTGTCACAGGAGCAGGGGTGTATCTACCCATTGGCCAGGATGGCACTCGCCAGGGGCGACAGGCAAGGAGGGGGTGCCGCCTGGCGGTGCCACCTGCGGCCAAAGGGTAGAAGAGTAGTACTGTCAGACTATACCCGGTGAGAGTCTGTTACTGCCGGCGCGGCGCCTGTGTCCATCAGCACCGCACTGCACTAGTAATCAGACTAGTGTCCGGCAGCACCGCACTTGTAATCAGACTCAAAATAAACTACAGCTCCCAGCAGCCCTTGTTGCTGCGAGCTCCCGGCAGTAAGGGCTGCTGGGAGCTGTAGTTTATTTTGAGTCTGATTACAAGTGCTGTGCTGCCGGACACTAGTCAGATCACTAGTGCATACTCTCAAACATTTTACACATAAAAATCGGTACAACTTAGGAAAGGGGGCGTGGCCACAGGTAAAGGGGACATGGCCACATCCCCTTTCATATACTTTTAATGGGAATTTGGGGAGTAAAAAATTCGGTACAGACCATAAAAAAGGTACTGTACCAGCCAAAAAGGTAGAGTTGGAGGGTGTGCTAGTGCAGTGCGGTGCTGATGGACACCGGCAATAACAGACTCTCACTCAGAGCCATTTCTAGCCAATAGGCATTATAGGCAAATGCCTAGGGCACCTTGAATGCCCAGCGGTATCCATTCCCAAGGCTAGGGCCAGCTCTGTTATCGCAGCCAGCCAGGAGGAGAGAGGCGAGTTAGGACAGATGCTGCAGCTGCAGCAGCAGCTGCACACAGAGCCGAATCTCTGCTCACACAGGCAGGAAGTGACTTTACTTTCACTTTCTGCCTGCCCTGTGGCTGAGCACAGACGGCAGCTGCAGAGGAAGCCAGGCACTGAGCCTGCGGAGCCAGGACCCTGCCCCAGCACTGCAGCATCACAGCACAAAGGTAAGATTTGGATGGGGTAAAGGGGGTCTTATGGGGAGAGGAAGGTGGCTAATAACACTGCTATGGGGGGGTAGACCTATGAGGAGTGGGGGAAGGGGGGTAATGACACGGCTATGTGGGAGTGGGAGACCTATGGGTAGTGGAGGAAGGGGGGTTATGACACTGCTATGGGGTGGGGAGACCTATGAGGAGTGGGGGAAGGGGGTAATGACACTGCTATGAGGGGGAGATCTATGGAAAGTGGGGACACAAGGGAATATGACACTGTTATTGGTGGGAGACATGGGGGTGTAGGAGCAGCTGATAACACTGCTATTAGGGGGTAGGGCATGAAGGAGAGATACATGGGGAGGGGGGCTCAGGGGGCTAATTGTTCTGCTATGGGGGAGGGGGCATAGGCATGCACACGGCAGGTGGCATGGGTGCACAGGCACACGCTGATGTTGGGCACCCCCCACATGCCTAGTCAGAAACTTCACAAATATTTAATATAGAACCAGCCCTGGCCAGCCCTTGCTGACTAATTACACATAATACACACTATGCAGTCACAATGTGCGGGTACTATCTCTTCCCAGCTCCCATTGTGATACTGTCCGCCGTGATTCCTATCCTGCCAATAGAGCAGACACTGCATACCAGGAGAAGGTTCTGTGTGTGAGCTGTACTGGCTGATAGGGGGAGATCCATCTCAGGGGGATGGGGGAATCTTCTATATTGGGAGGAGGGGGCTATCCTGTGCTAAGGGAGATAATGTGTCTGAGAGGAAGGGGGATCCCTGTACTAGGGGGAAATAATCTGTCTAATGGAGCAAGGTGCAGGTGTGAGACATGGAAAGTGGGAGTGAGGTGCAGGGGAGATGGAAACTGGGACCAAGGTACAGGTGTGAGACATGGAAGGTGGGAGTGAGGGGCCGGGGAGATGGAAGCTGGGACCAAGGTACAGGTGTGAGACATGGAAGGTGGGAGTGAAGTGAAGGTGTGGGGGATGGAAGGTGGGAGCAAGGTACAGGTGTGAGACATGGAAGGTAGGAGTGAAGTGAAGGTGTGGGGGATAGAAGGTGGGAGCAAGGTACAGGTGTGAGAAATGGAAGGTGGGAGCGAGGTGTAGGGGATATAGAAGGTGGGACCAAGGTACAGGTGTAGGAGATGGAAGGTGAGAGCGAGGTGCAGGGGAGACAGAAGGTGGAAGTAAAGAAGAGGTGTGAGAAATGGAAGGTGGGAGCGAGGGGCAGGGGAGACGGAAGGTGGGAGTGAAGAAGACGTGTGAGAGATGGATGGTGGGAGCGAGGTGCAGGGGAGATGTAAGGTGGGAGCGAGGTGAAGGGGAGATGGAAGGTGGGAGTGAAGAAGAGGTGTGAGAGATGGAAGGTGGGAGTGAGGTACAGGTGTGATGTGAGAGATGGAAGGAGGGAGTGAAATACATGGGTGATAGAGGGAGGGAGTGAGAGGTGCGGGGGGTGAAACTGAGAGATGAAATGAGGGAGTGAAAACTACAGTGCTAAAGAGGAACAGAGGGCATGAGAGGTGCAAGGGGGTAAGGGAAGGAGGAAGTTCAGGCAGGGGTGACATATGAGACATTAAGGAGTTTGTCATCCCGGTGGTCAGAAAGCTGACGTTAGCATCCCGAAACTGCTCGGAATGCTGATACTGGCATCTCAACATAAATAGCGATGCAGAATGCCAAAATCCGGATCGAGTTGGTGCCAAAGTCTCCACTGGCAAGCCGCGTGGGAGGGATAGGGTTAGGCAGCGAGGGTGGGAGAGTTAGGGTTAGGCTGCAGGGAGGAATATTAGGAAGGGTGGGTTAGGGTAAGGTACCACTGAAGAGGCTGGGGGGGGGGGCAGGTTAGGGTCAGGCTGTTGGAAAGGTGGGTTGGGGGAAGGGATGGTGTAGCGTGAATACGAGACATTACTGTGCGGTGTAATGTGAATAAGGGACACTACTGTGTGGCATAATTTGAATTGGAAGTACTATTGTGTCCACAACCTTCCCCCACAAGACCATGCCCCATTTCCAATACTCACACCTTATTCCAAATGTGTGTAGGGGGTGCGGGGTCGCCAGCCCCTTACTTTGCCAGGGGCGCTCGGACCCCTAGATACAACCCTACACATGAGTTATATATGCTTATAGCACTTCTCATTGATTATAACATTGCATGATACTGCACTGAGGATATGTCACTAACCTATTTATATGTGTTTCTTTCTAATATATGTGGGGTTTTTAATTTAAATGAAATAAGCAAAATTGTATATAGTAAGTTAAGGTATATTGCTTTAATATGGGGGCAGCAGTAAAAATAGGAATATAGCTGGGATATAGGGGTCTATTCATGAAGCAGTGAAATTAGTGGAGAAGTGAGCCAGTGCAGAAGTTGCCCATGGCAACCAGGTAACATTTATCTAAAATTATACATAGCAGATGGTTGGTTGCCATGGTCAACTTTATTTATACTAGCTCATTTCTCAACTCTTTTCACTGCTTCATGAGTAGACCCCATAATCTCTTCTAGTTATGCACATCTAAGATATGTTGAGAGTGTGAATGCAATAAAGGGAACCTGGTTAAAGGTGGAATTTCAATAAGAAAAACAATGGGACACTTACAAAAATAAGATTTTAAACCTACCGGTAAATCTTTTTCTCCTAGTCCGTAGAGGATGCTGGGGACTTCGTAAGGACCATGGGATATAGACGGGCTCCGCGGGAGACCTGGGCACTATAAAGAACTTTAGAATGGGTGTGCACTGGCTCCTCCCTCTATGCCCTTCCTCCAGACATCAGTTAGAGAAACTGTGCCCAGAGGAGACGGACAGTACGAGGAAAGGATTTTGGTAATCTAAGGGCAAGATTCATACCAGCCAACACCATCCACACCGTATAACCTGGAATATACGCAACCAGTTAACAGTATGAACAAAACAGTATCAGCCAACGACTGATCTTAACTGTAACATAACCCTTATGTAAACAACAACTATATACAAGTCATGCAGAAATATGTCCGCACTGGGAGGGGCGCCCAGCATCCTCTACGGACTAGGAGAAAAAGATTTACAGGTAGGTTTAAAATCTTATTTTCTCTTACGTCCTAGAGGATGCTGGGGACTCCGTAAGGACCATGGGGATTATACCAAAGCTCCAAACCGGGCGGGAGAGTGCGGATGACTCTGCAGCACCGATTGAGCAAACATGAGGTCCTCATCAGCCAGGGTATCAAACTTGTAGAATTTTGCAAAAGTGTTTGAACCCTACCAAGTAGCTGCTCGGCAAAGCTGTAAAGCCGAGACGCCTCGGGCAGCCGCCCAAGAAGAGCCCACCTTCCTAGTGGAATGGGCCTTTACCGAATTTGGTACCGGCAATCCAGCCGTAGAATGAGCCTGCTGAATCGTGTTACAGATCCAGCGAGCAATAGTCTGCTTAGAAGCAGGAGCGCCAACCTTGTTGGCTGCATACAGGATGAACAGAGCTTCTGTTTTCCTAATTCGAGCCGTCCTGGCTACGTAAATTTTTAAGGCCCTTACTACATCAAAGGATTTGGAATCCTGTAAGTCTCCCGTAGCCACAGGCACCACAATAGGTTGGTTCATATGAAAAGATGACACCACCTTAGGCAAAAATTGAGGATGAGTCCTCAACTCTGCTCTATCCACATGGAAAATGAGATAGGGGCTCTTATGAGACAAGGCCGCCAATTCGGACACCGCCTTGCAGATGCCAAGGCCAACAACATGACCACCTTCCAAGTGAGAAATTTTAACTCAACAGTTTGAAGAGGCTCAAACCAGTGAGATTTTAGGAACTGTAACACCACGTTAAGGTCCCATGGTGCCACTGGGGGCACAAAAGGAAGCTGGATGTGCAGCACTCCCTTTACAAAAGTCTGGACTTCTGGGAGAGACGCCAATTCTTTCTGGAAGAATATAGAAAGGGCCAAAATCTGTACCTTAATGGAGGCTAACTTTAGGCCCATATCCACTCCAGTCTGTAGAAAGTGGAGAAACCGGCCCAAGTGGAAGTCTTCCGTAGGAGCATTCTTGGCTTCACACCAAGAAACATACTTCCTAAAGATACGGTGATAATGTTTCGCCGTCACCTCCTTCCTAGCCTTAATCAGAGTAGGGATGACTTCCTCCGGAATACCCTTTCCCGCTAGGATTTGGTGTTCAACCGCCATGCCGTCAAACGTAACCACAGTAAGTCTTGGAACATGCAGGGCCCTGCTGCAACAGGTCTTCCCTGAGAGGAAGAGGCCACGGATCTTCTGTGAGCATTTCCTGAAGATCTGAATACCAGGCCCTTCGAGGCCAATCTGGAACAATGAGTATTGTCTGCACTCTTTTTCGTCTTATGATTCTCAGTATCTTTGAGATGAAAGGAAGAGGAGGGAACACATAGACCGACTGAAACACCCATGGTGTCATGAGAGCGTCCACCGCTACTGCCTGAGGGTCCCTTGACCTGGCACAATACCTCTGAAGCTTCTTGTTGAGGCGTGACGCCATCATGTCTATTTGAGGAAGTCCCCAACGACTTGTTATCTCTGCAAAAACTTCTTGATGAAGTCCCCAGTCTCCTGGATGGAGATCGTGTCTGCTGAGGAAGTCTGCTTCCCAGTTGTCCACTCCCGGAATTAATACCGCTGACAGAGCGCTTACGTGATTTTCTGCCCAGCGCAGAATCCTGGTGGTCTCCGCCATTGCCACTCTGCTCCTTGTCCCACCTTGGCAGTTTACATGAGCCACGGCTGTGACGTTGTCTGATTGAATCAGAACCGGTAGGTCGCAAAGAATATATTCCGCTTGTCGTAGGCCGTTGTATATGGCTCTCAATTCCAGTATGTTGATGTGTAGACAAGCCTCCTGGCTTGATCACAGACCATGAAAATTCCTTCCTTGTGTGACTGCTCCCCATTCTCGGAGGCTCGCGTCCGTGGTCACCAGAACCCAGTCCTGAATGCCGAACCTGCGACCCTCTAGAAGGTAAGCACTCTGAAGCCACCACAGGAGAGACACCCTGGCCCTGGGGGACAGAGTTATTTTCTGATGTATTTGAAGGTGGGACCAGGACCACTTGTCCAGAAGGTCCCACTGAAACGTCCTCGCATGAAACCTGCCGAAGGGGATGGCCTCGTAGGTCGCCACCATTTTCCCCAGTACTCGAGTGCATTGATGGACTGACACTCTTTTCGGTTTTAACAGGTCTTTTACCATGTTCTGGAGTTCCTGGGCTTTTTCCCTCGGGAGAAAAACCCTCTTTTGTTCTGTGTCCAGAATCATGCCTAAGAAAGACTGCCGAGTCGTTGGAACCAACTGCGACTTTGGTAGATTTAGAATCCATCCATGTTGTTGTAGCACTCCCAGGGAGAGCGACACGCTTTTCTGCAACTGTTCCTTTGATCTTGCTGTTATCAGGATCTTCCAAGTATGGGATAATTGTGACTCCTTGCCTGCGTAGGAGCACCATCATTTCTGCCATTACCTTGGTGAACACCCTCGGGGCCGTGGAAAGCCCAAACGGCAACGTCTGAAACTGGTAATGACAGTCCTGTACAGTGAATCTCAGGTATGCCTGATGAGGAGGATATATGTGGACGTGAAGGTATGCATCCTTTATGTCTTATGACACCATAAAATCCCCCCCTTCCAGGGTGGAGATGACTGCCCTGAGCGATTCCATCTTGAACTTGAACCTTTTTAAGATCAGGTTCAGGGATTTTAGATTTAGAATGGGTCTGACCGAGCCATCCGGTTTCGAGACCACAAATAGGGTTGAATAGTACCCTTTCCCCTGTTGTGTTAGGGGAACCTTGATAATCACTTGCTGTCGACACAGCTTTTGAATTGCAGCTAAAATTATCTCCCTCTCTGGGGGAGAAGCTGGTAAAGCCGATTTGAAGAATCGACGAGGAGGCACTTCTTCGAATTCCAGCTTGTAGCCCTGGGATATAATTTCCATCGCCCAAGGATCCACGTCCGACTGATCCCAGATGTGGCTGAAGAGTCGAAGACGTGCCCCCACCGGTGCAGCCTCCCTCAGTGGAGCCCCAGCGTCATCCGTGGATTTAGTAGAAGCCGGGGAGGACTTCTGTTCCTGGGAACTGGCAACAGCAGGCATTCTTTTCCCTCTACCCTTCCCTCTGGCGAGGAAGGAAGAGCCCCGACCTCTTCTGGACTTATGCGACCGAAAGGACTGTATCTGATACTGTGGAGTTTTCTTTTGCTGTGGGGAAACAGAAGGCAAAAAGGTAGATTTACCCGCGGTAGCTGTGGAAACTAGGTCCGCGAGACCTTCCCCAAATAAAACCTCACCCTTGTAAGGTAAAACTTCCATATGCCTCTTTGAGTCGGCATCACCCGTCCATTGGCGGGTCCACAGTGCTCGCCTAGCCGAGACCGCCATCACGTTGGCCCTTGAACCTAGTAGTACGACGTCTCTCTGAGCGTCTCTCATATATAAGTCTGCGTCTTTGATGTGACCTAAGGTCAACAAAATGGTATCCCTATCTAGGGTATCAATATCAGCTAACAAGGTGTCTGTCCAAGCTGCTACCGCACTACAGACCCAAGCCGATGCTATAGCCGGTCTGAGTAAAGCACCAGTATGTGTATAAATTGATTTTAAAGTCGTTTCCTGTCTGCGATCAGCAGGATCTTTGAAAGCTGCCGTGTCTGGGGACGGTAGTGCCACCTTTTTGGATAAGCGCGTCAAAGCTTTGTCCACCCTGGGCGAGGATTCCCACCATACCCTGTCCTGTGCCGGGAAAGGATACGCCATAAGAACTCTTTTGGGAATCTGCAGTTTTTTGTCTGGAGTTTCCCAAGCTTTTTCAAATAACGCGTTCAGCTCATGAGATTGGGGAAAGGTTACCTCAGGTTTCTTTTCCTTAAACATGTGTACCCTCGTGTCAGGGACAGAGGGGTCATCTGTGATATGCAAAACATATTTTATTGCAATAATCATATAATGAATACTTTTGGCCACCCTTGGGTGTAGCCTTGCATCATCGTAGTCGACACTGGAGTCAGAATCCGTGTCGGTATCAGTGTCTGCTATTTGGGATAGGAGACGTTTTTGAGACCCTGAAGGGCCCTGTGACACCGTCAAAGAAATTGATTGACTCGCCATATTATCCCTGGACTCTGATTTGTACAATCTTTTATGTAACAAGGTCACATTTGCATTTAAAACATTCCACATGTCCAACCAATCAGGTGTCGGCGTTGCCGACGGAGACACCACAATCATCTGCTCCACCTCCTCTCTAGACGAGCCCTCCGCCTCAGACATGCCGACACAGACGTACCGACACCCCACACACACACAGGGATTTTATATATATATATATATATATATATATATATGGAGACAGTTCCCCCAATAAGGCCCTTTGGAGAGACAGAGAGAGAGTATGCCAGCACACACCCAGCGCCAATAACACTGGAAAAAAAATTCCCAGATAAACAGCGCTTTTATATAATCATATAGATAAATCTATACACTCACTGCGCCTTACAAGTGCCCCCCCCCCCTCTTTTTTGCCCTCTGTCACCGTGTTCAGCAGGGGAGAGTCCGGGGAGCCAGCTTCTGCAGTGTGCTGTGGAGAAAATGGCGCTGGTTAGTGCTGTGAGATCAAGCTCCACCCCCTCAGCGGCGGGCTTCGGTCCAGCTCAAATTTATTTATACTGGCGGGGGATTATAAAATATACTGCCTCCGCAGCCTATATATTCATATGAGCCAGTCCTAGAGGTTTATTGCTGCCCAGGGCGCCCCCCCCCCCTGCGCCCTGCACCCATCAGTGCCTGCAGTGTGTGTTGTGTGTGGGAGCAATGGCGTGCAGCGTTACCGCTGCACGTTACCTCATAGAAGATCTGAAGTCTTCTGCCGCCTTTGAAGTCTTCTTATACTCACCCGGCTTCTATCTTCCGGCTCTGCGAGGAGGACGGTGGCGCGGCTCCGGGACGAACGACGAGGGTGAGACCTGCGTTCCGACTCCCTCTGGAGCTAATGGTGTCCAATAGCCTAAGAACTAAGAAGCAGAGCCTATCATTTTAGTAGGTCTGCTTCTCTCTCCTCAGTCCCACGATGCAGGGAGCCTGTTGCCAGCAGTGCTCCCTGAAAATAAAAAACCTAACAAAATTCTTTTTCAGAGAAACTCAGGAGAGCTCCCCTGTAATGCACCCATGCTCCTCTGGGCACAGGATCTAACTGAGGTCTGGAGGAGGGGCATAGAGGGAGGAGCCAGTGCACACCCATCTAAAGTTCTTTATAGTGCCCATGTCTCCTGCAGAGCCCGTCTATACCCCATGGTCCTTACGGAGTCCCCAGCATCCTCTAGGACGTAAGAGAAATAAAAAATCTCTAATTTGGTGTTATTATTTATTGTAATTTGGAAAAAAATTGCGCTGTATGATTGTGCTATATGGAATCCTGACAAAAGTGGCATTGTTTCGAAATTGCAATGCCAAGGCACAGACCACTGTCTGAGTGCACAGCAGTGGCCCTGGATACATACTGTATACATTTGCCAGTAGGCACCGCATTGCTTATTGGTACAATAACAAAATAATCACTAACTTTAGATAGCTGCTTCTGATTGTGTTGTGAAACCTACTACTATACTTTCATATTAGTGTGGCTGTTACATACCTCCCACCTGTCCCGATTTTGGCGGGACAGTCCCGTTTTTCACGGTCTGTCCCGCTGTCCCACCCTCAGGTCGCAGTGTCCCACGAGTGGGGGGTCAGTTGGGAGATCCCTCCCTGTTACTCGTTGCTCTGAGGAGAGCAGCGGTGAATAGATGCTGTGAACATGCGCACAGCATCTATACCTGGCAGAGAGGGACAGGGGGCTTGGCCAGCAGCTCTCATAGCGTTGTCCATGCCCCCATAATGACAAAAATGGGGGCATGGCTTGCGATCGTGGCACTTGCCGCAAAGCGGCGCTCCCTTTTCGGTAGGCCACCCCACCTAATTTCGGCCGTCTCTCCCTACATTCCGGCAAAGTTGGGAGGTATGCTGTTATATTATATGAAGTCCTGACTGTAAGTTAAATTCTCATTTGATTTTAAAGTGGAAATCTATTTTCTATTTTTTTGTTTTACACTCCCGTAGACTATTAACTTTTTCTAACTAAGAAGTAACTTTCAGCCATATAGGTCATCCTTGATAATTAGAAGGGTTTCCTGGCCTGAATCAAATCCATGTGTTTGTACATTGGGGGTCATTCCGAGTTGTTCGCTCGTTGCCGATTTTCGCAACAGAGCGATTGAGGCAAAAATACGCATGCGCATGGTACACAGCGCGCATGCGCTAAGTATTTTAGCACAAAACTTAGTAGATTAACTCACGTCCGAACGAAGAATTTTCTTTGTTGAAGTGATCGGAGTGTGATTGACAGGAAGTGGGTGTTTCTGGGCGGAAACTGGGCGTTTTCTGGGAGTGTGCGGAAAAACGCAGGCGTGCCAGGATAAAACGCGGGAGTGTCTGGAAAAACGGGGGAGTGGCTGGCCGAACGCAGGGCGTGTTTGTGACGTCAAAACAGGAACGAAACGGGCTGAGCTGATCTTAGTGTAGGAGTAAGTCTCGAGCTACTCAGAAACTGCTAAGAATTATTTAATCACAATTCTGCTAATCTTTCGTTCGCTATTCTGCTAAACTAAGATACACTCCCAGAGGGGGCGGCCTAGCGTGTGCAATGCTGCTAAAAGCAGCTAACGAGCGAACAACTCGGAATGAGGACCCTTGTCTTTTAACATCCAGGGACATACTGTAGGCAAAAGCAAGGAAGGGGGGGTTCAGTTGACTAGAAACCCCCCTCCTCTTGGCAAGTGGCTCAAATTATGACAACAATAGCACAGTTTATGTTACAGAGCAGAGCAACTTTTTCGACCAAGTTTGTTGTGTGTGTGCGCGTCTGAGTCCTCAATCAGTGCACTGGAACAGAGAGTAGCTACCAGGAAGAAGCTTACCAGGTGGGAGAATGTGCAGTAGTTGTTCTATTATGTTTGTGTATTTATTTATAATGGTATAAAACAAGAATATATTGAGTGCACTGTCAACCGCAGCAGGTAAGGGATGGTCAGATCCCTGTATGTGAAAAAAAAGAAAATATACCAAGGTATACCCGCGCTGGCTGTTAAATGATTATATCAATTCAAGATAACTTGTTTAAAAATGTATACCACATTTATTCATATAACACATTAAAATTAGAGATGTGCACTTGAAATTTTTCGGGTTTTGTGTTTTGGTTTTGGGTTCGGTTCCGCGGCCGTGTTTTGGGTTCGACCGCGTTTTGGCAAAGCCTCACCGAATTTTTTTTGTCGGATTCGGGTGTGTTTTGGATTCGGGTGTTTTTTTCAAAAAACACTAAAAAACAGCTTAAATCATAGAATTTGGGGGTCATTTTGATCCCAAAGTATTATTAACCTCAAAAACCATAATTTCCACTCATTTTCAGTCTATTCTGAACACCTCACACCTCACAATATTATTTTTAGTCCTAAAATTTGCACCGAGGTCGCTGGATGACTAAGCTAAGCGACCCTAGTGGCCGACACAAACACCTGGCCCATCTAGGAGTGGCACTGCAGTGTCACGCAGGATGGCCCTTCCAAAAAACACTCCCCAAACAGCACATGATGCAAAGAAAAAAAGAGGCGCAATGAGGTAGCTGTGTGAGTAAGCTAAGCGACCCTAGTGGCCGACACAAACACCTGGCCCATCTAGGAGTGGCACTGCAGTGTCACGCAGGATGGCCCTTCCAAAAAACACTCCCCAAACAGCACATGACGCAAAGAAAAAAAGAGGCGCAATGAGGTAGCTGTGTGAGTAAGATAAGCGACCCTAGTGGCCGACACAAACACCTGGCCCATCTAGGAGTGGCACTGCAGTGTCACGCAGGATGGCCCTTCCAAAAAACACTCCCCAAACAGCACATGACGCAAAGAAAAAAAGAGGCGCAATGAGGTAGCTGTGTGAGTAAGATAAGCGACCCTAGTGGCCGACACAAACACCTGGCCCATCTAGGAGTGGCACTGCAGTGTCACGCAGGATGGCCCTTCAAAAAAATACTCCCCAAACAGCACATGACGCAAAGAAAAATGAAAGAAAAAAGAGGTGCAAGATGGAATTTTCCTTGGGCCCTCCCACCCACCCTTATGTTGTATAAACAGGACATGCACACTTTAACCAACCCATCATTTCAGTGACAGGGTCTGCCACACGACTGTGACTGAAATGACGGGTTGGTTTGGACCCCCACCAAAAAAGAAGCAATTAATCTCTCCTTGCACAAACTGGCTCTACAGAGGCAAGATGTCCACCTCATCATCATCCTCCGATATATCACCGTGTACATCCCCCTTCTCACAGATTATCAATTCGTCCCCACTGGAATCCACCATCTCAGCTCCCTGTGTACTTTGTGGAGGCAATTGCTGCTGGTCAATGTCTCCACGGAGGAATTGATTATAATTCATTTTAATGAACATCATCTTCTCCACATTTTTTGGAAGTAACCTCGTACGCCGATTGCTGACAAGGTGAGCGGCGGCACTAAACACTCTTTCGGAGTACACACTTGTGGGAGGGCAACTTAGGTAGAATAAAGCCAGTTTGTGCAAGGGCCTCCAAATTGCCTCTTTTTCCTGCCAGTATAAGTACGGACTGTCTGACGTGCCTACTTGGATGCGGTCACTCATATAATCCTCCACCATTCTTTCAATGGGGAGAGAATCATATGCAGTGCCAGTAGACGACATGTCCGTAATCGTTGGCAGGTCCTTCAGTCCGGACCAGATGTCAGCATCAGCAGTCGCTCCAGACTGCCCTGCATCACCGCCAGCGGGTGGGCTCGGAATTCTGAGCCTTTTCCTCGCACCCCCAGTTGCGGGAGAATGTGAAGGAGGAGATGTTGACAGGTCGCGTTCCGCTTGACTTGACAATTTTCTCACCAGCAGGTCTTTGAACCCCAGCAGACTTGTGTGTGCCGGAAAGAGAGATCCAAGGTAGGTTTTAAATCTAGGATCGAGCACGGTGGCCAAAATGTAGTGCTCTGATTTCAACAGATTGACCACCCGTGAATCCTTGTTAAGCGAATTAAGGGCTCCATCCACAAGTCCCACATGCCTAGCGGAATCGCTCTGTGTTAGCTCCTCCTTCAATGTCTCCAGCTTCTTCTGCAAAAGCCTGATGAGTGGAATGACCTGACTCAGGCTGGCAGTGTCTGAACTGACTTCACGTGTGGCAAGTTCAAAGGGCAGCAGAACCTTGCACAACGTTGAAATCATTCTCCACTGCGCTTGAGACAGGTGCATTCCACCTCCTATATCGTGCTCAATTGTATAGGCTTGAATGGCCTTTTGCTGCTCCTCCAACCTCTGAAGCATATACAGTATAGTGTTGAATTCCACCTCGTTACCACTTCTTGCTTCAGATGATGGCAGGGCAGGTTCAGGCGTTTTTGGTGGTGCTCCAGTCTTCTGTACGTGGTGCCTGTACGCCGAAAGTGTCCCGCAATTCTTCTGGCCACCGACAGCATCTCTTGCACGCCCCTCTCGTTTTTTAAATAATTCTGCACCACCAAATTCAAGGTATGTGCAAAACATGGGACGTGCTGGAATTTGCCCATATTTAATGCACACACAATATTGCTGGCGTTGTCCGATGCCACAAATCCACAGGAGAGTACAATTGGGGTAAGCCATTCCGCGATGATCTTCCTCAGTTGCCGTAAGAGGTTTTCAGCTGTGTGCGTATTCTGGAAACCGGTGATACAAAGCGTAGCCTGCCAAGGAAAGTGTTGGCGTTTGCGAGATGCTGCTACTGGTGCCGCCGCTGCTGTTCTTGCGGCGGGAGTCCATACATCTACCCAGTGGGCTGTCACAGTCATATAGTCCTGACCCTGCCCTGCTCCACTTGTCCACATGTCCGTGGTTAAGTGGACATTGGGTACAACTGCATTTTTTAGGACACTGGTGAGTCTTTTTCTGACGTCCGTGTACATTCTCGGTATCGCCTGCCTAGAGAAGTGGAACCTAGATGGTATTTGGTAACGGGGGCACACTACCTCAAGAAATTGTCTAGTTCCCTGTGAACTAACGGCGGATACCGGACGCATGTCTAACACCAACATAGTTGTCAAGGCCTCAGTTATCCGCTTTGCAACAGGATGACTGCTGTGATATTTCATCTTCCTCGCAAAGGACTGTTGGACAGTCAATTGCTTGGTGGAAGTAGTAAAAGTGGGCTTACGACTTCCCCTCTGGGATGACCATCGACTCCCAGCATCAACAACAGCAGCGCCAGCAGCAGTAGGCGTTACACGCAAGGATGCATCGGAGGAATCCCAGGCAGGAGAGGACTCGTCAAAATTTCCAGTGACATGGCCTGCAGGACTATTGGCATTCCTGGGGAAGGAGGAAATTGACACTGAGGGAGTTGGTGGGGTGGTTTGCGTGAGCTTGGTTACAAGAGGAAGGGATTTACTGGTCAGTGGACTGCTTCCGCTGTCGCCCAAAGTTTTTGAACTTGTCACTGACTTATTATGAATGCGCTGCAGGTGACGTATAAGGGAGGATGTTCCGAGGTGGTTAACGTCCTTACCCCTACTTATTACAGCTTGACAAAGGCAACACACGGCTTGACAAATGTTGTCCGCATTTCTGTTGAAATACTTCCACACCGAAGAGCTGATTTTTTTGGTATTTTCACCAGGCATGTCAATGGCCATATTCCTCCCACGGACAACAGGTGTCTCCCCGGGTGCCTGACTTAAACAAACCACCTCACCATCAGAATCCCCCTTGTCAATTTCCTCCCCAGCGCCAGCAACACCCATATCCTCCTCATCCTGGTGTACTTCAACACTGACATCTTCAATCTGACTATCAGGAACTGGACTGCGGGTGCTCCTTCCAGCACTTGCAGGGGGCGTGCAAATGGTGGAAGGCGCATGCTCTTCACGTCCAGTGTTGGGAAGGTCAGGCATCGCAACCGACACAATTGGACTCTCCTTGTGGATTTGGGATTTCGAAGAACGCACAGTTCTTTGCTGTGCTTTTGCCAGCTTGAGTCTTTTCATTTTTCTAGCGAGAGGCTGAGTGCTTCCATCCTCATGTGAAGCTGAACCACTAGCCATGAACATAGGCCAGGGCCTCAGCCGTTCCTTGCCACTCCGTGTGGTAAATGGCATATTGGCAAGTTTACGCTTCTCCTCCGACAATTTTATTTTAGATTTTTGAGTCCTTTTTTTACTGATATTTGGTGTTTTGGATTTTACATGCTCTGTACTATGACATTGGGCATCGGCCTTGGCAGACGACGTTGCTGGCATTTCGTCGTCTCGGCCATGACTAGTGGCAGCAGCTTCAGCACGAGGTGGAAGTCGATCTTGATCTTTCCCTATTTTTGGAACCTCAACATTTTTGTTCTCCATATTTTAATAGGCACAACTAAAAGGCACCTCAGGTAAACAATGGAGATGGATGGATACTAGTATACTTATGGATGACGAGCGACTGCCGACACAGAGGTAGCTACAGCCGTGGACTACCGTACTGTGTCTGCTGCTAATATAGACTGGATGATAATGAGATAAAATTAAAATATATATATATATATCACACTAGTACTGCAGCTGGACAGGTATATATTATGTAATGACGGACCTGCTGGACACTGTCTGTCAGCACTACAGACTCCTAAAGTAAGCTACTAGTATCAAGAAGATAGAAAAAAAAAAACACGGGTAGGTGGTATACAATTATGGATGGACGAGCGACTGCCGACACAGAGGTAGCTAAAGCCGTGGACTACCGTACTGTGTCTGCTGCTAATATAGACTGGATGATAATGAGATAAAATTAAAATATATATATATATATATCACACTAGTACTGCAGCCGGACAGGTATATATTATGTAATGACGGACCTGCTGGACACTGTCTGTCAGACTCAGCACTGCAGACTCCTAAAGTAAGCTACTAGTATCAAGAAGATAGAAAAAAAAAAAAAACACGGGTAGGTGGTATACAATTATGGATGGACGAGCGACTGCCGACACAGAGGTAGCTACAGGCGTGGACTACCGTACTGTGTCTGCTGCTAATATAGACTGGATGATAATGAGATAAAATTAAAATATATATATATATCACACTAGTACTGCAGCCGGACAGGTATATATTATGTAATGACGGACCTGCTGGACACTGTCTGTCAGACTCAGCACTGCAGACTCCTAAAGTAAGCTACTAGTATCAAGAAGATAGAAAAAAAAAAACCACGGGTAGGTGGTATACAATTATGGATGGACGAGCGACTGCCGACACAGAGGTAGCTACAGCCGTGGACTACCGTACTGTGTCTGCTGCTAATATAGACTGGATGATAATGAGATAAACTTAAAATATATATATATATATCACACTAGTACTGCAGCCGGACAGGTATATATTATGTAATGACGGACCTGCTGGACACTGTCTGCAGAATGCGTTTATAAAAACACCACACTACGAGTGTTTAACTTTTTCAGGCAGACAATCACAATATACTGGTGGTCAGCAGACAATCACAATACTGGTGGTCAGTGGTCACTGGTCAGTCACACTGGCAGTGGCACTCTGGCAGCAAAAGTGTGCACTGTACTTAAAATATGTACTCCTGCTATAACTGCTCCCCAGTCTCCCCCACAATTAAGCTGTGTGAGCAGTGAGCACTCAGCACAGTCAGATAATGATATACAGTATTACATATGATGCAGCACACTGGGCTGAGCACAGATATGGTATGTGACTGTGTCACACTGTGTATCGTTTTTTTTCAGGCAGAGAACGGATTAATTAAACTGGTGGTCACTGGTCACACTATCAGCAGCAAGTAGTACTCCTCCTAATAATATGCTCCCCAAAATTTGTGTCTCTCTCTAGTACTCTAGTCTAAACGGAGAGGACGCCAGCCACGTCCTCTCCCTATCAATCTCAATGCACGTGTGAAAATGGCGGCGACGCGCGGCTCCTTATATAGAATCCGAGTCTCGCGATAGAATACGAGCCTCGCGAGAATCCGACAGCGGGATGATGACGTTCGGGCGCGCTCGGGTTAACCGAGCAAGGCAGGAAGATCCGAGTCGCTCGGCCCCGTGTAAAAAAACCTGAAGTTCGGGCGGGTTCGGATTCCGAGGAACCGAACCCGCTCATCTCTAATTAAAATCCTCATAAATAAATTCACAAAAGGAGATATGCCACATGATATACTCAGCCCGTAATCATAATATCCAAAGGAAAATTGACCAATAGTCCACAATTAGGATAGGACACACTTGCAAATATTTATCCCGATCTCAGAGGGACATTAATATTGGAGCACACCTGATAGTGGATCACCAAGATTCAGCATAAGGTGAAATTTGCATTACCGGTTAGGTCAGAGCTGAGATTGCAGTTGCATGTTTATCAGCTGGATGGATTCCTTTCAGTGCAGTTAGGGATCAGTTCTGCCAATAGGTGCTGGTGTAGTCCCAAGATTACAGGCAAGTGGTGCAAATATCACCAGTGGTACAGCTCAAGTCCAATGGCAAATTAGGCTCAACGCGTTACGCTGATGCTATACATCCAGCTTCCTCAGGAGCAGATAACTAATGATCATCTGGGTCTCCTTTTATACCCCTCTAAGTGATAAAATTGATTACACCTATATAAGATCATACTATAATAAACAAGCCATCTTACATATTTATAAATACACACATTCTAGATACTCAATGTGTATAGAATTTATATTAAAACATCAAAATGAACACTTTTTGATATCTTTAAAAATAAATACCGTTATTAAATGTATTTCTCTTCCTGTTAAGGTCCGATCACGTGACCCTAGTTGGAGCACATGATCGGAACTTGCCATTACATCACAGTCAATGTCAGAATCTCATTGGTAGCAGTGTGCTCAGTGTTTATTATGGTATGTTTAACCTTTTCTTGGCCATTTATTTATGGATGCATGATACTTAGAGATGTGCGGCGGACACTTCTTGGGTTTTGGTATTGGATCTGGATCCTCGCTCGTGTTTTGGTTCTGGATTGGTTTTCCCAAAACCACCCTTTCAGGTTTTGGTTTTGGATCTGGATGATTTTTGGGGGAAAAAATCATAAAAACAGCTACAATCACAGAATTTGGGGATAATTTTGATCCTACTGTATTATTAACCTCAATAACATTCATTTTCACTAATTTCCAGTCTATTCTGAACACCTCACAAATATTGTTTTTAGGCACATAATGCAAAGAAAAAAAGAGGCGCACCAAGGTCACTGGATGACTAAGCTACGTAACACAAGTGGGCGGCACAAACACCTGGAACATCTAGGAGTGGCACTGCAGTGGCAGACAGGATGGCAGTTTTAAAAACTAGGCCCAAAATAGCACATAATGCAAATTAAAAAAAGAAGTGCAAGATGGAATTGTCTTTGGGCTCTCCCACCCACCCTCATGTTGTATAAACAGGACATGCACACTTTAACAAACCAATCAATTCAGCGACAGGGTCTGCCACACGACTGTGGCTGAAGTGATTGCTTTGTTTGGGCCCCCACCAAAAAAGAAGCAATTATTCTCTCCTTGCACAAACTGGCTCTACAGTGGCAAGATGTCACCCTCATCCTCAGATCCACCCCCTTCAGTGTTTACATCCTCATCCTCACAGAGAAATAATATTCAAACAAAACCACATCATTTAGGTGTCAGTGGACTGCTTACGCTATATTACCCAAAGTTTCTGAACTTGACAATGACTTATGATGAATGCGCTGCAGGTGACATATAAGGGAGGATGTTCCTAGGTGGTTAACGTCCTTACCCCTACATATTAAGGACTGACAAAGGTAACAGATGGCTTGACACCTGTTGTCCGGATTTGTGAAGAAATTATTTCACACTGAAAAGGTGGCTTTTTTGGGATTTTGCCCAGGCATGTCAATGAGCTTTTTCATCCAATTGCCCACAACTGTCTCCACTGGTGCCTTATTCAAACAAACCACATCACCATCAGACTCCTCATCATCAACTTCCTCCGCAGCGCCATCTACATCCATATCCTACTCATCCTGGTGTACTTCTAAAGTGACATCCTCAATCTCAATATCAGCAACTGGACTAGCGGTGCTCCTACCAGTACATGCAGGGGGCATGCAAATGGTGATCGGAGCCTCCTCTACCCATACAGTGTTGTGAAGGTCAGGCCTAGACATCGCAACTGCAGACAGTGCCAGCACCCCTGTATTTTCACAACACTCCTGTAATTTTACAGCATACAAGACAGGACCAGTGTACATTGATTTTCACTGCACTCTAGAATAATTACACCATACAAGACAGGGCCACTGTACATTGATTTTCACTGCACTCTAGAATAATTACAGCAAACAAGACAGGGCCAGTGCACATTGATTTGCACTGCACCCTAGAATAATTACAGCATACAAGACAGGGCCAGTGTACATTGATTTTCACTGCACCCCTGAATTTTTACAATAAGCAGGGCCAGTGTACTGTTATTTGAACAGCAACACCCCTATATTGACAGCATACAGCAGTGTGCTTTTCATTTTTAACAACTGCACCTCTGAATTTTTATAGCATACAGGGTCAGTGTAATGCTATTTGAACAGCAACACCCATATATTTTACAGCATACAGCAGTGTGCTTTTCATTTTTAACAACTGCACCCCTGAATTTTTACAACATACAGGGCCAGCAGCACCCCTATATTTTACAGCATACAGCAGTGTGCTTTTAATTTTTAACAACTGCACCCCTGAATTTTTACAATATACAGGGCCAGCAGGACCCCTATATTTTACAGCATACAGCAGTGTGCTTTTAATTTTTAACAACTGTGCCCCTGAATTTTTACAACATACAGGGCCAGTGTAATGTTATTTGAACAGCAACACTCCTATATTTTACAGCAAACAACAACAGTGTGCTTTTAATTTTTAACAACTGCACCTCTGAATTTTTACAACATACAGGGCCAGCAGCACCCCCATGTTTTACAGCACACAGCAGTGTGCTTTTAAGTTTTAACTGCACCTCTGAATTTTTACAACATACAGGGCCAGTAGCACCCCAATATTTTATAGCATATAGGAGCAGTGTGCTTTTAATTTTTAACAACTGCACCTCTGAATATTTATAACATACAGTGCCAGCAGCACCCCTATATTTGAAAGCATACAAGAGCAGTGTGCTTTTAATTTTTAACAACTGCACGCCTGAATTTTTATAGCATACAGTGCCAGTGTAATGTTATTGGAACAGCAACACCCCTATATTTTACAACATACAGCAGTGTGGTTTTAATTGTTAACTGCACCCCTGATTTTTTACAACACACAGGGCCAGCAGCACCCCTATATTTTACAACATACAGCAGTGTGCTTTTAATTTTTAACAACTGCACCCCTGAATTTTTACAACATACAGGGACAGTGTAATGTTTTTTGAACATCAACACCCCTATATTTTACAGCATAGAGCAGTGTGCTTTTAACTTTTAACAACTGCACCTCTGAATTTTTACAGCGTACAGGGCCAGCAGCACTCCTATATTTTATAGCATACAGCAGTGTGCTTTTAATTTTTAACAACTGCACCCCTGAATTTTTACAACATACAGGGCCAGTGTAACATTATTTGAACAGCAACACCCCTATATTTTAAAGCAAACAGCAGTGTGCTTTTAATTTTTAACAACTGCACCCCTGAATTTTTACAACATACAGGGCCAGTGTAACGTTATTTGAACAGCAACACCCCTATATTTTACAGCATAGAGCAGTGTGCTTTTAATTAACTGCACCCCTGAATTTTTACAACATACAGGGCCAGCAGCACCCCTATATTTTACAGCATACAGGAGAACAGTGCCCTTGCACCCTGTACAACACAGTGACAGCAACACACATGTACAGCTGCAGCACATGAAACACCAGTGACAGCCAGGACAGCACCCCTAACAGGTACACCACAGTGACTGCAGCAGCACCCCTACAGAGCACACACTAACCCCACCCGACACCACCACCCACAGAGAGAGACAGAGGTTTATCTCCCTCACTCTCCGAGTCCGGAGTGAAAATTGCGGCGACACGTGCCTGTTTATATGGAATCCAAAACCTGCGAGAATCTGACAGCGGGAAGATGAAGTTTTGCCTCGTTCTGGTTTCCAAGTCTGGCAGGAAGTCCCGAGTCAGACTCAGATCTGGGCTCGGAGCATGAAGTTCGGGGGGGGGGGGGGGGGGGATCGGTTCTCAGGGAACCAAACCCGCTCCTCTCTACAGCCTATACTGTAGATCATCTATAGTGTTAAATATTAATACTGTATTCCATATAGTATTGAGGGGGTTATTCAGAGTTGTTAACAAACCAAAAAAGTTAGCAATTGGGCAACACCATGTTGCACTGCAAGTGGGGCAGATATAACATGTGCAGAGAGAATTAGATTTGGGTGCGGTGTTTTCAAACTGAAATCTAAATTGCAGTGTAAAAATAAATCAGCCAGTATTTACCATGCGCAGAAACAATATAACCCACCCAAATCTAAAGTTCTCTGCACATATTACATCTGCCCCACCTGCAGTGCACATGGTTTTGCCCGATTGCTAACTTTTTTGTTTACTAACAACTCTAAAGTGTATAAAAAGACCAATGTTTACATTAATGTCCAGTGTCATAAATATGGGCCTAATTCAGACCTGATTGCAGCAGCAAATTTGTTAGCTAATGGGCTAAACCATGTGCACGGCAGGTGGGGCAGATATAACATTTGCAGAGAGAGATTTGGGTGGGTTATATTTTTTCTGTGCAGGGTAAATACTGGCTGCTTTATTTATGCACTGCAATTTAGATTTCAGTTTGAACACACCCCACCCAAATCTAACTTTCACTGCACATGTTACATCTGCCCCACCTGCACTGCACATGGGAGGTCATTCCGAGTTGTTCGCTCGCAAGGCGATTTTAGCAGAGTTGTTCACGCTAAGCCACCGCCTACTGGGAGTGAATCTTAGCATCTTAAAATTGCGAACGAAGTATTCGCAATATTGCGATTACACACCTCGTAGCAGTTTCTGAGTAGCTTCAGACTTACTCGGCATCTGCGATCAGTTCAGTGCTTGTCGTTCCTGGTTTGACGTCACAAACACTCCCAGCGTTCGCCCAGACACTCCTCCGTTTCTCCGGCCACTCCTGCGTTTTTTCCGGAAACGGTAGCGTTTTTTCCCACACGCCCATAAAACGGCCTGTTTCCGCCCAGTAACACCCATTTCCTGTCAATCACATTACGATCGCCAGAACGATGAAAAAGCCGTGAGTAAAATTACTAAGTGCATAGCAAATTTACTTGGCGCAGTCGCAGTGCGGACATTGCGCATTAAGCGGAAAATCGCTGCGATGCGAAGATTTTTACCGAGCGAACAACTCGGAATGAGGGCCCTGGTTTTTCCCATAAGCTAACAAATTTGCTGCAGAAATCAGGTCTGAATTAGGCCCTATGTTCTTCTAACACTCCCCCAGATTCCTGCACTTGCTCCGATGTTCCACAGAGTGGGAAATTGTGGATTGCATCTGGAAACCCCCCTCTAGAGATCTTGCATTTGCCACTGAGGGAGACAGCAACCAATAACGAGAGAAGCTTTACTGTGTAGTTCAGCCACTTCCTAAAGTAGGGGTTGAAGTATAAGAAAAGAATACTCATGTGATTCTAAATATATTTCGGTATAAAAAAATGCATAAAAAAATAATGTAAAATGCCTTGGCTATTAAGGTATTTAAGCTTTCCAAGTACATGGTAGCAAGAGTAATGTATATGGGGGAGATTTATCAAAGCTTGCACAAACCAATCATTTTCAAACATACTGTAGCCTATAAAATGACAGGAGCACATTGGTTAGTACTTTATCTCTCTCCACATTATCTCTCTCCGAGGTTGGATAAAACTTCCCCTTATTTCTTTTTTTATCATAAAATTATTTTCATTATAGGTTATTTTGAATTATTTAATTTTAGCACCCAGCACATTAGGTGCAGCCAGGGTCAGTGCTAGGGTGTTCGGAGCTCCCCTTCAAACTATACATTTGTGACCTACCTCCCATATAAAAGAACAGTGTGCTCCTAAGGTCTGCCACAAAAAGGGTGTGGTTCACAAGGAAGGGGCATGATAACACAATATTACCCCAATTCAAAATATGCCATACAGCAGCACAATCTTATTCACATTATACCACGTGTAATGCCCCTGATTCATATTACACCACACAGAAGGGTCCCTTATTCATGTTATACCACACAGTAATGCCCCTTATACACATAATTCCCACAGTAGTAGTGCAACTTACATATAATGCCAGCCTTGTCTCATCGGCCCTGCCTCCTCATTGTGGCATCACTTTAAATCAGTCACTAGCTACAGGAGTAATTTCAGAGGACTGGGAAAGAGCAAATGTAGTCTCACTGCACAAAAGTGGAAGCAAGGAGGAGGCAAGCAACTACTGACCAGTGAGCCTTACATCAGTAGTAGGGAAATTGATGGAAACAGTCTTAAAAGAAAGAGTTGTAGATTATCTCAAATGCAGCAATTTACAGGGTCCCAAACAGCATGGATTCACTTGCGGGAGATCATGTCATACAAACCTTACTTTTATGACTGTGTGACTAAAGTAATAGATAAAGGTGGAGCCATAGATATAGCTTAACTAGACTTTAGTAAGGCTTTCGACACTGTCCCACATTGCAGACTGCTAAATAAACTCAAAAGTTGGGACTGGATACTAAGGCCCTTATTTATGAATGAGTGATAAATTTCACTGTGAATGATAAATTGCACCAGCCAATTTGCTCCTGTCATTTTTCAAACCCAACCCGTGACATGGAAGTTAGGAGTGAAATTTATCAGTCATTGATAAATATGGGCATAAGATGGTTGAATGGATAAGATCTTGGTTGCAGGTTAGAAAACAGAGAGTTGTAGTAAATGGAGCGCATTCACAGGTGGGTAACATTACCAGTGGCGTACCCCAGGGATCTACTTGGACCAGTGCTTTTCAATATCTTTATTGGTGATATTGCAAATGGCATTAAAGGGAAAGTATGCCTTTTTGTAGATGACACAAAGGTGTGCAACAGGGTAGACACACCAGGAGGGGTAAAATAAGATTGAGTATCTAGGTATAGCGGAATGGTCAAGAGCATGGCAATAACAGTTTAATGCCAAAAAATGCAAAATTATGTACTTGGGTATCAAAACTCCAAAGGCTAAATATAGTATTAATGACAATATACTGGAAATTACAGAGGAGGAAAGGGATCTAGGATTCACTATTTCAGGTGACTTGAAGGCAGGTAAGCAATATAACAAAGCAATGAGGGAGGCTAGTTAGATGCTTGGTTGCATAGGGAGAGGAATCAGCAGCAGAAAGAAAGAAGTAATAATGCAACCGTATAGGTCATTGGTACGGTCTCATCTAGAATACTGTGTTCAATTCTGGAGGCCATATCTTCAGAAGGATATTAATACATTAGAGACTGAACAAAGAAGAGCCACTAAAATGGTGCATGGCCTACATCACAAAACATACCCAGAAAGACAAAATATTCTCAATAAGTATAGTTTGGAGCAGAGAATTGAAAGGGGGGACATGATAGAAACGTTCAAATATATCAAGGGTTTTAACAAAGTCCAGGAGGGAAACTTTCTTTAAATGAAGAGTAGTATTAGAACACGAGGACATGCACTGAAACTGGAGGGAGGTAGGTTCACGGGAAATTTGAGGAAAAAGTACTTCACAGAAAGAGTAGTAGACTAGTGGAATAGCCTCCCATCAGAGGTGGTTCAGGCTAAGACAGTAGAACAATTTAAACATGCATGGGATAGACATAAGGATATCCTTACAAAGAAATAAGGATCAAATAAGGTTTTAGGTAAAAAAGGGGCAGACTAGATCGACCAAGTAGCTCTTATTTGCTGTCAAATTCTATGTCTCTATGTTATTTGTTTGGGGGTGGGGCGGGTAGATCCCTTGCCTAACCTTATTTGGTCCAATTTGACCATCTGCATGCATGACCAATATTGTTGCTCAGCCTATGTGTGACCAGCTTATGTGCCCAGTGTCCCTGCAGCAGCTCCCTGCCCCATCTCCCTCCTGCAGCAGCTCCCTGCCCTTATCTCCCTCCTGCAGAAACTCCCTGCCGCTATCTGTCCCCTGCAGAAGCTCTCTGCCCCTGTCTCCCTCCTGCAGCAGCTCTCTGCCCATCTTCCTCCTGCAGCAGCTCTCTGCCCCTGTCTCCCTCCTGCAGCAGCTCCCTGCCCGCCTCCCTTCTGCAGCAGATCCCTGATCCCTACCCCTGTCTCCCTCCTGCAGCAGATCCTTGCCACTGTGTTCTAACCTTCTTCCTGTCTTCTGCAAGCACAGTGCCTGCTCCTCTTCATGGCTCCTCGTCACTCACTGCAGCAGCTGTGGCAGCATGACATCCCATTCACCATGCTGTAAAAGGAGCTGGAGGGGAAAGCACACAGGCTGGCAGACACAGTGAGTCACAGGAGGGGTGGGAGAGGTGGACCATAGAGCCTGAGTACCTGAGGGAGTTGCGGACACAGCCAATCATCTATTAATGCTGGTGGCGAAATGGGCTGCCTCCGGAACTTACTGTGCGTGCCTATGGTGGAGTCTACGATTGCAGGTGATGGAACGCAGTTCCGCCCCATTCCGGACCACTTGAACCCCTGCAGGTTAGGTGCAACCAGAGAGATTGCTAGACTCTTCAGGCAGTCAGGGAGATTGCTACTAGTATGAATTTGCAAAATGTAGAGTCACAAAGCTTTCAGTCCGCTAAAATTAAATCTTAGTAAATCTTATATTATCCAAAGTATACCTTAAGCTGTTTGTTGATTTTACCATGGAGAATAAAAAATGTAAAGACCGAATTTGGTATTAAGTTTGAAAACAAATCCTAACCATAAAATATTTCTCAGTAAGTAACTGATGAAAATAACTTGGTGGTAGTTTTAAACTCACTGCAACCCAAATGCTAGGAGACAAAAAGTATACAGTTTCTGGGTACATTTATCATCAGGGTCTGTATTGATGAGAATACTACATACAGTGAACAGTGGCAGTCTTTAGTCTAATTCTATAGTCTACATTCTTTTCAGAAGTAATGATATTCAACTGACAAGTCAATTTACTTCAGATCAAATTAGAAAATTTCACAATAATCCTAGCTACCAAAAGCTTTATGACACATTTATATGTGACAATCTTTTACATCCTCACAGAAGAAAAATAAAAGGTAGGCATGTAAGGCCCCAAACAGCACATCATGCATAGAAGAAAAAGAGGTGCAATGAGGTAGCTGTATGACTAAGCTAAGCGACACAAGTGTGCGGCACAAACACCTGGCACATCTAGGAGTAACACACAGTGGCTGAATGTCGAAAGTGGCCTGCAACTTTTTCGGCCCACCGTCAGCATCTCCTGCACGCCCCTGTCATTTCTCAAAAAATTATGCACCACCAAATTAATTGTATGTGCAAAACATGGGATGTTCTGGAATTTGCCCGGATGTAATACATGCACAATATTGGTGGCACAGGCGAGCGTACCCCTAAACCACACATGGCAAAGCCTGTAAAAATTATTTGGATAATAATAACCCTTTTATTTGGAGTTATTATAATATGCAGAACAGGTGAGCGTACCCCTACACCACACAGGGCAAACCCTGTAAAAATTATTTGGATAATAATAACCCTTTAATTTGGAGTTATCATAATAATATGCAGCAGAGGCGAGCATAGCCCTGCACCACACAGGGCAAACCCTGTAAAAATTATTTGGCTAATAATATAAGTATATTACCCTTTATTTGGAGTAAATAATATACAGCACAGGACATCACCACTGGACTTATGGCAGCACAAGACACCACCGCTGGACTGATGCAGCACTAGACAGAACCACTGGACTGGACTTATATGGCAGTACCACTGGACTTATACGGCGGTACTACTGGACTGGACTTATACGGCAGTACCCCTGGACTTATACTGCAGTACCCCTGAACTTACACGACTACACCACTGGACTGGACTTATACGGCAGTACCCCTGGACTTATACAGCAGCAGCACTGGACTTATGGCAGCACAGGATACCACCACTGGACTCTTGGCAGCACAGGACACCACCACTGGACTGATACAGCACAACACAGCACCACTGCATTGGACTTATACAGCAGCAGCACTGGACTTATGGCAGCACAGGACACCACCACTGGACTTAAGGCAGCACAGGACACCACCACTGTACTGATGCAGCACAACACAGCACCACTGCACTGGACTTGTACAGCAGCAGCACTGGACTTATGGCAGCACAGGACACCACCACTGTGACTGGACTGATGCAGCATAAGACACCACCACTGGACTGATGCAGCACAAGACAGCACTGGAATGACACATAAGAGCAGGTCACCATCCCACGTGCCACACCACTTTCCCGCACAGACACTGAGGAGACACGTCCTCTCGCTACACTCTCCAGGACTGGAGTGAAAATGGCGACGACGCACGGCTCCCTATATGGAATCCAAAACCCGTGACAATCCGACAGCGGGATGATGACGTTTTGCCTCGTTCTGGTTTCCGAGTCTGGCGGGAAAACCCGAGCCGGACTGAGATCCGGGCTCGGGACGTCCTGTTCGGTAGGGTTTGGTTCTCAGAGAACCGAATCCGCTCATCTCTACTATATAATTACGTTTTTAAATAAAATATTTTAATATATGATTAGAAATACTTTTTAAACTTTATTACGTACCAAAAAAATAAAAATTCTGAGCGGTTTTGTGGAGGAAATTTGTCAGTTAAGTGGTTAAAATCTGACAATTGGAAGAAACCATTTATGAAGTTTTTAATGAACCTCTAATAAAACATCAATGCATGGGCACCATTGTATTTAAAATATTAGAAACATCACTGAAACTGTTGATAGAATCCTGTCAAACTATAGGGTAAATTTATACAGTATGTGGCACTTTTCTAATCTGCTGCGGTTCTGACAGCTAGATTTAAAGGGACAGTAATATTAAATACAAATTAGGCTTGAGTTTGTATTTAAATTTTTTTAAATATTAGTGCTTCTTTACATCCCGTGGCTAAGATACAGCAAATAATAGCTGGCATTATGTACAATGTGAATATTTTGAGTGACTGAAGAAACTACTGTAATTTACAGCTCAACTAGATTTAGTTCATTTTAGTATAACCTAAATTAAAGGAGGTTGGTCAAGGCCAATGAGCAAATATAAAAATTTATTTTTGGTCTCAATTATTATAATTTTTTTTTATAGAGGCAAAGGTGTATACATAATGGGCGCAGGCTGTGTGGTGCACATGGGACCCTGTGTCCAGAGGAGTACAAACCTCACACCCTGCACCCAATTCTTCAATACTTAACCCTCCAGAGTCGCGCATCAGCAGCAGCAGAACTGCAGAAATCACTGGGAAAATGGCAAAGCCACAATTTCCTGGCGTTTCATGCAGGCCCGGCGTTACCCGCTCAGCGAAGGGATGCAGTGCAGGGAGGCGCTGGGACGGATAGGCGCTTCCCCTGCTCTGCATCCCTTCCCTGCTGCGCCGTCCTGTCCCCCCTGCTGCTGCTGCCACTGTGTGTCTGTCACTGTATGACAGGCACTGGCAGCGGGCACCTGCAGCATGAAACGCCTCTTCCCTCCCCTCACCTCATCTCATCTGTGTGAGAGCGCTGAGTACGGGACAGAAGGGGGCGGAGCTAAACGGGACTGTAGGGGGCGTGGTTAAACGGGCCATAAGGGGCGGAGCTACACTGACCTGGCTGCTGTACAGAGGGAGACTGGATTAGGTAAGTGGAGGGTGAGAGAGAAGTGTGTGTGTGTGTATGGTGGGTGTGTATGTGTGTGTATATATGTGTGAATTGTGTGTGTGTGTGTGTGAGGTATGTCTGTGCGCGCGCTCTATGGACGCCACTACTAGGGGGGCATTACGTATAAGGACGCTATTACTACAGGGGGGCATTACGTGTAACTACGCTACTACTGGGGGGGCCATTACGTGTAAGGACACTACTACTACTGGGGCTGGGGGCATTACGTATAAGGACGATACTACTACTGGGGTGCACTACGTATAAGAACGCTACTACTACTGGGGGGCATTACGTATAAGGACGATACTACTACTTGGGGGCATTATATATAAGGACGCTACTATTACCGGGAGGGCATTACGTATAACAATGCTACTACTACTGGGGGGAGGGCATTACGTATAAGGATGCTACTACTGCGGGGGGCATTATGTATAAGGACGGTGCTACTACTGGGGGCGCATTACGTATAAGAACGCTACTACTACTGGGATGGCATTACGTATAAGGACGCTAATACTACTGGGGGTGCACTACGTATAAGGACGCTAATACTACTGGGGGTGCACTACGTATAGGGACGCTTCTACTACTGGGGGTGCACTACGTATAAGGACGCTTCTACTACTGGGGGTGCACTACGTATAAGGACGCTAATACTACTGGGGGTGCACTACGTATAAGGACGCTACTACTACTGGGGGGTATTACGTATAAGGACGCTACTACTACTGTGGGTGCATTATGTATAAGAATGCTACTACTACTCGGGGGGCATTATGTATAAGGATGCTACTACTACTGGGGGGGCATTATGTATAAGGATGCTACTACTACTGGGGTGCATTACATATAAAGACGCTACTACTACGGGTGGGGCATTACGTATAAGGACGCTACTACTACGGGTGGGGCATTACGTATAAGATTAATAAGATTGTGCTACATTGTGGAGTAATTTTAAATGGGGGTACTACTGTGTGGCCATGCCCCTTACTTGTGAGACCACACCCCTTTTCCCGGCACGCGCCAAAGGAATATGGGAGGGCGCAAATTTATAGTTTGCAGGGGGGCGCCGAACACCCTAGCACCGGCCCTGGTTTCATGAATGTGCAGTAGGAAAATCACTGGGATAATGATGTCTGCCCCATTTTGCCAGTGACTTGTGCATGTGCAGTGCCACTTCTGGTGGCGGGCCAGCTGTGCAATCGCACAGGGCGCCCACCGCGGCACTTTTCTGTCTCCAGTAGTGCTCCCCCTCCTCCCTGTCATTAGTACTCCAATCGGGGTTGGAGTTTAATGGACTGACGCGTTTGCATGGTGGTGTCACAATGAAACTCTGCCCCACCGAGCGGAGAACTATGACAGGAGGAGGGGAAAAGAAGAGCGGATGATGGCTCTGGTGTGCTGGTGGCTCTGGCGGGTTGTGGGGTTCTGTACACAGCCCAGACCTGACACTACATACCCCTGGCCTGGCATTACACACCCATGGCATTACACACCCCTAGCCTGTCATTACACACCCCTGGCACCCCGAGCATTACACACCCCTGGCACTACGCACCACTGGTACTCCTGGCATTACACACTCCTTGCATTTTGCATTACACATCCCTGGGATTGCACACCCCTGGCATTACACACCCTTTGCATCCCTGGCATTACACACCCCTAGTACCCCTGGGATTACACACCCTTGGCACCCCTGGCATTACACACCCATGCACCCTTATCATTACACACTCCTGGCACCCCTGGCATTACACACCCCTGGCAATACATAGCCCTGGCATTACACACCTCTGGCACCCCTGCATGACGCCCATCCCAGAGCATGAAACCTGTGGCAATGAGCTTGGGTCCCAGAGCATGAAACCCCTGGCAACGAGCATGACACCCAGTGTGTGAAACCCTTGACAATAAGCAGGTCATTTAAAAGTAATTAGAAGCTTTACTGTATGGCATAATGTGTCATGGCATTGCAGTGTGTGGCATAACATGGTGCAAGGGGAATTACTGTGTGGAGCTTAATATGGTGGATTTTTTTTTTCTCCTGTGGTGGCCAAGGTTTGTTGGTGCAGGGTCAAAAACTGGGGTGTAAAGTAGTCTTTTCCAGTGAGGCCACGCCCATTCCTAGTTAGACCACGGTCATTTTAGTGAGGCCACGCCCCTTGTCTGGAGCACTCGCGCAAATTTGTGTTTTTTATATCTATGGGGGCGCACTTTTGAATGTTGATTGTGGGGTGGAGGGGATGCATTTTTAAATCTCGCACTGGGAGCCAAATTGGCTAGAAACAGCCCTGTGCATGTGCATTAGACTCTGTCACAGCAGTAGAGTCTACCAATGACCCTAGTGCTCAGAATCTAGTGCTTTGCCGGCTAGAGTGGAAGGGGGCCTGGACAGAGACTGCACACGGGCCCCCTCCTCCTCATGTGTGTAGAGGTAAGACTGTTGTCAAATTAATATTCTTTTTGTCCCATGAATTTAACTAAATGTAACTCTTTAAATGTAAGTATTTTTAAGGTCTGAATAATAAGTCAACTGTACATCTGGAAAAATGTTAATATTGAAATATATTTTAATGATATGCATCAGAGTGTGTTGCAGGATTTGTACATAACTAATGGAAACTCCCAAATGAAACAGTTGATAAGTATAAAACTACAAACTGCCTCATGATTACAATATTACTATCATTCTGATAAGGAAGGGTGATGACATAGTTTTAAACTACTCTAACTTTAGATAAGTTGTGTTAGATCTTCTGACTGATGCTAATAGCTACACACCTTTACTTTGTGCATCAGTCCATTTCAAAGAAAATGTATACTAGCTTGGTGTTTCAGAGTTAGGGCTCACCTGAATAGACATTAGAGTATTGTGTGTTCTGAGTAACTACATACTGTTCCAGCCGATATGCAAACAATATCTACACTTTTACCTATCAATCAAAATAACTATTTTCAACATCCTCCTTCAGATCATTTTATTTTACCGTTGGAGGTCTTTCTAATTGTACTGTACAACAAAACTTGCATGTATATTATTTATTGTCCAGCCTATCTATATTATGCTAGCTACAACAAATGTGAAGGTACACTTTGGTGAACATAAATCTAATCTTAAAATTGCTGAAACAGAGATTATTTAGAATCAATTATAGGGGAATGCAAGCCTGTGGGTTTACTACCACTGCTAATAATAATAATAATAATAATAATAATAATAATAATATTAAGAAGAAGAAAAGAAGAAATAATAATAACTAAGTTACAAAATTATAAATTCAGAATGTTAAACATTTTGTTTACATTGTAGCTTGTTATAGTTACTTACGTTTTGTATACAGGTGTGTGTATCTATCATTGTATGTGATAACTGGTAATAATAAATAATAAATATAATCAGAATCAAACATTTGGTAAATCACCTTTTGCAATTCTAAAATTTTAAATATAATTTATAATATTTTATTATTTTATTTATTATTTTATTGTTAGCAATTATAATATTATTACCCAATAAATGAGACTGAGATTGTCAGTTCTTTGTCGTACTCCTAAAATATATTTTTCTCAACATGTGGTGTGTAAATGAAACTGTGGGTATCCACATTCCCAATAGTACTACGATATCACCTTCATTTACTTCACTAACATCACTGTATACATAGCACGCTTCCTTGGCCTTTAGCATATACAATCCTTAATGATAGAAACTCCACAAACCACAGTAGTGTAGAATCAGTTTTTTCCCTTCACAGTGTAATTCATTGACTTTCCATGGTGTAAAATCAATCTGTTCTGTTTATATGGCATAAACAACAAGAGTTTCACAGGCATGAGGCAAACCATATGCGGAGGTGTTTAAAAAGGCACAACAGGGAATACATGAAGCATCTGCACCTTTAGTGTTTCCATGTCAAATCACAGGTGTGTTGTAAAAAAAAGTTTATAGTTTTTATTGAAGAATAACATTACTGTTGTTCTCTTTACTGGTATTAACCCTTTACAGAGATACAAATGAAAATATGTTTAATATCTGATAAAACTTTTTAAACTCTGACTTTTAAGAATATTTAATTGCCATGATGAACTCAGGGATTTAAAAAGCAAAGTTACTTTGTTGATGTAACTGATGGGATACATGTGATATCCCAGCAGATAGGATGCTATAAAGATGGCAGCATCCCGCCTGCCGGATCACAGCTGTGAGGCAGTGAGTCCCCTCGCGGGCTTGCTGCGCTGGGAATGCATCGGGTCCGGTGGCTCGCTTCATTCACTACAAGTACTATTCCCACTCTGTTGGTGGCGTGGACCCACCAACCGAGTGGAAATAACCTGCATGTGTCTGGATGCTGGTTGTCGGTATTTCACTGGCTGTCGGTATTCCAGTATCGGTCTCCTGTATGCCAGGAACCCGACAGCCGGTATATTGACTGCATCGATTACAGATTAGTGAAAAGTTTTATTTAACACAGTAAATGACATTGGCCCTCATTCCGAGTTGTTCGCTCGCTAGCTGCTTTTAGCAGCTTTGCACACGCTAAGTCGCCGCCTACTGGGAGTGAATATTAGCTGTGCAGAATTGCGAATGAAAGGTTCGCAGAATTGCGAATAGAATAGCGATTAGAAATGTCTTTGCAGTTTCTGAGTATCTCGAGACTTACTCTGCCACTGCGATCAGTTCAGTCAGTTTCGTTCCTGGTTTGACGTCACACACACGCCAAGCATTCGCCCAGCCACTCCCCCGTTTCTCCAGACACTCCCGCGTTTTTCCATGAAACGCCTGCGTTTTTTCACACACACCCATAAAACGGTCAGTTTCCGCCCAGAAATACCTACTTCCTGTCAATCACACTCCGATCACCAGAACGATGAAAAATCTTTGTTAAGCCGTGAGTAAAATACCAAACTTTTGTGCTAATTTACTTGGCGCATGCGCAGTTTGCGACTTATCGCACTGATGCAAAGAAAAAGAACGAGCGAACAACTCGGAATGAGGGCCATTGTGTAGATCACTTTTTGGAAAGAGTTAATGAATACATATTTTATTTACACTGGAATGGAAATTTCCATGTCTTGGGGAATCCCATAAGCCATGGGGGTTGCAGCACAAGGAAAAGCTTCAGGTTAGACACTTGGAGCTACTCAACAAAACTGCCTTTTCCTGCACTGTAAACCCTGGGTTATCACACGGTAACCCACTGATTCCGCGTAATATGCAGAAGCAATGGGTTTCCTTGCTAGTTAAACCATAGAGGGTGTCTTTTATAGCAGACTTTTCCTTGCAGCTCCTGAAGCTATGTGAAAAAAATACCCCTCTGTGGGTTAATGACGTTTGGGGTAACCCTTGCTGATTTAAATTCAGTAAAACCCGCAGCTAATTGTATTCCCCCATTAATCTGCCGTATGTTTTAGGCTTGTTTTTGATGTTTGTTTTAAATCTTATAATGCAGTACAACCTCAACCCTCAAATATTCCCTATAGGTAATGTTTTGAGGATTTCTCTCTGTGAAAGCAGGTGCGACCCAAAATAGATTAATTTACCTAGTTCTGTGGTTCACTGTCATGTGTATTTACTGAATCCAGGATTTGAACTAAAATGTAATTAATAATTAAAATCAGTGGGAGTATGCAAAAACTAGTGGAGCAATACTTTATAAATGCAAGTCACCTTTCTAAGAGTCTCCGTGTAGTTACTACAGATAGGTAAGGCCAGTACTTATTATGTAGGACCATTATACCTGCCAGGGAGCAACTCTTAATAGATACTGTACATCAAAAACAATTGCATATCTCCTTACGCAGACAAATAATACATTTTTAGTAACAGATATATAAATTAACTTCATAGATTGCTTTAAAAAGCTGTTTGGGGTTTCTAAATCTCTATTTTTAAAGTTTTCCTCTAAAGAGTTGTCTTGCCATCTAATTACATTCCAAATACACAGCCTTCAGGATCTTCTAGCATCTAGAAACCTTGGGGCACATAGCATTATTGCAATGCAGCCAGTGTCGGACTGCGGCATGTAGGGCCCACCAGTGCCGTAACTAGACATTTCAGCGCTGTGTGCAAGAAACAGCATCGGCGCCCCCCCAAAGAAACCACCCCCGGGTTGACCTAACCTTACAGGACAGAGTAAGCAGTGGAAGGGCATCAGACAACAACAATAAACAACGATTCTCACCACTCTGCGCTGTGGCTCTTCTGCCATCTCCGAACTCCTGGGATGTATAACACTGCACCGCAATGCTCCTGCCTTGCAGATCCTATCTGGCAGCTGGCTCGACTCCTCCGGTTCCGACTCCCACCGGGGTGCTCCTGTCGCCCGCTTTACAGTATTAATCTGTAAGGGGTTCTTCAGGCCGAGTCCTCACTGTTGGGGATCTTCCGCAGGTCCTGACAGGCCTTGAAGCCAGTGGGGGTTGTCCTCTGCAGTGCTTGCACGCCCTTGGTCTCCACTGCCATGTGTTCTGTGGCCACAAGAAAAAGGGGGACTCCTCCACCATTTTGTTCCCCTCTGCCACGGCTCCTGAGTGGATTGATCCTTCCCGTGGTTTCCTCCTCTATGACTTTCTTCCACGCAGGCACTCCCGAGGACAATCTGGCAGCAGACAGGGGTCTTCTCCGGCATAGATGCAGTTGGCTTCTGGGTCCTCAGTGCTGCTGCCACTCCAACGTACCGGCTGTAATCTGGAAAGTGCAGAGTCCACTCACTAGCTCCCGAACTCCCACTGCCGGTGGTTCCTTTCTGTTTGCGTGGCAGTTGGGGAAGGTAGCTCCCTGGATGCTCTGATCCTCTTCAGGTGAGCACGACCTTCCTGGCACCACTGCTTCTTCCACCTACGAACTCGGCAGCGCTGTCTTCAGCAAACAGCGCTGCAACACAAATAGGGCTGCCAATCGTGGTACCGGGATGTGCATATGTGTATGAATCAGTGTACCCGCACAATGCACAAGCGCCACCTGGGAGAATAGTAAAAATGACAGCCACGCACCATGGTGCCCGCACTGTCGTACAGCACTGCATCTGCCAGGGCGGCCAATCGGGAGCATGCATCCCACGCAAGTGCGCTGTGTGCCAGGTACACTCAGCACACACCTAGTTATGGCTCTGGGGCCCACCGGGGGAATGCAGTGGTAGGGGCCCATGTTCGGAGTGTGGCCAGTCTGCACCTCATTGATTTGACTAACCATTAGAGAATGCAATGTCTGGGCCCCTTCATAAATATATACTGTAAATTCAGCTGCTGCACGCATGATAATGTACCAGATTAATAACAGATTAATAACAGTAATGCACTGTAGAAAATACACCATAGTCCAGTATAAGGTAACATATGTATAATGTATAATTCAAGTGGATAGTCTGGAACCTGATCCTTAGAGCAGGAGGTGGGCCCCCAGCAGTGGGGCCCACATGTGGTTTCCCCTGTACCCCTGTGGGCCAGTCCAAGCCTGAATGCAACCATCAAAGTTACTAAGTAGGAAGATCCTCCACTCACCTTAGTGGGTTGATATCTATAAGCTTTATGCTAGGACAATAAATTACATTAACCTCTGAGCAGATTTAAACTTTTATGGCTTCAAACGCCATGCAGTCAGAAATCCCAGCTGAAAAGCACTGACAGTTTATTTTTCCCAATTATTTTATATTTGTTATTATTTTTGTATTTTGTATTTGTATTCATGTAACTGGTGTGCTATTTTATGATTACACTTGTTTCTTATTTATTTCAGATATTATACAGCACTCTAATGCACAGATGTTTATTATTGCAAACACTGTATGTACTGTATGTCGTAAGTGTCAAGGGTGCTCCTGCATTCTTATTTTACACTTTGGACCCTATTCATATTTTCCATGTTTGTCTGGATGTAGATACTACTATACTACTATGTACAACTGTAAAATTGCATAAAAATGAACAAGTATAGAAATATGGTACATGCAATTCATTTTTTATTGTGATAAGACAAGCTAATTAAGATTGTGTGTTATCATTGACCAGAACTTTGGAAATGTGCACAAAGCAACATTTATGCAAGGAAGCAAAAGCAATCTCACAGAATTAAAGAGCCTTAGAATTATTTGTGCTGTTTAAATGTGCAGTGAAGGAATTGCATTAGGAAATGAGGCAATCATCCAGAACTCTTCATTTCTTCAGTTACTTAATTAGAAAATGAGTTCAGTCTAAGGAAGGGAAAAGATTAGTGCTGTGTGGTGAAATTGCTAAACGTATTTTCAATGTGAATGGATTTTGGATAATATATGTATATTTATTTTTGTTAAACTGTCCGACAATATGATATCACTCACAATAAAAAAAGAAGACAGACACAAATAAAGGAACCTTTTTTTAAATATTCATGAATAAACAGGATCACATGTGCACTTTATTGGGTTTTAGCTATGATTTTTAGCAATTTAGACATTTATGTGATTTTTGTTTTGCATGTCTGTTCTGTTTTATTACTGTTCTGTTCTAATATTATTCTGTGGCAGTCTAAATATAAAGGGGGTATCCAATTAGACCCAATGCCGTTTTGGCGGCTGAAAATGGCCAGATATTGTGATTAATGACCGATGGTCATTATCATGGTATTGGAACACAATTGGAATAGCGATCACGAGAAAACACATGGGATCAGGGATAAATCCTCGATCCTACGTGCTATCGCAGCTCTGGCAGGCTACTTATCACAGATTATGCTGGGTGCCTGAGGCACCCAAAGCTTAATCCCCAATAAGTGCCGGCATTGAGGGGAGGAGCACACCACATTGGGGCTAATAGGATAGCCCTATGCGATACAATTACCCACAGTCACTGACCATGGGTAATTGTATACCCCCCAAAGAGTGCACAACTAGTTAACTAGTTATAGGGACTTAGGCCAGAAGCTTAAGGCAAGAAATCTAAGGTAATAATCTCTGAAATATTACCTGTGCCACATGCTAGTCCAGGGAGGCAGAGGGAGATTAGGGAGGTTAATGTGTGATTTAGAGACTGGTGTAGGATAGAGGGGTTTGTGATCCTGGAACACTGGGCAGACTTCTCAGTCAGGCGTCATCTTTTTGTCACGATGGATTGCACCTGAATGAGAAAGGGGCAGTGGTGCTGGAAGGAAGGATAGTTAGAAGGTTGGAGGAGATTTTAAACTAGGTGCCTTGGGGGGAGGGTATAGCTAGAAACTATGGATCAAGCAGTGAGAACAGTAATCATGGAGGTAGTGAGCTGAATGTTGGTGGAGCAGGGGGGTGGGAAAGATAAGCGGGCAAGGGTATTACAAAGAGTATTACCAAGGGCATTACCAAAACACAATTTAACTATGAATATGGATCACCAATAATGCATATAGGAAATGAGGTTCCCATCAGTAGGGGGTATACTTATCTTAATTGTATGTACTGTATGTAAACGTTAGAAGCCTTACAGGGAAAAAGGGGGAACTTGAAGTCCTTGCAGCAAACAAACAGTACGATATTATAGGTATTACTGAAACTTGGTGGGATGAAACCAGGGCTGTTTCTAGCCAATTTGGCTCCAAGTGCGAGATTTCAAAATGTGCCCCCCCCCCCCATTGACATAAACAAAATGCGCCCCCCCATAGATATTTTTTTCAAAAAGCATGCGCGCGCCTAAGGCACGCGCGCTCCTGACATGGGGGTGTGGCCTCATTAAAATGGGCATGGTCTCATTAAAATGGGCGTGGCCTCATCTGATCTAATCATCACAGCCACCACAGGGAAAAAAAAGTCCCCATTTTACACATTACGGCAGGCAAGAGTCCCCATTTTACACATTACAGCAGGCAAGTGTCCCCATTTTACACATTGCAGCAGGCAAGTGTCCCCATTTTACACATTGCGGCAGGCACGTGTCCCCATTTTACACATTACGGCAGGCACGTGTCCCCATTTTACACATTACGGCAGGCACGTGTCCCCATTTTACACATTGCGGCAGGAAAGAGTCTCCATTTTACACAGTGCGGCAGGTACGTGTCCCCATTTTACACATTACGGCAGGCACGTGTCCCCATTTTACATATTATGGCAGGCAAGAGTCCCCATTTTACACAGTACGGCAGGCAAGAGTTCCCATTTTACACAGTACGGCAGGCAAGTGTCCCCATTTTACACAGTACGGCAGGCAAGTGTCCCCATTTTACACAGTGCGCAGGCAAGTGTCCCCAATTTACACAGTACGGCAGGCAAGTGTCCCCAATTTACACAGTACGGCAGGCAATTGTCCATCTTTTTACACAGTACGCAGGCAAGTGTCCCCATTTTACACAGTACGCAGGCAAGAGTCCCCAATTTACACAGTACGGCAGGCAAGTGTCCCCAATTTACACAGTACGGCAGGCAAGTGTCCCCATTTTACATAGTACGGCAGGCAAGTGTCCCTATTTTACACAGTACGCAGGCAAGTGTCCCCAATTTACATAGTGGGGCAGGCAAGTGTCCCCATTTTACACAGTACGCAGGCAAGAGTCCCCAATTTACACAGTACGGCAGGCAAGTGTCCCCAATTTACACAGTACGGCAGGCAAGTGTCCCCATTTTACACAGTACGGCAGGCAAGTGTCCCCATTTTACACAGTACGCAGGCAAGTGTCCCCAATTTACAAAGTGGGGCAGGCAAGTGTCCCCATTTTACACAGCACACAGGCAAGTGTCCCCAATTTAAACAGTGTGGCAGGCAAGTGTCCCCAATTTACAAAGTGGGGCAGGCAAGTGTCCCCATTTTACACAGTACGCAGGCAAGAGTCCCCATTTTACACATTACAGCAGGCAAGTGTCCCCATTTTACACATTGCAGCAGGCAAGTGTCCCCATTTTACACGTTGCGGCAGGCACGTGTCCCCATTTTACACATTACGGCAGGCACGTGTCCCCATTTTACACATTACGGCAGGCACGTGTCCCCATTTTACACATTGCGGCAGGAAAGAGTCTCCATTTTACACAGTGCGGCAGGCACGTGTCCCCATTTTACACATTACGGCAGGCACGTGTCCCCATTTTACATATTATGGCAGGCAAGAGTCCCCATTTTACACAGTACGGCAGGCAAGAGTTCCCATTTTACACAGTACGGCAGGCAAGTGTCCCCATTTTACACAGTACGGCAGGCAAGTGTCCCCATTTTACACAGTGCGCAGGCAAGTGTCCCCAATTTACACAGTACGGCAGGCAAGTGTCCCCAATTTACACAGTACGGCAGGCAATTGTCCATCTTTTTACACAGTACGCAGGCAAGTGTCCCCATTTTACACAGTACGCAGGCAAGAGTCCCCAATTTACACAGTACGGCAGGCAAGTGTCCCCAATTTACACAGTACGGCAGGCAAGTGTCTCCATTTTACATAGTACGGCAGGCAAGTGTCCCTATTTTACACAGTACGCAGGCAAGTGTCCCCAATTTACATAGTGGGGCAGGCAAGTGTCCCCATTTTACACAGTACGCAGGCAAGAGTCCCCAATTTACACAGTACGGCAGGCAAGTGTCCCCAATTTACACAGTACGGCAGGCAAGTGTCCCCATTTTACACAGTACGGCAGGCAAGTGTCCCCAATTTACAAAGTGGGGCAGGCAAGTGTCCCCATTTTACACAGCACACAGGCAAGTGTCCCCAATTTAAACAGTGTGGCAGGCAAGTGTCCCCAATTTACAAAGTGGGGCAGGCAAGTGTCCCCATTTTACACAGTACGCAGGCAAGTGTCCCCAATTTACAAAGTGGGGCAGGCAAGTGTCCCCATTTTACACAGCACACAGGCAAGTGTCCCCAATTTAAACAGTGTGGCAGGCAAGTGTCCCCAATTTACAAAGTGGGGCAGGCAAGTGTCCCCATTTTACACAGTACGCAGGCAAGTGTCCCCAATTTACACAGTGTGGCAGGCAAGTGTCCCCATTTTATACAGTGTGGCAGGCAAGTGTCAAGTGGGGGGGGAGGAGGGGAGAGGGAGGGGGGAAGGAAGGGACAATTTACATATGAAAAGGCTCTTCCCGCTCCTCGGGTCGGGCTGCCTCTTCTTCCCCGTGCCGGCCGCCTCCTCCTCCCAGCTTGGCTCCCCCTCCTCCTCCCAAGTACTCCTGCTCGGGGGGCGGAGTTTCATGAAATGTCGCCGTGCGTCGTGATGTCACGACGCAACCGCGTCATTCCGCGAAACTCTGCCCCCCAAGCAGGAGTACTCGGGAGGAGGAGGAGGGGGAAACCGGGACCAGCAAAGTGCCGCCGCGGGCGCCCCGTGCGGTTGCACGGCTCGCCCGCCGCAATAAATGGTACTGGACTAAACTCATGATTGGACAGTTAATCTGGAGGATTACATGCTGTTCAAGAGAGATAGATTAAATAAATAGGGTTGTGGTGTTTGTCTTAATATAAAACCTTTTTTAAAACCTGATATAAGAGAAGATATTCACGATGGGACAGTAAATAGTGTGGAGTCTTGATGGGTAGAAATTCCTTGTAGGGAAAAGGGAAATAAAAAGATACTTATAGGGATATCCTGTAAGCCGTCCGATATTAATGTGTCTGATGAGGAATTGTTACTGAAGCAAATCAAAAAAGTGGCAGGATTAGGAGACGTAATAGTTTTGGGAGATTTTAACTATCCAGAGATAAATTGAACAAATGATTCATGTAATACTGGTAGGGGTAGTAGGATTTTAAATACACTAAATACACTAAATGATAACTACTTACTTCAACTAATCGGGGAACCGACTCTTAACTTTCGAAAAGCCAACTTTGACAGGATGAGGGAAGCTTTAAGGGACATTGACTGGGAAATTTTGTTTCAAGGCAAGAATACTACAGAGAAATGGGATTCATTTAAAACATTTCTCGCTAATTATACTCGCAAATTCATTCCCATGAGCAGCAAACGAAGGAGTATTAATTCCAAACCAATGTGTCTTAACAAGTAGATTAAGGCACTAATGGCCAGAAAGCGGAATGCATTCAAAAAGTATAAATCAGACGGCAAGGCGGAGTCATTCCAGTACTTAAGGACTGTAACAAAATATGCAAAAAATAAATCAGAGCATCTAAAATAGAAACGGAAAAGCTAATAGCAATGGAAAGTAAATCAAACCCCCAAAAGTTTTTTTTAAATACATCAGCAGCAAAAGATTAAAGAAAGAGAGTATAGGCCCTTTAAAAGGATATATGGGTGTCCTAATCAAAGACGACAGGGACATAGCTGAAAAATTAAACAGGTTTTTCTCATCGGTATTCACAAGCAGGGGATGTCTGCCAACTTTTAGCCTGGGGGGCAAGTCCAGAGCACTGGCCCATAAGTAATGGCACCATCTTAAATGAACGTTTTTTTTGTTTAAAAAATATTTATTAATAAAAAAAAATTAGGCCTGGTGTAAATTATCCCAAAGATACTTTATTATAAATTTATCAGTGCTGCCGCGGCTTCAGCAGAGCTGTGTAGTGCAGGAGTGGCCAACCAGTCAGTGGCAAAGAGCCAGAAAAGATCTGTAGTCAAGGGCAAGAGCCATATCATGCATGCGCTGAAGGCACGCAAGCAAAAATGGGGGCGTGGCATAGTTGTCATAAAGCCACACCCCATTTTTTAGCGCACACCTTTCCGTTTGACGTTTGTAGGAGTATGACCTTGTGTCATAACCCCATTTTTAATCATGTTGTACAGTACCACATTCAAGTAAAGCCCCTGTACAGTGTCACATACATATAAAAACACCAAAAAATCGGTGCCTCCACAGTGCCAAATACATATATGTCCCCACAGTGCCAGATACATACTGTATATGTCCCCACAGTGCCAGATACATATATTCCTCCACAGTGCCAGATACATATATTCCTCCACATTGCCAGATACATAGATGCCCCCACAGTGCCAGATACATATATGTCCCCATAGTGCCAGATATGCCCCCACTGCCAGATACACATCTCCCCAGTGCCAGATATGCCCCCTTTGTAAGATACACATGTCCCCCCAGTGCCAGATACACATGTCCCCCAGTGCCACATATGCCCCCAGTGCCACATATGCCCCCACTGTCAGCTACATGTCTCCCCAGTGCCAGATATGCCCCCACTGCCAGCTACACATCTCCCTAGTGCCAGATATGCCCCCAGTGCCATATACACACAGCCCCAGTGCCAAATATGCCCCCAGTGCCAGAAACACATGTTCCTCCAGTGCCAGATATGCCCCCACTGCCAGATACACATCTTCCCAATGCCAGATATGCCCCCAGTGCCAGAAACACATGTCCCCCCAGTACCAGATACACATCCCCCCAGTGCTAGATATGCCCCCAGTGTAAGATACAGATGTCCCCACACTGTACCCCCCCAAGTGCTGCTCACTGCCACTCTGCTGCTGTGCTCATCTGCTGCTTGTGAGGGGAGGATAGCGCAGTCTCCACTCTCTGGCGGCATTTATTCTCTCTAATTAGGCACCTATCCATGAGCCAATCAGAGTTCACGGACCGGCAGCTAAGACTCCTGATTGGCTGCTGGTCCGCAAACTCTGATTGTCTCACAGGACGGGGCCGGGCACTGCAGACTAGGGCAGCGGGAGGCGTAGTGGGAGCTTACGAGCCACATGCAGAGATAGGAAGAGCCGCATGCGGGTCGAGAGCCGCGAGTGGGCCACCGCTGGTGTAGTGGAAGGTGGTGGCCAGCCCATGATCCTTGGCAGTAGCACGGTCCGGGTTGCACATTGCACCCTGCCCCCCATGCCAGCATGCCTTTGTTCACAAGAGAGGATCAGATGGCAGAATTGGTGCATAACCTCAGCAATGATAATATCCCACTGCTTAATGCTCATTTAAGTGAGGAAATAGTCTGTGACCAATTAAAAAAAGAAATAAGATTAGTAAATCACCGGGTCCCGACAGAATTCACACAAGGGTTCTCATGGAGCTACACTCTGGATTAGCAAGACCCGTATATTTGATTTTCAATGACTAATTTACATCAAGCATGGTCCCCAAAGACTGGCATATAGCAGAAGTAGTGCAGATATTTAAAAAGAGAAGTAAATCTGAATTGGGCAATTACAGACCAGTAAGTCTGACATCTATAGTGGGGAAATTACTGGAAGGTGTGCTAAGAGATACAGTGCATCTGGAAAGTATTCACAGCGCTTCACTTTTTCCACATTTTGTTATGTTACAGCCTTGTTCCAAAATTAAATAAATTCACTTTATACCTCAAAATTCTACACACAATACCTTATAATGACGTGAAAAAAAGTTTTTTTGAGATTTTTGAAAATTTATTAAAAATACAAAACTAAGAATTCACATTTATATAAGTATTCACAGCCTTTGCTGTGAAGCTCAAAATTGAGCTCAGGTGCAGCCTGATTCCACTGATCATCCTTGAGATGTTCCTACAGCTTAATTGGAGTCCACCTGTGGTAAATTTAGTTGATTGGATATGATTTGGAAAGGTACACACCTGTCTATATAAGGTCCCACACTTGACAGTGCATGTTTGAGCACAAACCAAGCATGAAGTCAAAGGAATTGTCTGTAGACCTCTGAGACAGGATTGTCTCAAGGCACAAATCTGGGGAAGGGTACAGAAAAATATGTGTGGCTTTGAAGGTCCCAATGAGCACAGTGGGCTCCATCTATCATCCATAAATAGAGGAAGTTTGGAAACCACCAGGACTCTTCCTAGAGCTGGCCATCCATCTAAACTGAGCGATTGGGGGAGAAGGGCCCTAGTCAGGTGTCACAACTGAGGGCCTGAGCTGACGGGAGGCAGCCTCAGTTGTAGGGGCTGAGATGTACCGGAACCTGGGAGGTTGTATCAGACCCCTGGACATGTAAGAAACATGAATAATAACTGCCCGAAGGCGTGACCACGACAACTTGGATAAAAGTCAATGATGTTTATTATGACAACTCCGCAACACAGCAGCAGTAAAAGAAAACGTAAAAGTCAGCAAAGAATAAATACAGTTCCTGGGTACTACAGGATGGCAGGAGCCACAGGGCACTGGTAGTGTGAGATAGTTCTTATGATCTTCTAGATGGAAAGTCCTTACCAGGCCCGACTGTAGCAATGGAGATAACCCAGGATTGTGCCAGCTGGTGTTCCAGGAAAAGCTGGGTTGCTGAAGATAAAACAGTTGCTGTGGATACTGGCTGGAACCAGACTGTTGTTAGCACGGAGTGGATACTGGCTGGAACCAGTTAAATAATAAATGAACTTGGGAGCGATGAAATATGAACTGAAATGTAGAACTTGAGAGCGGAGAAATAATAATACCGGTGGAGAGTGGTAAAGTGTAGAAAGGACACCGGCCCTTTAAGGGAAGCTGTACTCTGCTGGAAGCTGAGCTGGGAGCAGGTAATGTTGTAGCTGGAAACAGATGAATCCACAATGGATTGGAGAGTCAGGCTACACCGCAGGTGGAATGCTGGTGCGGGTCTCTATGGTGGAAGTCTTGAGACAGGAGCTGGAACCTGGAAGACAATCACAGGAGAGAGACAAACAGGAACTAGGTTTGACAACCAAAGCACTGACGCCTTCCTTGCTCAGGCACAGTGTATTTATACCTGCAGCAAGGAAGGGATTGGCTAGGCAATTATGCAGATTAACAATACTGACAACAGATTGGAGGAAATGATCAGCTGACAGAATCCAAGATGGCTGCGCCCATGCAGACACTTGGAGGGAAGTTTGGTTTGTAATCCATGTGGTAATGAAAACAGTAATGGCGGCGCCGGCCACTGGAGACAGGAGACGCCAGGCTGACAAGTGCACATCCAACCACGCGGACACAGCGGAGGCCGCGGCTGACGTAATCGCCACTCTGACACTCTGTATGCAGAAGCTCAGGGACGGCGGCGGAGGCCGCGGGAGACGCCATGCCAGATGTAATATGGCGCTTACTGTGACAGCGTCCCAGAGTGACAGGAGAGGATACAGGAATGTACACATCAGGATAACAGATGGAATCCGGTCCTGGAGCGCTGAGCCAGCCTTAGGAGGCATCTGATGGGTAAGAAATGGCGTCCAGATACCCGGATCGTGACATCAGGGAGGTGACCAAAAACCCGATGGTCACTCTGCCAGAGCTACAGCATCCCTCTGTGGAGAGAGGAGAACCTTCCAGAAGAACAACCATCTCTGCAGCAATCCTCCAATCGGGCCTCTATGGTAGAGTGGCCAGACGGAAGCCACTCCTTAGTAAAAAGCACATGGCAGCCCACCTGGAGTTTGCCAAAATGCACCTGGAGGACTCTTAGACCATGAGAAACAAAATTCTTTGGTCTGATGAGACATAGATTGAACTCTTTGGCGTGAATGCCAGGCGTCATGTTTGGAGGAAACCAGGCACCGCTCATCACTAGGCCAATACCATCCCTACAGTGAAGCATGGTGGTGGCAGCATCATGCTGTGGTGATGTTTTCCAATGGCACGAACTGGAAGACTAGTCAGGATAGAGGGAAAGATGAATGCAGCAATGTACAGAGACATCCTGGATGAAAACCTGCTCCAGAGAGCTCTTGACCTCAGACTGGGGCGGCGGTTGATCTTTCAGCAGGACAACGATCCTAAGAACACAGCCAAGATATCAAAGGAGTGGCTTTAGGACAACTCTGTGAATGTCCTTGAGTGGCTCAACCAGAGCTTAGACTTGAATCCAATTGAACATCTCTGGAGAGATCTGAAAATGGCTGTGCACCGACACTTCCCATCCAACCTGATGGAGCTGCAAAGAGGAATAGGTGAAACTGCCCAAAGATAGGTGTGCCAAGCTTGCGGCATCATATTCAAAAAGACTTGAGGCTGTAATTGCTGCCAAAGGTGCATCAACAAAGTATTGAGCAAAGGCTGTGAATACTTTTGTATATATGATTTATTTTGTTTTTTATTTTTAATACATTTGCAAAAATCTAAAAAAAAAACCTTTTTCACATTGTCATTATGGGGTATTGTGTGTAGAAATTTGAGGTAAAAAATTAATTTATTCCATTTTGGAATAAGGCTGTAACAAAACAAAATATGGAAAAACTGAAGTGCTGTGAATACTTTCCAGATGCACTGTAGTATACAGGAGTTCCTTGAAACCAATGAGGTTATTAATAGGAATCAAAATGGATTTGTGAAGGATAGATCATGTCAAACTAACTGTTAGGGTCTCCTGCCCTGTGCTGCCACGTCGTCATGGCAACCGGGAGACAAGTGCTAGTGGAGTAACCTGAGCGCAGCTGATACTCCGGTTCGGGTCTTTTGCTGTGCAGTGGTTATAGGCTCTGTGCACGGCAGGGGATCCGGTGCTGGTTTTTGTGCTCACAGTCTGTGAGGTCTGAGTGGGGCGTGGACAGCACCTGCTTTATAAGGCCTCTTTTCAGGGTAAGCAGATGCTGCTGAATCTTTGTTGGTTAGTCAGTTCATGAACGTTAGCCAGTACTGTGTAGCTTTGTATTTGTATTTGTTTGTTGCTTACTGCAAATAGGCCTGGGAATTTGGTATTACACTCTGCCAATCCAGACCTAGCAGTAAGACTGGAGTCAGTCGTTTAGCTTGCTGGGGTTCTGTTACTACTCTGTGAACTTAGCAAGTTTGCGGCTGTATTCTAAGACTTGCCTGTCTAATCCTGTCTCACTGTGCTAGGTGTCAGGGGTCAGTTTAGTGGCAGTAAGCTAAAACCTGTGCACTGCAAGTGAGAATTTGGATTGTGGAGATTCTCCTTGTGTCTATCATTCCATCTCTGACCAAGGAGTTTACTGCCACACCCGTTGGTAACCCTTTAGGGTTTTGCTGTTGCCCTTAGCAACAGCATTTCGGGTACTCTACGTATTAAAACACAACATCTTGCTTTTTCCATCTTAGCAGTTCTAATACAAGGGAGATACCCAGTTCCTTAGCCTCTGGGCTTCTCTGTTCACTTTGTGTGTATTTTGTTACCCTATCACCTTCTGTGTACGTTATGTCATATCCCCCAGTTTGTCTGTGAGTCCATCTGTTTTGCATAACAGTTCAAACACCAGTACATTCCTGCAGACACTGGAGTGCATAACAGTTCTGACACCAGTACTTTCCTGCTGGCACTGGTGTGCATAACATATTCAGCAGCCTAATACTCCTGTTGAAATTTTGTGGGAATATGGAGCATACCCCTCAAAATACGTTGCAACAGGTCGTCGATCAGGTGCAGGTCCTGACTCGACAATTTAATGATTTGTCCATTAAAATGCACACCTCCCAGGCTGCTGGCGGAGCTCCCGCAGCAGCAGCACCTGCAGGGGTTAAGGAGCCGAAAGTAAATCTCCCGGATCGTTTTTCTGGAGATCGCTCGCAGTTCTTTTGTTTCAAGGAGAGCTGCAAGCTATACTTCCGGCTTAGGCCTCAGTCTTCTGGGTCGGAGATTCAGCGGGTGGGCATAGTGATTTCCTTGCTACAAGGAGACCCACAGGTCTGGGCATATGGGTTGCAGCCTGACTGTCCGTCGCTTAAAAGTGTTGATGCTTTTTTTACGGCACTGGGCATGTTGTATGATGACCCTGACAAGACGGCCTCAGCCGAGGCTCAGATTTCGATCCTTAAGCAAGGGCGCAGGCCAGTTGAGGTTTACTGTAATGAGTTTCGGAGGTTGGCCCATGATACCCAGTGGAATGACCCAGCCCTGAGACACCAGTACCGAAGAGGTCTTTCTAACCAGATAAAGGACCAACTGGTACAATATCCCTTGCCTGATAGCTTGGATCAGCTCATGCAGTTATCCATCCGGGTGGATAGACGGCTGAGAGAGCGTAGGCTTGAAAGGGAGACTGAGATTTCCTTCCTTCCCAAGGGAACCTCAGACTCTGAGGAATTTTCTGAGGAGCCTATGCAGATTGGGGCTACCCGCCTCTCCTCGCGTGAGAAGACGCGGAGGAGACAGCAGGGGTTGTGTTTGTACTGTGGGAATAAAGGTCATGTGGTAGTATCATGCCCAGAAAAGCCGGAAAACTTCAGGGCCTGAGGGTGATGGGAAATATCCTGTCAGGCCAGAAGTCAGAATTTCCCAAGAAGACTTTTATCATTCCGGTGACCTTGAAGATCCTCGGTCAAACTGTCAAGACTGAGGCCTTTGTGGACAGTGGGGCCGACGGGGTTTTTATGGACCGCCAATTCGCCCTGAAACACTCTGTTCCCTTAGTACCCTTGGCATCGGAAATTGAGATTTGTGGGTTAAACGGGGAACCATTATCCCAAGGTAAAATTACCTCTTGCACTAGCCAGATTTCTTTGTTTATTGGAGCCACACACTCTGAAAAATTGTCCTTTTATGTGACTGTCTGTACTTTTGCCCCATTGGTGTTGGGGTTACCCTGGTTAAGGGCCCACAATCCTCAATTTGACTGGGTCTCTGGGGAGATTCTTAGTTGGGGTACTGATTGTTTCAGGAGTTGCTTGAGCCTTCCAGTCAGGCTCTCGCAGCTAAGTTTGCCAGGATTGCCAGGGTGTTATGCAGATTTTGCGGACGTGTTCTCCAAAAAAGTTGCAGAGGTACTACCTCCCCATCGCCCCTATGACTGTGCCATTGATTTGTTGCCAAATGCTAAGCTTCCCAAGAGCAGGTTGTACTCCCTGTCACGTCCTGAGACTCAGGCTATGGCAGAGTACATTCAGGAGAACTTGGCTAAGGGATTTATCAGACCTTCACAGTCTCCAGTTGGGTCGGGGTTCTTCTTCGTGGGTAAAAAGGATGGTTCGTTGCGACCCTGCATCGACTTCAGGGAATTGAACCGTATCACGATTAAAAACTCATACCCACTGCCTCTCATTTCGGTCTTGTTTGACCAGCTTCGTACTGCCACCATTTTTTCTAAGATTGACCTACGCGGTGCGTACAATCTAATCCGAATAAGAGAGGGGGATGAATGGAAGACTGCCTTTAATACCCACTCAGGGCATTATGAATATTTGGTGATGCCTTTTGGGCTCTGTAATGCCCCGGCAGTCTTCCAGGATTTCATGAATGATGTGCTCAGGGAATATTTGGATAGATTCTTAGTTGTATACTTAGATGACATCCTAATCTTCTCCCATTCCCTGGAGGAACATCGGAAGCATGTACGCTTAGTCCTCCAGAAACTCAGAGACCACCGGCTTGGGGCAAAGCTGGAGAAGTGCGAATTTGAAGTTCAGCAAATCGCATTTCTAGGATATATTATCTCCCCAGAAGGTTTCCAAATGGAGGGTTCCAAGGTACAGGCAGTCCTGGATTGGGTGCAGCCCACTAGTTTGAAGGCGCTTCAGCGTTTCCTGGGCTTTGCGAATTTTTATAGACGATTTATCGCTGGATTTTCGTCTATAGTGGCGCCCTTGGTGGCACTCACTAAGAAAGGGGCGGATGTTGCTCACTGGTCTTGTGAGGCTAAAGCGGCTTTTGCCCGTCTCAAAAGGGCATTTGTTTCGGCCAAGGTGCTGCGACACCCAGATCCAGAGCGTCCTTTTGTGGTGGAGGTGGATGCCTCTGAGATGGGTATTGGGGCAGTGCTTTCTCAGATGGGAGTGTCTGATAATCGCCTTCATCCCTGTGCTTACTTTTCCCGTAAATTTTCGCCTGCCGAGATGAATTATGACGTGGGTAACCGGGAATTGTTGGCTATTAAGGATGCACTCGAGGAGTGGAGACACTGGCTTGAGGGAGCTAAGTTTGTGGTCTCAATTCTCACTGACCATAAGAATCTGGCATATTTAGAGTCAGCGAAGCGTCTCAATGCCAGGCAGGCACGATGGGCTTTGTTTTTTGCTCGCTTTAATTTTTTGATAACATATCGCCCTGGGTCAAAAAACATCAAGGCTGATGCGCTCTCGCGGAGTTTTGCTCCAATCCAGGAGACCACCGAGGAGCCGTTGCCCATTGTTTCCCCATCATGTATTAAAGTGGGCATTACCCAGGACCTCTTATCATTAGTCCTTAGAGCACAGGAGCAGGCTCCTCCAGACCTTCCGGTAGGTCTTTTGTTTGTGCCTCCTAGGTTAAGACAGCGAGTGTTCCTGGAATTCCATGCCAAGAAGTCGGCAGGTCACCCGGGTATTGCCAGAACTCGGGAGTTGCTATCTAGGGCGGTGTGGTGGCCCTCGGTGGCTAAGGATGTGGATCAGTGGGTTCGGGCATGTGACATCTGTGCCTGAAATAAGACTCCTAGAGGGGTTCCTGTTGGCCCATTACATCCACTCTCTATCCCATCTAAGCCATGGACCCACATTTCAATGGATTTTGTGGTGGACTTGCCCAAATCCTCGGGGATGACAGCCATCTGGGTTGTCGTTGACAGGTTTTCGAAGATGGCGCACTTCGTTCCACTGGTTGGGCTGCCATCAGCCAGACGCCTGTCTGAATTATTTATGCTGCATGTTGTGCGTCTCCACGGGTTGCCACTTGATGTGGTCTCTGACCGCGGATCCCAGTTTGTGGCCAAATTCTGGAGGGCATTTTGTTCCGATCTCCAGATTTCTGTCAGCTTGTCGTCAGGCTACCATCCGCAGTCTAATGGGCAGACTGAAAGGGTGAACCAGTCCTTGGAGCAGTTCCTCAGGTGTTATGTCTCCAAGTGTCAGACTGACTGGGTTGCTCATCTGTCCATGGCGGAGTTTGCCTATAACAACGCGGCTCACTCTGCTACAGGGATCTCTCCCTTCCTTTGTGTGTATGGGCATCATCCTAAGGCCAATTCTTTTGACCCCGTGGACTCCACGCCTGGTGGTTCCTCTGTGGTTTCGGTCCTTAGAGGTATTTGGCGGAAAGTGAAGAAAGCCCTTGTGTCTGTGTCATTAGTGACCAAAAGGGTTTTTGATAAGCGGAAAAGACCCTGCAGCTTCAAATTAGGAGACTTCGTCTGGTTGTCTACCAAGAATTTGAAGTTGAGACAGCCATCTCATAAGTTAGGGCCCCGGTTCATCGGCCCTTATAAGATCACCAGGGTTATCAATCCGGTGGCATTTCAGTTAGATCTGCCCCGTTCTTTGGGTATCAATAAAACATTTCATTGTTCCCTTTTAAAACGGGCGATTAGTAATCCTTCTACCAGTGGAAGACCTTCCCCTCTTCTGATACGTGGCCAGAGGGAGTTTGTTGTTGAAAGGATTCTTGACTCCAAGGTGGTTCGGGGTCGGCTGTCATTTTTGGTGCACTGGAAGGGGTATGGCCCGGAGGAGCGGTCGTGGGTGCGCAGTTGTGATCTTCATGCCCCCAGACTGATACGCTCTTTCTTCTCGCAGTTCCCCGATAAACCCGGTGGTAGGGGTTCTTTGACCCCTCGTCAGAGGGGGGGTACTGTTAGGGTCTCCTGCCCTGTGCTGCCACGTCGTCATGGCAACCGGGAGACAAGTGCTAGTGGAGTAACCTGAGCGCAGCTGATACTCCGGTTCGGGTCTTTTGCTGTGCAGTGGTTATAGGCTCTGTGCACGGCAGGGGATCCGGTGCTGGTTTTTGTGCTCACAGTCTGTGAGGTCTGAGTGGGGCGTGGACAGCACCTGCTTTATAAGGCCTCTTTTCAGGGTAAGCAGATGCTGCTGAATCTTTGTTGGTTAGTCAGTTCATGAACGTTAGCCAGTACTGTGTAGCTTTGTATTTGTATTTGTTTGTTGCTTACTGCAAATAGGCCTGGGAATTTGGTATTACACTCTGCCAATCCAGACCTAGCAGTAAGACTGGAGTCAGTCGTTTAGCTTGCTGGGGTTCTGTTACTACTCTGTGAACTTAGCAAGTTTGCGGCTGTATTCTAAGACTTGCCTGTCTAATCCTGTCTCACTGTGCTAGGTGTCAGGGGTCAGTTTAGTGGCAGTAAGCTAAAACCTGTGCACTGCAAGTGAGAATTTGGATTGTGGAGATTCTCCTTGTGTCTATCATTCCATCTCTGACCAAGGAGTTTACTGCCACACCCGTTGGTAACCCTTTAGGGTTTTGCTGTTGCCCTTAGCAACAGCATTTCGGGTACTCTACGTATTAAAACACAACATCTTGCTTTTTCCATCTTAGCAGTTCTAATACAAGGGAGATACCCAGTTCCTTAGCCTCTGGGCTTCTCTGTTCACTTTGTGTGTATTTTGTTACCCTATCACCTTCTGTGTACGTTATGTCATATCCCCCAGTTTGTCTGTGAGTCCATCTGTTTTGCATAACAGTTCAAACACCAGTACATTCCTGCAGACACTGGAGTGCATAACAGTTCTGACACCAGTACTTTCCTGCTGGCACTGGTGTGCATAACACTAACTTAATAGGCTTTTTTGAAACAGTGCAAACCTATATTAGGGTAAAGAGGTGGATGTAATCTTTTTAGACTTTGCTAAAGCTTTTGATACAGTACTTCACATGAGACTTATCTACAAATTAAGAGAAATAGGGCTTGGGAACAAAATATGCACTTGAGTCAGCAATTGGTTGGACAAAAGGAAGCAGCATGTGGTGGTAAATGGAACATTTTCAAATTGTACTGAGGTACTAAGTGGTGTGCCGCAAGGGTCTGTACTTGGACCACTATTGTTCAACATCTTTATAAATTATCTAGCAGTAGGTTTAGAAAGTACAGTGTCAATTTTTGCAGACGACACCAAATTGTGTAAGGTTATAAAATCAGAGGGGGATGCTGAGTCTTCAGAATGACTTATTTTAACTGGAAGCTTGGGCAGCAAAATGGAGAATGAGGTTCAATATAGACCAGTGGTTCTCAAACTCGGTCCTCAGGACCCCACACAGTGCATGTTTTGCAGGTAACCCAGCAAGTGCACAGGTGTATTAATTACTCACTGACACATTTTAAAAGGTCCACAGGTGGAGCTAATTATTTCACTTGTGATTTTGTGAGGAGACCTGCAAAACATGCACTGTGTGGGGTCCTGAGGACCGAGTTTGAGAACCTGTGATATAGACAAATGTAAGGTAATACACTTTGGTAGCAAGAACAGAAACACTACCTACATACTAAATGGGGAAAAACTAGGGGATTCTGTACTGAAAAAAAGATTTAGGTGTCCACATAGATAACAAACTTAACAGTAGTGTCCAAAGTAGGTACGTGAAAAGAACAAAAGTATAGAACCTGTATAGGGTGCGCACTATAGCAGCTTGATAAAGTAGAGGACACACAGAGGTAACTCTCCAAAATACCTCCACCCAAAGAAGGGTTAGACAATTGCAAATAGATATGGTGCCAATACATACAACCAAGCGCGTCAATGGGAAAGTAGCATCACGGACCCACTGTCACGTGTGGTCCTGTCCCTAAGGATTTCCAATGTAGTATTAACTGACAAGGGAAAGAAAAATAAAGTGCATATAGTGAAGCACAATTTTGATGGTTATGAAGCAAGAATTAAGTGCATATAGTACAGCACAATAAAAACAGTTTTAATGATACAACATAAAACAAATTAAGCAGCAACAACAATATAGCAGCCAATAATATCCACACAGGGAGTCCAATATAATGCAATTACCAGAAGCTAGTGGGAATATAAGCATGTAGAGTTTATATGTCCACGGCAGCCGCAGCAGACCCCTTACCGCTTTCCCTGGTCCTCTGTACTGGATCTTCCGGTTCAGTCTCAATTTGGATTAAGCCAACGCATTTCTACCCTTATTCATCGGGTCTTTTTCAAGGCTTCCAGCGGTATATAATCCGTTCCATCCAGTCCCTCTATTTAAATGGAATCCCTACCAATAGTCGTGCGGCGGGCGCAGGTGACTCCTATACATTCATTGACTACACGTCCCATGAGCCCTTCTGTGCCTCGCCGTCACTTCCGTTTCCGTCTGTCACTTCTGGAACCATGGAGACCCGGCCAGACGCGTCCGTCTCCATGGAAACCCGCTCCGTCCGTCAGAAACAAAAGTCCCCAGCGGCTAGTGCAGATTGTTATCCGGTATAGATGTTCTCACAGATCCCAGATCAAGTGTTCAGTTTGCAATAAGGCACGTTAGGGGAAATATAAAAAAACCTCTTAGTCAACCATATAATATGCAAGATATAATGTCCTAACAATCAGTAGATATCCACAAAATATTATAAAATTAAAGTGCAACATGCAGTAAATAAAGTGCAAACGTGGTGTACATAGTTAATTTTGCAGGGTATAGAAGAGCAAGTCTGATGTTCCTAGAGAAAAGTTCCTTACATACTGGGGAGAACTCTCTTCGCTATGAGGAAACTTGAAAGGAGAAGTCCTGAAAAAGAAGAAGTTTGGAGTCCTCGTAGCAGATTCACCACAGTTAAAATTAGTCTAAAATAAAAACTAAACAAAAAAAATAAATAGTACAGTGTAGGAGGACACCAACAAGTTGAACTCGATGGGCAAATTGTCTTTTTTTTGCCTCAGCAACTATGTTATGTTACTATGTTATGTCAGGTGATGTTTTGTAAGCAAATGGATTTTAAACATGAATCATACAGTACGGAGAATCACCATCTGCCTTAAAGAACTGTACTGTTCAGCTCGCCCCCATCTTCTCCAAGATCTTCAACACCTCACTGGAGACGTGCAAGGTTCCCTCCTGCTTTAAATGGTCAACAATTGTCCCGCTTCCAAAGAGCGCAGCTGCAAAAGACCTAAATGAATACAGGCCGATCGCACTAACATCTGTGGCAATGAAAGTGTTGGAATGGCTGGTGCTGAACCACGTGAGAGAAGCAACTAACACCCACCTAGATCCCTTGCAGTTCACTTACCTGGCGAACAGGAGTGTCGAGGATACAGTTAACTTGGGGCTGCACTACATCCTACAGCACCTAGACCGACCATGCTCCTATGCGAGGGTCCTATTTGTTGAGTTCAGTTTGGCATTCAATATAATCATCCCCAGTATCCTGCAAGCCAAACTCCTGTCCTTAGGGGTCCCAGAATCAACATGCTTTTGGATCGTCGACTTCCTGACAGCAAGGAAACAGTTGGTGAAAGCCGGGTCATTCACATCTAGTGGGTGCATGATCAGCACGGGGGCCCCTTGAAGATGTGTCCTCTTCCCCCCTGCTCTTCTCTCTATATACCAATCACTGCACCTCGGCTGAGCAATCAGTAAAAATTATAAAATTCGCAGATGACACCACCATCATCGGCTTAATCAAGAAGGCGACTCTGCATACAGACACGAAGTGGAGCGGCTAACACAGTGGTGTGGCAGGATCAACCTTCACCTAAATTCCCTCAAAACAATTGAGATGGTGGTGGACTTCAGAAGGAAACCCAATGCCATGAAACCACTCGTAATAGCCAACAGCGTGGTTTTGTGGGTCGACTCCTTAAAATTCCTAGGGTCAAAAATTTCCTGAGATCTCAAATAGGAACCCAACATAAACACTGTCGTAAAGAAGGCCCAGCAGCGGATGTTCTTTCTGAGGCAACTCAGGAAATTCAACATCCTGCAGAAGCTGCTGCTCATCTTCTACACAGCGATCGTAGAATCGGTCCTATGTTCCTCGATCACACTGCCAATGAAAGTCACAGATGGAGGCTGCAAAGGGTGGTGAGGACAGCTGAAAAGATTGTTGTGGCTGACCTCCCTCCCGTCCAGGAATTATACCAGTCAAGGGTCAGGAAGTGAGCGGAGAAAATCATGGCAGATATGCAGCACCCAGGTCACAAATTGTTTGAACCGCTTCCATCAGGCAGGTGCTACAGGTCCATTCCTGTAAAGTCGACCAGATCCATTAAAAGCTTCTTCCTACTAGCTGTCCACCAGCTGAACAATATATAAAAGTCTAACATGTATAATATGTCTAATATGTTGAGTCTATCATACAGTTGCGATGTGCAGTATGAACTCATACGTGTAATGTTTGTAATGTATGCTACGTTTTTCCCCCTTATGCTATGTATTCCCCTTTCATGTTGCTGCTTGGCAATGCACTGTACCACAAAAAATTCCTAGTGTACGTGAGTACACCTGGCCAATAAAGCTGATTCTGATTCTATATTATAAAATGAACTGCTGATAGCTGATGTGAACTCTAACCCCTCCCACCTTTGTCAGCGATGTTACTTGCAAAAAGTATCTGTACAACATGCATCTACAGCTTCCAAACACATTTATTAATTCCCATACTAACCCACTTAATGATGAAAGCAAAGACACTGATCTTTAATTTACACTGATCTTAATTCACAGATCTGCAAGAGAAGAGGTATTACTTATTTATATAATCTTTATGCAGCGCTGATACATTTTCACACAAATAAACTAGATATAATATAAATTTTCAGAATTTTTCTAATACCTGCAAATCCAACTTTAGCTATATTCTTAGTCTGCAAATGATTTTAGAGTTGCTTGTGTTATTGCCAAATGAACTACTCATAATCATAGAGTGAGTATTCATCTTATTTTCACTGTATCCTATGGTCAAAACTATTGGCCAGACTTCACCACCAGTGAGAAGTTCATTCAAATTTGTCCCTCTTTGATGTAGATTGTAATTGTATCTTCACCAGTATTCATTGCATTGGAATGACCCCACCATCTACACATTTATCCAAAATGAAAGGCTAAATTCAATACATCATTGACAGGGAGTCTATTGCTGTTAAACACTCCATCTTAGCTTTCTCCCCTTTAGTTAAGTGGAACCTTTAGCACATTTATAGCACAGAATGTCCATGTAAATACACTCAACTTGCAATTGTTTTTAATTGTATTCAACATTGATACCTTTGCTATTGCTGTATGCACATACCTATAATCTACTATAATTTACCTACTGTGCAGTACCACTTACTTCACCTGATATTGTTTAGTTACATAAAACAATGCATATATTTTTCATTACTTGCACTTGATTCATTGTGAAAGTACCATAATTATATATTTTATGTATCTGCTGTATTACCCTGTGATGTTTTCATACCATACCTTTACAAAGAGTTATCAGAGGAATTATTTATTAAAAGAACTCTGTTAAGGACACATGGGCACTCGCTGAGGCTGGAGGAGAGAAAATTTTGTACACAACGTAGGAAAGGGTTCTTCACTGTTAGGGCAATAAGGATTTGGAATTCCCTGCCAGGGAAGGTGGTAATGGCGGACTCTGTAAATGCATTTAAAAACGGATTGGATACATTTCTGATTGAAAATGATATCCAAGGTCATAACATTTAAAATATTGACGTCGATAATCCGGGTGAAACATGATTTATAGTTGTTAACTAGTCATAAAACATTACTTCAGCAGGTACATTATAATCAACTCAACTTAATGCAGAATACAGGTTGAACACGATGGGCATTTTGACTCTATTCAACCTCATTTACTATGTTACCCTTCCTTCCTTCCTTTTTTTTATTTGTGTAACTCATAGCCCTCTGTTTAAGTAAATGCAAAATAAATAAGTAAGGACTGCTTCACTATAAAACACCCAGTTTGAGTTTTTGCAGAGTATGCTGATGGTGCAAAAGATTTTGAAAAACTTACCTTGACCATTTTTGGCTCCATCAGATCCCCTATTCACTAGTCTCAGAATGTCTCAGAATGTCAGATTAAACTGAAGGCTCAACTTCTTCAACTCATCTTCCCTTATTACCATCTACTTATGTCATACAAAATATATATGGAAAGTGTAATCCACCTGGTACTGCCCTGTTGGTACAACCTTTCAGAAGATTCTCGGGACATAAACATATAACAATATGGCAGGGATTAGGCGAGTAAATCTGGTTATAAAATAATATGTAAACCATATGTCCCTGTAAGGATAATGGGATTTTGCGTACCTTGGCTGTCTTCCTCTTGCAGCACCCACTAAATACTGATTGGAGGAAAACATGAACACACACAGTCAAGCAGAAGAGGGAGACAGCTGAGATATTCAAAATCCCATTATCCTTTCAGAGATGGATCGTTTATATATTATTTTTAAACATATTTATTTGCTTAATCCCTACCATAGTGTTATATGTTTTATCTTGAGAACTGTCTGAAAGGTTGCACCAACAGGACAGCGCCAGCTGAATTACACTTTCCATATATATTTTGTATTTCTAAGGGTCACAGGGGATAGACCCTTAATGTATATCGCGGGCAGAACCCCTAGAAAAGCCCAGAATCCCAAATACTTTTATCTCTAGCATCAACTCATGTCAGTTAAGCACGGTGCTCAAGTAAAAAGATATTTAACCTGATTTTTCCAAGATAACATGTGTGTTTGGGGTGTTTGTGTAGGGAACTATGGTTTTTTGGGGGCAAAAATAGGGATTTCCTATAGAATGAGTGGGAGAGAGACTATGGTAAATGTGGGAAGAAAGGGTTGGGAAGACATTTTGAATTTATGTTATGTTTTTGCATAATACCGTGCTATGATGAATCAGTCACAAATAAAATCTTTCTGAATAATACAAATGGAAACTCATCTTACCAAACAGAAAATCGATATTTCTCCAATTCATCCAAATAAGAAGTACTGGTAGAGCACTTTTCTATGAGCTTCTCAGCAACTGGTTCAGCTTTTGTTGTCATTTGAAGATGCTGCTTTGGTGAATCCATTTCTCTTTGCTGCATACATTTTTTATGTTAGGAATAAAAAAAGTTATATGTTACAGTACAACTTTACATGCAATCAACATATACTGTATGTATAGGATGCATATAAAAAATTTACTATTCTAGGTTTCATTTAATTACATTTGTAAGATTTTTGGATTAGATTTGTAAGGCCCCCATTAATTGTCTTCATAACCAGCACACTGTATGTCATCAGCATAGCCAGATTAAGAGGGGGTCACAGGGCATACTGTACCCCAGGCCCCCCTTTGTCAGGGGTACCCCCAGCCAGAGTACACTAACGTTACTAGCTTTCCCTCTTATTTAGCAACAGAATCAGACAGCCAGAATGTGAGCAGAATAGTATGCAGTGCAGGCAGAAACACAGGAGCATCAGGTTTCATGAGCTACCGATGGACCTTTAAGACCAGAGGAGAGATAGGAAGGTGGAGTGAGCTGTAAGTGACACAAGAATCTCAGCTTCTCCACCTCCCTGCTTGCGTGTCCGAGTCCTGTGTAACTTGTTATCTAATGAGGGCCGAGAGACACCTGTACTGTGTGTAAGTAGTGCAGAGGCTGATGCTATTTTTGCATGTGACAAGATAAATTAGAGATTTTATTTTTCTATGTGTATTTTAAGGTCATTTAAGTTGTCTCTGTTCCACTATGAGACAATGTTATAAAATAGTTGTTTTTCAATTAGATGGAGCTAAAAACAGTACCCATGCATTATTAAACTATTAGTTTACATCTAATATACTGTACAACATTCTCTTAATTGTAATATACGCAATCCATACCTCCCAGCATGACCCATTACAGGAGGGACAAAATACTCTCTACCTGGACTTCCCTCTTAAATTATGATTGCAATCATCTGTGTCAAAAAAAACTTTTTTTTATCAATTAAATAGTTCAACACAGGTGACATCAATCATATATTAAGAGACAAGTCCAGGTAGAGAGCATTTTGTCCCTTCTGGAATGGGTCATGTTGGGAGGTATGGATTGTGTATATTAAATTTAAGAACAATGTTATACAGTATTAGATTGCGTTGGGAGTTATGCACATAATCTAATGCATCTAATATACACCCCCCGCCTCACTTCCCCAGGGCCCCCCCGTCTTATGTGTCCCGGGCACTCCTAAGGCTTAATCCGGCCCTGGTCATCAGCACTCTGCTGCCTTGTCACCTTCTCCCATTCACCAACTCTAGTTCTGTCTGCTAACCCATACTGTAAGTTGGGTACAGGATCACTGTACCCAATGTATACAGCAGTACTGAAATGATTCCTGCCTGTGACTCTTGCTGGCATCAGGGAGTTGCTCTATCCATGCCCCTAGTTCTCTGTCCTTCCCAGTCTGGTGTGATATTATTGCTTGAAACTTACAGTATACTATGGCCAGTGGTGCAAGTATGGTGGTATGGGCCAACATGGTGTACCACTATGAATTTGGCCATCGATATGTTGTACTGCCCGATCACCTTGCAGCAGCCATTAGTTACATACTGAGTCCCAGAGCAATTCCACAGTACCTATTTTTCCAGGGCTGTTGGGAACACAACTCTGATGTTGTAACAACACATCATTTTTCCTGTCCTGCTGAGCAGGAGCTTGCTGTGCGCTTTCTGCAGCATCCTTGCCTGGCCCCACCATCTGCCTCAGGGTATCCAGATAACTGATTGACAATGATATGGTCGACAGCCAATACAGTAGGTCAACAATAAATAGTTGACAGGTACAAAAGGTTGACAAATTAAAGGTTGACGGTGCTTAACGTCAACATCTGCAAAAGATTGACAGAATGAAAAGTTCAACATGACAATGGTCGACACACAAATGGTTGACACATGTTTTGGGGGTTTTGACATGTCCAAAGCATGGTGAGAGTACATATTTGTATTGATTTTGGACACATAATATGAAACATGCAAGAATTGGCCCCCAAATAAACCAAAACTTGTGACAACAATTGTCAAGTCAGCCTTTTTCCTATTTTGACATTTTGTACCTTTCGACCTTTACCACTGTTGATCTTTCATGTGTCAAACTTTTGTAATTGTCAACTTAATGCATATTGACCATTTGGTGTTAACCTATTGATTTAAAATATTATTGATCTAGTAATCCCCACCGCTCTCTCAGAGAGATAGCAAAGGTGAGACTGATGAACACAGAGTAAGGGGGGCCGAGACACAATGTGAGGGGAAGGCTGAGAGACAGAGAAAGAAGGAGGCTGAGAGACACAAAGTGAAAGGGAAGCTGAGAGACACCAAAGTGAGGGGACGCTCAGAAATACAGGAGGATGGTGTGGCTGAGAGACACCTAGTGAGGGGGAAGCTGAGAGACACTAAGTGAGGGGGAACCAGAGATATAGGGGTTTGGTGTGGCAGAGAGATACTGTTAGATGATAAGGCTGAGAGACCCAGTATGATCTTGTGTGCTGAGAGACACAGTGGGATAGTGTGGTTAAGAGACACAGTTGGATGGTTTCACTAAGGGACAAAGTGGGATGGTGTGGCTGAGAGACACAGTGATTGTTGGCATAACAGTTCCTCCTATTAAGCCAGGGCTACTGGGAGCACAATGCTTATGTTGTGATGTCACACTCCCTCTCCAGGCATGAATAAGCACTTTATGTGGCATCCCTGCCTGGTCTCACCATCTGCCTCAGAGAGACTGTGCAAGAAGGCAGAGGTGAGACTTAAAGAAAGAGTGGGGGAGGGGGGCTGAGAGACACAGAGTGAGGGGGAAGCTAAGGGATTCCAATTGAGGGGGGATAAGAGACACAGGAGGAGGATGAGAGACAGAGTGAGGGGAAGTCTGAGAGACACAAAAGAAGGCTGAGAAAGAAAAAGTGTTGGGGAGGCTGAGAGACACTGAGGGGGAGGCTGAGAGATATAGGGGGATAATGTGTCTGAGAGACATGGGGGATGGTGAGGCTGAGAGTCACAGCAGAATGGTGTGGCTGACAGTCACATCAGGATTGCTTCACTGAGAGACACAGTGGGATGGTGTCACTGAGAGACACAGGGTTATGATGTGGCTGAGAGACACAGAATGAGGGGGAGGCTGAAAGACACAAGTAGAGGGTGTGGGTAAGAGACATAGTGGGATTATGTGGCAGACAGACACAGTGTGATGGTGTGGCTGAGAGACAGTGGTATAGTGTCACAAATGAGAAAGGTAGCACCTACCTTTCTCATTTGTGACCTATAAGCGCTACTTGTTTTCTTGTGCTCATATTCTATTTGGGGTCTGACCAACCCCTTCTGTGTTTAGCTGCTGTGGTGAACCTCTTCATCTAGTGCCAGGAGCAAATTACCCTAGGGTAATTTTTTCCACAATTTGCAATGCACAGTGGTATAGTGTGACTGGGAAACTTAGTGGACTTAGTGGTATAGTGTGCCTGAGAGACTCAGTGGTATAATGTGTCTGAGAGAGTCAGCAGGTTGGTGTGGCTGAGAGACATAAGATGATAGTGTGCCTGAGAGACGCAGGGGAATGGTGTGACTGAAAGACAAAGGGGGACAGTGTGGTTGAAAGACACAGGGTGGAAGGTTTGTCTGAAAGACACATGGAATTGTTGTGGCTGAGAGACATGGGGTGATGGTGAGGCAGAGATACTGGGTGGTGGTGTGTTTGAGACATATAGGGGACAGTTGGCTTGAAAGACACAGGGGACAGGATGTTTGAAAGACAGGATGCTTGAGTGATGAGCAGGAGGCTGGAGGTAACACAGATGGCATGAGTCTGGTTGAACCTCTGTTGTATGATGGTGACATTGGTTATATTCCTACAGAAACAAGAATCTTCCAGACCATATAATCTCGTGAAAACCGACTGAAGACGCTGTCTGCCCATGGAGGATCAATTTCTTCAGAGGTACCCTGTTGCAGAGAAACCACCATATAGGTAAGGTGCATTTGTAATGGAATAGAGAGGAATGCTCCCAGAATAATGAGAAACACGCATCCGTTTTGAGTAGCCACAACACTAGTGATATGTGACCATGCCCATTTTTCACATGTTCACCTTCGGTACAGAATACCACTAGAACATTTAGTCTACTTGCACCATTGACTTTGGTATTCCTTTGTGCATACAGTTATTAAGAACTAATTACCTGTTAATTTGAAATGTTTTGTATGTTTACTCTGTATGCCACTGCATACATTTTGTGACACTTTATAATTGATATATAATAATGATAATTATAATAAGTGAAAGCAATTTTGGCAGTTGTTTTTACACTGATTTTTTATCAATATATTGTTATGTAAATTAATCATTTTTGGTTTAATCTTCTTTGTTCAGAAAGGCTTTAAAATACAGTACAAGCTACTAATGATATTGTATTGTATTCTGAATGCCTTTTTTATTTACATCAAACATCTATAGCATATGCTTTTCATCTAAATGTACAAATTCCTTATACAGATCATGACTAACATAAAATTCCGAAACTGATACTCTCTATTAAACATCTTCCTGCCTGGTCACCTTTAGTCATGAATCTTGGAAAAAGGAACACAGAACATACGGGTTTACTTTTAAATAATGCATATTCTTTCATAATTCACTTACAATTTTTATATATATATCCTACAATAATCCCTCCTGTGTTTGAGAGTGGATGTGCGGATTAATGAAATGGCATATATATATATATATATATATATATATATATATAATCAGGAAGAATTAGTTTCAGAGGAGTTGAAATCCCTTTATAAGGATGTACATACAGTGTAAAACATATGTTGATGCTTGCAGATTGGTTTCTTTCAGTTAACTGCATTGCATTTGTTTTGATTCTCTAGGGCAGGCATTCCCAACCACGGTCCTCAAGGCACACCAACAGTGCAGGTTTTAGTGATATCCAGGCTTCAGCACAGGTGACAATTAGTAGCTCAGTTATTTTGATTTAACCATCTGTGCTGCAGCCTGGATATCACTAAAACCTGCACTGTTGGTGTGCCTTGAGTACCGTGGTTGGGAATGCCTGCTCTAGGGAGTGATCATTTTGGATCAATGACACTATTTATTATTTATTTATTAACAGTTTCTTATCTAGTGCAGCAAATTCCATTGCGCTTTACAATTGGAAATAACAAGGATATAACAAAACTGGGTAATAACAAACAGTCATACAGGTAGGAAGGCCCTGCTCGTAAGCTTACACTCTATATTTATAAAATAATTTGTGAATCACGACTCACTGTTACTAGATTTGTCTATTGGTAACAACAAGCAGATCTACATTCATTGCTAGTTTGCTACCCATCAGAATGGAACTTCAATGATAGGGGAAAAAAGGAGAGATAGTGGGAAAAGCATATCTGTAAACATCAAACTCTTTATACAGTATAACCGTTCATTGTGGGACCTTCCAAGTATTCATTCACTTTAATTTTTCTAACCCTTAAATAACATCCCAAATATATTTTTTGGATTAAGATTAACATAGATTAAGATGGATTAAGATTAACAACAACCAAATGCATACCAAATTGTTAAAATCCATACAGCATATATTATTGCAGTATGTTAAATTCCATACAGTTATTATACATTATTTAATAAAACTGATGTTACTAGAAACTTGGAGAAACCATTCCCCACATTACAAGAAGTCCTCAACTGTGCCTGGTTTGTATCCAAAATAGAGTACACACATTACAAGCCTCCAATTTAAATCTTATTTATAAGATTTCATGTCCTGTGTACTCTCATCCTTCCCATGGACACATTGTTTAAGCAGACATGGAATGCCAGGGAGTGACTGCAATTCTATGGAAGGCAGCCTTTCCTCTTCCTCTAAGCACCCCTGCCTCTAAACATGTCTTTATCAGCACTAGATAAACAGAACATTAATCAAAAAAGAGGGGTTATGGTAAAACTTACCTTTGTTAACTCTCTTTCTTCAAGGTCCATGGGATCCACAGGGTTAATTCTTAACCTTGTGTATGATAGCTGTTGGAGACCAGGACTAAAACTGAACTACAGTATAAGCTTGTGAGCTTCCCAGGATGAACTGGGCTTCTCCCCCTTCATACCCCACCCCCATGCTCAGGCACTTAAGTTTTAGTAACAAGATCAAAGCAGGACCTAGAGAGAAGAGAGAAAGGGAAAGGTGGTACACACAGGAAACACACTCTCACATAGAGGAGTAGGGAACTGGTGACTGGAGAAGTAACCCATTGAAGCTAGGTGCATCAGGGTGGTTGCCCTGTGGATCCCATGGACCTCCAAGAAAGAAAGTTAACAAAGGTCAATTTTACATAACTCCTCTTTTCATCTTCAGGGTCCATGGTCTCCACAAGGTTAATTCTTAACCTTGGCTATGATGGCTGGTGAAGTCCCAAAGCAGTTGTAATAGGGAGGGAATGCATCTATGCTGAAAGGAGGACATTGCAGCCAAAGATTGCATCCTGTGAGGCAAACGTATCGAAGGCATAAAACCTAAGAAATGTATGGGCAGTAGACCACGTAGCTGCCTTGCAGAGTTGTTCAGATGTGTCATGGCAGGCTGCCCATGAAGGAGTGAGCAGAGACCGTATTTGGAACAGGCAGACCAGCTTGTGTATACGCCTTTGAAATGGTCATGCGGAGCCAACGTGCCAACATTTGTTTAGTGACTGCCAAGCCCTGCTTGTGGAATCCATAAAGTATGAATAAAGAATTGGTCTTCCTAAGGGAACCAGTACAGTCCACGTACATACAGAGAGCACAGACCACATCTAACGATGCTTCATCTTGTGAGAGGCCTTGTTCCTGAAAGGTAGGTACCACAATGGGTTCATTAATATGGAACTTACATATTTCCTTAGGTAGGTATCCTTTCTTGATCTAAGGACTGCCAGGTCCTGGTAAAAAATTAAGAATGATGTGAGATATGAGAGAGCTCGCAAGTCTGAGACCCTGCATGCTGAGTCGATTGCCAGGAGAAAGAGCATCTTTGCGGTTAACCACTTGAGGTCTACCAACTCCAAAGGTTCAAAAGGGGCAGAGATAAAGACAAATCCCATGGAGTCACCAGAGGGACAAATGGAGGTTGTATTCATAGTACCCCCTGAAGGAAGGTATGTACATCTGGCAATGGAGCCTGTCTCTTCTGGAACCAGACCGACAAGGCCGAGATCTGGACCTTCAAAGGAGCCAGGTGAAGACCCATGGATAGGCATGCTGTAAGAAGGCTGATAGCCAAGATATCCTAACAACTTTAGGATCGTAGACACAGTGAGCACACCATTGGAAGTAGTAGTGCCATATCTGGTAATACTGTATATGCAGTTTGAGGCTGGTTTCTGAGCCTGAAGCATAGTCTGAACTACTGTACCGGAGAAGCCTTTGTCCCTTAGAAGGGAAGTCTCAAGAGCCAGACCTTCAAAGACAGGCGTGCCAGGTCTGGATGGAGATAGGCCACCTGAGAGAGCAGGTCTGGCTGAAAAAGTAGACAGAAGGGCTCGTCTATGGAGAGATCCCTCAGATCCGAGAACCAATAGCATTGGGCTGGAGCTACCAGGATGAGCATGTTGCCTTCCTCCTTGAATTTGTGCAGTACTGGAGGGAAGGGATATGCCAAAGGGAAGTTCCATGGAACTGTGAGTGCATCCATAAAGTATGCTTCTGGATCTTTTGTCCTGGCCCTGTACACTAGAACCTTGTGGTTGTCTGGAGGCCATGAGATCCATGGTTGGCAAACCCCATTTGCATAGTAGAATTTGAAAGACGTGCAGGTGGACAGACTTCTTTCAGGTGTGGACATCCTGGCGACTTAGAAAATCCGCCTCCCAGTTGAGGACTCCTGGAATGAAGATGGCTGAGATGGCTGGTAGATGGATTTCTGCCCAGAGGAGAATCCAAGAAAATTCCTGCATGGCTGCTGAACTTCGAGTGCCCCTTGCCAATATATGTAGGACACTGCCGTGGGGTTGTCCAAGTGGACTTGCACTGGCGGACTGAGAAGGAGGTCTTGAGCCATTTGAAGAACGCTGTAAAACACTCGGAGTTCTAGTACATTGATCAAGAGAGTACTTTCCGCTGGGGACCAAAGGCCCGGAAAGGAGTGGCTGCCCATGACTGCTCCCCACCCTCGGAGACTGGCATCCATGGTGAGAAGTGCCCAGAGTGGAATCCAGAAAGGTCAGCCCTTGTACATGTTGGGCATGTGAAACCACCATGCAAGGGACTGATGAACCTCTTGCATCAGAATTAGGGTCTTTGATTTGAGGTATGTCAATAAGGCATTCTATCTGTCCAGTATCAGGCGCTGTAGGGGCTTGGAGTGAAATTGAGCGTATTCCACAGTGTCGAATACTGATACCATTAAGCCCAGGATCTGCATGGCAGTATATATAGAAACCCATGGGCTGTGAAGCAAGTTGTGAATGGGTAACTGTAATGTTGCAATCTTTCCCTGAGGTAGGAAGATGCATTGTAGGCTGGCATCCAGTAAAGCCTTGAGGTGGAGCATCCTCTGAGAAGGGGTGAGTGAGGACTTGACCCAGTTGACTATCCAACCATGGGCCTGGAGAAAGGACAACGTCAGTTGGAGATGATGATTCAATAACTTTGGAGACTGTGCCAGGAGTAGTAGATCATCCAAGTTAGGGAGGATTCGAATCCCCTGCCCTCATAGATGGGCCACCATCAACGCCATGACTTTGGTGAACACCCTGTGAGCTGTGGACAGTCCAAAGGGTAGGGCCTGGAATTGGAAATGCTGTTGGAGAAAAGCAAACCGGAGGAACCGTTGGTGCTATAGGTACATGCAGGTACGCATCTTGGATGTCCAGGGAAACCATATCATCCCCACGTCACATTGCTAGTACAATGAAGTGGAGAATTTCCACATGTATCTTGGGTACTCTGAGGTTATTCAACAGCTTGAGATTCAGAATAGGGTGGTAGGACCCATTTGGTTTCTGAACCAAAAACAGTGAAGAATAGAGCCCTTGACCCTGTTGGTGTCGTGGCACAGGGATGACCACTCCAGAAGGCAGTAAGGTGAGAATAACTCCTTACTGCTTGTGCTTTGTCAGGGTCCAGTGACAGAGTGGTAGATAATTACTGTCTGGAAGGATGCCTCAGGAATGAGAGAGAGCGTACCCATGAGAGACCACTTGGAACCAGGAGTCAGTTATGATAAGACTCCATGCCTGGGCAAACTAAAGAAGCCAGCCTCCCAACCTGGGGTCCCCCAGGAGGAGGCCAGTCCCGCCAGGCTGAGGGTTTAACCTCAGTTTTGGTAAGCGGACGTCTGGCCCTGGGTTTGGATGCCTTGCCTGCCAAATCTGAGCTTGGGAAGGACTGACCTTGGGTTTACCTTGTGAACTAAAAGTCAGAAAGGACAAAGTCTGAGGTCTTGCTGAGCAAGCTGAAGGCAAATATGATGTCTTAGATGTCGCTAGTTTCTCGACAATCTTGTTCAGTGCTTGACCAAAGAGGAACTCACCTGTGTATGGGAAGGCTTCCAGGGCTTTCTTGGCATCAGTATCAACCTTTCATGAATGAAACCACACAATGCGGTGAGCTGCAATGGATACAGCCAAAACTTTAGAGGATAACAGTGCAACGTCAAGAGCTGCTTTGCCAATGTAATAGGCAGCATCCTTGATGTTGAAAATAATGGATATCTGAGCTGTGCACAGATCAGATATGAAACTGCATTCTAGGTCATCGGTCCATGTTTCTATGGCCTTAGCGACCCACCCTGTGGCCGTAGGTGGCCTGGCAGTAGCTCCTGTAACAGAGTACACAGACTTTAGACATCCATCCAGTTGTCTATCCAGCAGTTCCTTAAGTGAGGACGCAGTAGGGACAGGTAGGATGGAACTTTTGAATAAGTGTGTCACATGAGTATCCACAATAGGTGGGTTTTCCCACTGTGCACAATCCTCTGCGGGTAACAGGTAAAAGGAGTTGAGTCTCTTTGGTACTGTGAATTTCTCAGTAGGTGTTTTCCATGCATCAGTTCTAAATTCTGTGAAGTGGTCAGAGTGTGGAAACTCAGCTAGGACTACTTTCTGCCACTTACGTAATGGTTCTTTAGAAGTAATGGCCGGTACAGCATCCTCAAGCTGAAGAGAGAATTTGACCATCCTGATTAATGCTGCCACATTCAATTTAGATGGGGCCTCCTCATCCCCCTGAGTGCGATTCTGCATCAGAAACCGCAACCATGTCAGCAAGTACTGATGATTCCTCTGAGTGTGGTGTGGATTGTGAGGAAGGTATTGTGCATACAGTAGGTGCAGGCAGGGTGATTTGCCCATGTAAAGCAACAGATGAAGCCGTTAGACTCTGCACAGATGTAGAGAATGAATACAACCACTGGGGGTGGATGGGTGGGGCTGCTATGGCCTGATAAACAGGTTGAAATGGCTGGTGAAAACCCATAGAGGGAGCCATTGGCGGTTGCAGTTGCTGTGGAACTGCTCCAGGGGGAGCCATTGTGGGCTGCACTGGTTGTGGACCAGTCTCTGTGGGAGCCATGGTGGGCTGTAGTGGCTGGGATATACCCATAGAGGGGACCACAGGTGAGGTAGCTATATGGTCAGCTATTTTAGCCAGTAACTTTGTAAATGAAGCCCATGGAGGTTCTTGTACAGTAACTGGTGGGGCTGAGGTGCTAGGAGGCACTAGGCAGCCTGGGCATAGACCATTCTGTGATAAATCCTGAGGTAAAACCTCAGTGTGACAGGCATTGTCTTGCTTTTGTTAGACATGGTAACAGCAAGTTATAAACACACACACAATATTGTAGTGAGCAGCATGTAACAGGCACAGTATGTGACAATAAGCACACACATATACAATATTTAGTAAAGTGTGGCAGAGGTAACCCAATACACACACGTATTCAATAGAGATGAGCGGGTTCGGTTTTACTCGTTTTTACTCGGATTTACTCGGTTCTCAAAACGGCATCTTATTGGCTCACGGATGTCACGTGTTTTGGATAGCCAATAGGAAAAACCCGGATAAAACCGAACTGGCGTTAATTCTGGCGTTAAATCCGAACCCGCTCATCTCTAGTATTCAAGGGGTCACATATAGAAAACAGGTACAGGGAACACAAATATATGTAGTTTGAAGTAAGGATAAATAAAACAGCAGCACTAGCATAAGTCACATACAATGCAGAAAATGTAACTGCAATGGGCACTGGTATCAACTACTCAACCTATTGAGGAGGCTGATAGGATTCAGCATTTGTATAACCTGTTATGTAGGAGAGGTATAGGGAGACACAGCCTCTGGAGACCTGCAGCGTTGACCTACCCTGTGCTGATATAGCACCACCAGTTCTCCTGGCCATTAAAGGGTCCCCAGCGCCAGTATACATTATGCCCTGGTGGTCCAGTGCAGCCATGAGTACACTTAATGGACTGGGAGCACATCAGCAGCCACGGCCATCTCCCGGGACCACAGCATATGGACTGCACAAATCGTGGGTCTCACAAGCGGGAACATGCATTACCTTTACTATTTCCGGATTGCAGTCCTGGGGCGTCCCTGCGTCTTGCTAGTGAAAGGTGCCGTGGAGATCCCTGCCACTCGTGGTGTCACGGCCCGGTGGGGATATTAGAGAGACATCTCTGGCATCCCCAAGACTACCAGGAGTTGTCATCTCATTAGAAAAGTTATCAAAAGTGAGAAAAAGTCAAATAAAAATTAAAGCTTGGACTGCAAGCTGCAGCCCCTGTTCAGTATGTCCACCTTCATGCCCAGTGCATCCCAGGAGGCTCACAAGCTTATTGTTCGGTGTCAGTCCTGGTTTCCACCAGCCATCATACCCAAGGTTAAGAAATAACCCTGTGAAGACCATGGACCTCCAAAGAAGAAAAGCATTTTGAAGAGACCTAGCATTTGGGGACATTGATTCCTTCTTATGAAATAGATGTTATATATATAATGCAACTTACAACTTAATGTTATTAATTAATTTATTATGTGAATAAGCAGTGGCATGCGTAACATATTTAGAACCCTGGATGGGTCCTTCATTTGGAACCCCCCAGTATACCCCAATGCCTTCCTCAATATGCCCTCCAGTGTCTCACCTGTTTGCTACACAGTGCCTCTCCATAGTACTCACCACCCATGGTTGTTTCCGCTTGAATCCTTTCAGATCTGTGTGTATACAGTGCATAGTGACTCCTGAGTACCCTTATCAGCGTCACGGATGTGATGTGTCATGTGACACAGATGAGGGGACTCGCTCTACTCTGTATGAACTGTGCATGCAAAACACAGAGCCAAGGCAGCCCCCTGGGGGCACCCATTCTTGGCAATTGCAGGGTCAGACTGATCCACACCCTTCTTGAACCTGGTACCAGTGCTGGGCCCATCCCACCACCCCACCCTTTAGTATGCCACTGTTAACCCATATGTATTTTTCATTATGGATTTTTTTCCCTGACAATAGCTATTTGCTAAACAGCATTGAGATTATACTGCAAAAACACATTTTTATAGAGTATTGTTGGTGTCTTGAATGTTGTAAACTCTGTGAAATGAAGTTATGTACAGGAAAACCTAGAGTTCCATTGATTTTCCGCATTCTTTACATTTGTTATCAGAACAAGTTGAGGTTAAATGTATAGCCTAAAAACTGAAGCAGCAAAGCCAAATCAGCAAAGAAAATAATTATCCAATTACTACTTCAAAGCCTGTCAGAAAGGTATGGACTTTGATTAATTTAACTGAAGTGTTCAGCAGCTACAGAAAAGGCGTGTTTGGAGCAATAAAAGGTTTAGTAGTATTGCTGATCTCACAAAATGTCAGTTGCTTTGACTTGTCAAGCACATCAAAACTACCTTTGAAGCCCAAAAATACCAAGTGCCTGGAAATGCATTTTAGAATTTTTATGTTGTACTGTGTGAAAGAGATTGTTGTGCACAGTGTGATGCACGTAATTGCTATTGTTACCTTTTTGTCTAAAGAGAAATCTTCTTTCAATGTAAAAACATTGCATTGCTTATCCATGTATGGTACAATTTTATTCCGAGGAACTCCTGTCAAGGCATAAAATATAGCATCATAAGCATTAACAGTAAAACACAAAAATATATTATTCATAATTGTATAATATGTATAATTCAGTTACTATACGTAAATGTGCAAAGAATGCACTTACACAAAATGCTACATTTTACATGTCTTAATTTTTTAAACTGTTTTTATTACTGTGATCGTAATTTACGGAGAATCATTGGAGCCAACTTTAAAAATATGGTTGGTGTGCTCAAGAACTAGCAGCTCCCATATTATGGAAAATTGCTACTATATATGTATAGACATGTATAGTAGCAGCACAAATATTGGGATACTCAATCACCCACGGCACCCTCATAGCTTTTTGCTATGGGACAATTCAGCTTAATTATTGTTATTATTATTATTATTATTATTATTATCCTTTATTTATATGGCGCCACAAGGGATCCGCAGCACCAATTACACAGTACATAATCAAATGAGCAAACAAGAAAACTGCACTTACAGTACAAAAAAACATAGGACAGGTATAGAAAACCAGGTGTTAGGTGCCATCAAAGGGAATATGGAGTATAAGATAGTGTAAGTAAGTAAAGGAAAGGCACATGAGAAAAGACGTCCCTGCTCTTGCGAGCTTACAATCTTTGTTACGCATTTTTGAGCAATTACCATCCAAAGCAAACCTAATGCTGCTAGTATAGTTCTGAAGGCATTGGGCATATTTGGATGATTTGCTAAAATTAAACTTTTACACCTGGTCCTTTTTTTTTTAAAATCATCTATTTTTTTTATGTTTTCCTAACCTGATTAAGATGTGGGAGCGAAACTAAAATTTACATCTTTACCAAATAATCTCTCTATCGCACACTTTAGGATATAACAAATGCTTTATAAACAAAAAAAAACATGAAATCTTTTTCTTCTTCTTAATATTATTATTTATTATTATTATATTTTAAAAACACAAAACAAAACAAAATTTGATTTCAAAAGCAATCTATAAGTACATATTTTAATCTCTTATTTATAGATACCTGTTCACCTCTACTATATGTGACTTATCTAATATTCAACAATGTTGATACATTTAAAATCTCTGTGTTCTGTGATGCTTTCCAATAAAAACTGATGATGTGTAAAACCTTTACTGTCTTTTACTACTGCTGTCAGTGAATTTATACAAAAAATGTATATCCACAATAGTGCAGGGTATCTATACAGGTTTTTACAATTGAATAGTAATTTATTACATCTTAAAAAGCATTTACCTTTATTTCAATAAAGTTGGATTTCAGGTTTTTGTGTCTGATATGCAAATTTTGGAGCTGCTATAGAAACCTGGTTAAGTCATAGGGACATCTTCAGGTTGCTTATGAAGAGAAGGGTAGATAGGTCAGTCACAACCTAAGTTCTATGATTTACAGTGCCAAAACAATAATAGTTCACTAGTAACAGAGATCTAAAACTCTAAATGGTATGTCCGCGAGTATTAGATAATGGTTACAATTGATAAAATCTTGGTGGAAACTAGATCAGTAGTGTCTTTAACTCAGAAAGAGAAAAAAATAATGTTATATGTAAAATAAATGACATTAACACATTTTGTATGCAGGTTACACAAAAAACATAATTGTAAATTAGGTTTGACTTTGGAGCAACCCTTAACAAATAGCATCAGTCCCCAAAATTTTATCCAAACACCACTAACCCTACCGTATCTCCCCTTACTCCCACCATTATGGATTTTCCAAATATTATTATAATTAGTATCCTCTTTTTATATGGCACCACCAAGATTCCGCAAAACCAAATAGAGGTTTTGCATGTATATTGGGTCATGTAAAATTGTCAAGTCAGTGAAATGACTGGTAGAGCATTGAGCTTTCGTAAAGTGATTTGTATGAATGAGTCTGAGTTGCATCCAGAATTGATTCAGCTAAAACATTGACAAACAAAGGTAAAAGTACAATGCAGTATATCTACACTGTTCAGTTTATCGCAATAGAGAATGCAGACAGTTATATACTTATATGGCGACACCTTCCATCATTAAAAAAACACATGAATTCTGGCTTGGGTTTAAATAAATATCACATCATTTGTATCCCATAATAAGATTCTTTCCCCCATATTGTGTAAAAATGTGCATGTGTACCCACACAGCCAGTACAGTACAGGTTTTGCCAAAATTCACGCATATGTACCCAAAACTGTTGCCATTAGAGTTTGCGCTTGCTTAGAGAAAGGAGGATTATTATGGCTAATCTTAAACCAGTTTGCTATGATATAGACAAGAAACAAAGGTAACAATCCTGTTAACGTCTAAAAATATATACACTTACAAAACAAAACCTCACATATGTACTAAATAGGTTGTTAACACTTTAACTGCCTTATCATGGTGAAAAGACTTGGTGCAGTGCAGTGTTGCAATACACAAGGTGTATTAAAAAAACACATGAATTCTGGCTTGGGTTTAAATAAATATCACATCATTTGTATCCCATAATAAGATTCTTTCCCCCATATTGTGTAAAAATGTGCATGTGTACCCACACAGCCAGTACAGTACAGGTTTTGCCAAAATTCACGCATATGTACCCAAAACTGTTGCCATTAGAGTTTGCGCTTGCTTAGAGAAAGGAGGATTATTATGGCTAATCTTAAACCAGTTTGCTATGATATAGACAAGAAACAAAGGTAACAATCCTGTTAACGTCTAAAAATATATACACTTACAAAACAAAACCTCACATATGTACTAAATAGGTTGTTAACACTTTAACTGCCTTATCATGGTGAAAAGACTTGGTGCAGTGCAGTGTTGCAATACACAAGGTGGAAATCAAGTGAAAATATGGTTATTCTCTCTGTAGTAGGATTGCATGTGTGCATGCAGCTTTGAATGCATATAGTATACAAAATATACTCACAATGTGTTATTAAATTACGATTTCATTAAGGCTAAATGATACATTTTTAATCTTACAGTCTTAATGATAATTGCTATCCTTTTTTTTCACAAATTATGCATTCATTGCCAGTGGTAATTATGACAAACAGGTCAATCGCATGTTTGTACAATGTTGATCAGAATTTTTTGTCCATTGTTTTATTTACAATGACTCTGTTATTGTGCATTAAGTATTGTTTGACAAGTAATTAAACTAAATGAGCATGAACTTAAAAACAGGTCACAGCTGAAGAATTTGGAATGATTTGCAATCACATACCGTATGGTCTGTACTTTCTTAATAAATGTTATTAAAATGTATTGCTATGGATGCAAATAATTTAACAAGTGTCTAAATACTTTATAAACAACATCAGTTTTCATGAAATCTTGTAATGTATTAGCTCCTATTGCTGATTACAATTTTATTTTCTGTTATTAAATTAACCAGATTAATGTTGGATTTTTAAATATTATAAGTGATTAAACATGCCCTAGAACACCGTGAAGGTATGTCAGAAAAATAAACTCTATATTAACATTTTAATAATGCATGCAGAACACTAGAAAAAGGGTTGTCAAAAGAACTTACTGTCAGAGTAAAACAAATATTTGGTTACTCCTTTCTTTTGCAAGTAGTGTAGGATTTCATTTGTAATGTGAAGAAATGAGATTTTCATGATGACTGCATATACTGCATGATAATATTAATTACCACTCTATCTAGCTTTTACTGTTATGTAACTGTATGTTAGAGAATATTACAAAAATTGTGGTATGCATACAATTATGATTCATGAACTGAATTGCAAAGTATAAGCCAATATAACATTTATTTAAAATCTCATTTATATTCAAATTATCAGATTTATAGAAGAACTTAAACAAGGAAAATGTTGCATTGGAATTGTATTAGTACTGTCAGCTCAAACCATGCAAAATAGTCAGAACAATTGAGTTTGTCCAGAAAAATATGTACTTCTTTATTTCTTACTTAGTGGAAGCTGTGATATGCCATAGATGCCATATAGTTTTAACATTGTATCTCACATTTGAAGTAACTGACTTGGATAAATATAAATGATGACCCGTTAAGTGCAACATATTTTATCTGTTTTAAGGGAATTTTCTTTGTATTAATTTTTGTATAGTAAATTAATACCAACTTTAACAGTCGATTGTAACATATTTAATTTTCATTAAATATTTAAAGGATGGGGAATCATTAAATATTTATGGGGTGGGGGATCGTTAACTAACTTAATCTGGCCCTGGGTTCCTCCATACTGCGCACATAGGGTCTTGGCCACAACACGGTCTATATGATTCTCTAACACAGCTTTTTTTACCTCTACATTTTTTTAAGAACTCTATTTGAGATTATTGGATAGATGTATGAAGCAGTGATAAGAGTGGAGAAGTGAGCCAGTAGAGAAGCTGCCCATGGCAACCAATCAGCTGCACTGTATAATTTTATTGTATGCAAATTATAAATGTTACTTCAATGCTGATTGGTTGCCATGGGAAACTTCTCAACTGGCTCACTTCTCCACTTTTATCACTGCGTTATACATTCACCACTATATTACTTAGTTAAACCATGTGCTTATTCATCAGGACAAGATTTTTCTCAACAGTATATACTATTATTTCTATCAATTCCAATGGCTTGTCTATTAGGTGCATTCTCATCCAACATTCACTGTAACATGTTTGCACACTCTGCACAGTAGCAGCAGGCCAGCAACTAGTTATATCTATAAAAGCCATCCCTGTGGGTGCTTAAACATGCCCAATAATTGTGCTGCCCGCTGCCATGTCTATGCATAAATTTGTCAGAAATAAGGTAGATGAGGATGCAGTCATTAGGTCAACAATAATAACAATGTCAACATTCACAAAGTCAATGCCACAGTCTTAACTCTTATGATGTCAACATTGTGAAAATATTGACAGACAGCATTTTTTCGACATGTGAAATGCCAACATTATCAAAATGTCAACATTAAAGTTAGGCTCTGGGATAGGAGGGTTAGGTCTAGGCACTAGGGGTGGTGTTAGGGTTAGGTTACTGGGGAGGAGATTATGGTTAGGCACTAGAGGGAGGGTTAGGAGTAGGGATTAGGGTAAGGGCACATATACTTACTGCAACACTAGCAAATCAGATGACTCATATGCCGGGAAACCCAGAAGCTGCTGCAGGAGATGCTGCTGCTGGGGACAGGTAATGGTCGCTAGGCCACCAGGGATGATCTGTTTACTTTCTATTATGGCAATATTTCATCAGTGTCTGCATAATAAATGTCAAAATGGTCGATGTCAATGTCAACATTATGGTAAAGTTGACAGGCTGGCAAAATGAATGTCGATATAGCATTCCTAACAGTGGATGTAATTTGAACACATTGCTTATGAGACACAGACTGGGCAAGTCCAAACATGGGTTGAGTAATGTCAATGAAAAACAAGTCGAAGTTCTCAGCCTCACTTTTTTAAATAATAAATCTTCAAAAATTCACATCTATAAAGAACGTCTTCAAAGATACTGATGGTATCATCAGTTCGCTTTCAAAACTCTTTCTCTTTATGGAATTTTCACCAAACTCTCCAACAAGTTCTACTCAACAATCTGTAGGCCCATTATCTGAATAGAATGCTGCCTTTGTCTGGACAGAAGATTGCTGCATTCTAAAACATCCATGTACCCATAATATCAACAGTTCATTCAGTAAGTTACAAACATGTGGTCTGTATCTCATACATATACTGTAAAAAGTTGATTTATATTTAAGTTAGGAAGTTCCCAATTTTTTCATGCTGATTTATTGCTGTTTCTGACACACCATACAAAGTTAAGACAGTCTAGTCTGAAAGTTTATTTTTAACGTTCGAAAGTTCAATTTTCATATTTTATACATGTAGTCAGACTAGGATTAGAATGTATGTTTATGTTGTTAATTTAAATTTCACTAATAGTTCAGCCCCAATATCTTAAATCTGCATTACCACATATTATTACTATGTTCTTCTCAATCTCCAGCCTTTTGCTGTTCCATTCTGCTATACAGTACAGTTTTTCTAAGAGTTCCATGGCTCTTCTCATAGCCCCAGGAGAAAACCATGCTTGTGTGATGCTCTTGGAAAGGGGATGTGGTGGGTTTGCCCAGGATCACCAAACTTGGAGACTGCAATTACTGACTGGTCCTCCTGCTCACACTCACTTCCTCTGAAACCTTTTTAAAGAGGAAAACATTGATGTTCTGCCATTTAGGTAATGATACATTTTTAAGGTATGCCAGATAAAGGACTGAACCAGAGTTCCTTGCTGCTGCAAGTGCTTTATTGTCTTTTGCATTAGTCACATCTGCGACTTTATGCTAATGATAATAAAAGCCCTGCCCCTGCTGTAAGTGATCTGAATGTGCAAATACTGGGAATCTCACTTTGCGCATCTATAGATGCAGGAATCCCGTTTGATGTATCTTTAGATGCAACCATTGGACACACCATCAAAACTTGCTCCAGGACCATCCTAGGTGCAGATTCTCCATCAGTGTAATGTAAGTAATTAAGTATCTGAGTTTGCACCTAGTTATGCAACATTTCTCAGTGAATGATGTTATTTTGCGCCAGAGAAAACTGCAGCTGAGGTCTCCTCTCAAGGGTACCAACACTTGAATAAATTTAGATCAACAGAAAGAAAGGGAGTAGACCACCAGCGCTGTTAATGTCGAGTAAATGTGCGAATATCTCTCAACTGATGTTACTCCTCAGTCAACCATCAGAGAATATTTTCAATCAAATGTTCCTTGTTTGATGTACCTCACTCACCGCAGTACAATGAAATTTCCTCTTATAAAGGTATCTTCTCCTTGTACGATTGGAGTCGTCAAACCATGAATTCTTATACCTTGTAAATAATTTAGGGAGGATAACTGATAATTTGATATACCTTACTCACCGACGTACGGTGAGGTTTCCTCATATAAAGGTATCTTTTCCTATAGTTTTAAAACCAGCATCAAAAGGGCATATGGTAATGAACTCACCATTGGTCTAGGCCCTATGTTCATCCAAAGGTTTCTTTATAACTGCAGCATGGGTCACTTCAAAAAACCGGATGGTTTTTCCTTAAAATATGGATAGGAATACTGGATGCTTCGTAGAAGTTATTTTAATTCATAAAACAAAAATTGTCCATACATAAAATATTTTAAAAATCAGGGATTACATCACTCCACTCCATAAGGACCTCAAACATCAACCGGTATGCCAATCAATTCCCCAAAAACAGCACAAAACGGGGGGAAAAAAAAGGTTAATCTTGAGGAAAAAAGATCTTACTCCTTATATGGATGGGGATGTTTACTCCCTGTAGCTCATATCACCAACGCGTTTCGGAAATGTTTCCTTCCTCAGGGTGTAGAGTGTGTAAGCCTGGTACACATATTTATACCAAATAAAACTCACCATGTGATTTCTACCCAATCACTGTGCAGCATTCCTATCCATACAATAAAATCATCCTTATAACGATATTCCTCGCATTAATTACATATCATGACATTCAAAATTGATATATTTACACCTCCCTTCAAAAAGATATATGTAAAAACCAAAATTAATATCTATAATTCTAAAATACTCTTAATCACAACATAACAAAGATACGGATTGGATCAATATTTTCTTTGTATATTTAACATTGGACTCCATTCCACATTTTAGATCTGGCCTGTGTTTCCACAAACTACCCAATCATATATCCCTTCCCAGAGTTCTCCTCGACATCCCATGTCGATGATTGGTGTAAAATGGGTGCCAACCGGTTGTCTAGGAGACAGCTTGTGTTCCATGTGAATCCGGAAATAAGAGCATAGTTGGTAAAGATCCTCTCAGTCCTTTTCATGTATGATTTGTTTCCGCTGTTCGCGGCGGGTCACGTCATGACGTCAAACGTACTGCCGTCGACCGGAAGTAAGCACCGCTGACTTCCGCTTTCTCATGGAACGCAAATAGGAAGTGGTAGTCATATTCTCTTCTCAGTGGAACGCAGATCGAGACAATCTCGGACATAGAACATTTGAGTGCTCATAGCGCATTGAAACCAAACAAGAGAAAAAAGGAAGAATATTTTCATTTAGTATTACATCTGTATTTAACATTAATAATGTGCAACACGTATATGTCAGCAAAAAAACACATTCTTATGTATATATACATATATATATATATATATCCATCCAATATATATATTATTATCTTTTTTAATTTTTATTATAAGAACCATTTGGTCTCAAAGTCAGCATTGAGACCTCTAGGGGAAAGGGTTTTTAAATCGTATATAGTTCTCATTTCCAATTGTGCTAACTTAATATCTCTATCATCCGTCCTCCAACTGGTTTTTACAGTTTTTATACCACAAAAACTGACCAAGTTATTGATATTACACTGGTGTTGGTTCTTAAAATGCATGGACACATTGTGGGTTTCCAACCCTTTCTTTATATTTCTTACATGTTCCGCTAATCGTGTCTTTAACATGCGTGAAGTTCTGCCAACATATTGAGCGTTACAAGAACATTCCAACAGATATACACAATATTTGGAATTACAGGTGACAAAATCTCTAATCTCATAAACCTTATTTGTTTGACATGACTTATACTCAGTGATTTTACTGTTGTGGCTCTTACAGGTTCGGCACATAATACACGTGCCGCATCTGTAAAAACCCTTGGAGGAATTGACAGATAGAGGTTTTGGAACAGAAACTATACTTCTAACCACTAGATCTTTGAGGTTGCGTGCTTTTCTATATACAAATTTCGGAACCTCTGAAACGTGTTTCTTCAACAATGGGTCATGTTTTAAAATCCCCCAATGTTTAGCTATTATTTTTTCCACCTGTTTGTGTTGACTGGTATAATTAGAGATAAACGGTGTGTCCCCATTCCTATATTTCACATTACTCTTCTTGTTTGTGTCTTTAAGGGCAGTTGGTCTATCCATATTTAGGGCTCTCTTTGAGGCTTCGCTAATCATATCTTCTCTATATCCCTTAGCACGGAACTGTTGTTCCAAAACACCTGCCTGACTTTCATATTCTGTTATCTCTGTGCAATTCCTCCGGATCCTTTGAAATTGGCTGATAGGAATGCTTTTCAGCCAATTTGTATGATGGTTACTGGTGGATGTAATGTAGGAGTTGCAGTCGGTGGGCTTAACATAGTTTCGTGTTTTTAATTTACCTCCCTCTATATAAATATTCAGATCCAAAAAATTCACATTGGAATCACTAATATTGAAAGTAAGATGGATATTCCTATTGTTACTATTCAAATATGTACAAAAGGAATCCAAGGATGACCGATCTCCCCTCCATATAAATAATATATCGTCTATATAACGATGCCATGACACCAGGCTGGCGCCTAAGTCATGCCCCGTCCACACCTGGTTTTCTTCCCAGTGGGCCATAAATAGGTTGGCATAACTCGGCGCCAGCCTGGTGCCCATGGCAGTTCCTGTTAGTTGCAGGTAAAAACTGTCCTTAAACCAAAAGAAATTATTATGCAAGATTAGTGATATCCCCTCTATAATAAAATTTTTCTTCTCCTCTAACATCTCTGTTTTTTCCAAAAAGAAACGAGTGGATTCCAAGCCCTGTTCATGATTAATCACTGTATAGAGGGATGTTACATCTGCTGTTATAAGTACATAACTTGGATCCCACTCAATTTCCTCTAGTTTGTTTATCACCTCTATAGTATCTTTTACATAAGATGGAATGACTTTCACTAGGGGTTGTAGGAAACTGTCTATGAAGAAGGATAGATTGGACAAACAGGAATTTGTTCCGGCTACAATGGGACGTCCTGGGGGTTTCTTATTATCTTTATGTATTTTTGGTAAAATATATAGAGCAGGTAAAGATGGATTATCTATATGAATGAATAGAGATTCCTCCTCTGTAATTATGCGATTTGAAGTGTACAATGCTAAAAACACATCTAATTTTTTCAAAATCCCAACACTTGGATTTCCTCTTAATTTTCTGTACGTTTTTTTATCCATTAATTGCCTAAGGATTTCTTCATTATAATATTCCAAATCCATAATTATCACCCCTCCCCCCTTATCTGCCGGTTTAATGACTATCTCCTTATTATCTTTTAAGCTTTTAAGGGCCAATCTCTCTTCCTTAGTCAAATTTACATTCCTATTTGGTTTAAATTTCGTGTTCTCCAAACCTTCTTTTACTAGTCGTTCAAATGACTCTATAAAACATCCCTTTTTATGCCTTGGGAAAAAATGTGATTTCCTTTTGAATTTAGTCCCTACCACCTTATCATTTGAGCCACTTGGGTTCTCTTCAAAGAATCTCTTCAAAGTGACTCTTCTGATAAACCTTTCAATATCTACAAATATACTGAACTCATCCGTCTTATTGGAGGGGGCAAATTTTAAACCTCTCTCCAACACACTTTCTTCATGTTTAGTAAGGCTATAGCTACTTAAATTGAAAATTTTTGTTTACCTAATTCTTCCCCTTTGGGTATATCATCCAAAGTACCTTTATCTGGTATGGTTTTTTGGGGTTTTTTGTTCTTTTTCCTACCTCCTTTAGTTCCTCTTTTAGTAGGACCTTTCCCTACATCTTCCTTGGATGCTTGGGAATCCTTTGTTCTAAAAAAACTTCTTGGGAATCCAATGGTTGAAATCTATTGTGTTGTGTCCAATACGGGGATGGATTATCAGTGTGTGATTTTCTCCAATGATCCTCTCTTAGATTCTCATCTCTATCTCTATCATTCCTCCTATATGACTCTTTTTTGTCCCGGGAAAACTCACCTTTTCTGGGGAGGTCTGAGCTATTATATGGCCTTTCTGGATATCTTCTCCTGAAACGTGGTTCCTCCCAACGATCTAACCCATCTCTACTTATTTTTCTATATCGTTCCTTAGGATCCCCAATCTGTCTCTTATCAAAAAATTTCTTTTTATAAGGATGTATATATTTATTGGGGTGGGTTTCTTGTATATTATCTCCTGGGGGGTTCTTATTTTTACTTTCTATATGGTAAACCTCCTTTTTTCTATCATCTTCTTTATCCCGCTGGTACTTTTTTTGTTTCTTATTTTTAATTTCCCTCTCATTTTTTTCCACTCGACTGACTACATGCTCTTCCATTTCTTTATAATCTTTTAAAGATGAAAAGGGTTCTGCTAATGATTTTAATACTTCAATTTCTTCCTCCATTTTTATCAATTCAGCACTCCTTTTTTTTATAATGAGTTGCATAAGGGAATAGGAACAACTATCTAAGATTTTATTCCAATCATCCTTAAAATCCTGTGTCTCATCTTGAAATGAGGGAATTTTATTGATTCTGAGTCCCCTTGGAATTAATTTATCCATACAATATCTTTCTAATGTAATGGTTTCCCACCAGATCTTACTCTCCTTGGTTAATAATTTCTCTAATTTGTACATTAAACCTTCTAAATCATCATCTACTAGATGAGTGTTATACTCATTTTGAAAGACTTCATTCGCTTGGGCTCATCTACCGGCCCTGTGGGCAAACATTATGAGGCAGCAAATAAACACCAAAAAATGGTACAGGGTATACTAAACAATTCTCAGTGAATGATGTTATTTTGCGCCAGAGAAAACTGCAGCTGAGGTCTCCTCTCAAGGGTACCAACACTTGAATAAATTTAGATCAACAGAAAGAAAGGGAGTAGACCACCAGCGCTGTTAATGTCGAGTAAATGTGCGAATATCTCTCAACTGATGTTACTCCTCAGTCAACCATCAGAGAATATTTTCAATCAAATGTTCCTTGTTTGATGTACCTCACTCACCGCAGTACAATTAAATTTCCTCTTATAAAGGTATCTTCTCCTTGTACGATTGGAGTCGGCAAACCATGAATTCTTATACCTTGTAAATAATTTAGGGAGGATAACTGATAATTTGATATACCTTACTCACCGACGTACGGTGAGGTTTCCTCATATAAAGGTATCTTTTCCTATAGTTTTAAAACCAGCATCAAAAAGGCATATGGTAATGAACTCACCATTGGTCTAGGCCCTATGTTCATCCAAAGGTTTCTTTATAACTGCAGCATGGGTCACTTCAAAAAACCGGATGGTTTTTCCTTAAAATATGGATAGGAATACAGGATGCTTCGTATATGCTGACATATACGTGTTGCACATTATTAATGTTAAATACAGATTTAATACTAAATGAAAATATTCTTCCTTTTTTCTCTTGTTTGGTTTCAATGCGCTATGAGCACTCAAATGTTCTATGTCCGAGATTGTCTCGATCTGCGTTCCACTGAGAAGAGAATATGACTACCACTTCCTATTTGCGTTCCATGAGAAAGCGGAAGTCAGCGGTGCTTACTTCCGGTCGACGGCAGTACGTTTGACGTCATGACGTGACCCGCCGCGAACAGCGGAAACAAATCATACATGAAAAGGACTGAGAGGATCTTTACCAACTATGCTCTTATTTCCGGATTCACATGGAACACAAGCTGTCTCCTAGACAACCGGTTGGCACCCGTTTTACACCAATCATCGACATGGGATGTCGAGGAGAACTCTGGGAAGGGATATATGATTGGGTAGTTTGTGGAAACACAGGCCAGATCTAAAATGTGGAATGGAGTCCAATGTTAAATATACAAAGAAAATATTGATCCAATCCGTATCTTTGTTATGTTGTGATTAAGAGTATTTTAGAATTATAGATATTAATTTTGGTTTTTACATATATCTTTTTGAAGGGTGTAAATATATCAATTTTGAATGTCATGATATGTAATTAATGCGAGGAATATCGTTATAAGGATGATTTTATTGTATGGATAGGAATGCTGCACAGTGATTGGGTAGAAATCACATGGTGAGTTTTATTTGGTATAAATATGTGTACCAGGCTTACACACTCTACACCCTGAGGAAGGAAACATTTCCGAAACGCGTTGGTGATATGAGCTACAGGGAGTAAACATCCCCATCCATATAAGGAGTAAGATCTTTTTTCCTCAAGATTAACCTTTTTTTTCCCCCCCGTTTTGTGCTGTTTTTGGGGAATTGATTGGCATACCGGTTGATGTTTGAGGTCCTTATGGAGTGGAGTGATGTAATCCCTGATTTTTAAAATATTTTATGTATGGACAATTTTTGTTTTATGAATTAAAATAACTTCTACGAAGCATCCAGTATTCCTATCCATATTTTAAGGAAAAACCATCCGGTTTTTTGAAGTGACCCATGCTGCAGTTATAAAGAAACCTTTGGATGAACATAGGGCCTAGACCAATGGTGAGTTCATTACCATATGCCCTTTTGATGCTGGTTTTAAAACTATAGGAAAAGATACCTTTATATGAGGAAACCTCACCGTACGTCGGTGAGTAAGGTATATCAAATTATCAGTTATCCTCCCTAAATTATTTACAAGGTATAAGAATTCATGGTTTGCCGACTCCAATCGTACAAGGAAAAGATACCTTTATAAGAGGAAATTTCATTGTACGGCGGTGAGTGAGGTACATCAAACAAGGAACATTTGATTGAAAATATTCTCTGATGGTTGACTGAGGAGTAACATCAGTTGAGAGATATTCGCACATTTACTCGACATTAACAGCGCTGGTGGTCTACTCCCTTTCTTTCTGTTGATCTAAATTTATTCAAGTGTTGGTACCCTTGAGAGGAGACCTCAGCTGCAGTTTTCTCTGGCGCAAAATAACATCATTCACTGAGAATTGTTTAGTATACCCTGTACCATTTTTTGGTGTTTATTTGCTGCCTCATAATGTTTGCCCACAGGGCCGGCAGACGAGCCCAAGCGAATGAAGTCTTTCTAAATGAGTATAACACTCATCTAGTAGATGATGATTTAGAAGGTTTAATGTACAAATTAGAGAAATTATTAACCAAGGAGAGTAAGATCTGGTGGGAAACCATTACATTAGAAAGATATTGTATGGATAAATTAATTCCAAGGGGACTCAGAATCAATAAAATTCCCTCATTTCAAGATGAGACACAGGATTTTAAGGATGATTGGAATAAAATCTTAGATAGTTGTTCCTATTCCCTTATGCAACTCATTATAAAAAAAGGAGTGCTGAATTGATAAAAATGGAGGAAGAAATTGAAGTATTAAAATCATTAGCAGAACCCTTTTCATCTTTAAAAGATTATAAAGAAATGGAAGAGCATGTAGTCAGTCGAGTGGAAAAAAATGAGAGGGAAATTAAAAATAAGAAACAAAAAAAGTACCAGCGGGATAAAGAAGATTATAGAAAAAAGGAGGTTTACCATATAGAAAGTAAAAATAAGAACCCCCCAGGAGATAATATACAAGAAACCCACCCCAATAGATATATACATCCTTATAAAAAGAATTTTTTTTTATAAGAGACAGATTGGGGGTCCTAAGGAACGATATAGAAAAATAAGTAGAGATGGGTTAGATCGTTGGGAGGAACCACGTTTCAGGAGAAGATATCCAGAAAGGCCATATAATAGCTAAGACCTCCCCAGAAAAGGTGAGTTTTCCCGGGACAAAAGAGAGTCATAAAGGAGGAATGATAGAGATAGAGATGAGAATCTAAGAGAGGATCATTGGAGAAAATCACACACTGATAATCCATCCCCGTATTGGACACAACACAATAGATTTCAACCATTGGATTCCCAAGAAGTTTTTTAGAACAAAGGATTCCCAAGCATCCAAGGAAGATGTAGGGAAAGGTCCTACTAAAAGAGGAACTAGAGGAGGTAGGAAAAAGAACAAAAAACCCAAAAAAACCATACCAGAGAAAGGTACTTTGGATGATATACCCAAAGGGGAAGAATTAGGTAAAACAAAAATTTTCAATTTAAGTAGCTATAGCCTTACTAAACATGAAGAAAGTGTGTTGGAGAGAGGTTTAAAATTTGCCCCCTCCAATAAGACGGATGAGTTCAGTATATTTGTAGATATTGAAAGGTTTATCAGAAGAGTCACTTTGAAGAGATTCTTTGAAGAGAACCCAAGTGGCTCAAATGATAAGGTGGTAGGGACTAAATTCAAAAGGAAATCACATTTTTTCCCAAGGCATAAAAAGGGATGTTTTATAGAGTCATTTGAACGACTAGTAAAAGAAGATTTGGAGAACACGAAATTTAAACCAAATAGGAATGTAAATTTGACTAAGGAAGAGAGATTGGCCCTTAAAAGCTTAAAAGATAATAAGGAGATAGTCATTAAACCGGCAGATAAGGGGGGAGGGGTGATAATTATGGATTTGGAATATTATAATGAAGAAATCCTTAGGCAATTAATGGATAAAAAAACGTACAGAAAATTAAGAGGAAATCCAAGTGTTGGGATTTTGAAAAAATTAGATGTGTTTTTAGCATTGTACACTTCAAATCGCATAATTACAGAGGAGGAATCTCTATTCATTCATATAGATAATCCATCTTTACCTGCTCTATATATTTTACCAAAAATACATAAAGATAATAAGAAACCCCCAGGACGTCCCATTGTAGCCGGAACAAATTCTTGTTTGTCCAATCTATCCTTCTTCATAGACAGTTTCCTACAACCCCTAGTGAAAGTCATTCCATCTTATGTAAAAGATACTGTAGAGGTGATAAACAAACTAGAGGAAATTGAGTGGGATCCAAGTTATGTACTTATAACAGCAGATGTAACATCCCTCTATACAGTGATTAATCATGAACAGGGCTTGGAATCCACTCGTTTCTTTTTGGATAAAACAGAGATGTTAGAGGAGAAGAAAAATTTTATTATAGAGGGGATATCACTAATCTTGCATAATAATTTCTTTTGGTTTAAGGACAGTTTTTACCTGCAACTAACAGGAACTGCCATGGGCACCAGGCTGGCGCCGAGTTATGCCAACCTATTTATGGCCCACTGGGAAGAAAACCAGGTGTGGACGGGGCATGACTTAGGCGCCAGCCTGGTGTCATGGCATCGTTATATAGACGATATATTATTTATATGGAGGGGAGATCGGTCATCCTTGGATTCCTTTTGTACATATTTGAATAGTAACAATAGGAATATCCATCTTACTTTCAATATTAGTGATTCCAATGTGAATTTTTTGGATCTGAATATTTATATAGAGGGAGGTAAATTAAAAACACGAAACTATGTTAAGCCCACCGACTGCAACTCCTACATTACATCCACCAGTAACCATCATACAAATTGGCTGAAAAGCATTCCTATCAGCCAATTTCAAAGGATCCGGAGGAATTGCACAGAGATAACAGAATATGAAAGTCAGGCAGGTGTTTTGGAACAACAGTTCCGTGCTAAGGGATATAGAGAAGATATGATTGGCGAAGCCTCAAAGAGAGCCCTAAATATGGATAGACCAACTGCCCTTAAAGACACAAACAAGAAGAGTAATATGAAATATAGGAATGGGGACACATCGTTTATCTCTAATTATACCAGTCAACACAAAAAGGTGGAAAAAATAATAGCTAAACATTGGGGGATTTTAAAACATGACCCATTGTTGAAGAAACACGTTTCAGAGGTTCCGAAATTTGTATATAGAAAAGCACGCAACCTCAAAGATCTAGTGGTTAGAAGTATAGTTTCTGTTCCAAAACCTCTATCTGCCAATTCCTCCAAGGGTTTTTACAGATGCGGCACGTGTATTATGTGCCGAACCTGTAAGAGCCACAACAGTAAAATCACTGAGTATAAGTCATGTCAAACAAATAAGGTTTATGAGATTAGAGATTTTGTCACCTGTAATTCCAAATATTGTGTATATCTGTTGGAATGTTCTTGTAACGCTCAATATGTTGGCAGAACTTCACGCATGTTAAAGACACGATTAGCGGAACATGTAAGAAATATAAAGAAAGGGTTGGAAACCCACAATGTGTCCATGCATTTTAAGAACCAACACCAGTGTAATATCAATAACTTGGTCAGTTTTTGTGGTATAAAAACTGTAAAAACCAGTTGGAGGACGGATGATAGAGATATTAAGTTAGCACAATTGGAAATGAGAACTATATACGATTTAAAAACCCTTTCCCCTAGAGGTCTCAATGCTGACTTTGAGACCAAATGGTTCTTATAATAAAAATTAAAAAAGATAATAATATATATATTGGATGGATATATATATATATATGTATATATACATAAGAATGTGTTTTTTTGCTGACATATACGTGTTGCACATTATTAATGTTAAATACAGATGTAATACTAAATGAAAATATTCTTCCTTTTTTCTCTTGTTTGGTTTCAATGCGCTATGAGCACTCAAATGTTCTATGTCCGAGATTGTCTCGATCTGCGTTCCACTGAGAAGAGAATATGACTACCACTTCCTATTTGCGTTCCATGAGAAAGCGGAAGTCAGCGGTGCTTACTTCCGGTCGACGGCAGTACGTTTGACGTCATGACGTGACCCGCCGCGAACAGCGGAAACAAATCATACATGAAAAGGACTGAGAGGATCTTTACCAACTATGCTCTTATTTCCGGATTCACATGGAACACAAGCTGTCTCCTAGACAACCGGTTGGCGCCCGTTTTACACCAATCATCGACATGGGATGTCGAGGAGAACTCTGGGAAGGGATATATGATTGGGTAGTTTGTGGAAACACAGGCCAGATCTAAAATGTGGAATGGAGTCCAATGTTAAATATACAAAGAAAATATTGATCCAATCCGTATCTTTGTTATGTTGTGATTAAGAGTATTTTAGAATTATAGATATTAATTTTGGTTTTTACATATATCTTTTTGAAGGGAGGTGTAAATATATCAATTTTGAATGTCATGATATGTAATTAATGCGAGGAATATCGTTATAAGGATGATTTTATTGTATGGATAGGAATGCTGCACAGTGATTGGGTAGAAATCACATGGTGAGTTTTATTTGGTATAAATATGTGTACCAGGCTTACACACTCTACACCCTGAGGAAGGAAACATTTCTGAAACGCGTTGGTGATATGAGCTACAGGGAGTAAACATCCCCATCCATATAAGGAGTAAGATCTTTTTTCCTCAAGATTAACCTTTTTTTCCCCCCCGTTTTGTGCTGTTTTTGGGGAATTGATTGGCATACCGGTTGATGTTTGAGGTCCTTATGGAGTGGAGTGATGTAATCCCTGATTTTTAAAATATTTTATGTATGGACAATTTTTGTTTTATGAATTAAAATAACTTCTACGAAGCATCCAGTATTCCTATCCATATTTTAAGGAAAAACCATCCGGTTTTTTGAAGTGACCCATGCTGCAGTTATAAAGAAACCTTTGGATGAACATAGGGCCTAGACCAATGGTGAGTTCATTACCATATGCCCTTTTGATGCTGGTTTTAAAACTATAGGAAAAGATACCTTTATATGAGGAAACCTCACCGTACGTCGGTGAGTAAGGTATATCAAATTATCAGTTATCCTCCCTAAATTATTTACAAGGTATAAGAATTCATGGTTTGCCGACTCCAATCGTACAAGGAAAAGATACCTTTATAAGAGGAAATTTCATTGTACGGCGGTGAGTGAGGTACATCAAACAAGGAACATTTGATTGAAAATATTCTCTGATGGTTGACTGAGGAGTAACATCAGTTGAGAGATATTCGCACATTTACTCGACATTAACAGCGCTGGTGGTCTACTCCCTTTCTTTCTGTTGATCTAGTTATGCAACATGCCTGTTACACTTTCATAACATGCCTAAAAGACAGTGGATCTCCATGTGCCTGAATAGACATCTTCCAGTAACCACCCAGAAACACCCAATACATTTCTGAGACTAAGTTTCTCATTTGTTACTTTGGATATGTGGTCATGTCATGAGCCACTTGATCTGACAGCTTGCTCACCAAAAGCTCTTTGCATATCTTAAGATCTTGGTCAGTTGGAAACACACAATGTATGACTTAAACCTAGCATCAAGTATGGTCACCAAAATGTTGTGGTCTGATTTTAAGATTGGATCCTGGCGAAGTGAATAAAGGACTGGATCTACAAATGTGATTTACTTAGCATAATCATTTTGTTTCATCTCCCCCTGCAATTTCTTAAGATGCTTTTCCAAAAGTCTACTTAAGGGAATCACCTGACTCAAGCTAGCAGTGTCTGAAATCACTTTAAGTGACTAATTTAAATGATTTCAGCACCTTACACAACATGGAAAGCATTCTTCACTGCGCTGCACTAAGGTACATTCCTCCTCCTCTCCCAATGTCATGGCTGGTTGTGTAGCTTTTGGTGGCATTTTGCTTTTCCTCCATCTGCTGAAGCATGTAATTGGTGGAATTCCATCCTGTTACTATTTCTTGCTCAAGGTGGTGGCAAGGCAAATTGAACAATTCTTGCAGTTGCTGCAGTCTTCTGCAAGCCCTTAGAATTTCATAAAAAACTCTGTACCACCAAATTGATTTTGGGAGCAAAACATGGGATGTGTTGGAATTTACCCAACTTTCATGCTTTCACAATTTTTGTGGCGTTATCAGAAAAAACAAATCCTGTGGTGAGTCCAAGCAGGGTAAGCCATTTTGCTATGTCATGCCTTAGTTTTTCCTTGAGGTTGTCAGCAGTATGCCTTTTAGTGAAGCCAGTGATACAGAGAGTAGCCTGCTTCTGAATGTTTGGCATTGTTTGTTAGATGCTGCTGCTGTGCCTCCTGCTAAAAGCAATACACTCACCCAATGTGCTGCCACAGTCATATAATCTTTAGTTTGCCCATTTCCATTCGTTGACATATCTGTGTTTAAGTGCACAGTGGGTACAATGGCATTTTGTAGGCCAATAATTAGATTTATTTTAAAATCCCAGTGCAGTCAAGGAATTGCTTGTCTAGTAAAATGAAACCAAGATGGAATTTGGTAGTGGGGACACAGGACCTCAATTAACTGTCTAAAACCCATTGCATTAATGGAAGATATTGGATGCAGGTCTAATGCATCAAAGCGTCAGTGATGCGCTGTGCGGGTGACAGCTGTCATATTTTCTTCCTCTTGCAAAGGATTGTTGACCAGTCACTTGCTGTGTGAAACTACTAGTAGTCTTCTGGTCCCCTTCTGGAAAGAAGATCCACCCCCAATAGCAGCAGCAGGCTTAGTGCTGAAGGATTCTTCTGAGGAATCCTGGATAGGGAAGGAGTCACTTAGCTTTATTATTTATTTATTTTATTTATTACCAGTTATTTATATAGCGCACACATATTCCGCAGCACTTTACAGAGGATATTTGTCCCTTCACATCAGTCCCTGCCCCAGTGGAGCTTACAATCTATATTCCCTACCACATGTACATGTGCACACATTCATACTAGGGTTAATTTTGTTTTGTTGGGATCCAATTGACCTACCAGTATATTTTTGGATTGTGGGAGGAAACCGGAGTACCCGGAGGAAACCCACGCAAGTACGGGGAGAATATACAAACTCCACACAGTTGTAGCCTGTGAGGCAGTAATGCTAACCATTACACCATCTGTACTGCATCATGGATGCAGAACTACCTCTGATCAATAGTGAGGATATAGATGAGGAAGGTATTGGCAGGGGAGGGTGCAGGTACTGGGATCTAGCTGAGAGAAGGGAGCTAGCTGATGCTGGACTGCTTGTTATTATTTTTGCATAAGTTTCTGATCTTTCAAAAAGTTTCCATGAAATCTCAGTGAACAATACAAGTGGGAGAAGGTTCCTAGATGGTTAAGGTATCTACCTCTACTTACTGTGGCTTTACAAACACTTCAGATGGCTAGACAAGTGTTGAAAGGATTTGGATAAAAATAATTGCACAGATAATAGGTTGAATTTTGATCTTCTACCCAGACACGACAATGTCCTTCTTCTTTTCATGGGCAAGAACTGCTTCCACTGGTGCCTGACTTATACAACATCCTCATCATCTTCAGTAGCACTAGCGTCAGCTACACAAATATCCTGCTCATCCTCTTGCACTTCCACGATTAGCATCCTTAATTTCTATGTGAGCATATTGACTTGTGCTGCTCACCCCAACATTTGCAGAAGGTACAGAAATGTTGGAAGGTAGCTTCTCTTTGGGTACAGTATCATAAAGGTCTGGCTCACATATCGAACTTAGACTCTCCCCAGGGATCTGTTTCTGTAACACAGGGGCATATGTAATAAGATCTGAGTTAGCTGGCATTGTGGGATGCTGGCTGATCTTGCACATTTTTAAAGCAGCATTTTCAATGCAAAACCATACTTGGAGTTGATTGCTGCTTTAAAAAAAGTCTCAGATCAGCCAACACCCCGCACCTCAGACAAACTTTGACCCATTATATATGCACTCACAGTTTGTTCTACTGCATTAATGGTTTTCATTTTTTTGCCATCTCTGAGTGAGAAAGGCTTACATCATCAAGAGAGGTAGAAGAAGGTGCCCCACTGACAGTTTCAGAACTACCACTTGTAAAAAAGTTCAAGGCCTGAGCCTTTCCTTGCCACTTTGTATGGTGAATGGCATGTTGGCAATTTTATGTTTTCCTGTATCAAACAAGTAGATAACATTAAATGACTAGTAGTGCCATGACTGGTGGCAGCAGATGCATTGATAGTATATGATTCCTGCTCTTCTCTCAACTGATTGTTATCCATATCGAAGAACACAAATGATGACTCACACTGCAGTATGTCACAGTGCTTATGTGTATGAGACCAAACAAGCAGTGTGGTACAGCATACACAACAATTTGTACAATTACTTTTTTTATAAACAGTCACACCACTTATGTGACTGCAGTCACACACCACTTATGTGACTGCAGAGTCACAGTACTTGTATGTTATAAATACACAGTGGGGTATGCCTATGTTATTGATGCATAGTGGGTAAGGCCTACAGAGTCACAGTACTTGTATGTTATAGATACATAGTGTTATGGATACACAGTGCGGTACAGCCTACAGAGTCACACTACTTGTATGTTATGGATACACAGTGGTGTTAGGCATGTGGAGTCCACAGTACTTGTACATTATGGATACACTGTTAGGTACAGCCTGCAGAGTTCACAGTACTTGTATGTTATGGATACACAGCAGAGTACAGCCTGCAGAGTCCACAATACTTGTATGTTATGTATACACAGTGGAGTGCAGCCTGCAGAGTAACAGTACTTGTATGTTATGGATACACAGTGGGGTACAGCACAAAAAAAAAATTACTTTGAATTCATAAAAAATTTTTTTACTTTTTTTACTCTTTAATTGTTTTTTTAAATGTAACTTTTAGCACTGGAGCAGATGAACACTGGACATGTGCATCATCAGCACCGGAGCGGATGGACACTGGACAGGTCTGATGTCAGCACTGGAGCAGATGGACACTGGAAAGGTGTATTGGCAGCACTGGAGCTGAAGGACACTGGACAGGTGCATCGAAAGCACTGGAGCAGATGGACACAGCACACCACTGAGCACAGAAGCAGCCACTGGAGTTTATGGATGGAGCACAGAAGCAGCCACTGGAGTGTATGGATGGAGCACAGCACAGCAGGAGCCACTGGATTGGATGGACACAGGGGCTGCCACTGGAGTCAATGGACACAGGAGCAGCATATCTGAGCACACCGCACAGCAGTGTGGGCAAATGGAACTGGTGCAGGAAGCACTACCACAGGGGTCTTATATAGAATATAAAACTTACAAGAGAGCCAACACCAGCTGATTACATTTTTCCTCAAATTGAAGTCTGCAATTGCTGGTGAGATAGTCTGGACTCCCAATTGATAAGTTCTGGTTGGCCCCACTCATCTCTAATTATTATTATTATTATCCTTTATTTATATGGCATCACAGGGTAGCGCCTAACAAAATACATTAACAAAACAAGCAAAACAAGATAACAGTGAGTTACAGTACAAGTCAATGCCTGACAAGTGCATGGTATACAAACATAGCTTCATCAGCAGTCATAACACTCAAATAAGCAAGAGGGTAGCAGAAAACAAGGGTTAGATGCTGTTGTAGGGAGTAGATGATATCTAAGCAAGAGAAGAATAAGCACATGAAGGGAGCGGACCCTGCTCATGAGAGCTTACATTCTAAAGGTTAGGGGCAGACAGATAGGGGTAACATAGATGGAGTAGACAGTGAGCATGGTACCAAAGGCTAGGATGAATGATGACTGGGTTTGAGGACAAAGTGGGTCTTGAGTGCCATTTGAAGTTTTGTAGAAAGATGGAGAGTCTTGTAGGGAGAGGTAGAAAATTCCAGATATAGGGAGTATCATGTACAAAATCTTGGAGGAGAAAGTGTGAGGAATAAATCAGGGAATAAATCATAGTAGGAAAGACAAGTGGCATGCATTTGTGGAGTGAAGAGTGCGGGTGGGAGTGTGAAGAGATATGAGGTGTGAGAAGCTTTAATTGCATTCTGAAGTGGAAGGCCAGCCTGTGTAGAGCTTGTAAGAAGGGGAGGCAGATATAGTATATTGAAGAGGAAGATGAGTCGAGCAGCAGCACTGAAAACAGATCAGAGTGAGGCAGTAGTCAGGGAGGCAAGATAGAAGGATGCTATAGTAGTCCAATCTGGAGATGACCAGTGAGTGTAGGAGAGTCTTTATAGCATCCATGATGAGAAAGGGTCTAATCCTGGAAATATTTTTGAGATGGAAATGGCAGAACTGCAAAAGTTACTGAATGTGTTTGTTTGAAGGAGAAGGAGAAGTCAAGGATAACTCCAAGACAGCACACTTGGGGGCTAGAGAAGATAGTTGTGCCATCAGCAGAGATCATGTCAAGTTTAAGAAAATGCTGGGACATCCAGGAAGGGATAGCAGAGAGACAGCTGGAGATCATAATAACTTTATTAGTTTCAGAGGACCAATATCTCACCCTAAAATAGCATAGGCTATTGAGTGTATCTATGAGATATATCTACTGGTCATCAAAAATTATTTACAAAAATGCAACTGTATGAAATATATTAAAAATCAATTTATATTTGTAATAGACATACTTTGAACCTGTGCTGTATAAGCAAAATAATGTAAAGAATACTCAAGTCAATGGATAAATATGTACAATAAGACACAAGGTTTTCCATTCTTCCTACAAATAAATGTAATTTTGTTTTAAATTCATATCCCATTTTTTTTCTTGCACGAGAACTAACACTGGTGTTTTTTTATTCTGTAATTTAAATGTTAAGCTGCCAGATGTGTGTCTCATGCTTCAAGAGTTGAAGCTTTGCATTATTTAGCATATTAAGATTCACAGAATTTAAAAAAGGGTTCCTTTATTGCCTGAAGGTTCTAATTAAGTAAACCTCAGCCTGATCCATGTAAAGCTTGCAAGACGAAAGTATTCTCTTTTTTTCTCTCTTCAGTCAGGCAGATTGATATAATAAAGTGATACAATAACTATGAAAAATCCATAGATGATATAATTTTTCTTGTGCTTCATGAATTAAACCTATAAGTTATTCTTGGAATTTCTTAATGGAGACTAGCAATCAGAAAAGCACTGCACAGACTACAACTTTCTTTTTTTAATTGCAGCAGGCTCTTTCAAATGATTAATTATATCAGCTTTTTTTCTATGAACAAAGGAATAGAAAATATGATCAGTAAAATTGACATTTGGCTGAGCTACATTTCTTTGTTATAATAACTTGGAAAGCACCAAATTGCTTGTCGATCAACAATATGTCTCACAAAAAGTTTCTGTGGCAAGAGTCATATGAAAAACAAGAGACTTTCTGTATGTGACATTAATAAATCATGTCCAAGTTGAAATACAGGGTATTTCTTTAGCCTTTTCTGAAAATGTCAAAGGTGTCAAGTTTGTCCAGTCGCACAGTTTAATACAAGTAGAGTAGACTGAAACATTCAAGACAAAATATGTATAATGACAATTTAATTTACCACTAAATGGAATAAAAAAGTGATACATATATGGGTGTGTAGTAGAATTAAATGTGTTCACATCATAGCTACAGTTATTTTACTTCAAAACAAATATTACCTATTATATTAGAAAAAATACTATTAAACTGGAATGTCACAGCTGGGACGTCGCTGCAGAACTTCTCCTCGCCTGACGGCTGGGATCCAGAAGAAGACACTGGGGCCGCTGCAGCAAATGGGAGAAGGTAAGATACCGCTAGACCACCAGGGATGGTTTGTCACCAGTTCATCATGTCGACATATCATCCGTGGAGACATAATGAATGTCAACATGCTAAGCATTGATAATACCTGCAGACCAATCATCTTCCACTATCTAAAATATGATAGTGACAATAATAATAATAATAATTATTATTATTATTATTATTAACATTTATTTATAGTGTCCCATAATATTTCAAAGATCCTACAAGAACCAAATGCAAGGACACGCATATTGATGAGATGGGATTGTAAAACAAGACTAAAGGAAAAAGTTCCCTGCTCTTGATAGCTTATAGTATATTCTAAATTTCGAATGCTTGCCTCAGTTTCCCTCACTATAATATGAATAGAAAGTTCTACATGCACTAATTAACTTGAATTCAAATAGAAAATTTGTTAAAATGTACTAGTCTAGGATTTCCCCTCCATTAAAAACGTGTTTTGAGAAGGAAAGAGAAGAAATGGCTGAGGACCCATCTGTAAAGGGGATGCAGTTAAAATAACAGCTGTTGGGATCCCAGCATATAGGAGACTGATGCCAGAATCCCAACAGATAGTGAAATGCCACCGGATGGAGGTCGGTATTCCCACGTGGTTGTGGGTCGATGCCACCAACTGAGTGGGAATATAACCTGTGGCAAGCGAAGCGAGCCACCAGGAATGAAGCGTGGTGAGCATAGCAAGCTTGCAAGGGGACTCGATGCCTCACTGGCAGGATTCCTACAGATGGGATGCCGCTGTCGATATACTGTCAGCCGTCATCCCGTCTGTCGGTAAAACATATCAATTCCCTGTAAAGAAGGCACTTTAAACCTATATTTCTCATTTTAATAATCTTGATTTGTAAAAGTAAATATCATGTTTGCATGGGTCTATAGACTTAAGTCTGCACTTAGCAAGACATGCCTTTCTATGCCCAAGTTCTCCCATCCTTCTTAATACCCATGGGCCCGTATGCACCGCACACATTGCACCCATGGTGGAAACGCCAATGTAAAGACCTCAATGTACTGTGAAGTGGCAATTTTAAGGAGGTAACTTAAAATGTGATGTTTCATGCACTTTCTAACTGGATAGCAGCTCAAATAAATAAATTGATATATGGCTATGAGAATGAGCGCTGGAATAACTAAGTGGCACCTGTAAAGAAACAAATTGGTTAATCACATGTTTACAGCTCTTTTTTGATCTCTCTTTGCGGTATCCAGACCAGTCCTTACGAGATCTAGCTATCCCTACCTCACTCAAAGTTCACGGGATTCCTCAGCCTGATGTTGTCAAGGGCTGTCCGTGGCTTGTTGTTCTTTCTCACCACCGCTGCATCCAGCAGGGGAAGCAGAGTGCAGGAGGGTTTGGCGGGTGATGTCACTTGGCAGCATCCTGTCTCCTAGGTGGCAGTGTGTCTTCTCTGTAATACCGCTATCCATTAACGCGTTTCATGCTGCATCTAACACTTTGTCAAGGTTGGAGCAGTTCCTTGCAAAGGGTTAGTCCTCCAATAGGTTAGCACTCCTGTTAAAGCAATGGAGGTCCTCTTAATGCTGGATTCGGCTGATGTTTGTGCTGTCCTGTTGTAGATGGACCATAGCAGGTCCTTTGGCAGAAATTCCAGGATGTCTCCTACAATGGTAGTAGTGGCTCCCAATATCAGACTTCCAGGCAAATCACAGATGTTTTGGTTGTCCCAGGCTTGTCACCAACGCGTTTCACTGCTTCAGAAGCTTTGTCAAGGTCAACCTTAATGATCTTTGCCCATGGAGTTAACCATAAATTGCCAAGCAGGGGTATGACTCCCCAAGCTTTTGCAGCAGATCTTGATCTCTCTGTGATATTGGATGTCTGTTCCGTAGTCCTTTACTATAATAGGGAAGTACCAGCTGCAATTGATATTATTGCCCTTCTGCATATATGACCTTGCAAACTACGCCTTCAAGCTCCCTGGTTTGACAACAGTATTAATGAGTTCATGAGAAAAGGGCGGAGACTTGAAAGATGATGGAGGAAGACAAACCTGATAGAGGGTAGATAATGCTAAAAAAGCACAATGAAGATATCAATCCACAATCACCTGTAAGAAATCAGAGTTCCTGTCAAATGAAATCACAGCAGCAAACAATAGGCCAGCTCTGCTTTACCATACACTGGAGATGCTTTGCAAACCAGCATGATTGCTGCCAGATGACAACCTCTCTCAGGCAAGGTGCAACAAATTCACAAACTTCTTTGCAGATACAGTATCTGCTAACCAGGCTGAAATGTCCACAGTGCCATCAAAGGAGTGCCAAACTACCAAGCCTGCCAATGTAAGCCATCTGTCTTCGTGGACCTCCTTTGACCCAAGGGATGTAAAATACATTGAAGAAATTGTCCGTATGTTGCTGCCCACTACCTGTGATTTGGACGCTGCCTCAACCAAACTTCTAACAGGGTGTATGAAAATAATTGGCCCTGTATTTGCAAAAATATTTAATTGCTCTTTGCAGGTGGCCTTTTTCCTGGACCACTAAAAGAAGCAACCTAATTTAGATCCCAACTGTATGACCAACTACAGACTGGTATCAAACCTTTTTTTTCTAGTAAAGGTAATTGACAAAGTGGTTGCAAGTCACCTAAAACTCTACCTGAAACCCCATGATATTTATGATCAATTCCAATCAGTATTCAGGAGAAGACATAGCACTGAAACAGCCCTGGTGTATGTGTGTTAAATGATCCTCTGATGGCAAGAGACAGAGGTGACTGTTCACTCTTAATCCTTCTGGATCTCTCTGAGCATTTGACAACATGGACCACGGGATTCTGATTGAGCACCTGAAAACTTTCTGTGAAATGAATGACACAGTCTTTAGCTGGTTCTAATCATTTCTCACCAGCAGGTCACATCGAGTTTCTTCTGAAGTATACTTATCTTTACAATTGCCACTGCCATGTGGTGTTCAACAAGGTTCTATAATATCTCTCATGCTTTTTGCAGTATTGGTCTACCACTACTATGCAGATCATACACAACTGTACACATCCCTTGCTCCGAGTACTGATAACCCAATAACAACCCTAAATGGTTGTCTAGCTGAGCTCCGGAGTGGATAAGTGCCAGATGACTGTGACTGAATCTTGATAAAACAGAGGTCCTTCTTATAGGACCTCAACATCAAAGGACAAGACTGCAGCATAGTCAACCAACCAGACTTACCCTTGGGGGTTCAGAATTACAAAACACTGATTATGTGCAGAATCTTGGCATCCACTATGGTGGCCTGACACTTAAACATCAGATATCAGCCACAATCAAATACTCATTATTTCATTTGAGGAACACAGCCAGAATCAAGCCCTTAATTTCCTTTGAAGATCTGCCAAAAGCCATACATGCATTTGTATCATCTCAATTAGACTACTACAATGCCCTCTATATTGGTCTCCCAGCAAAAGAATTGCACTACTTAAAGCTGGTACAAAATGCTGCTGACAGGCTGTTAACCAACCAGCCCTTTTCCAGCCATATAAAACCTATTCTCTACTCCCTCCACTGGATGCCTGTAAGATGGTGAATCATTTTCAAGATTTGCTTATGGACTTTCAAAGCCCTATATGACTAGTGCCCAAGGTACCTGAAGGAGCTTCTGATTCCATAGTGCCCTGCTCGATTACTGCAATCAGTAGATGAAGGACTTTTAGCAGTACCTAGAATCTCCAGTAATTCATCTAGGGGTCGAGCTTTTAGCGATGCGACTACAACTCCCTTTATTATCGTCATGCTCTCTGTATTTTATGAAAAGCTTAACTGTACTTCATTGTTTCTGTACTGTATTATGTTAATTCTATCTGTTAAGCACCTTGAGTCCTATTGGAGAAAGAGCGCTATATAAATAAAATAATAATTTTAATTATTATTATCTGCAATCAAAATTTTATGTTGCTATGATCCATATATCTCAGAAAGGTCATAGATAATTTCCAAAATTGCCTTCTGTAATTATGGTTAATTAATGTGAGATACAGAGTTCTAATTAATGGCATACAATTTTATCAAATAAGTTGGGGTTTTCAAAGTGCCAAATAACCTCAAACAACATACTGTATGGTTTATAGTAAACTGATGTTTTTCAACCAAAAATTAATTGGTGTTTCAAGCATACCTAGTATGGATTTGCACTGGCATTCAAAAAACTTTATATTGTAAAACCTCACAACATCTATAAAAACCTTGCCACATCCTCATTATGTCTGATAGGGACAGAAACACCACTTTAATAAAATTCTCCCTTTGTCTTTTACTTTATAAACCACCTCAAAATTCATGAATAAACACAAAATTATTTTCTAGAAGTAGCCTACTACTGTACTAAGATTAGAGATGTGTGTGTCCGGATTTACTGTTCTTAATGCCAAAAGAAATGCAAATTCGGATTTATCTGGATTTTTCTTATTGGCTATCCAAAACACGTGACATCCAAGAGCCAATAAGATGCCGTTTTGAGATCCGGGTAAATTCGAACCTGCACATCTCTAATTAACATTCTGTCTATTTTCTTTCTGAATCTTTCTTTTCTAATACCTTCCAAATGGAACAAAATAAAATCAATTGGGCGCAATATGTTCTGGAACGACATGTCATGCGATCCCCTACACAATAATTTTCTGTTTACTCAATAGACGTGGACACAAAAAATGGTGATGTAGCTGCTACTTAGAGGGTACCTTTAACACAAATTTACATGTATGCCTCCATTGTTGCATAACCGCAAAGCAATTTAACTTTCGTTCCTACCTAGATCACTATAACATTGCTAAATAGTCATATCCTTACTGTCTCCAGCTGCGTTTTGAACGAGGGCTTTGGAATATTATGAGAATGTCTCATTAAATATGGATATAAGTTCCCCATAGTGGCAACTGCATTGGAACGTTATTTATTTATTTATTTATTAACAGTTTCTTGTATAGCGCAGCATATTCCGTTGTGCTTTACAATTAGAACAACAGTAATAGAACAAAACTGGGTAAAAAGTAAAAACAGACAGACATAGAGGTAGGAAGGCCCTGTTCGCAAGCAATTAAACATGTAGTTAAACAATTAAAAATGGAGGAGAGATAACTAAAGTAAATTGTTCATTAATTGTGAGAGACCACGCCGCCATTGTGACATGATCATATAACCACCATGAGATGACCACATGGTTTCAGGTTCCAAAGGTTGTAATTTGGAAGGTACAGTATATATGCTGGTTTGCACTGTTTTAATCCCACCCAGCCCACTGCAGTTTAGCTATGTGTTGGAGGTACTGTATCAGCAAGTCTGGAGACATGTTACCATTTATGCCACTAGTCTAGAAAAAGCTAAAAAAAAACATAAATACAGCTTTTGTTTCTTTTTACCTTTCTTGCATTTTTTTCTTCTCATATGTCTCATCGTACTTCCTTTGGATGTCTCTTCCACCTAAGAAAATATATTGTTATCTCCAGAACTTTAAGTACAACAAATCACAAATTATAAAGCAAGCACCAAACCTGAACAATTTGTGTCAAACTTGTCTGGTGTAGTTTTGCTTGAGTTTCTTTTAAAATATTCCTCTCCTTTCCTTTCATTACATTAAGTTGTGTTTCCATATCCTTCGTAGTGCTGGGAATGAATTCCTTGTGAACATTAGGTTCTCTTTGAGAGGCCAAGGGTTGTCCTGTGAAGGAAATGACAAGCTGTGAAATGTAAAAGAACAATTCCTTCCACATGTTTCTATGCTTAAAAAGCACTAAGAAACATGTCAAGCAGAATCACTCTGGATGCGCCATGTCTTGGTACTTCAGCCTTGTCAAATCTAATTTAAAATTGAAGAGTAAGAAACAAATGTGAAAGAATCTATTTGTAAGGCTCTGTTGGCAAATGTTGGATCTGAACCATACTTGACTCTTACCAGGTATACCATAACCTCTTTCAATATAATATGTTTTACAGTTTAAATGCCCTATTGTACTACAAACTGTTGAACACATAAATATCTTCAGTAGGTTAGTCATAAAGCAGAAGTTCATATATGTTTATAACCTAGATTGAGTACAGTAGCTAAGCACATAAGTCAAATGTCCAGATCTGCTTTTGTATGGACATCTTATTGTTTGGGAACCAGTATTGCCAAATTAGAATGATTCAACAGATAGGGGCTGGTTTGAGGGAGGTTTATGTGCTCAAAACAGACATAGGGAAAAAATGCTGGTAAAAAAAAAGCATAATCACAGTGCAATCAGAAAATCAGTCATACGCTTCTCAAGATAATAGTGATGTTAGTGGTGCCAAAATGCACAATAGATACAACAGACAGCAGGAGGTAACTCAATAATGAATAAATAGTAATCGTATTGCTTATATCAGTTCCAAAGTTCATACTGAACACCTTAACACACATTTAATCCATAAAATTTATAGCTGTTTGGGGTCCCAGTTAGTATGTTAATGGCATCTTACAACCTTGATGGTCCAGATGGACATTCTTTTACCCAAGTCTTCCTTGGATTGCTTCAATTAAGATGGCCAGTTACATGGATACTTAGAAAATAAATCATAGATGCTAACAAGGGTGACCACACCTGGGGATGATTTTTCAAACCTCCTGCCCCTCCCTTTATGGGGGTGTGAGTTCACAACAATGGGCTCCTAGTGTTGAACCTTATAACATCCTCAGCCTACATGTTCCTTCAGAACTTCATCAGGGACATATAAACTGTGTTAGTAAAATATCTTACTGAGATCTTCCGTACATTTAACTGATAAAAAGATAGTATAACAAAAATAAAGATGGTCATGAACACGATGGGCATTTTGCCTCTATTCAACCTCAATTACTATGTTACTATGTTACAAATCAAGGCTTGATGGTAAAATAGAACAGTATCCAGATTAATCCAACGGTGTCCCTTCCTACATTCTATCAGCACATGGTAGGTCAGAGCGGATCCAATTAGATGTGTATCATCAGATAAAATGTCAGAAGAGATCCAGTTGGATTATATTGGATACTGTTCTATTTTACCATCAGCCCTACCACTGATTTAAGTATAATCACTTATAGAGATCAACACATTATCGATGGCTAGGTAGTGCTGCTAACAGTCATCATTATCATTGTGTACCATTATGTATTGTCATCATTATCATTGTGTACCAGTGCACCACACTTCCAACACCTGCAAGAAATTTGATTATTTGTGTCACTCCATTACTGTACTCAATCTACAATATCTTGCCATTGCCAGGTGTGCATATTTTGCAAAGAAACACAAAAAATATGGATGTCTGATTCTAAATGAGCTCCATAATATACAGTATAAGGCATAGTGGCGAACTGGTCCCCCAATCTGAACATTATTCCAGATTTAGCAATCTCTTTGCAAGCTAGACATTTCAAATGAGTCATCTGCATTTAAGCAATGTAGGTGTATATTGGGTATCCGCTCTTTAGGTCAACCACACATAGGTCAACAATCATTAGGATGAACACTATTGGTTGACATGCTTTAGGTTGACATGGTCTTTAGGTTGACATGGTCAGTAGGTTGACATGGCAAAGGTCGACACATGAAAAGGTTGAAAGAATCTCAAGGGAGCTACAGGTTGAGTTTCCCATATCCAGATATTCCGAAAATATGGAATATTCTGAAATACGGACTTTTTTGAGTGAGAGTGAAATAGTGAAACCTTTGTTTTTTGATGGCTCAATGTACACAAACTTTGTTTAATACACAAAGTTATTAAAATATTGTGTTAAATGACCTTCAGGCTGTGTGTATAAGGTGTATATGAAACATACATGAATTGTGTGAATGTAGACACACTTTGTTTAATGCACAAAGTTATAAAAAATATTGGCTAAAATGACCATCAGGCTGTGTGTATAAGGTGTATATGAAACATAAATGCATTCTGTGCTTAGATTTAGGTCCCATCACCATGATATCTCATTATGGTATGTAATCATTCCAAAATACGGAAAAAGTACAAAATATCTATCCACCTTATCAGTCAGGAGTACCTCACCATCATATATATAAAAAAAATGTATTATAAAATAAACAATGAATTGATTGACATTGTTTAAACATCTATGATGTTGTCATACGCCAGGGGCAGCGGCCGCCGCACTTACCCCTGCGTGGCTGCTGGTCCGTTTGGCGGTCCTCGTCTCCGGCGGTCCTCGGGTCCTGGCGTCTGGCTGGTGCGGCTCCCGGTGGTTCCCCGGAGCGTGGGCGCCGCCATGACAGCCGGCGTCACGTGGGCGGGGAGCAGGTGATGTCACGAACCCGCTTCACCAATCCAATAGAGGCGGGAGATTCAAAACCGGACGCCGGGCAGAGCCTCGGCGCCTGAGTATCGTCTCTTTTCTGAAGTGGATGCCAGAGCTCCCGTACGCAGTATGTTTCCCAGCAGCTATACTCCAGTGCATCTAGCATTCAGGGTGCCTTTCTGCAGCAGTCTCCAGTGATCCGAGCAACTAGTGTGTTCCTCTGCAGTGCAGTTGCCAGTGCTCCCTGGATTCAGGAAGGCCTGCGGGCCGAACCAACTTTAGTGTTTCCAGCGTTCAGTGTCATTCACCATCGCTCACAAGTTCCTCATTCATCAGTGTCCTTATACATCGCTCACCAATTCTTCAGTGTCATTCACCATCGCTCACAAGTTCCTCATTCATCAGTGTCCTTAAACATCGCTCACGAATCCTTCAGTGTCTTTCACCATCGCTCACAAGTTCTTCATTCATCAGTGTCTTTAAAACATCGCTCACAAATTCTTCAGTGTCTTTCATCATCGCTCACAAGTTCTTCATTCATCAGTGTCTTTAAACATCGCTCATAAAATTCTTCAGTGTCTTTCACCATCGCTCACAAGTTCTTCATTCATCTGTGTCTTTTAAACATCGCTCACAAATTCTTCAGTGTCTTTCATCATCGCTCACAAGTTCTTCATTCATCAGTGTCTTTAAAACATCGCTCACAAATTCTTCAGTGTCATTTACCATCGCTCACAAGTTCTTCATTCATCAGTGTCTTTAAACATCGCTCACAAATTCTTCATTCATCAGTTGAACATTGCTCACGAATTCTCCAGTAACTTTTTGACAGTGCCCACAAGTTCACTTTCTTTCATGTGCCGCTGTATTGCTCCCTTCCCTTAATAAAGTTCCTCAGCATTCTTTCACTAAACCTAACTATCAGAGTCTTGTATGAGGAAATCCTATATCCGACCATCCCTGCTCCGACCCACCTGTGGTTCCTTTTCCCGACCATCGGAAGAACCCCCGAGTCCACAACATCCTCAACCCAGGTCAGTGACAGCATACAAAGGCCTCATGGACCCGGGGGATCGGAACCCAGAGGCAAGCACCATCCAGGATCTGGTTTCCCGAATTCAAAGTCAACAGACGGCACAAAGCCAAGTGATGCAGTATCTCCAGGAGTTATCTGGCCGGCTGGATCAAATTCAGGCTTCTCTGGCTTCAGTAGTTCCGGCTCCAGCTCCAGTACCCACTCCTGTGGTTGTCCCTAGTAATGTTCAATCCCTGTCTGGAACCAGATCACGCCTTCAGCTTCCCACTCCTTCTCGCTATAATGGGAATCCAAAGAATTGCCGTGGTTTTCTCAACCAATGCGAGGTACATTTTGAACTTCTCTCACACAACTTCCCCACAGATCGGTCCAAGGTGGCGTACATTATTTCCTTGCTTGAAGGTTCAGCGTTGGATTGGGTGTCTCCGTTATGGGAACGTTCTGACCCGTTGGTTTCCAGTTACACCAATTTCATCACGTCATTCCGTAGGATCTTCGATGAGCCCGGCTGAGCGACCGCTGCTTCTTCGAATTTGCTCCGAGTCCGACAAGGCTCCCGTTCAGTGGGACAGTATGTGATTCATTTCCAAACCATAGCCTCGGAACTGCGCTGGAATAATGATGCTCTCCGGGCCGCTTTCTGGAATGGGCTCTCTGACCGTCTAAAGGACGAACTGATCACTAGGGACTTGCCAGATTCCTTAGAAGAGTTGATCTCACTCTGTGTAAAGGTGGATTTTCGTATGCAGGAACGAGGTGGTGAACGTAGTCGGACAGAACGATCCAGATTCCGGTCTCTCCCGACTAAGCAAACGATCACCCCAAGTCCAGACGCACCTATGCAAATTAATCGATCTCGGCTGTCCCCGGAAGAACGACAGCGCCGTCGCGAGGGTAGACTCTGCCTCTACTGTGGAGCTGCGGATCACTTTCTCAAGTTTTGTAAGTCCCGTCCGGGAAACGGCAGTCCTAGCTTGTTCCGGAGGAGTCGAGTTAGGGGTTACATCTAAACGTTCTCCGACAGTGGACTGTTTACTCTCCGTGTCTCTGTTTTCTGGGTCTATAGCCAAACCTGTTAAGGCCCTGCTGGACCTGGGGCTGCAGGGAATTTTGTTTCTCTTTCTTGCGTCCAAAAACTGGGTTTACAGTTACAATCCGTCGAACGACCTATTACGCTGACTGGCATCAATGGTACCCAAATTTCTAATGGTCTTATTTCAAGTCGCACAGTGCCAATCAAACTGCAGGTTGGAGCTCTACATCAAGAACATCTGGAGTTCCTAGTGATTCGGGAGATGCCTCACGATCTGGTTCTTGGTCTTCCTTGGCTTAAAGTACACAACCCTCACGTCGACTGGAAGTCGTCACAAATAGTATCCTGGAGTTCATTCTGTCATTCTAATTGTCTCACTCCTGTCTACCCGCTCCGTGTATCTTCCAAGTCGGATGAGGAGCTCATTCCGGAGGCCTATCGGGAGTTTGCAGACGTGTTTTCGGAACAGGCGGCTGATCAGTTACCACCCCATAGACCCTGGGACTGTCCCATTGAGCTCATCCCAGGGAAGATGCCACCCCGGGGGCGCATTTATCCTTTGTCATTGCCCGAGACCCTAGCCATGTCGGACTATATCAAGTCTAATCTGCAGAAAGGATTCATTCACCCCTCTACTTCCCCGGTGGGAGCAGGCTTCTTTTTTGTGAAGAAGGACGGAGGGTTGATACCATGCATTGACTACCGCGGCTTAAATGAGATCACCATTAAGAACAAATATCCTTTGCCGCTCATCACGGAACTATTTGATAGGGTTCGCGGAGCCCATGTCTTTACGAAGCTCGACTTAAGGGGAGCTTACAATTTGATTCGTATTCGACAGTGGGACGAATGGAAGACGGCCTTCAATACCAGTGACGGGCATTACGAATATCTGGTAATGTCGTTTGTGCTCAGTAATGCCCCTGCCGTCTTCCAAGGTTTTGTGAATGAAATCTTCCGAGATATGTTATACCTAAGTGTAGTGGTATACTTGGATGACATTCTGATATTTTCTAAGGATCTCATGGAGCATAGAATTCAGGTCAAGGAGGTACTTCTTCGTCTATGAAGGAATCATCTCTACGGTAAGATCTCCAAATGTACCTTTGAGGTTCCTTCAATTCCATTTCTTGGTTACGTCATCTCAGGTACGGAGCTTCGCATGGATCCGGAAAAACTCACTGCTATTCGGGACTGGACTCAGCCTCTTTCTTTGAAAGTGGTACAAAGATTTCTGGGTTTTGCGAATTACTACCGGAAATTCATAAAAGGATTTTCTACCATTGTGGCACCTATTACTGCTCTAACCAAAAAGGGGTCTGACCCAAGTCACTGGTCTTCTGAAGCTGTAGCAGCGTTCGCCCAGTTGAAAGCAGCCTTTATGTCTGCTCCGGTACTCCAGCCACCGAATTTTTCAAAACCATTCTTCTTGGAGGTCGATGCTTCCTCGGTCGGCATCGGTGCCGTGCTTTCACAGTACTCCTCTGACGGGAAGTTACATCCATGTGGTTTCCATTCTCGCAAGTTCTCTCCTGCTGAACGAAACTACACCATCGGAGACCAGGGACTCTTGGCAATAAAATCTGCCCTGGAAGAAGAGATATCTATTGGAAGGTGCTAAACACCTAATTACGATTTATACCGATCACAAGAACTTGCTGTATCTCAAGACAGGCCAGTGCTTGAATCCCCGTCAAGCTAGATGGGCGCTCTTCTTCACTCGATTCTCGTTTGTCATTAAGTACCGGTCCGGGACGCTTAACACCAAAGCTGATGCTTTATCTCGTTCCTTGACGGCTTCAGATGAGGAGAACTGCGTTGGAAAGGCTTTGATTCTCAGTCCAGTTTTTATTTCAGCAGCTCCCATCGCTTTGGGTCCTCCTCCTGGGAGAATGTCTGTACCAGCTGAATTTCGACCGAAGTTGTTGCAGTGGGCTCATACCTCCAAGTTTTCCGGTCATCCTGGAGTTCAAAAAATGTGGGAGTTTCTACGAAGGTCATACTGGTGGGACACTATGAAGAAGGACATACAAGATTATGTCAACTCATGTCCTCAATGTGCTCAGCACAAAATTCTTCATCTGGGTTGCTTCATCCACTGTCCATTCCTAAGAGGCCTTGGACCCATATCTCTATGGACTTTGTCACCGAACTGCCCTTCTCCAAGGGTCACAATACCGTGTGGGTGATTATTGACCGCTTTTCTAAAATGGCACATTTTGTTCCTTTGACCGGGTTACCGTCAGCTCCCAAATTGGCTTTATTATTTATCCGTGAACACTTCCGCCTGCATGGGTTACCTCAGGAAATAGTCTCTGATCGGGGGGTGCAGTTCACTGCAAGATTCTGGAGGGCTCTCTGTTCAGCCTAACAAATAAAACTTAAGTTTTCATCTGCCTACCATCCTCAGACCAATGGGCAAACTGAACGCGTTAATCAAGATTTAGAGACTTTTATCCACGTTTATCTCTCTCCTTCGCAAGATGATTGGGTGGAACTGTTGCCCTGGGCCGAGTTTGCCCATAATCATTTGTACCACTCTTCCACTGGTGAGTCCCCATTCTTCATTAATTATGGATTCCATCCTCAAGTTCCAAAATTACCCGTCTGTCCTCCAGAAGATGTTCCTGCTGCAGCTTCTACTCTTCGGCACTTCAGTCAAATCTGGAGTAGGGTTCACGTTAACCTCAAGAAAATCTCCAGCCGCTACAAATTCTTTGCGGATAGGAAGCGACGGGCAGCTCCCCAATACAAAGTTGGTGATAGAGTATGGCTCTCTACCCGCAATCTCCGTTTAAGAGTGCCCGCTATGAAGTTTGCCCCGAGGTTCATTGGTCCTTATCCCGTATTGCAAGTTCTGAACCCGGTTATCTGCAAATTGGGTTTGCCTTCCCACTTTCGGGTACCAAATTCCTTCCATGTTTCTCTTCTTCGTCCCCTTATTTTAAATCGGTTCCATTCAGAGTCACCTAGGCCAACCTCTGTAGAGACTGAAGCCAGAACGGAATTTGAAATTAAAGCTATTCTTGACTCTCGTTATCTTCACAAGAATCTGCAGTACTTGGTGGAATGGAAGGGTTATGGCCCTGAGGAGAGGAGCTGGGTCAAAGCTACTGATGTTACGGCCCCCGACTGGTGCGGATCTTCCATTCCAGACATCCAACAAAGCCCGGGAAGTGTCCAGGGGCCACTCCTGGAGGAGGGGGTACTGTCACACGCCAGGGGCAGCGGCCGCCGTGCTTACCCCTGCGTGGCTGCTGGTCCGTTTGGCGGTTCTCGGGTCCCGGCGTCTGGCTGGCGCGGCTCCCGGCGGTTCCCCGGAGCGTGGGTGCCGCCATGACAGCCGGCGTCACGTGGGCGGGGAGCAGGTGATTTCACGAACCCACTTCACCAATCCAATAGAGGCGGGAGATTCAAAACCGGATGCCGGGCAGAGCCTCGGCGCCTGAGTATTGTCTCTTTTCTGAAGTGGATGCCAGAGCTCCCATACGCAGTGTGTTTCCCAGCAGCTATACTCCAGTGCATCTAGCATTCAGGGTGCCTTTCTGCAGCACAGTCTCCAGTGATCCGAGCAACTAGTGTGTTCCTCTGCAGTGCAGTTGCCAGCGCTCCCTGGATTCAGTAATGCCTGCGGGCCGAACCAACTTTAGTGTTTCCAGCGTTCAGTGTCATTCACCATCGTTAACAAGTTCCTCATTCATCAGTGTCCTTATACATCGCTCACCAATTCTTCAGTGTCATTCACCATCGCTCACAAGTTCCTCATTCATCAGTGTCCTTATACATCGCTCACCAATTCTTCAGTGTCATTCACCATCGCTCACAAGTTCCTCATTCATCAGTGTCCTTAAACATCGCTCACAAATCCTTCAGTGTCTTTCACCATCGCTCACAAGTTCTTCATTCATCTGTGTCTTTAAAACATCGCTCACAAATTCTTCAGTGCCTTTCATCATCGCTCACAAGTTCTTCATTCATCAGTGTCTTTAAAGATCGCTCACAAATTCTTCAGTGTCTTTCATCATCGCTCACAAGTTCTTCATTCATCAGTGTCTTTAAAACATCGCTCACAAATTCTTCAGTGTCATTTACCATCGCTCACAAGTTCTTCATTCATCAGTGTCTTTAAACATCGCTCACAAATTCTTCATTCATCAGTTGAACATTGCTCGCGAATTCTCCAGTAACTTTTTAACATTGCCCACAAGTTCACTTTCTTTCATGTGCCGCTGTATTGCTCCCTTCCCTTAATAAAGTTGCTAAGCATTCTTTCACCAAACCTAACTATCAGAGTCTTGTATGAGGAAATCCTATATCCGACCATCCCTGCTCCGACCCACCTGTGGTTCCTTTTCCCGACCATCGGAAGAACCCCAGAGTCCACAACATCCTCAACCCAGGTCAGTGACAGATGTAATTACATAAAATATTGACCATACATGAAGCAATTACATCAATATCGTTTGGGTGTGGTGATTACAATATTTGACAGAGTCCATCACTGAAGTTGTCAGTAGTACAAGTTGAACCCACAATGTATATCTGTATTGTTCACTTATTGCAATCTCTGGCATAATCCTTCTCTGAACATTAACAGTATAGCTGTTTGAAACCCAATGCGTTTCGTCCCTAGGACTTCATCGGAGGGTTAATAATCAATATCTTGCATAAAAGACGTTCATAACTGATACTTCTTAATACAGTGGATTGAACAATGTGGAGAAGCAATATTACTGTCCACCCAATAGGATATCAGTAAATCTTTTTCAGCATATAATAAATACATTAAAACAATGTAGATTGCTGTGGACAATGCTTCTCATATGGATCTGAAACCTCCTCACAGCAGTTTTTTTTCTACTTTTTCATACTTTACGATCCATGTGAACTAGGATTGGGAATAGTAACCTGTGCAGAGTGCAGTGAGGCACCTTGCCAAAGCACGGTGAGCAAAGAGAGCCATGCAAGAGGACACGGTGGACTAATTGGGGTTCCTGGTCACTTTACGAAGAAAACACAAGTTTTTTTATAAAAACCTCATGTCAACCTTTTTCCATGTGACCTTTTCCATGTCGATCTGATGACCGTGCAACCTATTTTAGGTGTCGACTTAATCACTGTCAACCAATAGCAGTCGACCTAATGACTGTCAACCTAGTTAGGGTTGACCCAATGAACCACACCCGTATATTGCTGTTGTTGATTTGTTAGTCACCACACATGAATGCACTTCAGCTTTGGATATTAGGAAAACCTAAATGCAGATACATAAATAAAGGTAGATAGGGAATTGCCTATGAGAGAACGTACAATCATTTAGGAGTAAGGAGCAAAAACGTAGCAAAGAAAAACCTATTTCAAGGTAAAATGTAAATAAAATTATTACAAATGTAATTCTATGTTGACTCCTGAATAATGTTACCCTACACATGTGCCTTGTTTGTCTACATGCGTATGGTTTACCTTTCTATAGTACACAAAGTGCTAACCTTGAAGACATGGTAATCCCTCCATATTATGTCATAAACTGAGCTTCACCCATATTGGTTACCAAACCTGGTCCTTTTGTTTAACATAATAAGTGGATAGGTGCAAGTAGCTCATTTGATGCACAACGTAACATGTGCTGGGTCATTCCACATCTGGAATAAACATAGCTCAGGCCATTTGTACATTTTAATTAGGAAGTAAAAATGGGTCTACTACGGTATTCTGGTGTTCGAGATACCGGAGCCGGGATCCTGACCACAAGTATACTGGCAGTGGGGCGAGCGCAAAAGAGCCCCTTGGGGTGTCGTGGACACCCCAAGAGGGTAAAGAGTTGTCGGTATGCCGGCTGTCGGGATTCCAGCACCAGTATGCTGAGCGCCGGGATCCGACAGCCGGCATATCAAGTGCCACCCAGTAAAAATATGTGTGTGCATTTTGTGGTATCTTACAAATAAACAATCATAATAATAATGAAACAAATTGTCTTATACTGCTTTTAGTGCTGGGTGAAGCAATATTTTTGAACACATAGTATTTTATATTTATTGCAAAAAAATGCTGTGAAAACTCATGCTAATGGGCAACTAATAATTTACATTTTTAGATATGATCCATGAAGATAAAATAAAATGTAAGCTCTTAAAATGTAAAACATAGCATTTCTTCTCTATTACAGCAACTGCTCTCTACGTGTATAGGACCTGATGACATGTGATACAGGTCAAATAGCGGAGGCTGAGTTGCTGTTACATAACTGCCAATGCTGCTACATATGAATCAACACAGTGCATTTCTGCATAACAAGCCTGTCCAGTCGTCAATGCTTGAATACTCAGAGAAGCACCTTCCTCCTAAAATAACAATCTTTGCATGGAGTAAAATAAAGAATAGCGGACATTGGGGGTCATTCCAAGTTGTTCGCTCATTGCCGATTTTCGCAACGGAGCGATTAAGGCAAAAATGTGCATGCGCATGGTTCGCAGTGCCCTTGCGGTTAGTATTTTAGCACAAAATTTAGTAGATTTACTCACGTCCGAACGAAGATTTTTCATCGTTGAAGTGATCGGAGTGTGATTGACAGGAAGTGGGTGTTTCTGGGTGGAAACTGGACGTTTTCTGGGAGTGTGCGGAAAAGCGCGTGAGTGTCTGGAGAAACGGGGGAGTGGCTGGGTGAACGCTGGGCGTGTGTGTGACGTCAAACCAGGAACGAAACTGACTGAACTGATCGCTATTTGTGAGTAGGTCTCAAGCTACTCAGAAACTGCTAAGAAATTTCTATTCGCAATTCTGCTAATCTTTCGCTCGCAATTCTGCTAAGCTAAGATACACTCCCAGAGGGCAGCGGCTTAGCGTGTGCAATGCTGCTAAAAGCAGCTAGCGAGCGAACAACTCGGAATCACCCCCATAGGGGGTAATTCCGAGTTGATCGCTCGCTAGCTATTTTTTGCAGCGCTGCGATCAGATAGTCACCGCCTATGGGGGAGTGTATTTTCGCTTTGCAAGTGTGCGAACACTTGTGCAGCCGAGTGGTACAAAAACAGTTTGTGCAGTTTCTGAGTAGGTCTGAACTTACTCAGCCGCTGCGATCACTTCAGCCTGTCCGGTCCCGGAATTGATGTCAGACGCCCACCCTACAAACGCTTGGACACACCTGCGTTTTTCCAAACATTCCCTGAAAATGATCAGTTGACTCCCATAAAGTCCTTCTTCCTGTCAATCTTCTTGCGATCGGCTGTGCGAATGGATTCTTCATTAAATCCATCGCCCAGCACCGATCCTCTTTGTACCCGTACGACACGCCTGAGCTTTGCGGTGCATACGCATGCGCAGATTTGCCGAGTTTTGACCTGATCGCAGCTCTGCAAAAAATAGCTACGGTGCGATCAACTCGGAATGACCCCCATACTGTATATAGTGCCTAATATATGTTTGAACACCAATGCAATTGCAATTGCATTTTTTAGGCTGTGTTGAGATAAGCAAGTGAAGCTGCTGCCCTAGAAATGAAAAGAGATGCTGAGTCACCAGAACCATCACAAACTCCTTTGCAATTGTGTACACATTTGCATCCTATATGCAAAAACGAGGAACATCGGTCTAAGGGTTGGTCTATGTCTATGCAGACTGGACACAGCAGTAGCTATTGCAGGCACCATGTTTTTTTTACACATACAAGCTTGCAGCTGATGGCAAATACACGCCCTGAAAATGACCATGATACATCTGCATTTTTATAAGCACTCCCCGTAAACTCCCAATAAACACTGCCAAATGGTCATTACCTGTCAATCACTTTTCCATGAACTCCTCATTGTGAGAGGGATCTCAGCAGCACCTTAGCGCAAGTACATTGTGATTTCAGCCTGCTGATTATTGCTCCATTGCATGGACATCAGTCAAGGCATACAAACATGAATTAGGCCTAACGTTAAGTATATAAAGTAATACATTGTCTTTGATATAGGTTAACGTCAAATAGTAGCTTAAATACCCCTTATCATCATAATGTTGTATTAATAAAGAACTGCCATATTGCATAACATTGATCTTTGTTCATGATGCAGATTACCATATAAGACTAAACACTGCATCTGACCCATGCTTCATATATGGAGAGTGATAAATTGCAGAGATAAAGTACCAGCTCATCAGTTTACAGGCTGTGTTTGAAATATAACGGGAGTTGATTGGCTGATACTTTATCTCTCTCCATAGTTTAGTACATACAAGTATGCCCCTTAAAGTGGTAGGAGGAATACTACAGAAAACATCTTACATATGTATAATTTTAGTGCAATGTATAATTTCTGACTAATTTCATAGTACCCATCACTACTGAAAGTTTTTGTGTATAATCTACTGTACATTATATGCAATTTGAAAGCGACAGAAACATTTTTTTTCATTGAGCTGCTGAAGCAATGATTTCAACTGTGTTTTCAAATCCCTCGGGGTTCCCTCCTCTAATTGTAAATAGCCGGAAAGTCATCAAGCAAGCATTTAATAAACTTTTAATTTGAAATGGATTACCACATGTTGTGTTTGTTTACCCATTATTAAATCTCTCAGCTACATATCATTGGTAAAATCGGCATAGCTTTTGCTTATATATTTGAGAACAAACACATGGGGGATATTAAGATGCTGTCAAAATATATTTAGAAAGGCCTAATGAAACAAATTCATGGAGAGGTTTGAGTCGTTTTACAAGATCTATACATGTTATTCTTGAAATTGTTCAATAAGAAAATTGCATATGCTTCATATTAATTGACCTTGCACAGTTAATCTCAAATAATTTGCCCTGCAATCATGACATGCATAAAGTGTCTTCAAAGTGAATGCACACTTCCAGCCAGGATGTCATTATATAGGGCAAGCATCCAAAAGTATTTATTTAGAACACTGCAGCAATTACTGCAGCAGTTGGTAAACTACATTTTTATATAATTTACATGGAAAATAAAATTACACATACATTTTCTTAATTTGGGAAGAATGATACTTTAAAATAATTTGGCCAGCGTGTGATGAAAAGGTGACATAAGATGTTCCAGTTCCATATCAGAAAATGTTCATCTAGCAAAAGTTCACAAGGCGGTTAGTTCACCAATGCTTCCTGTAGCTTCATCTATTAGAAAAAGGAAGAATAGCACAGAAGAATCTAGAGAGTTTCAGTGCAGGGGAAACTAGAAGAAGTACACTAAATGAAAGGTAGGAGAGGTGAGTCAACCAGACGATAACTAGAGGTTAAACATTGCACCATGAAAGTACTGTGGAAGCTAGGTTAAGGTCACTTGAGTAATCAGAGTCACAATAGGATTGCCTAGACCAGAGGCGTTCCTTACTGCAGTGACACCCGATGCGGTGCCGTGCGAAGGGGGCAGGGCTTTGTGCAAAGGGGAGGGATAAGCAGGAGGGGCGAAGCTTCATGTCCAAACCCCCATTTTCATCACTCTGGGGGTTTGAGAGATGCAAGCTTCCCCTTGGAGAGTGCTGTGGCTGCAGTGCTAGCTCCTACACAGTGACAGGAGCCGAGTGCTGCACATAATGTTACAGTGCAGCACCCAGCTCCTGTCACTGAGCAGGAGCTGGAATTTTGGGGTCACCCCTCAGCGGTGGATACCGGGTGCCTGCCGCACCCCCTGCACAACCCTTGTGATGCCACTGGCCTAGACAGAACTCGGTGACTCGTGAAGTTTATTGTAAAGAAAGGGACACCATAACCAAGTAGAGATACTATGCAGTATTTATCTCTATGACGTACTGCTCTATAGTATCTCCAGTCTAAATGACTAACAGCTCTGACAAATGAACATATTAATTTATTATTTATTTATTACCAGTTATTTATATAGCGCACACATATTCCGCAGTGCTTTACAGAGAATATTTGGCCATTCACATCAGTCCCTGCTCCAATGGAGCTTACATTCTTTATTCCATACCACATGTACACACACACACACATTCACGCTATGGTTAATTTTGTTGAGATCCAATTAACCTACCAGTAAATTTTTTGGATTGTGGGAGGAAACCGGAGTACGTGGAAGAAACCCACGCACCCAGGAATTAGTTGCAAAGTGAGTGACAGGAAGGCAGCGTTTGGGGGTGGGAACAGGGAGTGGTCAGGTAAATGCCTGCATGTCATGGCCATTCAGAGAGTGTTTTCTGGACGTGCATAAATTAGCAGTTGAGATCTTACTTGCTGCTGGAGAGCTCTCTGCGTCACTGGAGAGCAGCTCAGCCTGTGCGTCTACAGAAGCACTCAGACTCCGCGACATGACCTCATTTACAAACTCCACACAGTTAAAGCCACATTAGGAATTAAACCCCTGACCTCAGTGCTATGAGGCAGTAATGCTAAACATTACACCATCCATGCTTTACCCCGGAGCATTAATTGATATGAAAAAAGATATTTCACTAAGAGCAGTATAGAGACCATGGGGCAATCTAGGGTGTACCATATGATTTGTCCACAGTGGAATCACTGTAAACAACAATGTAAATACTAAATAACTCATCTCTATTAAAATAATTTTTCTAAAATTCTCAGGAAAGGGTAAGTATTATACATAGAATTTATAGCCCCCAGTTACTAGGGACTGATAAAAATTATTCTCCTCAGATAAACATATCAGCACTATTTCACATTATTATTATTATTATTGTTGTTATTATTATTATTATTATTAGGCCTATTTCTGATGTAGTCACAAAGCAAATATTGTACAAAAATCAGTGGATGTTTTCTTACTGCGCATGCATCTGAACCACAATCTGCTAGCTCAGCGAGTGTATAGTGATGGTGGTCGCAGTGGTGTCAGGAGGGGTTTGCGGGGGGGTGCGGCCCGCACCCGGGTGTCACCCTCAGATGGGGTAACACCAAAATTCCAGCTCCATTGCAGTGACAGGAGTAGGTGCTGCAGTGTGACATTCTCCTGTAGCACCTGCTCCTGTCATTGAAGAGGAGCTGATGCTGCAGGAAGCACAGTCTCTAGAGTCAGCCCAGCATCTCTGGGGATGCTGGGCTGCACCAGGAGTGATGTCATCGGAATTTCCAGGAGACCATGCCCCCTCCAAGTTACGCCACACCCATTTTCAGCCGTGGGCGAAACCTCTGGCGTGCTGGGTGACACCAGACCTGGTGCTTTCTCTGGGTGGTCGCACCAAGGAATTAGTAGCAAAATGAATGAAAGGAAGACAGCGTTTGGGGGTGGAAACAGGGAGTTGTCCAGTAAATGCCTGCATGGCATGGCTGTTTTCTGGGCATGCATAAATTAATTGCTACTGGAGAGCCCTCTGCATCCTGGGAGAGCAGCTCAGCAGTGTAACAGTGTAACTTAAGATATAATAAGTACAATAAAGTGTAAATGTACATATCTGGGAACAACATAAAGATGTGTCCACTTATATCCTTGCTGCAGTCATGCTAAACAGCCCTTTAAGTCGCACCATGACGTGGTGGAACTCAGAAGCACCAAGCAACTTTTTTTTTTTTTCTGTGAAACTGCTTCTTTCTGCGTTTTCTGTAATGCAATAGGATGCATGAGCAGCTTCTGCTGATTAAATGATATGCGGCATGCCTATAATCAATGTTTAATTGTCGCTGTATCTGCATCCGAAATGCCACGTTCAGGAAAACACTGAATCATAGCATTTTATATGCAAATACAGTCACAGTCATACACAGAATATAGGCATGCTGCATATCATTTTAATCACCAGAAGCTGTCTGTGCGTCCTATTACATTACATTGCATCTAAGATGCATTTTCTGAAAAATCTAAAAATGAAAGATGTTCAGTATAGCACACAGAGCAAAGACGTAACACACATCTGTAAAACAATAAAATGACAGACTAGGCAGGGCATGTGGTAAAAGTAGAGTAAATCACTAACTTTTAAGGTAAGAGGTGGTAAGTTATAGTGAGGGCAGGCATTTCGGTACTCGATTAACCTGTATACAAGGTACAGAAGAGCATGCAATATCAGAGTTGATGAATAGACCTGCTGACAAAAGACAATGATCACTGCTGGCATGTGCACTTACATAATAAGTGACAAAGAGTTGGAGGGTGAACTGGGAAGAGGTGCAGGTTAGGGGTGGATAAATAAATTAATATTTAGGAGGAGGGTTGATAGATTTAATGAAAAGGTGTTTGAAAGGGTATGAATGTTAATTGAAACTATCAACTGACGTGTTGAGGGAGTGAGCTCCAGAGGTGTGTGGGATAGAGCAAGTTAAGTCTTAGAGGCAGGCATCAGAGGAGGTAACCAGGGTGGAGGCCAAAGAGTTAGGGGCGGGAATGGGTGTGGACAGTATGCTGTTAGAGATTTTGGAGAGAGAGGAGTGATTTAAGGGTATACATGTGAGTGTGAGGGGTTTGATCACATACTGTAAAATTGCCGTCCAAGGCCCAACAAAATACTGTTATTACCCTAAACACATTAGTTTGCTGTAAAAATGCTTTCTTTGATGTTAGTAAACATAATTTGTATCTCAGCATAATTTTTCTATTGATTTTTTTTCATATACTTTTCCTACTCATGCAGTTTAAAATGTGTTGCTGTACTTCCCATTAGTTTAAATTAACTTTTAATTTGGCACAAATTGTAATGGTCAAACACAAGGGTGCAGCTACCATAGGTGCAAAGAGTGCAGCTGCTATGGGGCCCAGAACTGAGAGGGGCCCACCTTCCCTGTCACAGTTTCTTGTATTACATACATTTTTCACCACTGGTAGATGCATAGGGACACTTACATAATTTTGCCTTGGACTCTGCAATATATCTAGGTATGTCACTGGAGCTGCTCATTGTAATGTGGTATAAAATGAACCAAAGGGCATAATAATGTTACATAATATAAAATGAGGGCACTATAGTGTGGCAATATATGAAGTGGAGGCACTATAGTGTGGCATAATATGAACTGGGGCACTGTAGTGTGGCAATATATGAAGTGCGGGCACTATAGTGTGGCATAATATGAACTAGGGGCACTGTAGTGGGGTACATTTTGAACACGGGGCATGTAAATTATAATGTGAATTGGGGGTCATGTGTTGCATAATGTGTACTGGCAGCCCTGTAATGTGACATAATGTGAACTAGGGCATTACTTTACTATGGGGCATAAAATTAACAAATGCTGCGGAGAGGTGTCACTCTGGAAGCAATGAGACAGGGGCTCCTTCAAAATGTTGCTATGGGGCCCACAAAGTTCTGACTACGCCCCTGGTCAAACATATATACAGTAAGAACATATTTATCAAGCTAACTCTGCTGTTAAAACATGTGGAAACAGCTGTTTGTACTGTACATGTTTGTACTGTACATGTTTAACAACAGAATTAAGTATCACCAGTATGCAACAAGATTGAAGGCAGGAGATATCAGACATCACAGTAGCTACTGAATCTCTAAAGTTTTATAGGGATGGCATACAGGGTGCTATCTAACAAGCTGTTTATGTAAGAACTTGCCTACGATACATAATGCTATTTTCAGGTTATGTTAGCCCACTGATCCCAATGGGGGAGGCCTAGCCTAGTACAAGACCCCTCTTTTGTGAGCTGGAGAGTCTACGATGCTCGTTGCAGCTCATCCGCATTGTGTAGTTGAATGGATGGGTCAAAAGCCAGAAAACAGAGATTGTGTAAGGGAATGTAAATGTACGAGGGCAGAACACAAGTTTTAACACTTATGATTTAAAGTCTTTACAATTCTAAATACTTGAGCCCTTCTTTTAAATGTATTCAATTTACACCCAAAAGGGAAAAATACAGTGCAGCAAGTGTCCTTGAGTTAATGTAATAGTTACTTCAGGGTGTACTTATATACTTGTACATTGCATGTATTACAGGTGTGCTTATATATTTGTATATTGCATGTATCATAATTTCAGTGTCTTATAAGATCTTAATTCTAAAAGTATAACCTAAGCTGTATACACACTGTGCGAGATTTTAAACAATATTGCCGATTACATTTCTGAACAGCATTTTTGTCAAATCGTTCAGTGTGTACGCACTATATAGTCAACGATGCGCATTCCCATGGGTCGTTAACGAGGTCTTCTGTCATCTGTACATGCAAGTCAATTTCGGCTACATCGTTAGCGCCAAGGTGCATTTCATCCAGTGTGTATGCCATGAAGGATGAATGACATGTTAAATTAGGCTGAAACCCAACAATTTAATAATATCGGATGACTCCTGTTTATCGTTGGTCATTTGTAAAAATTGTTCAGTGGGTACGCACTATATTGTTTGCCTGGGTCAACACAAATTCAAGGGAAATCGTTCAAAGACATTGTACATGTTTCATGTCATCTAGTGTGTACTCAGTTTTAGTATAAACTAATATTATCGATCATTAAGTTAATAACATAGAAGTAAAATACAGATCACAAATGTGTCCTATTATGATTAGCAGGTACCTGACACCTGTCATCATACATCCCCAAATGAGCAGCATTTAGTAGTGTTTGAATCTGCTGGATAAAGTGGTCCTTGTATCAAAGAGATTATATTATAGTGAATTTAATCAATGCTATAATCATATTGTTACAATATTGGGCCTGATTCCAAGTTGTATGCAAACCTGATGGTTTGCGTAAAACTCCAGTGGTTGGAGGACTGCACACACACAGGACCTGTGCTATGCAGAATTGTTCCCACGTTGTCGCACACAGAGCCCTCTAAGCCACGTCCCGAGTGACAGACTGCATCTGTTTGGGGGCAGGCATAGGGTAGCACCAGGCAACGTTCCTGAAAATTTTCTAGGAGTGCTGAAGCCAGATGCCTCAGATGCAGCAGTGGATCACAGAGTCTTGTAGGAGGCGTCTATTAACACAAGACACCTTGTACAGCATTAGCATATTTGAACACAGCAGCTGTGTCCAATTACACAGCTGCTGTGTACCATGTGTCCATCTCTGAATCACTCCCACTGTTTTAAAATAATGATTTTGCAGAATTTAAAAAACACAATGTTAAGTTTACTATGAGATCTCCAATATGAAGAATATTGTACCTTGCGAGTAGGTGAAAAAAAGACTTGATTGGGTTTCCTGGTTGAGAATTGATTGTTTACAATCATTTTCTCTGAATGGCTTTTGTATGTCTTCTTCACTGCCAATCTTCTTCTCATTATGACTAGAATATGTAAGAAATTCTGCTGGTAGCTGAACAAAGATGTCATATTCATTTTGCTCATTTATATATAGTGGCAGTTTTAAGATCTAAAATATAAGATAAAATGGCATTAATAATTTTTCAATTCAACGTGTCTATCTTACCTCAACGTATTTCCTAGCCAGGGGTATCTCATGCAGTCAGGATTAACTTTTGTTCTGGGGTAATAAGCCAAACAAGCATCTCAATTAGTGCTTAATCAAATGTTACAAGAAAACATGTTCTGCTTCCACCCATGAAACCAAATACTACCAAGAGGGTGCATCTATCAAATGCCCGCCCTCCAACTAACTCCCACACAAAAAAGTGCTCTGTAACAGGCAATGACCCCACAAATAATATTAATATTTAATAAATAAACATATTTCACCTCAACCAGCCCTGACATCAAATTAACCGAACTTACATTAAAATCTACACACACCACATTATTAAATCCCCTCATTCTCATATATCATCACTCCCCTACACCAATCCAAACAACATTAATGATACTACACACAGATTCCCAGATAACACTACCGTAACATACACCAGAACCAAGATTAGATAGATATGGGACAAAAGAATGGAAATGGAAGATTACAAAACATTTTTTCCTGATACTTTGTTTTGAGCCAGCCATCAGTGATATCCAGCAATCAATGTCAAAAATATTTAGCCTACCCCCATCCAAGACAGCAAACAAAAATCATCCATTCTCTCAGGTGTCCCTATGCAGTCCACTAGAGGACCAGTCCAGGGACAGCATGCCCTGCTGGCACTTGGCCCAGATTGGCCTAGACTTGTAAAAGTGTTCCTTGATATGTACAGTAGTTTTTCGTGCTTGTGTGATACAAATGAGTCAAACTTAAATGTTTATCTGTATCCTAAATACTTCTAATTACAAGTAAAAATTAAATTAAACTAATGCCCTTTATGTGAATTCTCCATATGTATCTATCAAGGTCAGAAGATATTATTATGGAATCAAATGCTTACTCCTATCCTGGACAATGGATATGTTCCTCAGAACTGAAGTTAACTGGCGATCACCCACCTTTGTATTTCAGCTAGACTGATGCTGTCTTCCCAATGGTTGTTAGTACACTGTGCAAGGACAGTTTAAAATTATCAATTGCATAACAATGGTACTGTAATTCACTGGCAATTCAGACCATGAGTTTTATTATTTCACGCAGTGGTAATTTGTATACTAAAAATAACATTGGAAATAAGATGGAGCCCTGTGGATTGCTACATGACAGGAGAATTGCATCCTCTCTGTACAGTACACATAACATCATATAGCTTGTCTATCTTTACTCTCACACCCTCCTGACCCTTTGCCAAATTGCTGGGTGATCATATCATACAAACCATTAAGAACCTAGCAATCTGGTGGACCATTATGCAATAGGTAGCATCTATCCTTGTGTATCAATGCCTATTTCCCTAGCATCTATCCTTGTGTATCAATGCCTATTTGCGAGCAGGGCCTTCCTACCTCTATGTCTGTCTGTTTTTACCCAGTTTTGTTCTATTATTGTTGTTCTAATTGTAAAGCTCAACAGAATATTCTGCCCTATATAAGAAACTGTTAATAAATAAATAAATTGGTGCAGAGAATTGTACTCCTAAAGACACATTGTGACTCTTGGAGCTATCATCAGTAATAATGCTGGGTGCACCTCAGACCTCAGTTTTGAGCAGTGGATTGTAAGAACAAGATGTGTTAGTTTATCAACAAGTCATCTCCCAAGATAACCAATCTTCAGACAGTCTATCTAGGACCAAAGGAAGCCCAGGAGGTGCAGCTATATTTATTTGCAAAGGGCCATAGACCCACCCCCATAAACTTGAGCATATTCCACTTAGTACCGAAGGAAAAGATTAACTTAACTACACTGTTTTAATACACCAAAGGGTTATATTTACTAATGTATGTAACAGCTTTTCAATAAAAACTAAAAAAAAAAAAAATCATACCTGAAAATATAAGTTACACAGCCAGTGGTCCAAATCTGTCATGATAAGATCTTCAATTTTATTGAAGCGATCAATCCTTGTGTCATAATGTCCTCTCAAGAATGGACATTTAAACTTGCCTTCTAAAACATTTAAGTTGTTGTCACAAAGTGGGAAAATACCCCATCCCACTGCTCGATCAATGTAAGTGTCTTTTCCATGCAGTAAGTATAGTTCAAGGAGCAGAGTCATTCCAGACTTTATTTTCTTTTCAGTGGGCAGTAGCTATAAAAAATGTAAACAGGAAAGCTCTATTCAGTAATTAATGCAAGCTGAGAGCTCTATCCAGATCTATCCAGCTGTAAAATTATTAAAGAGGAGAGCCACACACATCAAAGAAAATTCAAAAAGCGTTTTTGTCATAGGTCCCAGCATTACTTGTGACAATCACTCAATTTTTATCATGCTTTATATCTTAGACTTCTAAAATGGCTTCATTTGCCCATCCATTTAGTAATAATTAAAAAAAAAAGTACATTCACTTTCAAGATCTAATGGTTCTCTAAGACATCAGGAATAAATTAATGCAGGTATATGTTTATAATATACATGAGTGCAAAAATCTTATTCAAAACTCTAAATGTTGTGTTTTGTTTTTTCCTTTATTCATGTTTTAGTAATCAATCAGGTTATACAGGTCTGTTTTGCGTTTGTGATTTATTAATGAATATTTAGTACAGGAACAAAATATAAGAAAAAGTAACAAGTATTTCTCCATTATTATGAGGTTGTATACTGTATTACATACATTATGAAAATATATTCATAGGCATTATATTGATACGGACTAAAACAGAAGCATCTGTTGTATAGGACCATAGCCCTGTGGTGGCTGCTTTTAAGCCATTAACAGTATCAGATTTCATTTAAACCAGACACATTTTTTTTTTATAAAACCACCAGAAGAAAGGCTAAAAGCATTATACTCAAATTAGTCACAATGTATATTTTTCATTAAACTAAGGTCTTTTTGGCTAGCTTGCTTAACGTAACTTTATACATAGTAAGTCTACCAATGGCATTAGTTAATCCTCAAAATGTATATAATTAAGTCAACAGAATCAATTAAAAATGTATGGATTGATATGCAAACATCATAACATTATGTTGGGTTTTATGAGACATTTCACAATAATATAAACAATAATTAAAACAGTAGTTTATGAGTGTGGAATAATACAAAAGCAATCCTAACGGGTACAATAAAACTGTGATTTGACTATAGGCAATGATTTATATACATATCTTTATTGTAGAAGTTGTATTGCTCCTTTAAGTATGGTTGTTTTACTGTATCTATATAACAAAAGTAAGTACTGATTGAGGGTTGAATTCAATCAGCTCCCTTAATGTAATGGGGGTGAAAAAGGGAGGTAGCCTCGATCTTTAACGCATCGGGCTATTCAATAACAGCCCCCTTTTCTCGCCTGTTAAATTAGCCTGTTTTTTGGTGTTAACACATAGAATCCCAGAACTATGGGGGTCATTCCGAGTTGATCGCTAGATAAAAAAATTTCACAGTGCAGCGATTAAGTGAAAAAGCGGCACTTCTGCTCATACATATGCGACGCAATGCGCACGCGTGACGTACTTTCACTACAGCCGATGTAGTTTTACACAAGATCTAGCGAAGCTTTCTATCGCAATGTCTGCCGCAGAGTGATTGACATGAAGTGGGCATTTCTGGGTATCAACTGACCGTTTACAGGGAGTGTTTGGAAAAACGCAGGCGTGCCAGGAAAAACGCAGGTGTGGCTGGGAGAAAGCAGGGTGCGTTTGTGACGTCAAATTCAGAACTGAACAGTCTGAAGTGGTCGCAAGCGCTGAGTAGGTCTGGAGCTACTCTGAAACTGCACTTTTATTTTGTAGCCGCTGTGCTATCCTTCCGTTCGCACTTCTGCTAAGCTAAAATACACTCCCAGTGGGAGGTGGCATAGCGTTTGCATGGCTGCTAAAAACTGCTAGCGAGCAATCAACTCAGAATGACCCCCTATGTGTCAACGTTATGAGGCACCTGAAACAGGCTAATTATAAGGGATTTGTTTTTCACGCTTAGGTGCAAAACGAAATGCCAGTTAAATGCAGCCTGTGGGCTAACTCCAGGGACTAAATGAATGGCCCTGTGGGATCAATTAGCTTGCAGTAAATTACCGTGGCTAATTGAATTCCCCCCTAAGATTACTTCAGCCCTCCAAAATGTGTGCAAACATACGTGGCAAGCAGACATAACTGTTCAGGACTGCAGATTTCAATAAAAAAAAAGAAAATACAAAACGCCTCCTTGTTACGACTTATGCTGCCCCAGCCAACCAGTGGCATGAGGTCTGTGAACCAGTGGCATAAGGTCTGTGAACCAGTGGCATGAGGTAGGATAGAGGCTGAGGCCTAGCTGTGAGCATGAGTCTCATCTCCACCTTTACAGATCCAAATACCTGGAAATAGGGTTGGACTGAGCCCCAGGGGTACAGGGAAAAACCCCGGTGGGCCCTACTGCTGGGAGGGGGGGGGGGGGGGGGGGGGAGAGAAAAAGACACACACACACACACAACCTCCTCCTCTATATATATATATACATACCCTTTGAAGAAGTCATATGTGACGAAACGCGTTGGGTTCCCTGCACTGACCCCCTGCCTATTTTTTAAAGCTAAGTCGAATCTCCTACCTTATATTGAGATTTTATATATTTTTATCTCTTAAAAATTTTGTACATTTTTATCTATTTAGATTTTATACCTTGATTAAACTGGTTTACTTTTATATATATATTTTTTGGCTCATAAATTTAAAGTTTTTTAGTACGTACTTTTTAAACAACACAGGTCGCCGGTACCCCTATCCCCCACTTTTTTCCATATATATATATATATATATATATGTGTACAGTATATGTATTTATCAATGGACCCAGACCATGAATTCTCGAATGGATAGTTGAGTCTCTTCGGTGGCTGGCCACACCCCTAAACATGGACCCCTAGAACTGCATCCCCCCGGTGGGGCCTTCATGCCCCAGTCCGACACTGCCCGGAAAGGGGAAGAGAGGAGATCATGTGGGAGGAAAGACGGAGAAAGTTGGGGAAAATAAGGAGGAAGAAGAGAGACAAAGAGAAAGGGGCAGTTGTGTGAGTGCAGTTGACTAAGGGGTCAAACCAGGTTCAGTATGATTTAACAACGGTAGGGATGCTGCCTGTCAGTATACCGTCAGCGGCATCCAGGCTATCAGGATGCCGGCAGGAAAGCGAGTGCAAAGTGTCCCCTTGCAAGCTCACTGTGCTCCCCACAGGTTCTGTTCCCACGTGTGGGAATAGCCCCTGTGAGTGTGGGTTCCTGCTTTCGGTATTGTCAGCAGTCTGGATTCTGGCGTTCGTATCCTGACCACCAGGATTCTTACTGCCGGCAAATTAACTGCATCCCGTCAAATACACTATTGCAACTAACTATCAACTCCATCGAAAGGGTGCACATATCCATGTGTGGGTGATTTATACATAGGTGAATATTTCTTTATGTTTATTTATATTTTGGGACAGATCCACTAGAATCTGGAATGAGGTAAAATAGATTAAAATACTGAAAAGAGAATATCTATTTCATTTGTGAAGAACTTGATCCAGTGTTGGACATATCTGGTGTCATTTTATACCTAGCTTTGTGCATTGTATTTTGGATGAAGTGGGTGGTTTTATGACCGTCTTGTATCTTATTATAGTAAAACAGCACAGGAGCTGATTCTGAGTCAGACACAGCTGCATCTGTGTCTGTGTTTATTGGTGGTTGCCCACCTGAGACTATGCAAATACAGCCACAAAGTCCTTCCCTGGGAGTAAATTTAGTAAGATGGGAGTTCTATTTAAGATGGGATGTTGCCCATAGCAACCAATCAAATTCCAGGTATTATCTTCTAGAACAGGGGTGGGCAAATATTTCAGCTGAGGGGCCACTTGACATTTCCTGTCAATATCCGAGGGCCACATACAAAATAGCAGCTCCCCCCACTTGCCAAAAATATAGGGACGTGGCTTCATGTGGAAGGGGTGTGGGCAAAAAATAATACATATTCATATTAGGCTGCACAATAGTCTCCAGTATTCAAATTTGCGCCACACAGCCCCACTTACACACATTACAGCAGGTAGAGCCCCCTTTTACACATTAACATTTTATTTAGGATTATTATTGTGCAGCAAGCAAATTAGCCAGTGTCTTATGGCCCCTGGGGAAAGGTGTGACACTGTGACAGAACACGGGGGGGGGGGTGACACAGTGACAGAACATGGGGGGGTGACTGTGACAGAACACGGGGTGTGTGACACAGCGACAGAACATGGTGGGGGTGACACGGTGACAGAACACGGAGGGTGTGACATAGTGACAGAACACGGGGGGTTACACAGTGATAGAACACGGGGGGGTTACACGTGACAGAACACCGGGGTGACATGGTGACAGAACATGGGAGGGATTGGTATAGCGAGAGCTAAAGATCTCTCCCCCAAACCTAAAAACAGTCTGACGCCACTGCCTGCACACACAAATATACGCACACTATCAAACACACTCTCTCTCACACACACACACACACACACACACACACACACACACACACACACACACACACACACACACAAACACTCACTTTCTTTCTCTCACTTTTCCCATTAACTTACTGATCTGGCTGGCAGTGGCAGGAAGGATGGATCTGTAGCAGTCTGGCTCTTGTCCAGTGTAGCTCCGCCCCCTGAGGCCCCATGTAGTCCCACCCCCTCATCGGCCCTTTTCAGCTGAACACAGCCGTTGTCACTGGGGACTCTGGAGGCGGGAGGAGGAGGCTGCTACAACGCAGCAGCAGGGGAGAGAGGCGCCGTCGGCAGCTTGGAGGTACTGCAGTGCAGAGCAATGACAAGCAGCTCAGCCGGTCGGGCCGCTTGTCATTGCTCGCTGGTGGGAGGCAGTGGGCCGGGCAGGATCGGTTTGCGGGCCACATCCTGCCCGTGGCCCGTATTTTGCCCACCCCTATTCTAGAAGGTGCTAGATAAATGAGAAGTAGAATCTGATTGGTTGCTATGGGCAACATCCCAGCTTAAATAGAACTCCAATCTTAGAAAATTTACCCCCTGGTGTACATCCGTGCATTCATATATGCAAAGACTGAGACGCCCATTGTTATCACCTGTAGATACTAGAGATGAGCGCCTGAAATTTTTCGGGTTTTGTGTTTTGGTTTTGGGTTCGGTTCCGCGGCCGTGTTTTGGGTTCGAACGCGTTTTGGCAAAACCTCACCGAATTTTTTTTTGTCGGATTCGGGTGTGTTTTGGATTCGGGTGTTTTTTTCAAAAAACACTAAAAAACAGCTTAAATCATAGAATTTGGGGGTCATTTTGATCCCAAAGTATTATTAACCTCAAAAACCATAATTTACACTCATTTTCAGTCTATTCTGAATACCTCACACCTCACAATATTATTTTTAGTCCTAAAATTTGCACCGAGGTCTCTGTGTGAGTAAGATAAGCGACCCTAGTGGCCGACACAAACACCGGGCCCATCTAGGAGTGGCACTGCAGTGTCACGCAGGATGTCCCTTCCAAAAAACCCTCCCCAAACAGCACATGACGCAAAGAAAAAAAGAGGCGCAATGAGGTAGCTGTGTGAGTAAGATTAGCGACCCTAGTGGCCGACACAAACACCGGGCCCATCTAGGAGTGGCACTGCAGTGTCACGCAGGATGGCCCTTCCAAAAAACCCTCCCCAAACAGCACATGACGCAAAGAAAAAAAGAGGCGCAATGAGGTAGCTGTGTGAGTAAGATTAGCGACCCTAGTGGCCGACACAAACAACGGGCCCATCTAGGAGTGGCACTGCAGTGTCACGCAGGATGTCCCTTCCAAAAAACCCTCCCCAAACAGCACATGACGCAAAGAAAAAAAGAGGCGCAATGAGGTAGCTGACTGTGTGAGTAAGATTAGCGACCCTAGTGGCCGACACAAACACCGGGCCCATTTAGGAGTGGCACTGCAGTGTCACGCAGGATGTCCCTTCCAAAAAACCCTCCCCAATCAGCACATGATGCAAAGAAAAAGAAAAAAGAGGTGCAAGATGGAATTGTCCTTGGGCCCTCCCACCCACCCTTATGTTGTATAAACAAAACAGGACATGCACACTTTAACCAACCCATCATTTCAGTGACAGGGTCTGCCACACGACTGTGACTGATATGACGGGTTGGTTTGGACCCCCCCCAAAAAAGAAGCAATTAATCTCTCCTTGCACAAACTGGCTCTACAGAGGCAAGATGTCCACCTCATCATCACCCTCCGATATATCACCATGTACATCCCCCTCCTCACAGATTATCAATTCGTCCCCACTGGAATCCACCATCTCAGCTCCCTGTGTACTTTGTGGAGGCAATTGCTGCTGGTCAATGTCTCCGCGGAGGAATTGATTATAATTCATTTTAATGAACATCATCTTCTCCACATTTTCTGGATGTAACCTCGTACGCCGATTGCTGACAAGGTGAGTGGCGGCACTAAACACTCTTTCGGAGTACACACTTGTGGGAGGGCAACTTAGGTAGAATAAAGCCAGTTTGTGCAAGGGCCTCCAAATTGCCTCTTTTTCCTGCCAGTATAAGTACGGACTGTGTGACGTGCCTACTTGGATGCGGTCACTCATATAATCCTCCACCATTCTATCAATGTTGAGAGAATCATATGCAGTGACAGTAGACGACATGTCCGTAATCGTTGTCAGGTCCTTCAGTCCGGACCAGATGTCAGCATCAGCAGTCGCTCCAGACTGCCCTGCATCACCGCCAGCGGGTGGGCTCGGAATTCTGAGCCTTTTCCTCGCACCCCCAGTTGCGGGAGAATGTGAAGGAGGAGATGTTGACAGGTCGCGTTCCGCTTGACTTGACAATTTTGTCACCAGCAGGTCTTTCAACCCCAGCAGACTTGTGTCTGCCGGAAAGAGAGATCCAAGGTAGGCTTTAAATCTAGGATCGAGCACGGTGGCCAAAATGTAGTGCTCTGATTTCAACAGATTGACCACCCGTGAATCCTTGTTAAGCGAATTAAGGGCTCCATCCACAAGTCCCACATGCCTAGCGGAATCGCTCCGTGTTAGCTCCTCCTTCAATGTCTCCAGCTTCTTCTGCAAAAGCCTGATGAGGGGAATGACCTGACTCAGGCTGGCAGTGTCTGAACTGACTTCACGTGTGGCAAGTTCAAAGGGCATCAGAACCTTGCACAACGTTGAAATCATTCTCCACTGCGCTTGAGACAGGTGCATTCCACCTACTATATCGTGCTCAATTGTATAGGCTTGAATGGCCTTTTGCTGCTCCTCCAACCTCTGAAGCATATAGAGGGTTGAATTCCACCTCGTTACCACTTCTTGCTTCAGATGATGGCAGGGCAGGTTCAGGCGTTTTTGGTGGTGCTCCAGTCTTCTGTACGTGGTGCCTGTACGCCGAAAGTGTCCCGCAATTCTTCTGGCCACCGACAGCATCTCTTGCACGCCCCTGTCGTTTTTTAAAAAATTCTGCACCACCAAATTCAAGGTATGTGCAAAACATGGGACGTGCTGGAATTTGCCCATATTTAATGCACACACAATATTGCTGGCGTTGTCCGATGCCACAAATCCACAGGAGAGTCCAATTGGGGTAAGCCATTCCGCGATGATCTTCCTCAGTTGCCGTAAGAGGTTTTCAGCTGTGTGCGTATTCTGGAAAGCGGTGATACAAAGCGTAGCCTGCCTAGGAAAGAGTTGGCGTTTGCGAGATGCTGCTACTGGTGCCGCCGCTGCTGTTCTTGCGGCGGGAGTCCATACATCTACCCAGTGGGCTGTCACAGTCATATAGTCCTGACCCTGCCCTGCTCCACTTGTCCACATGTCCGTGGTTAAGTGGACATTGGGTACAACTGCATTTTTTAGGACACTGGTGAGTCTTTTTCTGACGTCCGTGTACATTTTCGGTATCGCCTGCCTAGAGAAGTGGAACCTAGATGGTATTTGGTAACGGGGGCACACTGCCTCAATAAATTGTCTAGTTCCCTGTGAACTAACGGCGGATACCGGACGCACGTCTAACACCAACATAGTTGTCAAGGCCTCAGTTATCCGCTTTGCAGCAGGATGACTGCTGTGATATTTCATCTTCCTCGCAAAGGACTGTTGGACAGTCAATTGCTTACTGGAAGTAGTACAAGTGGGCTTACGACTTCCCCTCTGGGATGACCATCGACTCCCAGCAGCAACAACAGCAGCGCCAGCAGCAGTAGGCGTTACACGCAAGGATGCATCGGAGGAATCCCAGGCAGGAGAGGACTCGTCAGAATTGCCAGTGACATGGCCTGCAGGACTATTGGCATTCCTGGGGAAGGAGGAAATTGACACTGAGGGAGTTGGTGGGGTGGTTTGCGTGAGCTTGGTTACAAGAGGAAGGGATTTACTGGTCAGTGGACTGCTTCCGCTGTCGCCCAAAGTTTTTGAACTTGTCACTGACTTATTATGAATGCGCTGCAGGTGACGTATAAGGGAGGATGTTCCGAGGTGGTTAACGTCCTTACCCCTACTTATTACAGCTTGACAAAGGCAACACACGGCTTGACACCTGTTGTCCGCTTTTCTGTTGAAATACCTCCACACTGAAGAGCTGATTTTTTTGGTATTTTCACCAGGCATGTCAACGGCCATATTCCTCCCACGGACAACAGGTGTCTCCCCGGGTGCCTGACTTAAACAAACCACCTCACCATCAGAATCCTCCTGGTCAATTTCCTCCCCAGCGCCAGCAACACCCATATCCTCCTCATCCTGGTGTACTTCAACATCTTCATCTTCAATCTGACTATCAGGAACTGGACTGCGGGTGCTCCTTCCAGCACTTGCAGGGGGCGTGCAAATGGTGGAAGGCGCATGCTCTTCACGTCCAGTGTTGGGAAGGTCAGGCATCGCAACCGACACAATTGGACTCTCCTTGTGGATTTGGGATTTCGAAGAACGCACAGTTCTTTGCGGTGCTTTTGCCAGCTTGAGTCTTTTCAGTTTTCTAGCGAGAGGCTGAGTGCTTCCATCCTCATGTGAAGCTGAACCACTAGCCATGAACATAGGCCAGGGCCTCAGCCGTTCCTTGCCACTCCGTGTGGTAAATGGCATATTGGCAAGTTTACGCTTCTCCTCCGACAATTTTATTTTAGGTTTTGGAGTCCTTTTTTTACTGATATTTGGTGTTTTGGATTTGACATGCTCTGTACTATGACATTGGGCATCGGCCTTGGCAGACGACGTTGCTGGCATTTCATCGTCTCGGCCATGACTAGTGGCAGCAGCTTCAGCACGAGGTGGAAGTGGATCTTGATCTTTCCCTAATTTTGGAACCTCAACATTTTTGTTCTCCATATTTTAATAGGCACAACTAAAAGGCACCTCAGGTAAACAATGGAGATGGATACTAGTATACAATTATGGACTGCCTGCCGAGTGCAGACACAGAGGTAGCCACAGCCGTGAACTACCGTACTGTACTGTGTCTGCTGCTAATATAGACTGGTTGATAAAGAGATGTCTATGTAACTATGTATGTATAAAGAAGAAAGAAAAAAAAACCACGGTTAGGTGGTATACAATTATGGACGGACTGCCTGCCGAGTGCAGACACAGAGGTAGCCACAGCCGTGAACTACCGTACTGTACTGTGTCTGCTGCTAATATAGACTGGTTGATAAAGAGATGTCGTAGTAGTATGTATGTATAAAGAAGAAAAAAAAACCACGGTTTGGTGGTATACAATTATGGACGGACTGCCTGCCGAGTGCAGACACAGAGGTAGCCACAGCCGTGAACTACCGTACTGTGTCTGCTGCGACTGGATGATAAATGATATAAAAAATATATATATATCACTACTGCAGCCGGACAGGTATATATTATATATTATATAATGACGGACCTGCTGGACACTGTCTGTCAGCAGAATGAGTTTTATTTTTATAGAATAAAAAAAACAACAACACACAAGTGAAGTCACACGACGAGTGTTTAACTTTTTCAGGCAATCACAATATAAGTATACTACTAACTATACTGGTGGTCAGTGTGGTCAGGTCACTGGTCAGTCACACTGGCAGTGGCACTCCTGCAGCAAAAGTGTGCACTGTTTAATTTTAATATAATATTATGTACTCCTGGCTCCTGCTATAACCTATAACTGGCACTGCAGTGCTCCCCAGTCTCCCCCACAATTATAAGCTGTGTGAGCTGAGCAGTCAGACAGATATATAATATATATAGATGATGCAGCACACTGGGCTGAGCCTGAGCAGTGCACACAGATATGGTATGTGACTGAGTCACTGTGTGTATCGCTTTTTTCAGGCAGAGAACGGATATATTAAATAAACTGCACTGTCTGGTGGTCACTCACTATATAATATTATGTACTCCTGGCTCCTGCTATAACCTATAACTGGCACTGCAGTGCTCCCCAGTCTCCCCCACAATTATAAGCTGTGTGAGCTGAGCAGTCAGACAGATATATAATATATATAGATGATGCAGCACACTGGGCTGAGCCTGAGCAGTGCACACAGATATGGTATGTGACTGAGTCACTGTGTGTATCGCTTTTTTCAGGCAGAGAACGGATATATTAAATAAACTGCACTGTCTGGTGGTCACTCACTAGTAAACTCTCTGCACTCTCTACACTTCTACAGTACTCCTCCTAGTCCTAAGCTCCAGTAAATCTCTCTCTCTTATAATCTAAATGGAGAGGACGCCAGCCACGTCCTCTCCCTATCAATCTCAATGCACGTGTGAAAATGGCGGCGACGCGCGGCTCCTTATATAGAATCCGAGTCTCGCGATAGAATCCGAGCCTCGCGAGAATCCGACAGCGTCATGATGACGTTCGGGCGCACTCGGGTTAACCGAGCAAGGCGGGAAGATCCGAGTCGCTCGGACCCGTGAGAAAAAACATGAAGTTCGGGCGGGTTCGGATTCAGAGGAACCGAACCCGCTCATCTCTAGTAGATACTGAAATATTGATTTGTGTTTCTTTAGATTTATCATAGGCTGCACTATGGAAACATGCACCAGACATATGGAAATAAGATTTCTCTATCTGAGTATGGCCCCCTATGTGAGTAGTTGAGCATACAGTATGTGACACTCTAATAACATTGCAATGAGATGGAACATCTCCATGAATGCACTAAGCCAGCTCCCTGTCAGTGCCCAGAAATGGCCACTACATTTTGAACACATTTCTGAGATTATGCATTTCCTGTGAGCCTCAAACACATCTCTGACTATGTGCACACGCTATCTGGATGCATGAGCAGTGCAACATAAACGCATGTGAAGTAGAAAAAAAATCACTTCACTGCAGACATTGGTAGTGCGTGCAACTCACAATCAGGCCTTATGTGAGTAAAAGGGTGGATCGGAAAGTGATGCAAACTGTGCACATTGCTAATCTGTCACAGTTAGTAGTTAAGCATCTGAGTATTTTAGTTATCGAGTAGAGATGTGTGCCATTTTTGCTGGTTTTGTTTTTGGTTCTAATTTTGACATCCGGTTTTGATTGTGTCATTTTTGTTTTCAAAAATTTAGCTAAAAAGCTAAAATCCCATAATTTGGGCATTCTTTGTTCCTACAGTATTACTAACCCTAATAACATTAAATTCCAGTCATTTTCAGTCAATTTTGACCACCTCACAGCTCACAATATTGTTCACCAACATAGACCAAAGACTGTCTGGCTAAACTAAGCAACAGAGCAGGGTCACTAACACATGGCAGTTATTTCTCTTTAAAAATGTTTTGCAAATTAGTCATGTACATATTAGCAATAACCAATCAAACCAACTCACAAGTACTTTCAATATAAAACAATACAACACATACATTTGCTAAGAATCGTGTATTCAATATCATTATTATTATTATTATTATTATTATTATTATTATTATTATTATCCTTTATTTACATGGCGCCACAAGGGTTCTACAGTGTCCAATTACAGAGTACATAAAACAAATAGTCAAAACAGGAAAATATCAACTTACAGTTGAAGACAATATAGGACAAGTACAGGGTAAATAAACACAGCTACATCAACATATGACACTGAAATAAGTATTAGAGAGGAGGGCCCTACTCGTGAGAACTTACATTCTAAAGGGGAGGGTTACAGACGGGGTGACACAGATGGGGTACACAGAGAGCACCTGTAGTGTAGTGTAGTGTAGCCACACCCAATGCCTTTCATCTAATCAGGGACTTTGTCAATCCCCTGACAAAGTCCCTGTTAGGATGAAATGCATTGGGAGTGGCTACACTATGTGGACGCTGTGACATAATCCGATTGGTCCGGAGTCAGCATGAGAGACTCGGCCGGATAGATCATAGCATTGATGTTCTTCTCATTGGCATTTGTATTGCCTTACTCGAGATTTTAAACTTATATGTATGTGGATATTGCTTTTATTCTATACAATTTGATTATCTTTTAATTCACAAGTGCGCTCTCCATTTATTCCTAGCATCAATACAATGACTCCACTGGCCTGGAGGGGGATGCAGCTTCACTTGGAGGATTAACAGGAGAGAAACTCTGGATATTATATGGACAGCTTGAGCAGAGACTGAGGGGTAAATTTACTAAGATAGGAGTTCTGTTTAAGAAGTGATGTTGCCCATAGCAACCAATCAAATTTCAGGTATTATATTTTAGAAGGTGCTAGATAAATGAGAAGTAGAATCTGAGTGGTTGCTATGGGCAACATCCCATCTTAAATAGAACACCCATCTTAGTAAATTTACCCATGAGTATTAATTTATCATATATATAAAGGTTAGCACACAATTGCTGTGCCCGATGCCCTCCACAACACAGCTAATAAGCAATAAGGCTGTATGTTACATACATTTCCAATGGCGACACTCAGGACTCGTTCCAACAAATGACAATACTTGGCTTAATAGGCAACATTTCAGTGCCTAGCAGTGCTTTTATCAAGTCATGTATTAAAATATATATATATATATATATATATATATATATACACACACACACACACATACACTGCGTCTTCCTAGCATATCTATATGTACATGATATAAATGTATGTATATTTATAGACTCAGTTACAGCACTCAACAGGTGGCACTTCACAGACTGTAAATGAAGAAAACTATGCCCTTTATTCCTACTGCATTTCAGGGATACACCACGTCGTCAGGGACAAGCTTATACATATACATACATAGTTGTGGACCCAGGTTTACTATGGCTGAATTTTGTTATGGGGCCGACAAAGGTCTAGTTACACCCCTGCTCTATACTCCCTTTTCCCCCATTAATACCCTCACCTGTCTTGACAAAGATTTCACCTATAACCATGCCCTCACTACTGCCCTTGACTCTACTACCCCAGCTGTTAACATCAGTTTCCTATAGTCCCTTCCCGAACCTTGCACTATACGCTGACCTGTTTTCTCCAAAAGTTCTCTTGTTCTTTAAAGCACCTCTGGAAAAAGTCAATCTCACATTGACTTCCTCTGCTTCAAGCTTACTCTCTAATAGTGTTTTTTTTTTTACTTGATAAACAATCATACTTCAAATCCCTCATCTCCTCACAGGTCTCCAACCCTAAGTAAAAAAGGAACATAAGTATGCAAGATGAGCAAGCTCAGTTCTCCAAGAACCAAGCCCACCTGAACTTCTGGGATCTTAGGGAATCCGAGCCCCGAATCTGGATTTCCCACCAGGCATGGATTAATTTAAAAAAGCTGTTCTCTTCCTGGTGTCGGATCTTATTTATTACTATTACTATTATCCTTTATTTATATGGTGCCACAAGGGTTCCACAGCGCCCAATTACAGAGTACATATGCACATAATCAAAACAGGAAAACAGTGACTTACAGTTGAAGACAATATAGGACAAGTACAGGGTAACTAAGCATAACTACACCAGTAAACGACATAGAGATAAGTTTCAAGGTGGTCAAAAAACTGCGGGATTTGGGCAGTTGAGAATTAGTAATGTAAGTAAAGAATAAACACATGAGGGTAGAGGCCCTACTCGTGAGTGCTTACATTCTAAAGGGGAGGGGCAGACACAGGGGTGACACAGATGGTATAGACTCAGCATGGGACAGAGTGTTAGGATGAGATTTGGTGTGTTTGGTAAAGAAATGGGTCTAAAGAGCCTGTTTGTAGTTTTGAAGAGAGGTGGAGAGTCTGAGGGGGAGAGGTAATCAATTCCAGAGAAAGGGAGCAGCACGTGAAAAATCTTGGCGATAGGAGTGGGAGGAAGTAAACAGAAGACAGGAGGGTCAGCGTGCATTAGCAGAGCGGAAAGAACGGGTGGGAGAGTAAAGGGAGATAAGGTCAGATATCTAAATGGTAGAGGAGTGGGTGAGTGCTTTGTAAGTGAGTGTGAGAAATTTGAATTGGATTCTGAAAGGGAAGGGAAGCCAGTGAAGGGCTTTATAGGAGATGGGAGGTGGATGTAGTGCGTTTGGTGAGGAAGATGAGCCTGGCTGCAGCATTGAGGATAGAATGGAGTGGAGAGAGGTAATTGTCAGGGAGGCCAGTTAGAAGGAGATTACAGTAGTCCAGTCTGGAAATAATCAGTTAGTGAATAATGGTTTTGGTGGCATCCTGGGTGAGAAAAGGTCTGATCCTGGAAATGTTTTTGAGATGAAAATGACAGGTGTGTGAGAGGTGCTGAATGTGTGGTTGGAAGGAGAGGGAGGAGTCAAGGATTATGCCAAGACAGCATACTTGGGGGCTAGAGGAGATAGTCCTGCCATCAATGGATAATGAGATTGTGGGAGGCGAGGTTGTGAAAGATGATCAGCTTAGTCTTAGACATGTTGAGTTTAAGAGAAGAGATAGCAGAAAGACAGTTGGAGGTACGAGTGAGGAGAGCCGTGGAGAGATCAGGGGAGGAAAGGTAGATTTGATTGTCATCAGCATAGAGGTGATATTGGAAGTTAAAAGAACTAATGAGTTCACCTAAAGAGGACATATAGAGAGAGAAAAGGAGAGGACCAAGAACAGAGCCTTGGGGGACACCAACAGTTAATGGAAGTGGGGGGAGGTAGCTTCATGAGAAGAGACAGAGAAGGAACGACCAGAGAGGTAGGATGTCAGCCAGGAGAGGGGAGTATCATGCAGACCGAGAGAGTGAAGGATTTGCACAAGAAGAGGGTGGTCCACAGTGTCAAAAGCAGCAGAGAGGTCAAGAAGAATAAGCAGAGTAGTGGCCCTTAGATTTGGCTGCATGAGGGTCATTGCAGACTTTTGTGAGTGCAGTTTCAGTGGAGTGGAGAGAACGGAAACCAGACTGGAATGGGTCAAGCAGTGAGTGAGAGGAAAGAAAGGCAGTGAGGCAATTATAGACAATATGCTCAAGAAGTTTGGAGGCAAAAGGGAGGAGAGAGATGGGTTGAGTGTTTGGATCAAGGGTAGGTTTTTTAAAAATAGGGGACACAAGAGCATGCTTGAAGGCAGAAGGAGAGAGGTAGAGGAGGAGGTGGGAGAGGATAGGGTCAAGTGGGGAGGTTGTGGGGGGAGGAATGGACGAGGGCCATGACTTCCTCACCAGATACATGGGAGAAAGATGTTAGAGTTGGTAAGAGGGAAGGGGAGGGGTGGCAAGGGATGGGTGGTGGCTGGTTGCTGGTCTGGTGGGATGTGATGTCCTGACGTATGGAATCAATCTTGGATGTGAAATAAGTGGCAAAGTCAAGAGCAGACAATGAGGAAGGGAGAGGAGGTGGTGGTGGGCAGAGGAGGGAGTTAACAGTGGCAAAGAGGTGCCAGGTGTTGGAAGACTGGTTAGAGATGAGAATTTTGAAGTATGATTGTTTAGCGAGGGAAAAGGCAGTACTGAAGGATGAGAGCATAAATTTGAAATGGAGGAAGTCTGCCTTAGAGCGTGATTTCCTCCACTGTCACTCGGTAGTATGTGAGCATTTTTGAAGATATCTGGTGCGTTTGGTGTGCCAGGGTTGAGGTGTTGATCTGTGAGGGTGAATAGTGGTTGGTGGAGCAACAGAGTCAAGGGCAGAAGTAAGATATGCATTGTTTAGGGGTATGGCTTGTTCAGGTCATGTGAGAGTGAGAGAGAGAGAGAGAGAGAGAGAGAGAGAGAGAGAAGAGAGAAGTGAGTCAAACAGGGAGGATAGGGATGAGGTGTCAATAGCCTCAATGTTACGCTTAGTGATGGTAGCCTTAGAAGGGAGAGATGGGGAAGCAGAGATAAATAAGCTGAAAGAGAGCAGGTGGTGGTCAGAGTGGGGAAAAGGTGAATTGGAGAAATCAGAAATATTGCAGCGGTGAGTGAAAACCAGATCCAGTGAGCTCCCGTTTACATGGGAGGGTGAGGTGGTCCACTGGGAGAGACCAAGTGAAGAGGTGAGGTTAAGGAGTTTAGAGGCAAGTGATTTTGTGGGGTTATCTAAAGGGATGTTGAAATCACCTAGGATAATGGAGGGAATGTCAGAAGAGAGGAAATGAGGTAGCCAGGAATTTGGAAGAAAGGCCAGGTGGACGGTAAATAACAGCAACTCGAAGATTAGTAGGTTGGTAGAGGCGTATCACATGGACCTCAAATGTAGAAAATGTAAGGGACGGTTCTGGAGGTATTAGTTGGTATGTGTAGCTAGAGGGTAAAAGGATCCCAACACAACCCCCATGGCGACCCCCGGGTCGGGGTGTGTGTGAGAATGTGAGGCCCCCAGTAGAGAAAGCAGCAGGAGAAATGGTGTCACAGGGAGTAATCCAGGTTTCTATAATGGCTAGGAGAGGCAGGCAGTTGGCCAGGAGAGGCAGGGAGATGTGAATGAGATGATCAGGTTTGCTGTAGCGTTGAGCTAAGATTAATTTGGAAGGAAGAGATAAAGAGGGTGTAGTGAAGGTGTTGGGTCCTTGGCTAGGAAGGGAGACTGCAGGAGTTAGGCAGGGAGGGAGTGCAGTATGAAAGTGGTGTAGAAGAGGTGAGGTGAAAGGCAGAGGAGGGAGAGAGCAGGGTTGAGTGGTGGGGAAAAGAGCCTGTGAAGGGGCAGAAGTAAGTTGCAATGTGGAAACAGAAGAGGAGAGAAAGGGAGAGAAAGGGAGACAGAGGGGAAGATGGGAGACAGAGGAGAGAGGATGAAATGTAGGAGACTGGAAGAGAAGGATAGAGGTGGTACCAGATCTTACATGCTTCGGACTTGATAAGTTCCTCAAGTGGTGATTTGAGTGCCATTTCATAGCTGACGCTGGTCAACAATATTATTCTACTTACTGGGGCACTGCACACAGTCCAGAACTCCTAAGGGCAGCATTATTTATTTTTATTTGAATGTCATTATTTATTTACTTTTAACCATAATAGTCAATCATACAGTGCAGCCCACAGTGCAGTCCACAGCTCCTTATATATGGGCAGCATGTACCCTTGGTGCAAAGTGTACACTTTTTGTCGCTGCCTATATTGCGGCCCAGAGCTGCTAAGGGCAGCATCATTTATTTTTATTTAAATGCCATTATTTTTTTCTTCAACCATTAACATTTTCCCACTAACAGTTTATTCATTTTGTCCCCTGTAAACGGTGTGGTCCCAAAGTGTCTTAAGACTACCAATATTGTTCACATTCCAACGAAAAGTATTCCAAAATGTCTTAATGAATATGAGCCCAAAGTCCTGACACAATTAGTAATGAAATGCTTTGAGCATCTAGTAATGAGACACATTCAATCATTTTTCTCTGCTGAGTTTGATCCCTTCCTGTTCGCTTACAGAGATAACTGTTGTACAGATAATACAGTACTCACTGTTTTGCATTCTGCACTAACTCAGCTAGATCAGAGGATGTTCTATGTTATGATCCTTTTTTGTGGATTTTAGCTCTGCTTTTAATACTATTATTCCAATTTCCTTGATAACTAATCTTTTTGACCCAGGAGTTAGTGGTTTTACCTGTAAGTGGGTTTTAGACTTTTTAACATATAGGCCTCAGCTGGTTAAAATGAGGAGTTTAGTGTAAGTGGAGGTGCTGATAAAGACTGGTGTCCTACATGGCTGCGTCCTCAATCCTCAGACTCTATTAAGGTTATGAAGTTTGCAAACAATATTACAGTCGTTTGGTTAATTAGTGATGATGATGATAATGATGATGATGATGAGACTATTTATAGGAACAAAATTAATAGGCTGATTGCATGGAGTAATGAAAACCATGTATTTTTAAATAAAGGGAAAACTAAAGAACTGGTGATTGATTTTAAAAGAGGATGCTGGTTGCCAAATTTACTGGTATCTATTAATGGTCAATATGTTGAGTTTGTAGAGTCATCTATATTTTTAGGGACTCAGGTTTCATCGAGTTTAACATGGTCTGTAAATACGATGTAATTGACCAAAAAGGCCCAACAATGCTTGTTCTTAGTGAGGCGCCTGAGGGCGGCAGGTGTAAGCAAAACAAATTTACAAAATTCTATAGGTGCTCAATAGAGAGAGCGTTCTGACCTTTGGCATCATTGTCTCGCAAATGCACTGCATTGGAGCAAGGTGTGTTGGAGCGCCTAGTAAGAAGCATAAGTACAATCACTGGACTACAGATGCCAACTATTCACAAGCTTCATGCTAGTTTTAAAGAGACACAATAACATTTTATCTGACTCAAGCCAACCTTTTTGAGTCTTTTAAAATATTACCCTCTTGAAATAGGTGTAGAATACAACTGACACGCACAGGGCGCTTGCACGACAGCTTCATTCCATCTGCAATACAGTATGTTTGTTGAATAGTGAGAATGTACTCTTTTAATTTGAAGTGTCAAGGTGTTTTTTGGTTTTGTTATTTTTGTTTCAAATTTGTGTGTTTTATCTGTGTTGCTGATCATTCTGCTTGCTGTGTTTGTAGAATGCAATTTCATCTCAAATTTGTTTGCTTTTGCTGATGACAAAAAATTTGGATTCAGATTTTATTTGTTGGTGCACAGTCAGTCACACTGGTTCTGTAAACCTGCAGTGCACCCCAGAATACCTACTACTTAGTGGTTTTTTTTTTTGTCACTGCCTACATTGCAGCCCATAGCTCCTAATACAGCGCAGCATTAAACCTTTGTTGGTGTACAGTACATACTGGTGTTCACAAAAGTTTTTGGTAAAAGTGGAAAAACAGAAAAAAAAGATTTTTTTGTACAACTTGTGCATTCATTAAAGCACAGTATGTGTTGTGCCCCACTGTGTTAATAAATATGAGCACTGTCACTCTGTAGTTGTCATTTGTGAAAAAATCTGTTATTTTTTTTACAACTTGTGTATTAAATAAAGCCCAGCAGGTGCCGCATCCCATTGCGTTAATAAATATAAGCACTGAGTCAATATGGTTGATGATCAGTCAACAGAAGAGCAGGAGCAGCAACCAAGTACTAGTGCTGTGGCAGCTGGCAGTCATTATAGTATTATAACATCTACAAAAAGGTGGTGCAGGAGGCAGAAAGTTTAGGAAAGGGCATCTGAAATCAAAATCTTTCCCAATGTTAAAAAAGGGAAGAGGTGCCACATTTACAGTAAAACTTTCAAATCAGTTCCCCAAAAGGAAAACTAAGGCTGAAGAGCAAACTGTGTGTTCAGAAATCCCTGAAGAGAGTTTAGGGATGTCCACATTAGCTATCTTTGAGTCTGACATCTCCCAGACTGTTCTCATAGAGAAGCCTCCTTTGCCTTATTCAGCATTTCTGTACCATCTGCAAATGTGGGGATGAGCAGTACAAGTAAAGATGGTGACGATGACATAATAGAAATTGATGATGCTAGTGTGGAAGTGGAACAGGATGAGGGCTATCTGATGCTATTGAGGATGTTAATGATGTTGTTTGTATAATTCAGCCACCAGTGGCAACAGTTATTGCCCGTGATAAAAAGAAAGCCATTGCTATGCCTGGGCATAAAACCAAAAAAGCCACCTTGGGTGTGGGATTATTTTTACCCAAATCCTGAAAACTTTGTGAAGTCAACAGCTTCATTTGTGATGCCAATGTTAGTATAGGTAGGGACGTTAACCATCTAGGCACCTCCTCCATTTTACTTCATTTGTGGCAAGTTCATGAACTTTATTTTACAAAAGTAAAATAATTTGTAAAGCAATAACAAGCAGACCAGTATCATCAACCTCCTCATTAGTGATCACAGGTAGTCCTTCATAAAAATTGGTTTGTGGGGGCCCACAGAAACCAAGCACTTCATCCACAAAAATATCAGTCCCTGTTGCTTGGTTTGTTAAACTGTACATGTCATTTTTAATATTTAACATAAGGGTGGGTAGAAGGGCCCAAGGACAATTCCATCTTCCACTACTTTTCTTTTCTGCCACTGCTGTGTGGAAATGTTTCATAGATGTGCTATAAACTGGTGTGTGCTTGTGCCGCTGCTCAGACGCTTAGTAACCAGCCAGCTTGCTGAAGCCTTTGGCCAATATTGATCAAAACAATATTATTAGCTGTGAGGTGGTCAAAATTGACTGGAATGAATGTTATTGAGGTTAATAATAATGTAGAAATAAAAAAGTCCCAAATTGTGTAATTTTATTTGTTTTGATCAATTTAAAAAAAATACAGATCCAAAACACGCGAGGGCAGCTTTGGCAAAAACAAAACACATGGCTTGGCACATATCACCAGTATGCATTTTAGATTAATTTATCCAACCTGCACCCAAGAGTCAACCTATTCTACAGTGTTACCCCCAAGGGAATTCTATCAAGACTCCAACCCTCCATGCCTCTTCACTATTTTCATATCCCTACTCCCCTCCATCCCCTCCCTCTTCTCTCCTCTCTCAGTGAACTTGATTTTTCTAACAATTTAACCCCCAAAACATAGTCATGACATCTTAACAATTCATGCCACATTTCTTTCCAGCCTCCCCCACACTGGGATTGCCACCCATGTGATCTTTCACTCTTGTCTCTGGTACTAATGTAAGAGCCCTCCTCTCAACAGTCTACATTATTTCTCACTTGTTTTTAAAAATACATTATACTTAAACTTTCTAAGAAGTCAGGCCTAAGCACAAATTCCCTCTCATTACAGCAGCACATACACATTAGTTATTAATTACAGGTGTATTTATTATAAACATCATTCTTAGGTACCAGGCTTTATATTGATCCTTCCTTTAAATAATTTGTCCTTCCTCATGCACAATACATAAAACTAGAAATGAAAGAAGAAACTCTATAATAATGGTGATAATTGTCAATGTTAAACGTCTAGTATTCAAGTTGTCTGTGGTACTTGATTACAGATTGGCAATGTTAATTGTGGGTGTGGTATAGAAGATATACAATGACTAGGTTGACCCCACATGATCAACATGCATTAGTTTGATACTGACAAAAGGTCAACACAGGAAAAAGGCGGACAGGTACAAAAAGTCGACACATGAAAAGGTTGACAGGGAAAATGGCTGACAAAAAAGATTGACTGAACTTTATTTTGGTGTCATTTTCCCAATCAGAGAAGAGGGAACTCCAATTAGTGTACCACTTCGCTTGCCATGCTGTAGGCAAGGTTACCATTCCCAATCCACGTGGATGGTAAAGTATGAAAAAGTGAAAATAAATAAATGGGCGCTATTTAAAATGACTAATTATTTATTCTAACGGCAGTCCACACAGTGTGGATCTGGATATCCAACAATAGTATAAGGAATATAAAAAGAATAGTGTGGGCGCTCAAAGGTAGAATATTGATTCAGCTGCTGGTTTGACAATCAACCATTTTATTGTTCATAAAAAATACATATAAACACAAGTGTGATATCACTTTAAAAGCAATGGAATTTATGACATGAGGAACATTAAAATATTGGACAATACTGTCTTATCCTGGATATAATCAAAACTGATTAGTATATAAACAGAAGATTAATAGAACATGCATAAACCAGCTGTTAGTTGCAGTGAATAGGTATAATTATGCAGATTTACTATATCGCCATACTTCACCAGATTTCCAAATATAGATGGAATGTCCACTTCAAGTATGCTGGTGGGGCTCTTACTAGATATTGAAACCCATCTGGCTAGTTGTCAGCCGTGCACTTGTTGTATACAGCACAGTACCCACAATGCTGTCAGTGTATTTAGAGTCCCCACGCTGCGGCGGTTGGAATGAAGAGACAGTATCTTTTGTGCTATATAGCAAGGTCCAAGATAGAAAGGACGCTGTGGGAGGCCGCTGCCTGTGGCTGAAATCTGTGTGGCTGGATCCAGTCAATCAGGGGATGCTGTTGTCGGTTGTGTGCTGCGACTTCCGGTTACGGGGCTTCCGGCTTCTGGTTGCATTCAACTTGCATTCCACAGTCATAGGTCCAGTCACTGATGCGTTTCTCCACCTAGTAGGATGGCGGCTGCATCAGAGTATTAAAAAGGTGTACAAAATGCCAAAAAACCTTAAAAATCTGTGTCGACATGTGTGTTGTCCATTACCATATCGACCATATGAACCTGTCGGCCATGTGTACCTGTCAACCTTTTCCAGTGTTTACATTTTGTCAGTGTCAACCTAATGCATGTCGACCTTTTGTCAGTGTTGACTTAATGCATGTTGACCATATGGGGTCAACCTATTGCTTGTCGCTCTAAATGTTGGAACCTATTAATTGTGCAGCTGTATTGTTCCTTATATCCTCAACTAGAATATACATTGTTTTACAAAGGATAGTGTTTATGGTAGGTGTAAAAAGAGTTCTAGATATGGAATTTAAAAGTTATAATAGACCATAAGACAAAAATAAAAAAAACTATATTAAAAAATGTCAAACATAACTCAAAAATTCCACTGTAAAATTCAATGTACAGATGTGTCCACATACACCTTACCTATAGCCTGCCATGTATGGCACAGCTTGGCATGCCATATACTCAGAGATTTAGCCATGCTTTGGGATTTTTCTTGATTTGCTTCTTCAATATGCTACTTTATACATATTCTATTATGGCAGACATAAATTGTAAAATTCATCCACTCACTACTTATCGAAATAAAGCTTAGCCGTGCTATGCATGGCATGCCAAATTGAGGAAAATAGAAATGGTGTACTGTATGTGGACACAACTGTAATACTAACCATATTGCCTACTACCTTCTCCTCAATTAAACAACACACATCCATGTCATCACCTCCGAAACCATACATATTTGCACAGCTTCAGTCTCTTCATAGGCTCTAGTACTGCAAATATTTAGTTGGGGTAATATTCACACCAGTTATTTCACTCTGTTCACTGGTCTCCTGAAGGTCTGATATCCTGGTTTCTATTTTCTAGTAATATAAGGAGAGCGGAGTTTAAAAATACAGTATCTAAAAACAACTAAATGATGTTGCTATTGGCAACTGATACAAAAAATTACCGCAAAATGGCATTTTTTCAGAATTTGACAGCTTCTCAGCTGCTAGCATGTAGGCTGATCCTGCATTCGAATACATACCTTTATTCTAGAATAAGCAGTGCGTTTAATCATCAAAATGTGATATGGGGTGTTTCATTATTCTCTAACCTGTGCCAATCTTTATACTCTGTGTGTAAGTTGCTCCACAAAGCTTATTGGATAAACATAATGTCATTCACTACCACTGGTGATTGTGTGTGTTTGTTACTTCTAAACAATTAATGGAGACAAGTAACAAACCCATATAAACACGACCTGTATTGAGTATCGAGTGACAACTTCAATACTACACATGTTAAAGGTCTTCTTATATATAAGGAAGGCTGAGTGAAGCCGTGGGCTGAGTTAGCTGCGGGCAAAGAAATCGAAGGGCGTAGACTCAAAGGGTTACACATATCAAAGGGGGTACCACTCCAAAAACTCACACACAGCATAATAACCCATAGTGGATGTAATTATTATTATTATGCTGTGTGTGAGTTTGGGGAATGGTACCCCCCAGGTTTGGTGTGACCGCGCTACCTTGGGGCAGCACACCATAATATTTATTTAGCACTTGTGTAACACTTTTATTTTTCCACTAATTTTACTCTTTTGAGTATTTTACTAACACCCCTATTTTTGTATCACTTTCTAACATATAGCTCCTGCTTCTTTCTTTTTAACACATATTAACACTATAGTATCTCAATGGTGTGCTGCCCTGGGGTGGTTGGGCCTGAGCCGACTTTGTGGGGTCCACATCCTGGACTTATACTTGGTATTAGGGACCTCCAGTAATAGAGCGGCCGTGAAGTGGCCTGGAGGCTTATCATATTTTTTGCAAAATATATGTAATGAAGAGCTCTAAATTTTCTATTATTATATAGTATACAGTTCTTTTTACTAAGAGCCTGCAGAGTGCCGGGAAAAATACTTTTGTTTTTCTTGTCTAGAAGTAACCCCCCTCCAGCAGCATCTGAGGAGTGTTACCAGGTTGATTAGAGCAGTTTGCCATTATATATTGAACTTATATTACATCCAAGATTGACTCCATACGTCATGACATCACATCCCACCAGACCAGCAACCAGCCACCACCCATCCCTTGCCACCCCTCCCTTTCCCTCTTACCAACTCTGACATCTTTCTCCAATGTATCTGGTGAGGAAGTCATGGCCCTCATCCGTTCCTCCCCCCACAACCTCTGCACTTGACCCTATCCCCTCCCGTCTCCTCCATTACCTCTCTCCTTCTGCCTGCTCCCATCTTGCCCACCTTCTCAATATCTCCCTCTCATCAGGCACTGTCCCCTCTGCCTTCAAGCATGCTCTTGTCTAACCTAGTCTTAAAAAACCTACCCTTGATCCAAACACCCTCTCCAACTACCGACCCATCTCTCTCCTCCCTTTTGCCTCCAAACTCCTTGAGCGTATTGTCTACAACTGCCTTACTGCCTTTCCAACTTACTGCTTGACCCACTCCAATCTGGTTTCCATTCTCTCCACTCCACTGAAACTGCCCTCTCAAAAGTCTGCACCGACCTCCATGCAGCAAAATCTAAGGGCCACTACTCTCTGCTTATTCTGCTTGACCTCTCTGCCACTTCTGACACTCTGGACCACCCTCTCCTTCTGCAAATCCTTTACTTCCTTGGTCTGCATGATACTGCACTCTCCTGGCTGACATCCTACCTCTTTGGTCAGTCCTTCTCTGTCTCCGCTCATGATGCCCCCCCCCCCAACTTCCACTAGCTGTAGGTGTCCCCCAAGGTTTTGTTCTTGGTCCGCTCCTTTTCTCTCTCTATATGTCCTCATTAGGTGAATGCATTAGCTCTTTTAACATCCAATATCATCTCTATGCTGATGACACTCAAATCTACCTTTCCTCCCCTGACCTCTCGCCTGCTCTCCTCACTCGTGTATCCAACTGTCTCTCTGCTATCTCTTCTTGAATGTCCCAGCACTTTCTTAAACTCAACATGTCTAAGACTAAGCTGATCATCTTCCCACCCTCCCGCATAACCTCACCTCCTACAATTTCATTATTTATTGATGGCACTACTATCTCCTCTAGCCCCCAAGTGCACTGTTTTGGTGTAATACTTGACTCCTCCCTCTCCTTCCAACCACACATTCAGCACCTCTCACAAACCTGCCAATTTCATCTCAAATACATTTCCAGGATTAGACCCCTTTCTCACCCAGGATGCCACCAAGACCATTATCCACTAACTGGTAATTTCTGGACTGGACTACTGTAATCTCCTCCTATCTGGCATCCCTGACAAATACCTCTCTCCACTCCAATTTATCCTCAATGCTGCAGCCTGGCTCATTTTCCTCACCAAACACACTACATCCACCTGCCTTCTCCTACTAGCCCTTCATTGGCTCCCCTTCTCTTTCAGAATCCAATTCAAATTTCACACACTCATTTTCAAAGCACTCACCCACTCCTCTACCATTTACATCTCTGACCTTATCTCCGTTTACACTCCCACCTGTTGCCTTCGTTCTGCTAATGCATGCCACCTCTCCTACCTATTGATTACTTCCTCCCACTCCTACCTTCAAGATTTCTCATGTGCTGCTCTCTTTCTCTGCAATTCCCTACCTCTCCCCCTCAGACTCTCCTCCTCTCTATAAAACCTCAAATGGGCTCTCAAGACCCATTCTTCACCAAACCCAGCATAATCTCATCCGGAGCCTCTTTTCCACATTCAATCTATCCTCAATGCTGCAGCCTGGCTCATCTTCCTCACCAAACACACTACATCCACCTGCCTTCTCCTACTAGCCCTTCATTGGCTCCTCTTCTCTTTCAGAATCCAATTCAAATTTCTCACACTCATTTTCAAAGCACTCACCCACTCCTCTACTATTTACATCTCTGACCTTATCTCCGTTTACACTCCCACCTGTTGTCTTCGCTCTGCTAATGCATGCCACCTCTCCTACCTATTGATTACTTCCTCCCACTCCTACCTTCAAGATTTCTCATGTGCTGCTACCTTTCTCTGCAATTCCCTACCTCTCCCCCTCAGACTCTCTACCTCTCTATAAAACCTCAAATAGGCTCTCAAGACCCATTCTTCACCAAACCCAGCATAATCTCATCCTGAGCCTCTTTTCCACATTCACTGTCTACCCCATCTGTGCCACCCCTGTCTGTCTGCCCCTCCCCTTTAGAATGTAAGCTCTCATGAGCAGGGCCCTCAACCCTTATGTGCTTATCCTTCTCTTACTTAAACATTCTCGACAGCACCTAATCGCACGGTTTCTGCCACACTTATACTTACGTCAGTGTCATCTGCTGATGCAGCTATGTTTATTTACTCTGTACTTGTCCTATATTGTCTTCAACTGTAAATCACTATTATCCTGTTTTGATTTTTCATTTTTGTACTCTGTAATGGGGCGCTGCGGAACCCTTGTGGTGCAATATAAATAAAGGATAATAATAATAAAACTATACATTTATTATTGACAATTAGCACCATTATCTACAGTACTGCATTTTTTTCCTTTCCATTCTATGTAACATTCAAATTAGTACCTTCCTCCAGTGGACATTACTGTCTACCACACACCTGAAGGAAGCCTACACAATAATGGAGAGAACACACAAACCCCACACAAATGGAGTTCTGGTTAGAAACAATGACCCCCAATGCTATAAGGTAGGAATTCTAACCACTGTGCAACCATGTTTTTTCTATAAACAGATGAGTGAAACATGCAACATTTTTGCAGCCAAATTCATAATAAGGTGCACATTTTGCAGAATAGTTTTGAAAATAAAGTTTCTGCTCTATTTTTTTTTCCCATTAAAACACCAATGTACTGTATGTGGTGCTTATTAAAATCATTTCCACTCTCAAGCGGATGCTGACATAAAGAAAATAACCTCTTAGAAAGGAGCGGTCTCATCATCTTTCAAAAATGAATACCTCAGGTCATGTTAATCAATTTCTGATATATGTAGTTTGCAGAAAGCACTTCTAGGAAAGGAAATGTGGGCATGACTAATAGTGACAAGCATATGAATCCCATTCTCCATACATTTTAGAATTGGTCCATTTTATAAGACTTTACCTTCTGAAGTATTAAAGAGCCCTTAAATAAAAAACTAAAATCAAGCTTCCTTCAAGCATAAAAATTTAATCACATTAATTTTGAGAGAATACTATATTTTAAACTCTGAGATGAAATAGCTGTACACCTATTGACTGCATGATAAGTGTTCTTAAAACTGCGAGAAAGGGCACTAAATTTTTCACACCATTTGCACATCATTTATCATATTATAAAAGTGTGGTGCCCTTTTTATAATGAATAATAGATCGCAGGCTTGATTTACATAGAGTACCTGAAATAAATGTAACATATGAAGACTTCTTAGATTATGTGGAGTATCCATCAAATACTAAAATATTGTTTCTGTCTACAACAATCCATAATGAAAATTAGGCTCTCCAGCTTCTGACCTATATACAAAACATGGGCTGTGCTAGTTATCTGAATAACCAGCAGCCTACAGTAAGCTTACAACAAAGCTAATACAGTATATTAAAAAAAAAAAAAAAAAAAAGTTAAGGAATTAAACATAAAATGGAAATTAGAATACAATATTAGAAAGCTGCAGTTTATTCTCATAAAACGCTAGGGGGGAAAACTGTGTAATTGTAATGATATATGTATTTCTTAGGTTGTTTTAAGAGCCCCCCCCCAAAAAAAAAAAAAAAAAAAAAAGCAAAGGACACTAATTCTGTTCATTCAAGTTTATTTGTACCCTTCTTTGCAATAAAAACACGTTAGAAAAAAAAAAACTTATAGGGGCAGATGTATTAACCTTGAGAAGTAATAAACCAGTGATAAGTGCAAAGTAACAGCGTACCAGCCAATCATTACGGATTTGAAAAATGACAGTTAGGAGCTGATTGGTTGGGGTGTTATCACCTTGCACTTATCACTGCTTTATTACTTCTTTATCCCTTCTCCAGGCTTAATACATCTGCCCCATAGTACTGTAGATCTACTAAACAGCACTACAAAGGTGATTTCACACATTTTCTTCCTTTTCTCCCCACCAACTTTAATAATATCATGGATCATCATCATTATCATCATCATCATCATCATCATCATCCATATCATCATTTATACTCTATTAAACTAATAGTTTATTTTATATAATGTGTTTTTATTTTATTTTTTAAATTAAACTGCAAATACTTTATAAAGCACTTTGAGTTCTACTGGGAGAAAAGTGCTGTGTAAATAATATTTATTTTAATAATAATATTATCTCACCCACACTAGCACACCCACTAAACAGGCAAAAATCTAAAAAATATAAACAATTGTTTATAGGGTCTGATTAAGATTTGGAAGCAAATCAAAAAAGCAAGCAAACGGGCCAAACCATGCTGCACTGCAGGTGGGGCAGATGTAACAAGTGCAGAGAGATTTAGATTTGGGTGGGTTGTTTCCGAACTGCAGTGTAAAAATAAAGCTGTCTTACATTTGTGGGCTACATGCAAAAACAGCCAGTATTTACCATGCACAGAAAAAATATAAAAGTATTTGCTCCCCTAGTATGGCAACATGGGGGGTAATTCCAAGTTGATCGCAGCAGGTAATTCTTTAGCTGTTGGGCAAAACCATGTGCACTGCAGGGGAGGCAGATTTAACATGTGCAGAGAGAGTTAGATTTGGGTGTGGTGTGTTCAATCTGCAATCTAATTTGCAGTGTAACAATAAAGCAGCCAGTATTTACCCTACACAGAAACACTATAACCCACCCAAATCTAACTCTTTCTGCAAATTTTATATCTGCCCCCCCCCCCCCCCTGCAGTGCACATGGTTTTGCCCGACTGCTAAAAAAATTTCCTGCTGCGATCAACTTGGAATTACCCCCATGATTTGCTCCAGCTAAAAGTTATATGTTTTTTCTGCCATGCTTAAAAATCCAAATCAGGCACAATAACCCTAATTTGTTAAGATCCCTTGCTTGATTTTGTGTATGACATGTAGATTAATTAACAATTATTCACAAAGAAGAAAAAAATACCACAAAATATATTCTGGAAATAACTTACAGTATGTACCTCATTAAGGAAAGGATTTTCCCTACAGATTTGAAACCATTGCATCTCGCTACTCTGCACCATCTCTGGTTTCTTGTTTTTTTTTTTCTCTCTGACCATAACCTCCTTGCCTTCTACCTCAATCTTGCCTCATACATCAACACATTTAGGTAGTATACTGTACTACCTAAAGGCATTGATGTATGAGGCAAGATTAAGGTACTGTAGAAGGCAAGGTGGCAGTACGGTACACATGAACATTTGAAGACTGTGGGAGAATTTAATCAAGCATGCATGGTTTGGAATTACACAATTAGGTAGTGGAAGAGAACTCATGTATTCAGGAGTAAGAAGTGGTTAGTCATAGGCATGTATGTTCCAATAAGATGAGCATAACCAGACGTATGTTGCCTAGCATTCATTCTACCTCATCATCTATGATCAGTCGCCACTGTGACCAAGCAGAAGGGTAGGAGAAAGGTAAAGGATGAAGATGGTAGAAATTAAGAAAAAGATGGAGGCAGGAGAAGAAGAAGAGCAAGAGGAATAGCAAAATATACAAAGGAGGGGCAAAGACAGATAGATAAGGAAAGGGAAGGAATAAGGTACGGATTAGGGGTTCAGAGAAGAAAAGGTACAAAGAGGAGAGAAAGACACACACAATCAAAGGGGGTGATGGATGCACACATGGAGAGATATCAAGGATTTACTGGCACAGGAAGAGAAAGGGCAGAGGATTGTTTAGATAAAGGACAGAAGAAGACCCAGAAAGGGGAAGCAGAGAGAATAGCAGACAGGGTATGGAGAGAGATTGACAGAAATGGGCACAAAGGCTGATACAGGCAAAAGACAGAGAGAGGCTAATAACCCAGGAAAAGATAGGCTGGCACATTCAGAAGAAAGATAATATAGTACATATATAAGAAGGGCAGGGATACTTGCACAGATAGAAAATATGCAGAGTACTTGGCACCAGAGCTGGACTGTGACTAAAAAATAGACCCTGGCATTTAAAGCACACAGGCACACCTAGGCATTAGCACCTAGCTCCTGCAGTAGACTCCTGCCCAAACTGGGTAAGAAAAGAGCATATTCTGGCAATATTTCAAAGGTGTAGACAATCGCACTGATAGTCAGTGAATGCTGGGAATAAACATAGAGAAAATTCAAATGTCCACCAAAGCAGCAGACTTGGGATACTGAGGATATTGTAGTGTCAGTTATTGTGAGGAAGAGTTGAGGTGTTGATAATAAGGTTTGTTTTGGACCTGTTTTGATGTAGGTAGCATTGGAAAATATGTGTGAGGTAGCAGAGATAGAGGGAAGGAAATATGTGAGGAGTCACCAAGAGAAGAGGTGTACAATAAGAAAACCAGAAGGCCAAGAATAGAGTATTGTGGAGGATGTGTCAGAATTAGAAACACTACAGGAGTTTTGATATGTACTGTAGGTCATAAACTGGGACAGAACTGTGTCAGTGAAGTGAACAGATTTGCAGGAGAAGAGGGTGATCAACAGTGTTCATTGCATTAGTGAGGTCCAGGAGTATAAGCATGGAGACGAGACTTATAGACTTTGCTATACTGTAAATAGATAATTGATCTTTTTTTTTATGTAGTTTTGGTGGAATGTTGGGGACAGTGAAGCCAGTTGCAGGTGGCAAAATTGTTTCAGTGGTCAGATTATTGGATAGATATTGCAGAAGTGAAGGGTGTTTGCTTGGCAGGTGAAAAGGCATTGTTACAGTATAAGATGCAACCATAAAGTTGAAAGTGGAGAAAGTCAGCTTTGTAGCTAGATTTCCTACAATGGTGTTTAATAATGTGGGAACACTTGAATTAGCCTGTTTAGTGATCCACAATTCAGGGTTGGATCTTCACAGACTTTATGTTGTGGGTGGGCCTGTATTGTCTTGGACTAAAAAAGTGGCAGCCAGATCAGGGGAAAATATGGTACTATAGTTAAAAGAGAGAGTAGTGTTAGTGATAATGGCATGTAGCTCAAGTGAAGGGATTTTAGGGCTGATTCTGAGTTGGTTTTGTGATTCAGATGCATGTACTGTACAGTTGGCTTGAAAATGGAAGACATGTCCGTTTTCACACGTGTCTGACTCAGAATCACACCATTTATGTATTGCTGTGTACATATTGGTTTTGTGCAAGGGGGAGCATGAAGAAAGAAAAATAGGTTGTGGTGGGAGAGTGAGAGATTAAGTTAAGTAAGAGAGCCCAATATAGGGAATTACTATATGCAAAATATTTTTTTTGTGGCAGCAGAGGCAGTGGGATTAATATTACTGCGGCATTGCACTTACTGTGTCAGTCAAGGCAGCTTCAGACATAGGGGTCAATTCATGAAGAAGTGAAAAGAGTGGAGAAGTAAGCCAGTGGAGACATTGCCCATGGCAACTAATCATCTGCTCTGTATAATTTTATACTATGCAAATTATAAATGTTATTTCAATGCTGATTGGTTGCTGTGGGCAACTTATCCACTGGCTCACTTCTCCACACTTTTCACTGCTTTATGAATCAACCCCTTGTATCTACTACAATTTTTTCTATCTTATTCCCATAACACTCTCTCTGTCCACAAACACACCTACTTTCACTGCTTTATATCCACTTAATCCACGAACAATGGTCGCTTCTTTGCCATAGTCAACTAATTTCTCTGAACCACAATTCCCTTCTCTCACTACTCAAAATTTTGTTACCTGCTTTTAAAATGAAAATTACCACCATGTGTCAAGAAATCTCTATTATCCCTCGACCTGACCTCTCTTCCGCATTCCTTACTAACTTTGGAACCACACCCTCCAAAGTTTGACTATATGTAGCTTACCTTTTGAACTACACACCCTGTCAAGATCTGTGATTTGTTAAGATTCGTGGCAGGACACAAGGTATTATTATTAAGATTGGTGTGTGGGGAAAACTGGGAGGTCTGAGCAGGTTTCTCTTTCTTTGAAATGGGTATTTATTAGAAGCAGAACACAGACTTAGATACACAGCAACCATCTCTGATAACCAGCAATGCTTGTGAATATGATCAGTACAGTACACTGGAGTGCCCAATGATGTAGGAAGATTATTCTGCAGAATTTTAGTAAATGTGCTAGAGATGGTGATGTCACAGCAGGTTTATCATCAGCAAGGAGAGCTCTCAAGAGCTGTAGAACACCCGGTACACAGGGGAGTTCTTGGGTACTGGTGGGCCTACTGGATGTAGCATAGCAGAGCGGATGGCACAATAGTAATGAAGAATATGAAGCAGTAGGAACAGTGCTTAGAAGACTACTGAGTACTACAGGATGTAGCATAGATGAGTGGACAGCGCACTAGGAATGATGCAACAATGGAGACAATACTGCAGGCACTGATGATTACTAGACTGAGCAGTACAGTGATTTCCCACACACATGGGAGTAGATGGAAGCAGTCTAATGCTCAGGTGATTAACAAAATATAGCACACAGCTTAGATAAAGCAACATATGTAGTGCAAGAGACTCAAGCTGTATAATACACCAGGAACAGGCTGAAATCTGTAGTGCACCACTACAACAGGAACAGGCTGGGATCAGTAGTAAACCAATACAACAGAAACAGACTGGTATTTGCAGTGCACCACTAATAAACACAGCAATGAATGCAGAATGCAGCAAGATGTGCTGGAACTGAACAAAACACAATTGCATATGGTAGCAATACTGTGATACCAAACTCTGGAATCTGCAAAAAGGAAGAACAGACAGGTTACAACAGAAGTTGCACTGGCAATGAGTAGTGGCCAGGGAGAGAATTAGAGAAGGAGCTCTGGCTGCTTATAGGTAATTTGAGTCAGTGGTCAGCTGATTTCAGGCAAGATTAAGGCTTCCATGTCCCATCTCCACATAAAAAAGTCTTATTATATTATAGCTTACATGTCCTGACAGTCTATGTGAGTGTTGCACAGACATGAAGTGACAGACAGGCTTTATCAATCTGGCTTGTGGCACATAGAAACATAAAATTTAACGGCAGATAAGAACCAGTTGGCCCATATAGTCTGTCCCTTTTTTAATAATTTAGGCAATCTCAAACCCTTTTGAACCTTAGTTCTTTGTAAAGATATTCATATGCCTGTCCCAAGCAAGTTTAAATTGCTCTGCTGACTTAGCCTCTACCACCTCTGATAGGATGCAGTTAAGTTGCCAACGGTCAGGATCCTGGCGGTAAGGATACCAACGCCAGAATCCCAACCACTGACAATGCCGACAGCCAGAATCCTGGCTAACAGGGGCTATTCCCACTCATGGGAGTCCACAACACACATAGAATGGGAACAGAACCTGTAGCAAGCAAAGCAAGCCAACAAGCCTGCAGCGTGGTGAGCTAAGCAAGCCCGCAAGGGGACTCTTTGCACAGGCCATGCTGAAGGCATACTGATGGCCGTGATTTTGTTGTAGGTATACTGACGGCCGGCATCCTGGCTGCTGGTATATATCATATTGTACCGTATCTGACGGAGGCTATTGCACTTATCCTCTACCCATTAATTTTCAGTGTATGTCCCCGAGTTCTAATACTTTTCTTCCTTTGAAGAATGTTTCCCTGCTGTACTTTGTTAAAACTCTTTCCTTTCTCCGCTCAAAACTATACATGTTAAGATTTGTTAATCTTTTCTGGTAAGTTTTATGATGTACAGTAGGCCATGCACAATTTGAGTTGCCCTTCTTTGTGCGCTCTCTAATGTATGGCTCTCCTGTCATACTCCCTGTCAAACTCCTGAGATTTTACATAAAAACAATTTGAATAATATAAAGATATTTATAACATAAACATCTTCTTAGTTTTTTGTAATCCTTTTTATAGATTGTAATGCTTTTTATAGTTAACACTCACCAGCTTTGTGGAGATCCCTGGAGCTGCAGGGAATTGAGACATAAGGCAGCAAGAGCTCTGCCTCGGTTCTACAGTCACGCCACGGGCAGTAACACTGCATAGAAAGGGAGCTAATAGAGGCATGCCTCTGAGTGTGTGTGGGGGGGGGGGGGGGGGCTTGTGCACTGATGGACACTTGTATGTGTCATGTGACCAGGAAGTGCACTGTAGTTGGAGCTCAGTCAGCAGCAGCAAGAGAAGACACAGGGATGCAGGAAGGAGACTCAATGGGCACTGTAGCTTAGACAGGCTCCCAGCATTCAGACCCATTCTGATGTGTGCCTCCCCAGTCATTCACCTCACCACACATTACTGCATTCTATTTATACTGCATATATATGCTGTTTACATCTGGATCAATTGTGAAGACGTATTTATGTAGTAGTTATATTAATATACCTACTACACTTATTCTTACCTCTACGTATAAGTGAGGGTCCGCTCACACACAGTTCACTACTTATTACACACACTAAGCAGCAGCTATACTTTTTATACACTATTAGAAGGTATCATCACATAACTTTATCTATTACTTTAACACCTACTGTACCTTATTATCATATATCATTTATAATTTTAATTTGTATAAATAAAAGTTATATTTTAACATAGGCTGAGTGTTCCAACCCAGAGAGTATTCTCTTTCCTTAATGGCATGGATTGGATTTGTAACTACTGTAAGTTCATATTACAATAGTTGTAAAAAATAAAGGTGTCACTAATATTATGTTTAATAAGGAGGAGAAAAATGCAGCAAAAAAATAAGCAGCACATTGCAAGACCCCGTGGATTAATATAAACAACTGTCTCCAATATACAGATTCAAGGCAGAAAACTTGAAAGCTTCCACAATTTGGGTAATATCTGCTGTTAACGGTATCTTTAGTGCCAATAGTGAGAGTATTGCATACCTCCCAACTTTTAGTCATGGAGAAGCGGGGCTCCTCTGAGCCGCGAAGCCACAGCCGCACGAAAAAGGGGCATGGCTTCGGTAAAAGGGGCATGGCTTTGTGGGAATGCTGTGACCGCCTGCCATGCCTTCAGTTTACCTCACAGTGGGGGCATGGCCAGCGCTCTATGAGCTGCTGGCATGCCCCCAGTCCCTCTGTATCCTGTGTGTCCCTAATAATATTATCTATATATATATATAAATGCAAAAACCCCTCACTGACTGACTGACTGACTGACTGACTGACTGATCCATCACTAATTCTCTTACTTCCCGATATGTTAGGAAGCTGAAATTTAACATAGGTATTCTTCAGGTGGGAAATAGGAAAACAACATCATTAGAATTTTAATAAACCTCCCCTAGGGGATGAAATGGGGGTTGACATAATGGTGTCATTACCGATGCGTGGCTTTCGTTGCGTGAACGATAACGCCCAATTGTACAAACAAATAAAAATTTGGATTGTACCTCCAGTGTGTAGAATTTAATCAACTATCAAAATGGTCCTGTCACTTTTTACTATATTTGCTACAGGTGCTTCTTGGGGAATGCCAAGATCCATGGATTAATATTTACTTACATTAAGACGTCTCCAATTTACATATCTAGAGATTTACCAAATTTTTAACACTCATTTCTATTTACAACTATGAATATCAGAAACTCCCCTGCAAAGAACGGGTAGAACAGCTAGTTTTAAATAAAGGGGCAATTAGCAAGGGCTTAGCTACCACAGGTGCAAGGAGTACAGCTGCTATGGGGCCCAGAGCTGAGAGGGGCCCACTTTCCCTATCAAATTTAATGAGTTAGATACATTTTTCACCATTGGGTGGTACATAGGGGCTCTTACAATCTTCTGCCTTGTGGCCTGCAATATAACTAGTCATGTCACTGTACCTAATCATTGTAATGGGGTATGAAAAGAACTGGAGGGCACCATAATGTTACATAATATCAACTGGGGCATTGTAATGTGGCACAACATGAAGTGAAGGCACTAAAATGTGACATAATATGAACTGGGGTCCCTGTATGTCATAATGTGAACTGGGGGTACTGTGATGCATAATGCGTACTGGCAGCCCTACAGTGTGACATACTGTAATGTGAACTGGGGCACTACTATAGTTCATAAAATAAACTATGGTGCTACTATGGGGCATAACATTAACTAAGGCATTACTATGGTTCAGAACTAGAACTGGGGCATTATTATGGGGCATTGGGACAGGGGCTATGTGGCCCACAAAGTTCTGACTACGCCTCTGGCCATTAGTATTTATTTTAAACCATAAGATAGCACTAATAATATTAATAATGCAGCAGGCACATATATTCATCAGAAATAATGTGAGGGAACTGAATAATTTTTCATAAATAAGGAGGGCATGTATATGTATATTAATATTCAGACGGCAGCACATGTAGACTTTATTAAAAGAAATGAGGCACATGTTAGTTTAAATAAATTATAGGGGGGCATATTTAATTTTTTTTGTATTTTTGTAACCATGTTATTCATATCCAGGGGTATTAGAAAGAAGCCAGTTGCCACTTAGCTGTAACCTAAGGATTCCCTAGAATTTCGTCGATGTCTCAAAAACACATGCGGTTTATTAGTTTTAAATAACCACAAGTTTCTACTAGAGATGAGCGCCGGAAATTTTTCGGGTTTTGTGTTTTGGTTTTGGGTTCGGTTCCGCGGCCGTGTTTTGGGTTCGACCGCGTTTTGGCAAAACCTCACCGAATTTTTTTTGTCGGATTCGGGTGTGTTTTGGATTCGGGTGTTTTTTTCCAAAAAACCTAAAAAACAGCTTAAATCATAGAATTTGGCGGTCATTTTGATCCCAAAGTATTATTAACCTCAAAAACCATAATTTCCACTCATTTTCAGTCTATTCTGAATACCTCACACCTCACAATATTATTTTTAGTCCTAAAATTTGCACCGAGGTCGCTGTGTGAGTAAGATAAGCGACCCTAGTGGCCGACACAAACACCGGGCCCATCTAGGAGTGGCACTGCAGTGTCACGCAGGATGGCCCTTCCAAAAAACCCTCCCCAAACAGCACATGACTCAAAGAAAAAAAGAGGCGCAATGAGGTAGCTGTGTGAGTAAGATTAGCGACCCTAGTGGCCGACACAAACACCGGGCCCATCTAGGAGTGTCACTGCAGTGTCACGCAGGATGTCCCTTCCAAAAAACCCTCCCCAAACAGCACATGACGCAAAGAAAAAAAGAGGCGCAATGAGGTAGCTGTGTGAGTAAGATAAGCGACCCTAGTGGCCGACACAAACACCGGGCCCATCTAGGACTATTGGCATTCCTGGGGAAGGAGGAAATTGACACTGAGGGAGTTGGTGGGGTGGTTTGCGTGAGCTTGGTTACAAGAGGAAGGGATTTACTGGTCAGTGGACTGCTTCCGCTGTCACCCAAAGTTTTTGAACTTGTCACTGACTTATTATGAATGCGCTGCAGGTGACGTATAAGGGAGGATGTTCCGAGGTGGTTAACGTCCTTACCCCTACTTATTACAGCTTGACAAAGGGAACACACGGCTTGACACCTGTTGTCCGCATTTCTGGTGAAATACTTCCACACCGAAGAGCTGATTTTTTTGGTATTTTCACCAGGCATGTCAACGGCAATATTCCTACCACGGACAACAGGTGTCTCCCCGGGTGCCTGACTTAAACAAACCACCTCACCATCAGAATCCTCCTGGTCAATTTCCTCCCCAGCGCCAGCAACACCCATATCCTCCTCATCCTGGTGTACTTCAACACTGACATCTTCAATCTGACTATCAGGAACTGGACTGCGGGTGCTCCTTCCATCACTTGCAGGGGGCGTGCAAATGGTGGAAGGCGCATGCTCTTCACGTCCAGTGTTGGGAAGGTCAGGCATCGCAACCGACACAATTGGAGTCGGACTCTCCTTGTGGATTTGGGATTTCGAAGAACGCACAGTTCTTTGCGGTGCTACTGCTTTTGCCAGCTTTAGTCTTTTCATTTTTCTAGCGAGAGGCTGAGTGCTTCCATCCTCATGTGAAGCTGAACCACTAGCCATGAACATAGGCCAGGGCCTCAGCCGTTCCTTGCCACTCCGTGTGGTAAATGGCATATTGGCAAGTTTACGCTTCTCCTCCGACAATTTTATTTTAGGTTTTGGAGTCCTTTTTTTACTGATATTTGGTGTTTTGGATTTGACATGCTCTGTACTATGACATTGGGCATCGGCCTTGGCAGACGACGTTGCTGGCATTTCATCGTCTCGGCCATGACTAGTGGCAGCAGCTTCAGCACGAGGTGGAAGTGGATCTTGATCTTTCCCTAATTTTGGAACCTCAACATTTTTGTTCTCCATATTTTAATAGGCACAACTAAAAGGCACCTCAGGTAAACAATGGAGATGGATGGATTGGATACTAGTATACAATTATGGACGGGCTGCCGAGTGCCGACACAGAGGTAGCCACAGCCGTGAACTACCGCACTGTACTGTGTCTGCTGCTAATATATAGACTGGTTGATAAAGAGATAGTATACTCGTAACTAGTATGTATGTATAAAGAAAGAAAAAAAAACCACGGTTAGGTGGTATATACAATTATGGACGGGCTGCCGAGTGCCGACACAGAGGTAGCCACAGCCGTGAACTACCGCACTGTACTGTGTCTGCTGCTAATATAGACTGGTTGATAAAGAGATAGTATACTCGTAACTAGTATGTATGTATAAAGAAAGAAAAAAAAACCACGGTTAGGTGGTATATACAATTATGGACGGGCTGCCGAGTGCCGACACAGAGGTAGCCACAGCCGTGAACTACCGCACTGTACTGTGTCTGCTGCTAATATAGACTGGTTGATAAAGAGATAGTATACTCGTAACTAGTATGACTATAAAGAAAGAAAAAAAAACCACGGTTAGGTGGTATATACAATTATGGACGGGCTGCCGAGTGCCGACACAGAGGTAGCCACAGCCGTGAACTACCGCACTGTACTGTGTCTGCTGCTAATATAGACTGGTTGATAAAGAGATAGTATACTACTAATATTATATATACTGGTGGTCAGGTCACTGGTCACTAGTCACACTGGCAGTGGCACTCCTGCAGCAAAAGTGTGCACTGTTTAATTTTAATATAATATTATGTACTCCTGGCTCCTGCTATAACCTATAACTGGCACTGCAGTGCTCCCCAGTCTCCCCCACAATTATAAGCTGTGTGAGCTGAGCACAGTCAGATATATATATACATTGATGCAGCACACTGGGCTGAGCAGTGCACACAGATATGGTATGTGACTGAGTCACTGTGTGTATCGTTTTTTTCAGGCAGAGAACGGATATATTAAATAAAACAAACAACTGCACTGTCTGGTGGTCACTGTGGTCGTCAGTCACTAAACTCTGCACTCTCTTCTACAGTATCACAGCCTCAGGTCAATCTCTCTCTCTCTCTCTCAACCCTAATCTAAATGGAGAGGACGCCAGCCACGTCCTCTCCCTATCAATCTCAATGCACGTGTGAAAATGGCGGCGACGCGCGGCTCCTTATATAGAATCCGAGTCTCGCGAGAATCCGACAGCGTCATGATGACGTTCGGGCGCGCTCGGGTTAACCGAGCAAGGCGGGAGGATCCGAGTCTGCTCGGACCCGTGAAAAAAACATGAAGTTCGTGCGGGTTCGGATTCAGAGAAACCGAACCCGCTCATCTCTAGTTTCTACACACTGCTGATGATTTGGATTTTTAATCTCCAAATCACTGGATAATAAATCCTGCTGTTTAAAGGGCAAAACTCCTGGTAATGAGTGATTTCAAACCTACAGTATTTCACTACACATTGCTACATTTTCAAATTATAAATGCAAATATAAGTGAAAATAAAGTTAAATAATTGAATTCTCCTAATTTTCTTATGCATATCTCATACTTTTGCTGACAGTTGAAAGTCAGAGTTGAGATCTTGCGGTGTCCTAGGTAACATAAATGTTTTCTATATATTGTAATATTTAATAATTGCGATCCATTAAAGGATTCTTTTTATTCAATTGGTATTAATACTTTTTAGTGCAAATGAAATGTTACAAACATGCTCATAAATGGTAACTCAGAAAAGCAAAGATATGATATAAATGTTTAAGTAATGTAAAAAATTGCAAAGTTTTTCACATGGCTCATAAATAATCTTTAAATATTTGTGTTTGTGAAACACTAAATTTAGTACATTATGTTTCCTTACTATATTGTTTGAAGTATCCTTATCATACGCTGAGATCAGACAACTCCAGCAATGTAATTTCAATAAAATAGCTTATATCAGAAAATATAAACTTACTGTGTGTACAACGTGATTTACATTTATCTCCACATCGTAGAAACGACCCTTGTGGTACACTGGCAAAGTTGTTTCAGCCCACAGGTGATCCTTGACTTTGGACCAATGGAGAGCATGTCCTCCTGGACGACTGAGCAGTGAAATTTTAAGAACATAGTGGCCCTTGGGGATCTTGTCTTTCACTCCACGTAAACATTTTACCAGAATCTGAATAGGTTGTGGTCTATCTGACCATCCTGGCTAAATAAAATAAATATTAACAAAATGTTACCATTGTTTATAAAAAGTTTTGCTAAAAGCTTAAATCTCATTAAAGTACAGTGCCCCCCATTTATCAAGCCTTGGAGAGTGATAAATTGCACGGTGATAAAGTACCAACCAATCAGCTCCTAACTGCCATGTCACAGCCTGTGTTTGAAAAAGACAGTTAGGAGCTGGTTGGTTGGTACTTTATCACGTGCTATTTATCACTCTCCAAGGATTGATAAATCTAGGCCAGTATGTCTTATTACTGTATTTAAATAACAAACTGTTTTAAATACTGTATAAATATCTTACTTCAACTTATAAAAATATTGTCCAGTGAAAAAACTGTCCACTATATTTTCAAATAAAGTAAACTTGATATAAAATTGATGGCATTGTTAACAAAAGTTCACATGAAGAATTCTTTGCTGATATCGACAGTTAAGGTATATACAAGATTAGTACATCATGTAAGATCCGGCTCTCTGCATTCCAATCAGATGCGGTTTTAAACATAAACCACATTATTTATTCATCTGATGTTTATATAAAATCACATCCAGTGTATGATGGTTTTAAGAAACATTAACTACTGTATAATGCAGTAGTTAATTTTTCTTAAAACTAATAAACCCACTGTTCACAAATAAATGCCATACTATGACTTCTAACTCCTTACGTAGTAGGTGTGGACATAAGTGAAATTGTGCAGCATAAATATGCATCTCATAAAATTTGTCCCTCGAATTTGAGTTGATAATATTTAAAATCAGGCCCTTCTTCTTCACACTTACATGAAGTGTAAGGGACTAATCCAACCGGAATTTTTATGATTACCTGCAGGTGCATGCTCAGGGTTTGTCCTGCGCCCACTGGGGGCACCCCGCAGAAAATGCGAATGCCTCTGCCTGCCAATCAAGCAGAGATGTTCGTGGGGCAGGAGAAGGGGGGGAGCAATGCTCCATTTCCTAGGCGGAGCATTGCGGGGGCGGTGACTGGGCAACAGAGGCTTGGTGTAACAAACGGGGGTGTGGTGTGGACATGATCGGTCGGCTGCATGAAGTCACATGCAGCCGCTGTGATCAGAAAGATGGTGGCGGCCCTCCAGCGGGTACAGCCAGGCTAAGCCGGCAAGAGTCTTCCCTATTTTTAGTGATCACACTGAAATTGCGGTGCGGATGCCTCAAGCTTGGCACACCTATCGTTGGACAGTTTCACCCATTCCTCTTTGCAGCACCTCTCAAGCTCCATCAGGTTGGATGGGAAGCGTTGGTGCACAGCCATTTTCAGATCTCTCCAGAGATGTTCAATCGGATTCAAGTCTGGGCTCTGGCTGGGCCACTCAAGGACATTCAAAGTGTTGTCCTGAAGACACTCCTTTGATATCTTGGCTATGTGCTTAGGGTCGTTGTCTTGCTGAACGATGAACCGTCATCGCGGTCTGAGGTCAAGAGCACTCTGGAGCAGGTTTTCATCCAGGATGCCTCTGTACATTGCTGCATTCATCTTTCCCTCTATCCTGACTAGTCTCCCAGTTACTGCCGCTGAAAAACATCCCCACAGCATGATGCTGCCATCCCTCGATTGCTCAGTTTAGACGGCCGGCCAACTGTAGGAAGAGTCATGGAGGTACCGAACTTCTTCCATTTACAGATGATGGAGGCCACTGTGCTCATTGTGACCTTCAAAGAAGCAGATATTTTTCTGTACCCTTCCCCAGATTTGTGCTTCAAGACAATCCTATCTCAGAGGTCTACAGACAATTCCTTTGACGTAATGCTTGGTTTGTGCTCTGACATGCACTGTCAAGTGTGAGACCTTATATAGACAGGTGTGTGCCTTTCCAAATCATGTCCAATCAACTGAATTTACGACAGGTTGACTGCAATAAAGCTGTAGAAACATCACAGTGGAAATACGATGCACCAGAGCTCAATTTTGAGCTTCATGGCAAAGGCTGTAAATACTTATGTACATGTGATTTCTTAGTTTTTATTTTTAATAAATTTGCAAAAATCTCAAAAAAAACTTTTTTCACGTTGTCATTATGGGATATTGTGTGTAGAATTTTGAGGGAAAAAATAAATTTATTCCATTTTGGAATTTATTCCATTTTGGCAGAACCATGAATTATTGGTGAAGGGTTAATGTGATGTCACATGGTCTTGGTCTGGGTGATGTCAGCGGAAGTGGTTGTGGCTGAACGCACCTGGACTTGTTTGCACATGGTGTTATGCATGTATATAGGTAAGAACTGTTTTTGTATTTTTTATGTAAGCCTGAAGACGGTGTTTAAATTAAACCGAAATGTTGCAGTTATTAATGGGGTGATGTCCTGTTATTTATAAGAAGACCCGTGAGTGCTGCTCATACCCAAAGGTATGCAAGCAAGTATCATTGCCAGAGAAGGCAATGGGCATTACTAACTTGATTTATCTGGAGTGTCGGGTACGGAATGGAATATATATATATATATATATATATATATATATAATCAGAGAAACAAAGAGGCGGCACTCGGAGACTTGAAAATTCAAAGTGTATTCACAACAAGTGACATCAACGTTTCGGGGACCTATTCCCCTTCGTCAGGATAAAGTGACAGTGCATCAAACAGTTTAAATAACATGACCCATTACTCACCCCATGTGCACATGTGTTCTATCATCTGCTTGTTACCAGCTGGCCACCCTACGGAGCCTCCGCTCGGTGCTTCTGCCCGCGTCAGCGTGGACCGGAAGTGACGTCGCGGGACCCCTCCGTTGTGTCCATGGCAACACTCTGTGCAAAATAAATCATCAGTGTAAACAGCGGCTACTGTAACAACATACCATGACAAATATCAAATTTTCCTTACTAAGTGCTTCAGTGTCAAGCATTAAAACAGTGTTGTGCATAACTTACTTAATATATTCCTATATTATAAAAATATTGTGAAACCTTATAGCTGTGACATCGTAGAATTCTGATTAAAAACAATGGTGCATCGCAGATACCCCTGTAGCCCTACTCTCCTTCTTGTATTACCCGCCAGACACACTCTGTCTCCGGCTTCATTTCACCATATAACATTCACGTTGCTGCTAGAGCCTAATGGACAGCTTATCCAGAATGGCAGTCCTCAATCACAATCATTAGCCACATAGCTTACTAATTTGTCGATGTTGGTAACCGGTATGGGGACCACCTGAAGATATCTGAAATTTTATGGACCTATCAACGAGCCCTAGAAATGGATAGAAAACATTTTTAAAAGAAAAATATTCATGCAGGCGACCAAGCTGCAGAGATTTCTTTATACAAAGTTAATTAAGCCCAAATTATCATTGAGCCCGTTAGGTTTTAACGTATTGAGCCTATGGATCCACATGGATTCAAGTTGTAGGAGTCTTTTGCCCCTATTGCCCCCCCGACCTGACTCTGGGATATGGTCTATAATACGGTGTTTTAGGGTGGCCATACTATGGCGATGTTCCACAAAGTGTTTCGCAATGGGCTGGTCACCCCCTCCTGTAGCCAACGCATTTCTAATGGCCTGCCTGTGTTGTGCCATCCTGACCTTGAACTGGCACTCTGTTTTGCCTATATAGTAGCGCCCACAGGGGCACATAATGGCATATATCACAAATTTTGAACTACAGGTTAATGGCCATTTGATTTTATAGCTCTTCCCTGAGCAGGGGTGGGCAATGGAATCGCCAGGTGACATATAGGTGCAAGTAGTGCACCCGGTGCATTTAAAGCACCCATTTTTTCTGGTCATGAAATGGGTGGGTTTTGTTTTAAATTTGGACATGTCGGTTTTCACCAGAAGGTCCTTGATGCTCCTGCCCTTTGTATAGCTGGACATAACTCGTGTCCCCCGAAACACCTCCAAATCTGGGTCACTTGCAACTATCGGCCAAAGGGCCCGTAGTTTCTGTTGCACTTGCCTGCTGTTGGTTTTATATTCACATGCCCACGGGATGGTTTTGGACATATCTTTGGTATTATTTGGTATAAATAGGTCATTCCTCTTAGCCGCAGTTGCTTTAGTGCGAGCTGCAGAGAGTAATTTCTGAGGGTACCCTCTCTCTCGGAACCTGTGTTCCATCTCGTCAAGTTGTACATCTCTTGTTTGTATCTGGCTATTGGTCCTGCACACTCTAAGAAACTGTGAGTAAGGCAGGCCTTTGATGGTCGCATATGGATGGAAGCTATCATGTCTCAATATTGTATTGCGGTCTGTAGGCTTCCTATACAGACATGTGTCAAGCTTGCCATTTTGCAGTTTAATTAGAATGTCTAAAAAACAGATTTCTTGGGGACTACTAACCAAAGTTAGTTTGGCTGGGCATTCGGATTGGTTATGTATCTCAACCAACTCTATTAAATCCGAAACCTCCCCTCGCCACAAAATAAGTACATCGTCGATGTACCGACGGTATAAAAATAGACGTGTTGCTATTGCTGGATTGGCAAAAAGAGATCACTTTCAACCCCCCACATGTAGGAGTTCGCGAACGAGGGTGCTACGGAAGATCCCATAGCACACCCCGTTCGTTGGCGAAAGAACTTGCCATCAAAAATAAAAAAATTATGTGACAAAGTGAATTGTAGCAACTGTATGAGGAAATCAATGTCAGGTCCTGAGTAGGCAATGTTGCCTGTAATCAGTCTTCTGACTGCCTGTATCCCTGCCTGATGTGGAATGCAGGTATACAGGCTAGTTACATCTATGGTGACCAGTGACACATCATCAGGGACCTGTTCTATATTAGCCAGTATCTTCAACAAAGAACTAGAGTCTTTCAAATGTGTACTAGTGCCCTGTACACAAGGTTGCAAAAAAACATCAAGGTAAAGGCCACTGGTTCACACAGAGACCCCCGAGCAGAAATAATGGGTCTGCCCGGTGGTCTCTGTGCGTCCTTGTGGACTTTGGGTATGGTATAGAATAGAGGAGACACTGGATATTCACATAGTAACTTTGCATACACCTCAGAGGAAATAATGCCTTCTGCCCGTGCTTGATCTAACACTCCTTTAAGTTCTTCTTTAAAGTCCTGCGATGGATCTTTACTTAGAGTACTATAGGTGTTATGATCACTGAGCAATCTCCAGCATTCATCCATATAATCTTTGATGTCTTGAACGACGATGGATCCGCCTTTATCAGCCCCTCGTCTTATTAGATCTTTTCTGTTGCTTAATGCTTTAAGGGCTGCTCTTTCATCCTGTTGAAGATTGTGGTGTATAGATGCCCTCTTTTTATCCGTGTCAGCGGCGGCTTCCAGCATCCTATGGAATGTTTTGATAGAGGCGTTGTATGACACTGGGTCGAATCTCGACCTGGGGCCCAGTTTCTGAAGTCTCTGTGGTAACGGACTCTTTGCCGGGGCAGCCGGTTGTTTGCTAAAGTGCTCTTTTAATTTTAAAGTGCGGTGCAGTTTATAAGTGTTTACCTTCCACCTAAAGTCGTCTCCAAAATGGGTGGGTACGAACGTGAGACCTTTGTTCAATACCCTCTCCTCAGCCAGTGTCAATGGAGTCGACGAGAGGTTGAAAATCAGTGATTCTTGCCCTTCGGGGTTTTTTTCTTGTTTTTGTCTTTTATTTTGACCGCCTCTTCTGGTGTTCCGATGATTTCTCCCCGTGCTGCAAATCCTGCACGGGTTCTTGCCCCTAAAGGGGTCCCTCGTTGCGATCCGGATTTCACAGAACCTCGGACATCATCGGAATCACTGGCTGAGGTCGTGTTATCCGTCGTACCTCTGCGGGGTCTATACTTGAAAGGCGGACGCGGCCTATGATTGATGTTTGACGAATTGCCTAGCCACGAGTATACCCTGTGTTGCTAGTAGTCCAACTGGACTTTGATGAATTTTTCTTTTTTGAATTTTAATAAATTGATTCTATACTGTTCAACTTGTGTTTCCAATTTTTCCAATAGGACTTTGGATTGTTCAGACTCCTTTCCCAAGGCACCGCACCTAGTCCGGTTGGACCAAGTATTTCACCATTTCGCCAGGGCTCACCTTTGCACAATCTCGCACCTACACTGCACGGTGAGTGGGGCAACACCATAAGCACTCATTAGAGCACAAGCACTTTTTCTTCAAGATGGCAGCTAGAGCACCTGAACCTTACGATGCCTCCTCATTTCTGTTGCACTGCGACACCTTAGAGACACTAAGCTTCTCAGATTTGGAAGCCGAGGCGATTCTTCACAAGGAACCAGCGTTCGCTGAAGGGGGTGTCACCTCCAGCACAGAGGCTGTTAAAGAATTGCTACGCCTCAGAAAGCGCGAGATAGACTATATTTACCATAGTCGAACACTATCGGACTATTACAGAGCCAAACAACTGCCGAGAGGTTTCAGGGTGCACAACGCACCGACGATTGGACGCCATAACATGGAATTTTGCAAGAAATGGATCCAAGTGCTAAATAAGTGCTCTATGGATTTAATTCTCCTGGTAATAGAAGAATCCACCAGAGAAGTAGAGAAAACAAAAGGTCTCATCACCAATCTCGAAGTTGAACATAAAGATCTGCTAACATCTGAACAATCCAAAGTCCTATTGGAAAAATTGGAAACACAAGTTGAACAGTATAGAATCAATTTATTAACATTCAAAAAAGAAAAATTCATCAAAGTCCAGTTGGACTACTCGCAACACAGGGTATACTCGTGGCTAGGCAATTCGTCAAACATCAATCATAGGCCGCGTCCGCCTTTCAAGTATAGACCCCGCAGAGGTACGACGGATAACACGACCTCAGCCAGTGATTCCGATGATGTCCGAGGTTCTGTGAAATCCGGATCGCAACGAGGGACCCCTTTAGGGGCAAGAACCCGTGCAGGATTTGCAGCACGGGGAGAAAACATCGGAACACCAGAAGAGGCGGTCAAAATAAAAGACAAAAACAAGAAAAAAAACCCGAAGGGCAAGAATCACTGATTTTCAACCTCTCGTCGACTCCATTGACACTGGCTGAGGAGAGGGTATTGAACAAAGGTCTCACGTTCGTACCCACCCATTTTGGAGACGACTTTAGGTGGAAGGTAAACACTTATAAACTGCACCGCACTTTAAAATTAAAAGAGCACTTTAGCAAACAACCGGCTGCCCCGGCAAAGAGTCCGTTACCACAGAGACTTCAGAAACTGGGCCCCAGGTCGAGATTCGACCCAGTGTCATACAACGCCTCTATCAAAACATTCCATAGGATGCTGGAAGCCGCCGCTGATACGGATAAAAAGAGGGCATCTATACACCACAATCTTCAACAGGATGAAAGAGCAGCCCTTAAAGCATTAAGCAACAGAAAAGATCTAATAAGACGAGGGGCTGATAAAGGCGGATCCATCGTCGTTCAAGACATCAAAGATTATATGGATGAATGCTGGAGATTGCTCAGTGATCATAACACCTATAGTACTCTAAGTAAAGATCCATCGCAGGACTTTAAAGAAGAACTTAAAGGAGTGTTAGATCAAGCACGGGCAGAAGGCATTATTTCCTCTGAGGTGTATGCAAAGTTACTATGTGAATATCCAGTGTCTCCGCTATTCTATACCATACCCAAAGTCCACAAGGACGCACAGAGACCACCGGGCAGACCCATTATTTCTGCTCGGGGGTCTCTGTGTGAACCAGTGGCCATTTACCTTGATGTTTTTTTGCAACCTTGTGTACAGGGCACTAGTACACATTTGAAAGACTCTAGTTCTTTGTTGAAGATACTGGCTAATATAGAACAGGTCCCTGATGATGTGTCACTGGTCACCATAGATGTAACTAGCCTGTATACCTGCATTCCACATCAGGCAGGGATACAGGCAGTCAGAAGACTGATTACAGGCAACATTGCCTACTCAGGACCTGACATTGATTTCCTCATACAGTTGCTACAATTCACTTTGTCACATAATTTTTTTATTTTTGATGGCAAGTTCTTTCGCCAACGAACGGGGTGTGCTATGGGATCTTCCGTAGCACCCTCGTTCGCGAACTCCTACATGTGGGGGGTTGAAAGCGATCTCTTTTTTGCCAATCCAGCAATAGCAACACGTCTATTTTTATACCGTCGGTACATCGACGATGTACTTATTTTGTGGCGAGGGGAGGTTTCGGATTTAATAGAGTTGGTTGAGATACATAACCAATCCGAATGCCCAGCCAAACTAACTTTGGTTAGTAGTCCCCAAGAAATCTGTTTTTTAGACATTCTAATTAAACTGCAAAATGGCAAGCTTGACACATGTCTGTATAGGAAGCCTACAGACCGCAATACAATATTGAGACATGATAGCTTCCATCCACCTGTGACCATCAAAGGCCTGCCTTACTCACAGTTTCTTAGAGTGTGCAGGACCAATAGCCAGATACAAACAAGAGATGTACAACTTGACGAGATGGAACACAGGTTCCGAGAGAGAGGGTACCCTCAGAAATTACTCTCTGCAGCTCGCACTAAAGCAACTGCGGCTAAGAGGAATGACCTATTTATACCAAATAATACCAAAGATATGTCCAAAACCATCCCGTGGGCATGTGAATATAAAACCAACAGCAGGCAAGTGCAACAGAAACTACGGGCCCTTTGGCCGATAGTTGCAAGTGACCCAGATTTGGAGGTGTTTCGGGGGACACGAGTTATGTCCAGCTATACAAAGGGCAGGAGCATCAAGGACCTTCTGGTGAAAACCGACATGTCCAAATTTAAAACAAAACCCACCCATTTCATGACCAGAAAAAATGGGTGCTTTAAATGCACCGGGTGCACTACTTGCACCTATATGTCACCTGGCGATTCCATTGCCCACCCCTGCTCAGGGAAGAGCTATAAAATCAAATGGCCATTAACCTGTAGTTCAAAATTTGTGATATATGCCATTATGTGCCCCTGTGGGCGCTACTATATAGGCAAAACAGAGTGCCAGTTCAAGGTCAGGATGGCACAACACAGGCAGGCCATTAGAAATGCGTTGGCTACAGGAGGGGGTGACCAGCCCGTTGCGAAACACTTTGTGGAACATCGCCATAGTATGGCCACCCTAAAACACCGTATTATAGACCATATCCCAGAGTCAGGTCGGGGGGGCAATAGGGGCAAAAGACTCCTACAACTTGAATCCATGTGGATCCATAGGCTCAATACGTTAAAACCTAACGGGCTCAATGATAATTTGGGCTTAATTAACTTTGTATAAAGAAATCTCTGCAGCTTGGTCGCCTGCATGAATATTTTTCTTTAAAAAAATGTTTTCTATCCATTTCTAGGGCTCGTTGATAGGTCCATAAAATTTCAGATATCTTCAGGTGGTCCCCATACCGGTTACCAACATCGACAAATTAGTAAGCTATGTGGCTAATGATTGTGATTGAGGACTGCCATTCTGGATAAGCTGTCCATTAGGCTCTAGCAGCAACGTGAATGTTATATGGTGAAATGAAGCCGGAGACAGAGTGTGTCTGGCGGGTAATACAAGAAGGAGAGTAGGGCTACAGGGGTATCTGCGATGCGCCATTGTTTTTAATCAGAATTCTACGATGTCACAGCTATAAGGTTTCACAATATTTTTATAATATAGGAATATATTAAGTAAGTTATGCACAACACTGTTTTAATGCTTGACACTGAAGCACTTAGTAAGGAAAATTTGATATTTGTCATGGTATGTTGTTACAGTAGCCGCTGTTTACACTGATGATTTATTTTGCACAGAGTGTTGCCATGGACACAACGGAGGGGTCCCGCGACGTCACTTCCGGTCCACGCTGACGCGGGCGGAAGCACCGAGCGGAGGCTCCGACGGGTGGCCAGCTGGTAACAAGCAGATGATAGAACACATGTGCACATGGGGTGAGTAATGGGTCATGTTATTTAAACTGTTTGATGCACTGTCACTTTATCCTGACGAAGGGGAACAGGTCCCCGAAACGTTGATGTCACTTGTTGTGAATACACTTTGAATTTTCAAGTCTCCGAGTGCCGCCTCTTTGTTTCTCTGATTGCATATACCGGAGGGAGACCCCCGGATGGGGAAGGCACAGGAGCAAGCTATATCCCGCTGTGGAGTGAGTGCCGGGGTTAATGCACAAGTATATATATATATATATATATATATATATACATACACTGCTCAAAAAAATAAAGGGAACACTTAACACAATGTAACTCCAAGTCAATCACACTTCTGTGAAATCAAACTGTCCACTTAGGAAGCAACACTGATTGACAATCAATTTCACATGCTGTTGTGCAAATGGAATACACAACAGGTGGAAATTATAGGCAATTAGCAAGACACCCCCAATAAAGGAGTTGTTCTGCAGGTGGTGACCACAGACCACTTCTCAGCTCCTATGCTTTCTGGCTGATGTTTTGGTCACTTTTGAAAGCTGGCGGTGCTTTCACTTTAGTGGTAGCATGAGAAGGAGTCTACAACCCACACAAGTGGCTCAGGTAGTGCAGCTCATCCAGGATGGCACATCAATGCGAACTGTGGCAAGAAGGTCTGCTGTGTCTGTCAGCGTAGTGTCCAGAGCATGGAGGCGCTACCAGGAGACAGGCCAGTACATCAGGAGACGTGGAGGAGGCTGTAGGAGGGCAACAACCCAGCAGCAGGAGCGCTCCCTCTGCCTTTGTGCAAGGAGGAACAGGAGGAGCACTGCCAGAGCCCTGCAAAATGACCTCCAGCAAGCCACAAATGTGCATGTGTCTACTCAAACGATCAGAAACAGACTCCATGAGGGTGGTATGAGGGCCCGACGTCCACAGGTGGGGGTTGTGCTTACAGCCCAACACCATGCAGGACGTTTGGCATTTGCCAGAGAACACCAAGATTGGCAAATTCGCCACTGGCACCCTGTGCTCTTCACAGATGATAGCAGGTTCTCACTGAGCACATGTGACACACGTGACAGAGTCTGGAGACGCCAGGGAGAACGTTCTGCTGCCTGCAACATCCTCCAGCATGACCGGTTTGGCAGCGGGTCAGTAATGGTGTGGGGTGGCATTTCTTTGGGGGGCCGCACAGCCCTCCATGTGCTCGCCAGAGGTAGCCTGACTGCCATTAGGTACAGAGATGAGATCCTCAGACCCTTGTGAGACCATATGCTGGTGCGGTTGGCCCTGGGTTCCTCCTAATGCAAGACAATGCTAGACCTTGTGTGGCTGGAGTGTGTCAGCAGTTCCTGCAAGATGAAGGTATTGATGCTATGGACTGGCCCGCCCATTCGCCCATTCCCCAGACCTGAATCCAATTGAGCACATCTGGGACATCATGTCTCACTCCATCCACCAGACTGTCCAGAAGTTGGCTTATGCTTTAGTCCAGGTCTGGGAGGAGATACCTCAGGAGACCATCCGCCACCTCATCAGGAGCAGGCATTGTAGGGAGGTCATACAGGCACATGGAGGCCACACACACTACTGAGCCTAATTTTGACTTGTTTTAAGGACATTACATAAAAGTTGGATCAGCCTGTAGTGTGTTTTTCCACTTTAATTTTGAGTGTGACTCCAAATCCAGACCTCCATGGGTTAATACATTTAATTTCCATTGATAATTTTTGTGTGATTTTGTTGTCAGCACATTCAACTATGTAAAGAACAAAGTATTTAATAAGAATAATTTATTCATTCAGATCTAGGATGTGTTATTTTAGTGTTCCCTTTATTTTTTTGAGCAGTGTATATGTATATATATATATATATATATATATATATATATACACATATATATATATATATATATATATATATATATTCCAAAAAGACAGCAACCCAGTCTAAATAGTCAATAGTCCTGATGCCTAATCAGGGGTCCAACCTATGTTGTGCCCACAGGCGGCACTCAGACAATAAATTCAGCTCACACAATAACTAGCAAAATCAACGTTTTGAAGTTTAATACTTCATCATCAGGGTGACAAGGTATTCAACATCGAAACATCAATTTTGCTGGCTATTTTGTGAGCTGCATTTATTATCCGAATGCCACCTGAGTGCACAAGCTCGACTGGTTTAGGGTATGATATGAATGACTAAATATAAAGAGCTGCATAATATGTGTGCACTATCTATCTAAATATATTAAAATGGACGTATGTTTGTGTGTATGTGTGTCTATGTAGGTTCCAGCAAACTCTGGAATGCTTGGAGCAATTTACACCAAACTTGGTATACATATGACTTACAATCTGGAAACAAATACTGCAGGGGTATGACACCCATAGAACCCGTAGGGGTGGAGGTGGGAAGGGGGTGACATGTAAAAATCCATAGTTTTCAGCATAACTCTGGAATGACTCGAGCAATTTACACAGAGCCACACATGGGTAGGGGCAGAGGCACCCATGTGTAAGGGCAGAACCACCCACGGGTAGGGGCAGAGACACACATGGGTAGGGGCAGAGGCACCCACAGGTAAGGATAGAGGCACACACGGGTAGGGGCAGAGGCACACACGGGTAGGTGCAGAGGCACATACAGGTAAGGATAGAGGCACACACAAGTAGGGGCATAGACATACGGGTAGGAGCAGAGGCACCTACAGGTAAGGGCAGAGGCACACACGGGTAGGGGCAGAGGCATACTTTAGTTTCAAAGATAAGCAAGGAAACCTAGGGCCCTCTGACATAGAGTCAGCCTGCAAACCTAACATATTTAACACACAGCGAGCGGAGCTTGGCCTGTCATCCCAGCATTTACAGCACTGAGTAGGGCAGCATCAGAGGCGGGACGGGGCAGAGAAGGAGGCAGATTATTCTCCTCAGCTCCAGCATTTTGACAGCATCAATCCGGGGGAAGCCCAGAGGTGCGGCCTGACAAAGATTGGCATTATTCTTTAAACTCTGTAGCGAAGCACGGGTATTCAGCTAGTTAATAGGTAAATAGAAATACTAACTACTACTATTTTATATGCTTGTTTTACGTAATACTATACAAATTGAGGCTAGTAAGTCTATGTCTGCTGCAGAAACATTAAAACTGGATTAAATATCTTAAACTTGAAATTACAATACATTATATTGATCTGCATTTGTTAAACAATATTTAATGTATACAGATTCATCTAAGGCTAAATAAAGGCTAAATATAATACAGTGCCCCCAAGAGGAAAACATAAACCAAAATAAGATTAATTGAAAGTTAGAGAACAAAGAAACAATTTAAACCTAATCCTACCACGAGTTTTCCATGAAGCAGAAAACATTATCCTAAGAAAAAAGCATTTCTGGCATCAAATAAAAAAAGTTAATAAAATATGTGATATCTATATATGTACACACTGTATATGGGATTGCTCTCTCAGTTGTAAAACTATAAACGTAATACTTTTTAAGTAACTGAAAAATAAAGTGCATAAAATATATTTTGGAAACCTCAAGGCAGGATTATTGATGCAAACAGACTTGGTTATTAAGAATGATCTAAATTAGAAAGCCTTTATGAATTTGATATTGAAATATATTTCCCAAGCTCAGCATGCCAAATGTGACATTTAAAATTTTAGATTCCTCAGCAAAAGTAATTTTGAAAATGTCATGCAAACAAAGAATTTGTAATTTTCTAGTGAAATTACTGAGTATGCCCAGTTAGTTATCCTCTTCCTGGTATCCCTGGTTGCTTCAAGTGAGCAAGCCATAAAAACTCTTTATCTCTCCGAAACACAGCAATTTAGAAGATAATCGAATAGTGACTGGGGGGCAGAAACGCCAGGCTGAGGAATTAAACCACAATCTCTCTTACATTTACAACCTTCCTCAAAGCGAGTGTCAGATGAGCAGAAAAAAATAGAAGATACCACATACCAACTCTGTCTCATTTGCATGGTGACACAGCTGGCTCTTGTTCTACCGAGAGAAAATCTTTGGCCAGCCCTGACAGACTACAGCCATGCCCAAATTATCCCCACTTAATAGCATCAGACAGCCTGCTTAGGTGTTACTGTAACGTGTATAGAAAAGCAAATTCATTACACTTAAATCACTATAACTTTATAAAATAATGAACCAAAAAACAAACCTGCGCTGGGAAAAAAAAATCAATAGAATTGATCAGGTCGTTTAGAATCAGCAACAGAACATTCATGTAGGATCTCACCTTCCAGCAAAGGCCTGCTGCTCTATTTAATCCATTATTTACTTCAGAGATGTTGCCAAGCTTGGCTAGAATTTCTTCTTTGTGGGCATTTGCTGCATTCAACAACTGGCTTTCTGTTCTGTATCAGTCACAGGAAGCAAAATAATCATACAGAGTACAAATAAAATGCAATTGCCTTTGGATTTACAGTGCAATTTTTTGTTTTGTTTTGTTCAATACAAGCCATTAGTAAATACTATAGAAAAAGAAACTGATACCAACATGCCATTATTTAAGGTTTATATATTATAATTTCAAGTGTAAGTATGATATAAAAGGCCAATCAATATACTGTATGAATATGATTAATACAGTTAGTAAACAAATATATTCTTAAATAATGTAAAATTAAAAATGAATTATTAGAACCTCCTGGGTCCACTACTCTCTATGAATGCTCTGATAGAAATTTTAGGCACTGGTTCAGAGCAGAATATACAGTAGAAGTATACAATAGCCTATGTCAATTTAAGATACAAACTTGCAGCTAGCATGATCTAAGGCATTCATATATCAGATGAACAGTCAGACGTTACACTGCCTAAAAATATAATAAGTACTTTTTTGATTTCACCTTAAAAGTGAATTTATTATGCAAACCCTTTCACAGACTGCAACTACAGTTATGTATTAGATATCACCTTATACCATACTTGCCTACCCTCCCGCATTCTGCAGGAGACTCCCGGTTTGCTGTGGAGTCCACCGCTGCCCCGGAAAATGACATAAAAACTAGAGATGAGCGGGTTCGGTCATCGAGATCCAAACCCCCCCGAACTTCACCTATTTTACACGGGTCCGAGGCAGCCTCGGATCTTCCCGCCTTGCTCGGTTAACCCGAACGAGGCCGAACGTCATCATCCCGCTGTCGGATTCTCGCAAGATTCGTATTCAATATAAAGAGCAGCGCATCGCCGCCATTTTCACTCGTGCATAGGAGATTGAACGGAGAGGACGTGGCTACATTCTCTGCCTGAAAAGCTCCATATCTGTGCTCAGTGTGCTGCAAATATCTGTGCTCAGTGTGCTGCAAATATCTGTGCTCAGTGTGCTGCAAATATCTACGTTCTCTGCCTGAAAAACTCCATATCTGTGCTCAGTGTGCTGAAAATATCAACGTTCTCTGCCTGAAAAGCTCCATATCTGTGCTCAGTGTGCTGCAAATATCTGTGCTCAGTGTGTTGCATTTTGGGGACCACCAGTATATAATTATAGCAGTACAGTACAGTAGGCCATTGCTGTATCTTGCAGCTCTGTGTCAGACTCAGTTCTAGACAGTATCCTGATCATCAGTGCTCAATATCTTCTGCATTGTTGTGTGAACAGTATATACTATATATATTATATATAGTAGTACAGTGCAGCATTTTGGTGACCACCAGTATAGTAGTACAGTACAGTACAGTAGTTCATTGCTGTATCTTGCAGCTCCGTGTCACTTCAAGTATCCATATCTGTGCTGCATTGTTGTGAACAGTATATATAGTAGTACAGTGCAGCATTTTGTTAACCAACAGTATATAGTTGTACAGTACAGTAGGCCATTTGCTGTATCTTGCAGCTCCGTGTCACTTCAAGTATCCATATCTGTGCTGCATTGTTGTGAACAGTATATATAGTAGTATAGTGCAGCATTTTGGTGACCAACAGTATATAGTTGTACAGTACAGTAGTCCATTGCTGTATCATGCAGCTCCGTGTCACTTCAAGTATCCATATCTGTGCTGCATTGTTGTGAGCAGTATATATAGTAGTACAGTGCAGCATTTTGGTGACCAACAGTATATAGTTGTACAGTACAGTAGGCCATTGCTGTATCTTGCAGCTCTGTGTCACTTCAAGTATCCATATCTGTGCTGCATTGTTGTGAGCAGTATATATAGTAGGACAGTGCAGCATTTTGGTGACCAACAGTATATAGTTGTACAGTACAGTAGGCCCTTGCTGTATCTTGCAGCTCCGTGTCACTTCAAGTATCCATATCTGTGCTGCATTGTTGTGATCAGTATCTATAGTAGTACAGTGCAGCATTTTGGTGACCAACAGTATATAGTTGTACAGTACAGTAGGCCATTGCTGTATCTTGCAGCTCCGTGTCACTTCAAGTATCCATATCTGTGCTGCATTGTTGTGAGCAGTATATATAGTAGTACAGTGCAGCATTGTGGTGACCAGTATACTAGAGTACAATAATCCAGTGCTGTTCTCACTGCTCAGTGTCAGTTCTCTGTAGTATCATCAGTGCTCAGTAAAATCAGTGCTCAGTATAATCAGTGATTGATCAGTATAATCAGTTCTCAGTATAATCAGTGCGCTGTTAGACATGCACCCGTTTTCCACCATTAGTGCATTGGGATTTAGACAATTGATGAAGTTATTGTGTCCCTGGTACAAATTGCCATCTAGATTCCACTTCACTAGGCAGGCGATAGCGAGATTTTACCAATTAATATCAGTGATTTATAATTAATTATTAATTACAGTGATCTTGCCAAATGATTCCAGTGATTTTGTCATTTTCTTCCAGTGATTTGGACCAATAATACCATTGATTAGATTTTTAGAACGAATAATTCCTGTGATTTTGTCATATTCTTCCAGTGATTTGGACCTATAATACCATTGATTAGAACGAATAATTCCTGTGATTTTGTCATTTTCTTCCACTGATTTGGACCAATAATACCATTGATTAGAACAAATAATTCTTGTGATATTGAGGTGTTTGTGTTGCTTAGCGACCACAGTGCAACTCTTTTTCTCTTTTCTTTGCATCATGTGCTGTTTGGGGACTATTTTTTTAAGTGCCAGCCTGTCTGACACTTCCGTATATGTCCAGTGGTACTGCCATTTGATATAATTCCCAACATTACTGCCATTTAATTCCAGTGATTTTGTCATTTTCTTCCACTGATTTAGACCAATAATACCATTGATTAGAACAAATAATTATTATTTATTATTATTTATTACCAGTTACTTATATAGCGCACACATATTCCGCAGCGCTTTACAGAGAATAATTCCTGTGATTTTGTCATTTTCTTCCAGTGATTTGGACCAATAATACCATTGATTAGAATGAATAATTCCTGTGATATTGAGGTGTTTATGTCGCTTAGCTTAGCCATTCAGCGACCACAGTGCACCTCTTTTTCTCTTTTCTTTGCATCATGTGCTGTTTGGGGACTATTTTTTTAAGTGCCATCCTGTCTGACACTGCAGTGCCACTCCTAGATGGGCCAGGTGTTTGTGCCGCCCTCTTGGGTCGCTTAGCTTAGTCATCCAGCGACCTCGGTGCAAATTTTAGGACTAAAAATAATATTCTGAGGTGTGAGGTGTTCAGAATAGACTGGAAATGAGTGGAAATTATGGTTATTGAGGTTAATAATACTATAGGATCAAAATGACCCCCCAATTCTATTATTTAAGCTGTTTTTGAGGGGTTTTTGAAAAAAAACACCCGAATCCAAAACACACCCGAATCCGACAAAATTTTTTAAGGGATGTTTTGCCAAAATGCGTCCGAATCCAAAACACGGCCGCGGAACCAAATCCAAAACCAAAACACAAAACCCGAAAAATTTCCAGTGCACATCTCTAATAAAAACCATGGATTATCAGATGCCACATCAGGAAGTTATGGAGGCAGGACCTGGAAGAGAGAATGTCACCCGGAATCTGGAGCCAAAAGTGTTGGCTAACCCCACTACACACATTAAGCGGTACCCGGATGGACTGTAGAGGGACACTTGCAGTCCATCCCGCCTGCAAGTGCTCTGTTGGCAGTGACTGCAGCAGGAGTGAGGTGAGCGCTTCAGAACTATAGCTCACCCGCTATAAAGGAGGCAGCGGAGGAGAGCTTGCACAGCCTCGCAGCACTCCCGCTCCCCACACACGTGGACAATGGAGACAAGTGTTCTAGCCCCAGCATCAACTATTAGGGTCTGTGGGGAACAAGGAATTGCTGTGCACCCGCATCTCCACACAGAGGTTGAGGTAGTGGAGCGGCATGTCAGGTAGAAAATGTCGATGGAGGAGATGCTGGCCCATGTGGATAGCGGATCTGGCAGGGAGATATGATAATGTGAAGGCAGCTGGCTGGGAGCTCAGAGGAGGAAGAAGAGGAGTGCCCATACCAAGGTGGGTGTCTGTGATTCTACCCACAGCTGGTCCATAGGCTGGAACTATGTGTAGGCTGGCATTGACCATTTTGTGTGTGGCCCGCTACTGATACCTTTGTGTATGGACCTGGTACCCTTCCCTGTGAGTGTGTGTGCACACTGGCAGCGATCCCTGTGTGTGTGTATATATATATACACGCTGCTACTGATCCTTATGCTTGTGTGTGTGTGCATGCTAGCACTGATCCTTGTTTAAGTGTGTGTGTGTGTACGCTGGCACCAATCCCTATGTGTGTGTGTATATGCTGTACTGATCCCTATGTTTGTGTGTGTGGTTATGTGTGTGTGCACTGGCACGCTCCCTGCATGTGTATGCTGGCACCGATCCATGTGTGTGTGTATGCTGGCACCGATCCCTACGTGTGTGTGTACACTGATGCCAATCGCTAGGTGTGTGTACGCTGGCAGCAATCACTTTGTGTGTGTACGCTGGTACTGATCCCTACATGTGTACATGCGCTGACACGATCCCTGTGTGTATGCTGGCACCAATCCCAGAGTGTGTGCGCGATGGCACCGATCCCAGTGTGTGTGCGTATGCTGGCACCGACCCCCATGTGTGTGTACACTAGAGATGAGCGGGTTCGGTTTCTCTGAATCCGAACCCGCACGAACTTCATGTTTTTTTTCACGGGTCCGAGCGACTCGGATCTTCCCGCCTTGCTCGGTTAACCCGAGCGCGCCCGAACGTCATCATGACGCTGTCGGATTCTCGCGAGACTCGGATTCTATATAAGGAGCCGCGCGTCGCCGCCATTTTCACACGTGCATTGAGATTGATAGGGAGAGGACGTGGCTGGCGTCCTCTCCATTTAGATTAGGAGAGAGAGAGAGAGATTGACCTGAGGCTGATACTGTAGAAGAGAGTGCAGAGTTTAGTGACTGACCACAGTGACCACCAGCAGTGCAGTTGTTTTATTTAATATATCCGTTCTCTGCCTGAAAAAAACGGTACACACAGTGACTCAGTCACATACCATATCTGTGTGCACTGCTCAGCCCAGTGTGCTGCATGCCTGCATCATCTATGTATATATTATATATCTGACTGTGCTCAGCTCACACAGCTTATAATTGTGGGGGAGACTGGGGAGCACTGCAGTGCCAGTTATAGGTTATAGCAGGAGCCAGGAGTACAAGACAGTCACATACCATATCTGTGTGCACTGCTCAGCCCAGTGTGCTGCATCATCTATGTATATATTATATATCTGACTGTGCTCAGCTCACACAGCTTATAATTGTGGGGGAGACTGGGGAGCACTGCAGTGCCAGTTATAGGTTATAGCAGGAGCCAGGAGTACATATTATATTAAAATTAAACAGTGCACACTTTTGCTGCAGGAGTGCCACTGCCAGTGTGACTGACCAGTGACCTGACCACACTGACCACCAGTATAGTTAGTAGTATACTATATTGTGATTGCCTGAAAAAGTTAAACACTCGTCGTGTGACTTCACTTGTGTGGTGTTTTTTTTTTTATTCTATAAAAAACTCATTCTGCTGACAGACAGTGTCCAGCAGGTCCGTCATTATATAATATATATACCTGTCCGGCTGCAGTAGTGATATATATATATTTTTTATATCATTATTTATCATCCAGTCGCAGCAGACACAGTACGGTAGTTCACGGCTGTAGCTACCTCTGTGTCGGCACTCGGCAGTCCATCCATAATTGTATACCACCTACCCGTGGTTTTTTTTTCTTTCTTCTTTATACATACATACTACTACATCTCTTTATCAACCAGTCTATATTAGCAGCAGACACAGTACAGTACGGTAGTTCACGGCTGTGGCTACCTCTGTGTCGGCACTCGGCAGTCCGTCCATAATTGTATACCACCTAACCGTGGTTTTTTTTTCTTTCTTCTTTATACATACATACTACGACATCTCTTTATCAACCAGTCTATATTCGCAGCAGACACAGTACAGTACGGTAGTTCACGGCTGTGGCTACCTCTGTGTCGGCACTCGGCAGTCCGTCCATAATTGTATACCACCTAACCGTGGTTTTTTTTTCTTTCTTCTTCATACATACATACTACGACATCTCTTTATCAACCAGTCTATATTAGCAGCAGACACAGTACAGTACAGTAGTTCACGGCTGTGGCTACCTCTGTGTCGGCACTCGGCAGTCCGTCCATAATTGTATACCACCTAACCGTGGTTTTTTTTTCTTTCTTCTTTATACATACATACTACGACATCTCTTTATCAACCAGTCTATATTAGCAGCAGACACAGTACAGTACGGTAGTTCACGGCTGTGGCTACCTCTGTGTCGGCACTCGGCAGTCCGTCCATAATTGTATACCACCTAACCGTGGTTTTTTTTTTCTTTCTTCTTCATACATACATACTACGACATCTCTTTATCAACCAGTCTATATTAGCAGCAGACACAGTACAGTACGGTAGTTCACGGCTGTGGCTACCTCTGTGTCGGCACTCGGCAGTCCGTCCATAATTGTATACCACCTACCCGTGGTTTTTTTTTCTTTCTTCTTTATACATACATACTACTACATCTCTTTATCAACCAGTCTATATTCGCAGCAGACACAGTACAGAACGGTAGTTCACGGCTGTGGCTACCTCTGTGTCGGCACTCGGCAGTCCGTCCATAATTGTATACCACCTACCCGTGGTTTTTTTTTCTTTCTTCTTCATACATACATACTACGACATCTCTTTATCAACCAGTCTATATTAGCAGCAGACACAGTACAGTACGGTAGTTCACGGCTGTGGCTACCTCTGTGTCGGCACTCGACAGTCCGTCCATAATTGTATACCACCTAACCGTGGTTTTTTTTTCTTTCTTCTTCATACATACATACTACGACATCTCTTTATCAACCAGTCTATATTAGCAGCAGACACAGTACGGTAGTTCACGGCTGTAGCTACCTCTGTGTCGGCACTCGGCAGTCCGTCCATAATTGTATACTAGTATCCATCCATCTCCATTGTTTACCTGAGGTGCCTTTTAGTTGTGCCTATTAAAATATGGAGAACAAAAATGTTGAGGTTCCAAAATTAGGGAAAGATCAAGATCCACTTCCACCTCGTGCTGAAGCTGCTGCCACTAGTCATGGCCGAGACGATGAAATGCCAGCAACGTCGTCTGCCAAGGCCGATGCCCAATGTCATAGTACAGAGCATGTCAAATCCAAAACACCAAATATCAGTAAAAAAAGGACTCCAAAACCTAAAATAAAATTGTCGGAGGAGAAGCGTAAACTTGCCAATATGCCATTTACCACACGGAGTGGCAAGGAACGGCTGAGGCCCTGGCCTATGTTCATGGCTAGTGGTTCAGCTTCACATGAGGATGGAGGCACTCAGCCTCTCGCTAGAAAAATGAAAAGACTCAAGCTGGCAAAAGCAGTAGCACCGCAAAGAACTGTGCGTTCTTCGAAATCCCAAATCCACAAGGAGAGTCCAATTGTGTCGGTTGCGATGCCTGACCTTCCCAACACTGGACGTGAAGAGCATGCGCCTTCCACCATTTGCACGTCCCCTGCAAGTGCTGGAAGGAGCACCCGCAGTCCAGTTCCTGATAGTCAGATTGAAGATGTCAGTGTTGAAGTACACCAGGATCAGGAGGATATGGGTGTTGCTGGCGCTGGGGAGGAAATTGACCAGGAGGATTCTGATGGTGAGGTGGTTTGTTTAAGTCAGGCACCCGGGGAGACACCTGTTGTCCGTGGGAGGAATATGGCCGTTGACATGCCTGGTGAAAATACCAAAAAAATCAGCTCTTCGGTGTGGAACTATTTCAACAGAAATGCGGACAACAGGTGTCAAGCCGTGTGTTCCCTTTGTCAAGCTGTAATAAGTAGGGGTAAGGACGTTAACCACCTCGGAACATCCTCCCTTATACGTCACCTGCAGCGCATTCATAATAAGTCAGTGACAAGTTCAAAAACTTTGGGTGACAGCGGAAGCAGTCCACTGACCAGTAAATCCCTTCCTCTTGTAACCAAGCTCACGCAAACCACCCCACCAACTCCCTCAGTGTCAATTTCCTCCTTCCCCAGGAATGCCAATAGTCCTGCAGGCAATGTCACTGGCAATTCTGACGAGTCCTCTCCTGCCTGGGATTCCTCCGATGCATCCTTGCGTGTAACGCCTACTGCTGCTGGCGCTGCTGTTGTTGCTGCTGGGAGTCGATGGTCATCCCAGAGGGGAAGTCGTAAGCCCACTTGTACTACTTCCAGTAAGCAATTGACTGTTCAACAGTCCTTTGCGAGGAAGATGAAATATCACAGCAGTCATCCTGCTGCAAAGCGGATAACTGAGGCCTTGACAACTATGTTGGTGTTAGACGTGCGTCCGGTATCCGCCGTTAGTTCACAGGGAACTAGACAATTTATTGAGGCAGTGTGCCCCCGTTACCAAATACCATCTAGGTTCCACTTCTCTAGGCAGGCGATACCGAGAATGTACACGGACGTCAGAAAAAGACTCACCAGTGTCCTAAAAAATGCAGTTGTACCCAATGTCCACTTAACCACGGACATGTGGACAAGGGGAGCAGGGCAGGGTCAGGACTATATGACTGTGACAGCCCACTGGGTAGATGTATGGACTCCCGCCACAAGAACAGCAGCGGCGGCACCAGTAGCAGCATCTCGCAAACGCCAACTCTTTCCTAGGCAGGCTACGCTTTGTATCACCGGTTTCCAGAATACGCACACAGCTGAAAACCTCTTACGGCAACTGAGGAAGATCATCGCGGAATGGCTTACCCCAATTGGACTCTCCTGTGGATTTGTGGCATCGGACAACGCCAGCAATATTGTGTGTGCATTAAATATGGGCAAATTCCAGCACGTCCCATGTTTTGCACATACCTTGAATTTGGTGGTGCAGAATTATTTAAAAAACGACAGGGGCGTGCAAGAGATGCTGTCGGTGGCCAGAAAAATTGCGGGACACTTTCGGCGTACAGGCACCACGTACAGAAGACTGGAGCACCACCAAAAACTACTGAACCTGCCCTGCCATCATCTGAAGCAAGAAGTGGTAACGAGGTGGAATTCAACCCTCTATATGCTTCAGAGGTTGGAGGAGCAGCAAAAGGCCATTCAAGCCTATACAATTGAGCACGATATAGGAGGTGGAATGCACCTGTCTCAAGCGCAGTGGAGAATGATTTCAACGTTGTGCAAGGTTCTGATGCCCTTTGAACTTGCCACACGTGAAGTCAGTTCAGACACTGCCAGCCTGAGTCAGGTAATTCCCCTCATCAGGCTTTTGCAGAAGAAGCTGGAGACATTGAAGGAGGAGCTAACACGGAGCGATTCCGCTAGGCATGTGGGACTTGTGGATGGAGCCCTTAATTCGCTTAACAAGGATTCACGGGTGGTCAATCTGTTGAAATCAGAGCACTACATTTTGGCCACCGTGCTCGATCCTAGATTTAAAGCCTACCTTGGATCTCTCTTTCCGGCAGACACAAGTCTGCTGGGGTTGAAAGACCTGCTGGTGAGAAAATTGTCAAGTCAAGCGGAACGCGACCTGTCAACATCTCCTCCTTCACATTCTCCCGCAACTGGGGGTGCGAGGAAAAGGCTCAGAATTCCGAGCCCACCCGCTGGCGGTGATGCAGGGCAGTCTGGAGCGACTGCTGATGCTGACATCTGGTCCGGACTGAAGGACCTGACAACGATTACGGACATGTCGTCTACTGTCACTGCATATGATTCTCTCACCATTGAAAGAATGGTGGAGGATTATATGAGTGACCGCATCCAAGTAGGCACGTCACACAGTCCATACTTATACTGGCAGGAAAAAGAGGCAATTTGGAGGCCATTGCACAAACTGGCTTTATTCTACCTAAGTTGCCCTCCCACAAGTGTGTACTCCGAAAGAGTGTTTAGTGCCGCCGCTCACCTTGTCAGCAATCGGCGTACGAGGTTACATCCAGAAAATGTGGAGAAGATGATGTTCATTAAAATGAATTATAATCAATTCCTCCGCGGAGACATTGACCAGCAGCAATTGCCTCCACAAAGTACACAGGGAGCTGACATGGTGGATTCCAGTGGGGACGAATTGATAATCTGTGAGGAGGGGGATGTACACGGTGATATATCGGAGGGTGATGATGAGGTGGACATCTTGCCTCTGTAGAGCCAGTTTGTGCAAGGAGAGATTAATTGCTTCTTTTTTGGGGGGGGTCCAAACCAACCCGTCATATCAGTCACAGTCGTGTGGCAGACCCTGTCACTGAAATGATGGGTTGGTTAAAGTGTGCATGTCCTGTTTTGTTTATACAACATAAGGGTGGGTGGGAGGGCCCAAGGACAATTCCATCTTGCACCTCTTTTTTCTTTTATTTTTCTTTGCGTCATGTGCTGTTTGGGGAGGGTTTTTTGGAAGGGACATCCTGCGTGACACTGCAGTGCCACTCCTAAATGGGCCCGGTGTTTGTGTCGGCCACTAGGGTCGCTAATCTTACTCACACAGTCAGCTACCTCATTGCGCCTCTTTTTTTCTTTGCGTCATGTGCTGATTGGGGAGGGTTTTTTGGAAGGGACATCCTGCGTGACACTGCAGTGCCACTCTTAAATGGGCCCGGTGTTTGTGACGGCCACTAGGGTCGCTAATCTTACTCACACAGTCAGCTACCTCATTGCGCCTCTTTTTTTCTTTGCGTCATGTGCTGATTGGGGAGGGTTTTTTGGAAGGGACATCCTGCGTGACACTGCAGTGCCACTCCTAAATGGGCCCGGTGTTTGTGTCGGCCACTAGGGTCGCTAATCTTACTCACACAGTCAGCTACCTCATTGCGCCTCTTTTTTTCTTTGCGTCATGTGCTGATTGGGGAGGGTTTTTTGGAAGGGACATCCTGCGTGACACTGCAGTGCCACTCCTAAATGGGCCCGGTGTTTGTGTCGGCCACTAGGGTCGCTAATCTTACTCACACAGTCAGCTACCTCATTGCGCCTCTTTTTTTCTTTGCGTCATGTGCTGATTGGGGAGGGTTTTTTGGAAGGGACATCCTGCGTGACACTGCAGTGCCACTCCTAAATGGGCCCGGTGTTTGTGTCGGCCACTAGGGTCGCTAATCTTACTCACACAGTCAGCTACCTCATTGTGCCTCTTTTTTTCTTTGCGTCATGTGCTGATTGGGGAGGGTTTTTTGGAAGGGACATCCTGCGTGACACTGCAGTGCCACTCCTAAATGGGCCCGGTGTTTGTGTCGGCCACTAGGGTCGCTAATCTTACTCACACAGTCAGCTACCTCATTGCGCCTCTTTTTTTCTTTGCGTCATGTGCTGATTGGGGAGGGTTTTTTGGAAGGGACATCCTGCGTGACACTGCAGTGCCACTCCTAAATGGGCCCGGTGTTTGTGTCGGCCACTAGGGTCGCTAATCTTACTCACACAGTCAGCTACCTCATTGCGCCTCTTTTTTTCTTTGCGTCATGTGCTGATTGGGGAGGGTTTTTTGGAAGGGACATCCTGCGTGACACTGCAGTGCCACTCCTAAATGGGCCCGGTGTTTGTGTCGGCCACTAGGGTCGCTAATCTTACTCACTGTTATGCACACCAGTGCCTGCAGGAAAGTACTGGTGTCAGGACTGTTATGCACTCCAGTGCCTGCAGGAATGTACTGGTGTTTGAACTGTTATGCAAAACAAATGGACTCACAGACAGACTAGGGAATATGACATAACGTACACAGAAGGTGGTAGGGTAACAAAATACACACAACGTGAACAGAGAAGCCCAGAGGCTAAGGAACTGGGTATCTCCCTTGTATTAGAACTGCTCAGATGTGAAAAGCAAGATGTTGTGTTTTAATACATAGAAAACCCGAAATGCTGTTGCTAAGGGCAACAGCAAAACCCTAAAGGGTTACCAACGGGTGTGGCAGTAAACTCCTTGGTCAGAGATGGAATGATAGACACAAGGAGATTCTCCACAATCCTAATTCTCACTTGCAGTGCACAGGTTCGGTTTACTGCCACTAAACTGACCCCTGACACCTAGCACAGTGAGACAGGATTAGACAGGCAAGTCTTAGAATACAGCCGCAAACTTGCTAAGTTCACAGAGTAGTAACAGAACCCCAGCAAGCTAAACGACTGACTCCAGTCTTACTGCTAGGTCTGGATTGGCAGAGTGTAATACCAAATCCCCAGGCCTATTTGCAGTAAGCAACAAACAAATACAAAGCTACACAGTACTGGCTAACTTTCAGAAACTGACTAACCAACAAAGATTCAGCAGCATCTGCTTACCCTGAAAAGAGGCCTTATAAAGCAGGTGCTGTCCACGCCCCACTCAGACCTCACAGACTTTGAGCACAAAAACCAGCACCGGATCCCCTGCCATGCACAGAGCCTATAACCACTGCACAGCAAAAGACCCGAACCGGAGTATCAGCTGCGCTCAGGTTACTCCGCTAGCACTTGTCTCCCGGTTGCCATGACGACGTGGCAGCACAGGGCAGGAGACCCTAACAGTACCCCCCCTCTGACGAGGGGTCAAAGAACCCCTACCACCGGGTTTATCGGGGAACTGCGAGAAGAAAGAGCGTATCAGTCTGGGGGCATGAAGATCACAACTGCGCACCCACGACCGCTCCTCCGGGCCATACCCCTTCCAGTGCACCAAAAATGACAGCCGACCCCGAACCACCTTGGAGTCAAGAATCCTTTCAACAACAAACTCCCTCTGGCCACGTATCAGAAGAGGGGAAGGTCTTCCACTGGAAGAAGGATTACTAATCGCCCGTTTTAAAAGGGAACAATGAAATGTTTTATTGATACCCAAAGAACGGGGCAGATCTAACTGAAATGCCACCGGATTGATAACCCTGGTGATCTTATAAGGGCCGATGAACCGGGGGCCTAACTTATGAGATGGCTGTCTCAACTTCAAATTCTTGGTAGACAACCAGACGAAGTCTCCTAATTTGAAGCTGCAGGGTCTTTTCCGCTTATCAAAAACCCTTTTGGTCACTAATGACACAGACACAAGGGCTTTCTTCACTTTCCGCCAAATACCTCTAAGGACCGAAACCACAGAGGAACCACCAGGCGTGGAGTCCAGGGGGTCAAAAGAATTGGCCTTAGGATGATGCCCATACACACAAAGGAAGGGAGAGATCCCTGTAGCAGAGTGAGCCGCGTTGTTATAGGCAAACTCCGCCATGGACAGATGAGCAACCCAGTCAGTCTGACACTTGGAGACATAACACCTAAGGAACTGCTCCAAGGACTGGTTCACCCTTTCAGTCTGCCCATTAGACTGCGGATGGTAGCCCGACGACAAGCTGACAGAAATCTGGAGATCGGAACAAAATGCCCTCCAGAATTTGGCCACAAACTGGGATCCGCGGTCAGAGACCACATCAAGTGGCAACCCGTGGAGACGCACAACATGCAGCATAAATAATTCAGACAGGCGTCTGGCCGATGGCAGCCCAACCAGTGGAACGAAGTGCGCCATCTTCGAAAACCTGTCAACGACAACCCAGATGGCTGTCATCCCCGAGGATTTGGGCAAGTCCACCACAAAATCCATTGAAATGTGGGTCCATGGCTTAGATGGGATAGAGAGTGGATGTAGTGGGCCAACAGGAACCCCTCTAGGAGTCTTATTTCGGGCACAGATGTCACATGCCCGAACCCACTGATCCACATCCTTAGCCACCGAGGGCCACCACACCGCCCTAGATAGCAACTCCCGAGTTCTGGCAATACCCGGGTGACCTGCAGACTTCTTGGCATGGAATTCCAGGAACACTCGCTGTCTTAACCTAGGAGGCACAAACAAAAGACCTACCGGAAGGTCTGGAGGAGCCTGCTCCTGTGCTCTAAGGACTAATGATAAGAGGTCCTGGGTAATGCCCACTTTAATACATGATGGGGAAACAATGGGCAACGGCTCCTCGGTGGTCTCCTGGATTGGAGCAAAACTCCGCGAGAGCGCATCAGCCTTGATGTTTTTTGACCCAGGGCGATATGTTATCAAAAAATTAAAGCGAGCAAAAAACAAAGCCCATCGTGCCTGCCTGGCATTGAGACGCTTCGCTGACTCTAAATATGCCAGATTCTTATGGTCAGTGAGAATTGAGACCACAAACTTAGCCCCCTCAAGCCAGTGTCTCCACTCCTCGAGTGCATCCTTAATAGCCAACAATTCCCGGTTACCCACGTCATAATTCATCTCGGCAGGCGAAAATTTACGGGAAAAGTAAGCACAGGGATGAAGGCGATTATCTGACACTCCCATCTGAGAAAGCACTGCCCCAATACCCATCTCAGAGGCATCCACCTCCACCACAAAAGGACGCTCTGGATCTGGGTGTCGCAGCACCTTGGCCGAAACAAATGCCCTTTTGAGACGGGCAAAAGCCGCTTTAGCCTCACAAGACCAGTGAGCAACATCCGCCCCTTTCTTAGTGAGTGCCACCAAGGGCGCCACTATAGACGAAAATCCAGCGATAAATCGTCTATAAAAATTCGCAAAGCCCAGGAAACGCTGAAGCGCCTTCAAACTAGTGGGCTGCACCCAATCCAGGACTGCCTGTACCTTGGAACCCTCCATTTGGAAACCTTCTGGGGAGATAATATATCCTAGAAATGCGATTTGCTGAACTTCAAATTCGCACTTCTCCAGCTTCGCCCCAAGCCGGTGGTCTCTGAGTTTCTGGAGGACTAAGCGTACATGCTTCCGATGTTCCTCCAGGGAATGGGAGAAGATTAGGATGTCATCTAAGTATACAACTAAGAATCTATCCAAATATTCCCTGAGCACATCATTCATGAAATCCTGGAAGACTGCCGGGGCATTACAGAGCCCAAAAGGCATCACCAAATATTCATAATGCCCCGAGTGGGTATTAAAGGCAGTCTTCCATTCATCCCCCTCTCTTATTCGGATTAGATTGTACGCACCGCGTAGGTCAATCTTAGAAAAAATGGTGGCAGTACGAAGCTGGTCAAACAAGACCGAAATGAGAGGCAGTGGGTATGAGTTTTTAATCGTGATACGGTTCAATTCCCTGAAGTCAATGCAGGGTCGCAACGAACCGTCCTTTTTACCCACGAAGAAGAACCCCGACCCAACTGGAGACTGTGAAGGTCTGATAAATCCCTTAGCCAAGTTCTCCTGAATGTACTCTGCCATAGCCTGAGTCTCAGGACGTGACAGGGAGTACAACCTGCTCTTGGGAAGCTTAGCATTTGGCAACAAATCAATGGCACAGTCATAGGAGCGATGGGGAGGTAGTACCTCTGCAACTTTTTTGGAGAACACGTCCGCAAAATCTGCATAACACCCTGGCAATCCTGGCAAACTTAGCTGCGAGAACCTGACTGGAAGGCTCAAGCAACTCCTGAAACAATCAGTACTCCAACTAAGAATCTCCCCAGAGACCCAGTCAAATTGAGGATTGTGGGCCCTTAACCAGGGTAACCCCAACACCAATGGGGCAAAAGTACAGACAGTCACATAAAAGGACAATTTTTCAGTGTGTGGCTCCAATAAACAAAGAAATCTGGCTAGTGCAAGAGGTAATTTTACCTTGGGATAATGGTTCCCCGTTTAACCCACAAATCTCAATTTCCGATGCCAAGGGTACTAAGGGAACAGAGTGTTTCAGGGCGAATTGGCGGTCCATAAAAACCCCGTCGGCCCCACTGTCCACAAAGGCCTCAGTCTTGACAGTTTGACCGAGGATCTTCAAAGTCACCGGAATGATAAAAGTCTTCTTGGGAAATTCTGACTTCTGGCCTGACAGGATATTTCCCATCACCCTCAGGCCCTGAAGTTTTCCGGCTTTTCTGGGCATGATACTACCACATGACCTTTATTCCCACAGTACAAACACAACCCCTGCTGTCTCCTCCGCATCTTCTCACGCGAGGAGAGGCGGGTAGCCCCAATCTGCATAGGCTCCTCGGAAAATTCCTCAGAGTCTGAGGTTCCCTTGGGAAGGAAGGAAATCTCAGTCTCCCTTTCAAGCCTACGCTCTCTCAGCCGTCTATCCACCCGGATGGATAACTGCATGAGCTGATCCAAGCTATCAGGCAAGGGATGTTGTACCAGTTGGTCCTTTATCTGGTTAGAAAGACCTCTTCGGTACTGGTGTCTCAGGGCTGGGTCATTCCACTGGGTATCATGGGCCAACCTCCGAAACTCCGTACAGTAAACCTCAACTGGCCTTCGCCCTTGCTTAAGGATCGAAATCTGAGCCTCGGCTGAGGCCGTCTTGTCAGGGTCATCATACAACATGCCCAGTGCCGTAAAAAAAGCATCAACACTTTTAAGCGACGGACAGTCAGGCTGCAACCCATATGCCCAGACCTGTGGGTCTCCTTGTAGCAAGGAAATCACTATGCCCACCAGCTGAATCTCCGACCCAGAAGACTGAGGCCTAAGCCGGAAGTATAGCTTGCAGCTCTCCTTGAAACAAAAGAACTGCGAGCGATCTCCAGAAAAACGATCCGGGAGATTTACTTTCGGCTCCTTAACCCCTGCAGGTGCTGCTGCTGCGGGAGCTCCGCCAGCAGCCTGGGAGGTGTGCATTTTAACGGACAAATCATTACATTTTTGAGTCAGGACCTGCACCTGATCAACCACCTGTTGCAACGTATTTTGAGGGGTATGCTCCATATTCCCACAAAATTTCAACAGGAGTATTGGGCTGCTGAATATGTTATGCACACCAGTGCCTGCAGGAAAGTACTGGTGTCAGGACTGTTATGCACTCCAGTGCCTGCAGGAATGTACTGGTGTTTGAACTGTTATGCAAAACAAATGGACTCACAGACAGACTAGGGAATATGACATAACGTACACAGAAGGTGGTAGGGTAACAAAATACACACAACGTGAACAGAGAAGCCCAGAGGCTAAGGAACTGGGTATCTCCCTTGTATTAGAACTGCTCAGATGTGAAAAGCAAGATGTTGTGTTTTAATACATAGAAAACCCGAAATGCTGTTGCTAAGGGCAACAGCAAAACCCTAAAGGGTTACCAACGGGTGTGGCAGTAAACTCCTTGGTCAGAGATGGAATGATAGACACAAGGAGATTCTCCACAATCCTAATTCTCACTTGCAGTGCACAGGTTCGGTTTACTGCCACTAAACTGACCCCTGACACCTAGCACAGTGAGACAGGATTAGACATGCAAGTCTTAGAATACAGCCGCAAACTTGCTAAGTTCACAGAGTAGTAACAGAACCCCAGCAAGCTAAACGACTGACTCCAGTCTTACTGCTAGGTCTGGATTGGCAGAGTGTAATACCAAATCCCCAGGCCTATTTGCAGTAAGCAACAAACAAATACAAAGCTACACAGTACTGGCTAACTTTCAGAAACTGACTAACCAACAAAGATTCAGCAGCATCTGCTTACCCTGAAAAGAGGCCTTATAAAGCAGGTGCTGTCCACGCCCCACTCAGACCTCACAGACTTTGAGCACAAAAACCAGCACCGGATCCCCTGCCATGCACAGAGCCTATAACCACTGCACAGCAAAAGACCCGAACCGGAGTATCAGCTGCGCTCAGGTTACTCCGCTAGCACTTGTCTCCCGGTTGCCATGACGACGTGGCAGCACAGGGCAGGAGACCCTAACACTCACACAGTCAGCTACCTCATTGCGCCTCTTTTTTTCTTTGCGTCATGTGCTGATTGGGGAGGGTTTTTTGGAAGGGACATCCTGCGTGACACTGCAGTGCCACTCCTAAATGGGCCCGGTGTTTGTGTCGGCCACTAGGGTCGCTAATCTTACTCACACAGTCAGCTACCTCATTGCGCCTCTTTTTTTCTTTGCGTCATGTGCTGATTGGGGAGGGTTTTTTGGAAGGGACATCCTGCGTGACACTGCAGTGCCACTCCTAAATGGGCCCGGTGTTTGTGTCGGCCACTAGGGTCGCTAATCTTACTCACACAGTCAGCTACCTCATTGCGCCTCTTTTTTTCTTTGCGTCATGTGCTGATTGGGGAGGGTTTTTTGGAAGGGACATCCTGCGTGACACTGCAGTGCCACTCCTAAATGGGCCCGGTGTTTGTGTCGGCCACTAGGGTCGCTAATCTTACTCACACAGTCAGCTACCTCATTGCGCCTCTTTTTTTCTTTGCGTCATGTGCTGATTGGGGAGGGTTTTTTGGAAGGGACATCCTGCGTGACACTGCAGTGCCACTCCTAAATGGGCCCGGTGTTTGTGTCGGCCACTAGGGTCGCTAATCTTACTCACACAGTCAGCTACCTCATTGCGCCTCTTTTTTTCTTTGCGTCATGTGCTGATTGGGGAGGGTTTTTTGGAAGGGACATCCTGCGTGACACTGCAGTGCCACTCCTAAATGGGCCCGGTGTTTGTGTCGGCCACTAGGGTCGCTAATCTTACTCACACAGTCAGCTACCTCATTGCGCCTCTTTTTTTCTTTGCGTCATGTGCTGATTGGGGAGGGTTTTTTGGAAGGGACATCCTGCGTGACACTGCAGTGCCACTCCTAAATGGGCCCGGTGTTTGTGTCGGCCACTAGGGTCGCTTATCTTACTCACACAGTCAGCTACCTCATTGCGCCTCTTTTTTTCTTTGCGTCATGTGCTGATTGGGGAGGGTTTTTTGGAAGGGACATCCTGCGTGACACTGCAGTGCCACTCCTAAATGGGCCCGGTGTTTGTGTCGGCCACTAGGGTCGCTTATCTTACTCACACAGTCAGCTACCTCATTGCGCCTCTTTTTTTCTTTGCGTCATGTGCTGATTGGGGAGGGTTTTTTGGAAGGGACATCCTGCGTGACACTGCAGTGCCACTCCTAGATGGGCCAGGTGTTTGTGTCGGCCACTAGTGTCGCTTAGCTTAGTCATCCAGCGACCTTGGTGCAAATTTTAGGACTAAAAATAATATTGTGAGGTGTGAGGTATTCAGAATAGACTGAAAATGAGTGGAAATTATGGTTTTTGAGGTTAATAATAATATGGGATCAAAATGACCCCCAAATTCTATGATTTAAGCTGTTTTTTAGTGTTTTTAAAAAAAAACACCTGAATCCAAAACACACCCGAATCCGACAAAAAAAATTCGGTGAGGTTTTGCCAAAACGCGGTCGAACCCAAAACACGGCCGCGGAACCGAACCCAAAACCAAAACACGAAACCCGAAAAATTTCAGGCGCTCATCTCTAGTGTACACTGGCACTGACCCCCATGTGTGTGTGTACACTGGCACCGACCCCCATGTGTGTGTGTTCACTGGCACCGATCCCCATGTGTATGTGTGTGTACGCTGACACCAACCCCCATGTGTGTGTACACTGGCACCAACCGCCATTTGTGTGTACACTGGCACCGAACCCCATGAGTGTGTGTATGCTGGCACCGATCCCCATGTGTGTGTACACTGGCACCAACTCCCATGTGTGTGTACACTGGCACCAACCCCCATGTGTGTGTGTGTACACTGGCACTAACCCCCATGTGTGTGTGCTGTCACCAACCCCTTTTCATGTGTGTAGGTGTAGGCTGGCACTGATCCCTGTGTGTAAGTGTAGGCTGGCATTGATCCCTGTGGGGGGGGGGGTACCCTGGCACCGACCCCTTTGTGTATGTGGGTGCAGGCTTGTACTGACCCCTGGGTGAGTGTGTGCGTGCATAGGCTGGCACTGAGCCGTGTGTGTAGGCTAATGTAGTTTTGCGTTTTTTTCCATGCCACCCTTTTGGAAACCTCCTTTTGGCATCATGCTGCAGGATACAACCGTGAATGGCAATAGCCATGTCCATAGACGGAGCTAGACACGCCCTTTAGACGGAGCATGGACCCCCTCAGTGATGAAGTGCGCCACGTTATCAGGTCATCTAGAACACAGGTTCTCAAACTCGGTCCTCAGGACCCCACATGGTCCATGTTTTGCAGGTCACCTGTAGATTTTTAAAATGTGACAGTTGGTGATACACAATGCAGCTGCTGGGTGACATGGAAAACGTGAACCCTGTGAGGTCCTGAGGACCGAGTTTGAGAACCACTGATCTAGAATCTCCCTGAAACTACTTTTTTCAAAAGTAGGCAAGTATGCCTTAAACTGGGGCACGTGGTATGCAACATAAGCAGAATATTTCCTTGCAAGTTTTGGTGTGCATTATACCCCTTTCGGACATGCAGCTAAATCCCAGGTTTATGCGCATGAACGCACATCAACCCAGGATTTCTGCATGTGTGAAAGGACACAATCCGGGAGTAAGTTCTGGGTCCCGGAGCTGAGACCTGGGAATTTGTTGGCTACTAGACCTGGCAAATTCACATGTCTGATAGTCATAGACAGAAAAGGTTTAGCATCAGTTATCACCATATGTACTTATGTATTATTTGAATCCTCTGATACTTGTGATAAGAAGTTTTGGACAAATAATATTTTAAGTGGACCACATTATCTATTTCCTCCAATCATTTTGTATTAGGAATTTTCCTGACTCAGTAGTGGGTGGATAGTTTGGAAAAGGGCAAAGGTACGCAAATCAAAAGGCAGCAGCGAACATATTTTGTGTATGGTCAGAAAATGTAGGGCTCAGACAGTGATTTTGCATTTACCTGAGTATGCGCTCTGTTATTTATGTAAGGACTATGGTATTAAGAATTGTTGCAAAAATAAAATTTCTCCAGTTAACCCAAAAAACAATGTTACATATGAATATGAAGTTGGGCTTAACTATGGCTTCTGCTCACCACATAGAAACAGTAATTTAATTATGTGTTTTCTTTGTTTATGATGTAAATGGTGCAATTGCTCTTGCTGGTTAATATACAAAAAGCAGAGTATCATGTATCATTATGCTTTTAGTATTGACCAGTAAGAGCAATTGTACCATGTATCATAGTATCATTGTATCATGTATTATTATAACAAAACTGCCCTGTTTTATTTGGTCATTCCTATAGTAAATATTTTTTTCCTTTATGGTACTTATAATAAGGGCACTCATCCAGAGCCGGCCCTACCCAATATGATGCCCTAGGCAAGATTTTGGCTGGTGCCCCCTAGCACCACCGCTGGTTCTGCCTCTGACCTTGCACATCATTCCCAGCACCATTACCTCTCACCCATAGCAGTCCTTGTACCCCCTATATTTTAAATAGGAACAGTTCACACATTTGACACACAGCCCATCTTGCTGGGAAGGGGCATGGCCACACAATAGTAACCCCAATTCCAATTACGCCACACAGTACTGCAACTTTATTCACATTTTATCTTGCGATAGTGTCCATAATTCATATTACATCCCACAGTAGTATCACTTTACCTTATAAACGTTACTCCTCACAGTAGAGCCCCTTATTCACATTACATCACACTGAATTGCTCCTTATTCACATTACACCATACCTTATTGCTCTTTATTCACATTAGACCACACAGTAGTGCCCTTTCTATTTGCAACGCCACATAGTAGAGCACCTTATACACATAATTCCACACATTAGTCATGCATTTATACACAATTCCACACAGTAATGCCCCTTACACATATGAGACACATTAATGCCCTTATAAACATAATGCACCTTACACATTATGACAACCTTTATTAATGCCCTTTTACACATAATGTCCCACATTATTAATGCCCTTATACACATAATGACACACATAGTGCCCCCTACACATTTGCTGCACATTATTAGTGCCCCTATACACATAATGACACACATACATTAGTACCCTGTTACACATATGCCGCACATTATTAATGCCCTTATACACTTAATGACACACATAGTGGCCCTTTACACATATGTTGCACATTATTAATGCATTTTTACATGACACACATAATGCTCCTTACACATATTCTGAACCCTACTGCACAACCAACCCTCTCACATGCACACAGCACTCAAACTTCCACTAACACTGTGACCTCTGCCTCAGCTTGGATACAGATGTGTCCTCACAAATCTTGCATCAATGCTAACGTCGGGCACTTTTTTTAATGAAAATGCATCTTATTTGCATTGCTATGTGGCTAGGATGCACAAGCAGCTTCTGCTGATTAAACTGATATGCAGCATGCCAATATACTGTGTGAGACTGTGGCTGTATCTGCATATGAAATGCTACATACAGAATATAGGCATGTCGCATATCATTTTAATCAGCAGAAGCTGATGATGCCCCTAGGCATATCAAATGCCCTAGGCAATTGCCTAGTTTGCCTATGCCTATGGCCGGCTCTGCACTCATCTATACTCTATATAACTGTGAACATTATGCTAGTTAAATTATATCACACATTGAAGCCTAGGAGGATGATTTGTAATCTAAGGCTTGTCAACAGAGCCAGATTAAGGGCCACATGGGTATGGGGCTGAAAATAATCAAGGACCTATTATGAGAAGCAGATGAGGTGTGACCACTGACCAGTGCAGTGTAGATGTGACCAGTGTCATATGGCAGTGATTAGTATTGTGTGAGTGTGGCCTGTGCTGTGTGGGTGTAACCAGTGATGTGTGGGACTGCTCAGTGTCATGTGGGTGTGACTAGTGCTGTGTGGGTGTGGTCAGTGCTGTGTTGGTGTGGCCAGTACCATGTGGCTGTGTACATCCCCAACACTATCAGCGCCAATGTTTCCCTAAATACATAATAAAAGAATTGCATAATTTTATGGGTGGAATAGAAATACAATTTTAATAGCTATGATTTAGGGCTGACCATGTAGCCAGCTGGGTGGCTGGTCATCACCTATCATGGTAATGGGCCTATTTTATGTGGAGGCTTGTAGCTCTATCTGCCCCACTGTTAATCTGGCCCTGGTTGTAAATTGGACAACCCTAAAATATGCCTTTCAATACTATAGTATAAAGCATTGTGTTTTGTAATTTAAAAGGAAATACAAGAATTACAGAATCACAGAACATTTCTGTGGAACAAAAACAAAATAAAAGTAAGAACAGAAATGTTTTGCTACAATAAGATAATGTAATATGCTCACAAACCATTCTAAATAGTTTGTTAGACAGCTTTATACTATATGCCAAGAAAAAAGCATAGCATGTTACAAAGCTGCATACTTTTTGGAGGTGTTATTCGATCTTCCATATTGTTTTTTTCTTCCATTGTGAAAATCTTCTTCTTGACACTTGAAGTCCTAAAATGCATGATACAAAATACCAACATTTTAATGCATGACACAAACATTAAAACAGTAAAAAAAAAAATGAATATTTATTCAATTACTGTGCAAAAGTTTTAGGGGGTCATTCCGAGTTGATAACACACTGCAACTTTTTGCAACCCGTGCAATCAACTAGACACCGTCTATGGGGGAGTGTTTTTTTGCATAGCAAGGCTGCAATCTCTTGTGCAGCCCTGCTATGCAAAAAAAGTTTTGTGCAGAACAAGACCATGCTGCAAAGTAGTGATATGCACCGGAAATTGTTCGGGTTTTGTGTTTTGGTTTTGGATTCGGTTCCGAGGCCGTGTTTTGGATTCGGACGCGTTTTGGCAAAATCTCCCTGAAAATGTTTTGTTGGATTCGGGTGTGTTTTGGATTCGGGTGTTTTTTTACAACAAACCCTCAAAAACAGCATAAATCATAGAATTTGTGGGTAATTTTAATCCCATAGTATTACTAACCTCAATAACCATAATTTCCACTCATTTTCAGTCTATTCTGAACACATCACACCTCACAATATTATTTTTAGTCCTAAAATTTGCACCGAGGTCGCTGGATGACTAAGCTAAACGACCCAAGTGGCCGACACAAACACCTGGTCCATCTAGGAGTGGCACTGCAGTGTCAGACAGGATGGCACTTCAAAAAAATAGTCCCCAAACAGCACATGATGCAAAGAAAAAAAGAGGCGCAATGAGGTAGCTGTGTGACTAAACTAAGTGACCCAAGTGGCCGACACAAACACCTGGCCCATCTAGGAGTGGCACTGCAGTGTCAGACAGGATGGCAGATTTAAAAAATAGTCCCCAAACAGCACATGATGCAAAGAAAAAAAGAGGTGCACCAAGGTCGCTGGATGGCTAAGCTAAGCGACCCAAGTGGCCGACACAAACACCTGGCCCATCTAGGAGTGGCACTGCAGTGTCAGACAGGATGGCAGATTTAAAAAATAGTCCCGAAACAGCACATGATGCAAAGAAAAAAAGAGGTGCACCAAGGTCGCTGTGTGACTAAGCTAAGCGACCCAAGTGGCCGACACAAACACCTGGCCCATCTAGGAGTGGCACTGCAGTGTCAGACAGAATGGCAGATTTAAAAAATAGTCCCCAAACAGCACATGATGCAAAGAAAAAATGAGGTGCACCAAGGTCGCTGGATGGCTAAGCTAAGCGACCCAAGTGGCCGACACAAACACCTGGCCCATCTAGGAGTGGCACTGCAGTGTCAGACAGGATGGCAGATTAAAAAAATAGTCCCCAAACAGCTCATGATGCAAAGAAAAAAAGAGGTGCAAGATGGAAGCTGTGTGACTAAGCTAAGCGACCCAAGTGGCCGACACAAACACCTGGCCCATCTAGGAGTGGCACTGCAGTGTCAGACAGGATGGCACTTCAAAAAAATAGTCCCCAAACAGCACATGATGCAAAGAAAAAAAGAGGTGCAATGAGGTAGCTGTGTGAATAAGCTAAGCGACCCAAGTGGCCGACACAAACACCTGGCCCATCTATGAGTGGCACTGCAGTGTCAGACAGGATGGCACTTCCAAAAATAGTCCCCAAACAGCACATGATGCAAAGAAAAATTAAAGAAAAAAGAGGTGCAGGCATCGCAACCGACACAATTGGACTCTCCTTGGGGATTTGTGATTTAGAAGAACGCACAGTTCTTTGCTGTGCTTTTGCCATCTTAACTCTTTTAAGTTTTCTAGCAGGAGGATGAGTGCTTCCATCCTCATGTGAAGCTGAACCACTAGCCTTGAACATAGGCCAGGCCCTCAGCCTTTCCTTGCCACTCCGTGTCGTAAATGGCACATTGGCAAGTTTACGCTTCTCCGATTTTGATTAAGATTTTGGGGTCATTTTACTGAGCTTTATTTTTTTGGATTTTACATGCTCTCTACTATGACATTGGGCATCGGCCTTGGCAGACGACGTTGATGGCATTTCATCGTCTCGGCCATGACTAGTGGCAGCAGCTTCAGCACGAGGTGGAAGTAGATCTTGATCTTTCCCTATTTTACCCTCCACATTTTTGTTCTCCATTTTTTAATGTGTGGAATTATATGCCAGTAATATATCAATAGCAATGGCCTACTACTATATATACTGCGCACAACTGAAATGCACCACAGGTATGGATGGATAGTATACTTGATGACACAGAGGTAGGTAGAGCAGTGGCCTACTGTACCGTACTGCTATATAGTATATACTGGTGGTCAGCAAACTGTGCAAAACTGAAATGTACCACAGATATGGATGGATAGTATACTTGATGACACAGAGGTAGGTAGAGCAGTGGCCTACTGTACCTTACTGCTAAATAGTATATACTGGTGGTCAGCAAACTGTGCAAAACTGAAATGCACCACAGGTATGGATGGCAGGGACGTGCAGTCAGGGGAGGTAGGGGAGGCAGTGCCTCCCCTGTCATTACTGATTAAAATAATATAAAGAAGATACTTATGACACATATTCTGTGTCATAAGTATTTGCTTTATAATATCCTAATCGTCCCAGTCCATTGTAAAGTGTTTGGGAGGCACCGATCGTGGTGCCTCCCTGTCAGATAGGGAAAGGTATGGGGAGCGGGGGCCGGGTGCGGGCGGGGCCTAGCAATGGGCATTTAAAGCCCATTGAAAATACATGGGGAAAGCGGCACCATTAGTGGTGCCGCTTTCACACAGGGACGTGCTTTCAACCTATGAAAGCACATCCCCTGTCAGTCAGGCCACAGTGATTGGCCAGCGGATCCGTCACTGGATCCGCTGTCAATCACTGTTGTGGGTGCGGCGTAGGTGCGGGCGTCGGCGTGGGTGCAGGCGGCGGGGGTGCGGTGGTGCGGGCGGCAGGGGTGCGGGCGGCGTGGTTGTGGCGGTGCGGGCGGCGTGAGTGCAGGCGGCGGTGCAGAGTTTGAGCAGCGGAGCGGTAACCCATTTAAAAAATGGCGCCTCAGCGTCATTTTTTAAATTGAAGATGGCCGCCGCGAGCCAATCACGGCTCGCGCGGCATCGCTCCGCCCCCTCTGGCTGACTTATATAAGTCAGCGCGAGGGAGCGACTGTCAGTCCGACGGCGGAGGAGGAGCGGAGAAGAGCTCCTGAAGGTTGAAGACGCCGGAAGTCCTGGATGGGCGGCGGCTATGCAAAAAGAGCTTAGCAGCCGCCGCCCACCAGGTGAAGACGCTGGAAGCCCTGGGGAAGGCAGCGGCCATGCAAAAGAGCTTTAAGGCCGCTGCCTCCCAGGTGAAGACTTCAGAGAAAGACGCTGGAAGCCCTGGGGAGGTGGCGTCCCCCCAGGTGAAGACGTCTGAAGCCCTGGGGAAGCGGCGGCCATGCAAAAGAGCTTAAAGGCCGCCGCCCTCAGGTGAAGACCCTGTGCAATAAAACTTATTTTTTAAGACTGTGTGGTGTTTTTATTTTAATATTTTATTTACAGGTGGGCAACAGGTGCCAGCAGGCCATTTATGTCCGGGCATGCTGGCACTTGTGGTTCTCAAAGTGCCAGCATGCTGGGGCAGGCTTGCTGGGACCTGTAGGCCACCTGTAAAGAACAATATTACTATTCTTTACAGGCGGACTACAGGTGCCAGCGGGCCCATTATGTCCGGGCATGCTGGCACTTGTGGTTCTCCAAGTGCCAGCATGCTGGGGCAGGCTTGCTGGGCTCTGTAGGCCACCTGTAAAGAACAATTTTAACAATGAACCCCGCACCCACCGCCACCAGGGGTGCGGGGCATAGCACCGGGCTATCAGCCCAGTGCTGGTTATTGCTCGGGAGGGGTACCCCATGTTTATTTTTGGGGGTCCCCACTTCCGAGGAATTCCAGCCCTGGGCTGACTAGCTTGGGGGGGTAGATTAATGCTATGGCAGGGGGACCCCATACCGAGTGTCTCCCCTGCTATGGCAATACCCCCCCGCCCCCCTGGCTGGTTCTGCCTGGTGCTGGTTTTATGAATAAAGGGGGAGGGCTATGCTTTTTTTTTTTCTTCCCCTCTATGGGGGGGGGGGGGGATGGTAGCTGCTTGTGCCTCCCCAGCCACTGACCTCACCGCACGCTACTGATGGATGGATAGTATACTTGACGACACAGAGGTAGGTAGAGCAGTGGCCTACTGTACCGTACTGCTATATAGTATATACTGGTGGTCAGCAAACTGTGCAAAACTGAAATGCACCACAGGTATGGATGGATAGTATACTTGACGACACAGAGGTAGGTAGAGCAGTGGCCTACTGTACCGTACAGCTATATATTATATACTGATGGTCAGCAAACTGTGCAAAACTGAAATGCACCACAGGTATGGATGGATAGTATACTTGCCGACACAGAGGTAGGTAGAGCAGTGGCCTACTGTTCCGTACTGCTATATAGTATATACTGGTGGTCAGCAAACTGTGCAAAACTGAAATGCACCACAAGTATGGATGGATAGTATACTTGACGACACAGAGGTAGGTAGAGCAGTGGCCTACTGTACCGTACTGCTATATATTATATACTGGTGGACAGCAAACTGTGCAAAACTGAAATGCACCACAGGTATGGATGGATAGTATACTTGACGACACAGAGGTAGGTAGAGCAGTGGCCTACTGTACCGTACTGCTATATATTATTTACTGGTGGTCAGCAAACTGCGCACAACTGAAATGCACCACAGGTATGGATGGATAGTATACTTGATGACACAGAGGTAGGTAGAGCAGTGGCCTACTGTACCGTACTGCTATATAGTATATACTGGTGGTCAGCAAACTGTGCAAAACTGAAATGTACCACAGATATGGATGGATAGTATACTTGATGACACAGAGGTAGGTAGAGCAGTGGCCTACTGTACCTTACTGCTAAATAGTATATACTGGTGGTCAGCAAACTGTGCAAAACTGAAATGCACCACAGGTATGGATGGCAGGGACGTGCAGTCAGGGGAGGTAGGGGAGGCAGTGCCTCCCCTGTCATTACTGATTAAAATAATATAAAGAAGATACTTATGACACATATTCTGTGTCATAAGTATTTGCTTTATAATATCCTAATCGTCCCAGTCCATTGTAAAGTGTTTGGGAGGCACCGATCGTGGTGCCTCCCTGTCAGATAGGGAAAGGTATGGGGAGCGGGGGCCGGGTGCGGGCGGGGCCTAGCAATGGGCATTTAAAGCCCATTGAAAATACATGGGGAAAGCGGCACCATTAGTGGTGCCGCTTTCACACAGGGACGTGCTTTCAACCTATGAAAGCACATCCCCTGTCAGTCAGGCCACAGTGATTGGCCAGCGGATCCGTCACTGGATCCGCTGTCAATCACTGTTGTGGGTGCGGCGTAGGTGCGGGCGTCGGCGTGGGTGCAGGCGGCGGGGGTGCGGTGGTGCGGGCGGCAGGGGTGCGGGCGGCGTGGTTGTGGCGGTGCGGGCGGCGTGAGTGCAGGCGGCGGTGCAGAGTTTGAGCAGCGGAGCGGTAACCCATTTAAAAAATGGCGCCTCAGCGTCATTTTTTAAATTGAAGATGGCCGCCGCGAGCCAATCACGGCTCGCGCGGCATCGCTCCGCCCCCTCTGGCTGACTTATATAAGTCAGCGCGAGGGAGCGACTGTCAGTCCGACGGCGGAGGAGGAGCGGAGAAGAGCTCCTGAAGGTTGAAGACGCCGGAAGTCCTGGATGGGCGGCGGCTATGCAAAAAGAGCTTAGCAGCCGCCGCCCACCAGGTGAAGACGCTGGAAGCCCTGGGGAAGGCAGCGGCCATGCAAAAGAGCTTTAAGGCCGCTGCCTCCCAGGTGAAGACTTCAGAGAAAGACGCTGGAAGCCCTGGGGAGGTGGCGTCCCCCCAGGTGAAGACGTCTGAAGCCCTGGGGAAGCGGCGGCCATGCAAAAGAGCTTAAAGGCCGCCGCCCTCAGGTGAAGACCCTGTGCAATAAAACTTATTTTTTAAGACTGTGTGGTGTTTTTATTTTAATATTTTATTTACAGGTGGGCAACAGGTGCCAGCAGGCCATTTATGTCCGGGCATGCTGGCACTTGTGGTTCTCAAAGTGCCAGCATGCTGGGGCAGGCTTGCTGGGACCTGTAGGCCACCTGTAAAGAACAATATTACTATTCTTTACAGGCGGACTACAGGTGCCAGCGGGCCCATTATGTCCGGGCATGCTGGCACTTGTGGTTCTCCAAGTGCCAGCATGCTGGGGCAGGCTTGCTGGGCTCTGTAGGCCACCTGTAAAGAACAATTTTAACAATGAACCCCGCACCCACCGCCACCAGGGGTGCGGGGCATAGCACCGGGCTATCAGCCCAGTGCTGGTTATTGCTCGGGAGGGGTACCCCATGTTTATTTTTGGGGGTCCCCACTTCCGAGGAATTCCAGCCCTGGGCTGACTAGCTTGGGGGGGTAGATTAATGCTATGGCAGGGGGACCCCATACCGAGTGTCTCCCCTGCTATGGCAATACCCCCCCGCCCCCCTGGCTGGTTCTGCCTGGTGCTGGTTTTATGAATAAAGGGGGAGGGCTATGCTTTTTTTTTTTCTTCCCCTCTATGGGGGGGGGGGGGATGGTAGCTGCTTGTGCCTCCCCAGCCACTGACCTCACCGCACGCTACTGATGGATGGATAGTATACTTGACGACACAGAGGTAGGTAGAGCAGTGGCCTACTGTACCGTACTGCTATATAGTATATACTGGTGGTCAGCAAACTGTGCAAAACTGAAATGCACCACAGGTATGGATGGATAGTATACTTGACGACACAGAGGTAGGTAGAGCAGTGGCCTACTGTACCGTACAGCTATATATTATATACTGATGGTCAGCAAACTGTGCAAAACTGAAATGCACCACAGGTATGGATGGATAGTATACTTGCCGACACAGAGGTAGGTAGAGCAGTGGCCTACTGTTCCGTACTGCTATATAGTATATACTGGTGGTCAGCAAACTGTGCAAAACTGAAATGCACCACAAGTATGGATGGATAGTATACTTGACGACACAGAGGTAGGTAGAGCAGTGGCCTACTGTACCGTACTGCTATATATTATATACTGGTGGACAGCAAACTGTGCAAAACTGAAATGCACCACAGGTATGGATGGATAGTATACTTGACGACACAGAGGTAGGTAGAGCAGTGGCCTACTGTACCGTACTGCTATATATTATTTACTGGTGGTCAGCAAACTGTGCAAAACTGAAATGCACCACAGGTATGGATGGATAGTATACTTGACGACACAGAGGTAGGTAGAGCAGTGGCCTACTGTACCGTACTGCTATATATTATAGACTGGTGGACAGCAAACTGTGCAAAACTGAAATGCACCACAGGTATGGATGGATAGTATACTTGACGACACAGAGGTAGGTAGAGCAGTGGCCTACTGTACCGTACTGCTATATAGTATATACTGGTGGTCAGCAAACTGTGCAAAACTGAAATGCACCACAGGTATGGATGGATAGTATACTTGACGACACAGAGGTAGGTAGAGCAGTGGCCTACTGTACCGTACTGCTATATAGTATATACTGGTGGTCAGCAAACTGTGCAAAACTGAAATGCACCACAGGTATGGATGGATAGTATACTTGACGACACAGAGGTAGGTAGAGCAGTGGCCTACTGTACCGTACTGCTATATAGTATATACTGGTGGTCAGCAAACTGTGCAAAACTGAAATGCACCACAGGTATGGATGGATAGTATACTTGACGACACAGAGGTAGGTAGAGCAGTGGCCTACTGTACCGTACAGCTATATATTATATACTGATGGTCAGCAAACTGTGCAAAACTGAAATGCACCACAGGTATGGATGGATAGTATACTTGCCGACACAGAGGTAGGTAGAGCAGTGGCCTACTGTTCCGTACTGCTATATAGTATATACTGGTGGTCAGCAAACTGTGCAAAACTGAAATGCACCACAAGTATGGATGGATAGTATACTTGACGACACAGAGGTAGGTAGAGCAGTGGCCTACTGTACCGTACTGCTATATATTATATACTGGTGGACAGCAAACTGTGCAAAACTGAAATGCACCACAGGTATGGATGGATAGTATACTTGACGACACAGAGGTAGGTAGAGCAGTGGCCTACTGTACCGTACTGCTATATATTATTTACTGGTGGTCAGCAAACTGTGCAAAACTGAAATGCACCACAGGTATGGATGGATAGTATACTTGACGACACAGAGGTAGGTAGAGCAGTGGCCTACTGTACCGTACTGCTATATATTATAGACTGGTGGACAGCAAACTGTGCAAAACTGAAATGCACCACAGGTATGGATGGATAGTATACTTGACGACACAGAGGTAGGTAGAGCAGTGGCCTACTGTACCGTACTGCTATATAGTATATACTGGTGGTCAGCAAACTGTGCAAAACTGAAATGCACCACAGGTATGGATGGATAGTATACTTGACGACACAGAGGTAGGTAGAGCAGTGGCCTACTGTACCGTACTGCTATATAGTATATACTGGTGGTCAGCAAACTGTGCAAAACTGAAATGCACCACAGGTATGGATGGATAGTATACTTGACGACACAGAGGTAGGTAGAGCAGTGGCCTACTGTACCGTACTGCTATATAGTATATACTGGTGGTCAGCAAACTGTGCAAAACTGAAATGCACCACAGGTATGGATGGATAGTATACTTGACGACACAGAGGTAGGTAGAGCAGTGGCCTACTGTACCGTACTGCTATATAGTATATACTGGTGGTCAGCAAACTGTGCAAAACTGAAATGCACCACAGGTATGGATGGATAGTATACTTGACGACACAGAGGTAGGTAGAGCAGTGGCCTACTGTACCGTACTGCTATATATTATATACTGATGGTCAGCAAACTGTGCAAAACTGAAATGCACCACAGGTATGGATGGATAGTATACTTGACGACACAGAGGTAGTAGAGCAGTGGCCTTCTGTACCATACTGCTATATAGTATATACTGGTGGTCAGCAAACTGTGCAAAACTGAAATGCACCACAGTATGGATGGATAGTATACTTGATGACACAGAGGTAGGTAGAGCAGTGGCCTACTGTACCGTACTGCTATATAGTATATACTGGTGGTCAGCAAACTGTGCAAAACTGAAATGCACCACAGGTATGGATGGATAGTATACTTGACGACACAGAGGTAGGTAGAGCAGTTGACTAATGTACCGTACTGCTATATATATAGTTATACTGGTGGTCAGCAAAATTCTGCACTGTCCTCCTACTATATACTACAATGCAGCACAGATATGGAGCGTTTTTCAGGCAGAGAACGTACAATACTGGTGGTCACTGGTCACTGGTCAGCAAAACTCTGCACTGTCCTCCTACTATATAATACTGCTGGTCCCCAGTTCCCACAATAAAGCAATTAGCACACTGAGCACAGATATTTGCAGCACACTGAGCACAGATATGGAGCGTTTTTCAGGCAGAGAACGTAGATATTTGCTCTTGCAGCACACTGGGCACAGATATTTGCAGCACACTGTGACTGAGCACATATATTTGCAGCACACTTTGCAATCCACTGAACATAGAAACTGAGAGGACGCCAGCCACGTCCTCTCACGATCATCTCCAATGCACGAGTGAAAAATGGCGGCAATGCGCGGCTCCTTATATAGAATACGAATCTCGCGAGAATCCGACCGCGGGATGATGACGTTCGGGTGCGCTCGGGTTAACCGAGCAAGGCGGGAGTATCCGAGTTGCTCGGACCCGTGAAAAAAAAGGTGAAGTTCGGGCAGGTTCGGATCCCGAGGATCCGAACCCGCTCATCACTACTGCAAAGTAAGAATGTTTTCAAAATTGAAGTGTTAAAAGTTTGTTTTTATCAATTAATAAAACCAATATTTGGTGTAACCACCCTTAGCCTTCAAAACAGCATCAATTCTTCTAGGGAGGTTGTTCCAAACATCTTGGAGAACTAACCACAGATCTTCTTTGGATGTACTGTAGGCTTGCTTAAATCCTTCTGTCTGATTGGTATGCCTGTGTAAAGTCTATAGTTTGATCTCGCCAAAAAGGAATGAAAACTGGGTCTTTCACTGCTTGTAATATGTTTCTGTGAGTGATAGTGCATGAGTCTCTCTCTGTGGTACCTGCCCCTCACCGAGTCTTCTGAATACCACCAAATAGAGTAAGTTACTCCACAGCACCCTTTGCTCCAAATTACTGCTCTGTGTCCTCTTAAAATGGCCACTGTCCAACTGCCAACTGTCCCTGAAGAAGGCTGTAACTGCCACAGCCTAGCCATCTCTCTCTCCCTGTGGTTCATACACATCTTGCTGACTGGTCAGTGTCCCTGTACAAGATGCAGCACAGTTAACCCTTTGCTGCAAGTTTAATAGTGTCCAGCCAGGGATGCATTTAGCAGGGAAAGGGCACAAACGTCACATTACAGTTCATGGTAGCTCTAAAGGGGTGACACACAGCAACCCCAAACATACAGCCAATGTCATGTAAAACCATTTTCAGCGTAAAGAAGAATAAGGGGTCCTGGAAGTGATGATATGACCCCCACAGAGCCCTGATCTCAACATTGAGTCTGCCTGGGATTACATGAAGAGACAGAATGATTTGAGCAAGCCTAAATCCATAGAAGATCTGTAGTTAGTTCTCCTAGATGTTTGGAACAATCTCTCTGCTGAGTTCCTTCAAAAACTGTGCAAGTTATTGAAGAACTTGCACAAAACCTAGAAGAATTGATGCTGTTTTGAAGGCAAATGATTTAGATTTCTCTTCTGTTCTTTCACTTTGCATTTTGTTAATTGAAAAAAAAACTATTAACACTTCTAGTTTTGAATGCATTCTTACTTTGCAGCATTTTTCCCACACCTGCCTAAAACTTTTGCACAGTACTCTATAAGGGTAAAAATCGAAAATGACTAACATAACCACTGACTAAATTGTTCCATGGGTTGTTCATACTCCCACAGCAATGCCAGTTAAAGCAGCAATCTAGGTGGCACTATATTGGTTACAGTGAACAGGAAAAGCAATTTATGAAAATGTGAGTCACAGTGTGGAATTCTATTGCTCTGTAATGAGGAGCATTTGGGCTGTATCTTAAATTTGTTGAGAAAGAGTGTAAAAAAAGAGATGCCCAAAAGGAAATTTGCATTTTTTGGATCTCAAAAGGAAAGTATGATTTCCAACAAAACAACCAAATCTACTAAGGTACTTGATACAAGATCACAATTAGCATATTAGAAGATGATTTGGGATACTTGTTTAAAAACTGTCAAGTACTTTTTAGAAATGTAGGGTCTTTTGAAAATCAATTTTCTACTAAACTGTTTTTGTATTTTTACAAATGCCACTCAATGAAAATGGTCAGCATACACAGACCTCAAAGCAGCTTCACCTTTTCCATCACGTGTTCTCTCTGTTTAACACATAACATAGAGACATGTGTCTCACGTAGTTTCTAAATTCTAAAACATCAGCCTTAAAGAACATCAAAAACATCTGATTTGTGTTAATTTAATTTTTTTTCTTTTCCCGTAATATGTCCTGTTACCAATTAATATATTTTAAGTTAGAATGACCAGAGACCCAAACTTTAGATTATGGTTAAAAAAAAAAAACCACTGTATTTATTGGAGACAGTTATTAGCGAAAAACCTAGTGGACAAATATACAGTATTTCTAGCGAAAAAATATATACAGTATATCTAAGTATCAGACCTTCCGAACAATCATGCTAAATAAAAAAAAATTCTTGTTAAAAGGGCATATTCTAATTTCACTAAAACATGACTAAGAAATGAGTGAACATATATAAATTTATATTGCCAACTGAATCTCAACTCATTGTACTAGACTAATTTTCAATAATTTTGAGCATATTTATAACCTATAACGTAACATTTGTCATGGCTGATGATAGCAAAAAAAAAAAAAAAAAATCTTCAAATATTCTGACATGTTACGCAACATGTGTTGTTATGTCTACAAAGAACCACTGAGCTGGAATAAATCGCAAACATAAATGGTTTATTCTTATTAAGAATACTAGTGGTCAGTGGGCCATAATGTATGTGTTCAAGTCTGGCAAGCAAATCTGAAAAGTAATGGAAAGTAATGCTAACAATGAGATTATTGAAATATTTGTTTAACTCTGACCTGTTTCTGTGAAAGGCTGCCAAGTACGATTATGTCATCCTGAGCATCCTTCTCAAACTCTTCAATATAGCAGGGAACAGCCTCATCTTTTGGTAGGAAGTCACCAGCACTGCTAAGCGCTTCAGCCTGGTCCGAAGTTAAAGTAACGGCAGAAAGTATCCCAGCCTTAGCTAGAACTAAGGAAAAAAGAATCATCCTACATTAACATTTCACACATTGATTTGTACTTAAAGGCATTAGGTAATTTTCCCTTGTGAACTTATAATATATTTCTTAAAATTCATTTAAATTTGGAAATATGAGCATAACTTCATCATGAACATAATACAATATATTCAATAGATGCAAATACATTTAACTTAAGTTAGAATTCTCTCTCCCCCTCTGTGCCCACCAATACTCCCCCCTCCCTCCCCAAAATATTTGCTTAATGCAGTATATAACTTCACAAATACATTACATTTAGTGGAGAGGGAGTACATACCTTTTCAATTAATTCTGCTATAAATTTTACTCACATAATGACATACCTATAATTCACCTAAAACTGACTGTCTATAACCATGTACAGGTTGAGTATCCCTTATCCAAAATGCTTGGGACCAGAAATATTTTGGATATCGGATTTTTCCGTATTTTGGAATAATTCCATACCATAATGAGATATCATTGCAATGGGACCCAAGTCTAAGCACAGAATGCATTTATGTTTCATATACACCTTATACACACAGCCTGAAGGTTATTTAATACAATATTTTTAATAACGTTGTGTATTAAACAAAGTTTGTGTACATTGAGCTATCAGAAAACAAAGGTTTCACTATCTCAGTTTCACTCAAAAAAATCCGTATTTCAGAATATTCCGTATTTCGGAATATTTGGATATGGGATACTCAACCTGTATAACCTTTTATAGAAATAACCCTAACTGTAACTTACATTCTTTTTTCAATATTAACAATTTTCCTCTCACAACTTTGTAGCAAGTGTTTGGAAGCTCAAGATGTCTGTCTGTTACCATCGCCATGAACTACTACTGTATCATCCACTATTTGCTCAATACCATCATCTCTTATGCAACTTACCCTTGGATATACCACTTCTGCAACCATTATCCCCTCTGAAACTTGTCCTGGAATTACCTTTTCCATAATACTGGACTAACTTGCCAACAAAGGGATAATCCACAAAAAGCATAGCCTTCCAGGTCCTCCACACAACGAGCAGATCTGAGTACTCAAATTTGTGGTACCAAGCACACAACACACATTTTTACTGCCCTATCCTGAACACAATATTGCTATGCCAATCTTTTTTGTGGCACTGGTTAAATAGTGGGTTACACTTTGAGTCAAAAAATTCCTCTTGTATGCATTCCCACCAGTGATATTTACTTATCTCCTAGGCATAGTTTTCTTTTAAATTGAAAATATGAGAGAGCATAGTCAGTTGCAAAGTAATAACTGGGTCACTATGGATATTTTCGTATTAACCGCGCTGACTTGACAATTATGTTTTGTTTTATGTTTTGTTTTTTTACGTTTAATCTTTATTATTAGCACATGTAAGCTTTTAACATACTGTAATTATCAGAACCAATATTTCACATACTTATTCTAAATAAAATATTAGTTTTTTGTCCGCAAAACTTTTTTTTTATAATTTTAATAAAGGTTATATTTTAGAAACAGAAACATTTTATTTATTTTGGTCTTTTTTTCTTTAAGTATGCCTCCACACATAGTATTTTTTCCATTTCTTTTTGTTTGCAAAACAGTTTGCTACTGCAACATATTAGTGTGGCTGTTTATTTATTAGAGACTAGTCTATGTAGATTATTTTTAAATGTAATAGATAAATACAGAACACACAGAACAAGATGCTAAAATTGTCATGTCACACCAGTTTTCCTATCGAGAGATTGTTAGAATGAAACCGCCAATAACTTTTTACCAGTCCCCATTATGTAACAGTGACTTCAGTTCACATTATGCCACAGTTTCTCTGTTTTATTTATGATACACAGTGCCCCATGTTCACATTATGTTACTTAGTGTCCCATGTTCATTTTATGCCACACAGTGCCTTCCTATTCACATTATGGCACAGTGCCATCAGTTCACATTGTGCCACACAGTGTCCCAATATTATGCTATACAGTGTCCCAATTCACATTATGCCACACAGTGACCCCATGTTGTCATGTTAACCTTTTGAAACTGTCGACCTTCTGAACCTGTTATCCTTAAGCACAAGTCTTCCTTTTACCTGTAGACCTTTTGGCACTGTCAACCTTTTGACCTTGTTGACTTTTTGCATGATGACTATTTGGGGTTGACCTATTGACTATCTATCTTTTCACTGTAGATCTATCAACTGGATTCCAGTTTAGCTCCCCTGCCATTGGAAGACACTATAATAGAATTACTAGTAACCTGATAAATAGTCAGGATAACTAAGCTACATACTAAATATGAGGAATGTGAGGCGGAACTCCAGGGATATAAGATGGAAATAACTAAAGTTAATTGTAAATGGATGGTCACAGATATTGCAGTGCAACGAACTATTGGCTAATGGAAATGTAAAACTCCAGTTTCCCAGTATACATTATACAATAAACTTCTACTGGAAGTCACAATGGATCCACAGCATGCAATTCATCAATTTAATATGAATAAAATATCAATATAAATCAATAACAATAGTAAACTGTATGGTATCCGGACAATAGAGCTACACTAAAAAGGTCTACAGTCAATAAGTCTACCACTAATGGTAGATATGCATTAGGTCGACAGAGTCAAAAGGTCAACATGTAAAATGTAGATAGTTCAACAGGGTCAAAAGGTCAACATGGTCTAAAGGTCGACATGACAATGGTCGACACACATATGGTAGACACAAGTAATTTTTCTTAATTTTTTTCAAGTTTTTCATCCTTTACCATCCACGTGGACTGCAAATGGGAATAGTAACCTGTGCCAAGCACAGCAAGGCACCTTATCCGAAGCATGGTGAGCAAAGTGAGCCATGCAAGGTGACACAGAACACTAATGGAGCTTGTTTGTGGCAGAAAAGTGGCAAAGGACCCCCCAAACAATGGTGTCTACTTTTTTGTGTCGACCATTTCCATGTCGACCTTTTGACCCTGTCGACCTTTCCTACTGTCTACCTATTCTATGTTGACCTTTGACCCTGTTGTCCTAATGCATGTCTACCATTAGTGGTAGACCTATAGACTGTAGACCTTTTTAGTGTAGATCTAATAATCCACAACCAACTGTATAAAAACATTGATATTTTGTTCTCCACAGTTTGGAATGTAAAAATAATTGTCATTAAGATATAATACTATATTAATGGCACACAGACACTATAGTAATGAAATGTGCATTGTTTAGATTAGACAATATAATAGAAATTATAAGATTACTGAATGGGCAGGGGTAGATAGTTATATGGAGCACGCCGCTATAGGAATTTCCTCTATTGCTTTTTTTATGAAAAGGGTGTGGGACAAATCTATGAGAAATAAAAGTCTGTTAGATTTAGGAAGATTCTTGCAAATGAACTATACAATACCCAATCATAAGTGCAATATACTTTATGGAAGTGATATACTGTATAGTATAAATCAATTGAAACACTGCAAAAGGAATCAAACACACATATTGTGTACCACAATATTGTAGTCATTAATGACATTTATGGATCGTAAAAACTAGACTTCTAAATTATTTGATACTGTATATGACATCTAGTTACATTACCTTATTGTAGTTGAATTAATCTCAGAATTCTATATTTAGAACTAGTAACAACCATTAATTATATCTGGGATTAACAGCATACAGTATATTCACATAATATATCTCAGATTAAAGAGAGCATACTTTCCATTTTGTATGATATTGAATACACACTCTCATAATACTTTTGAAATACTGTCCATAGTGTCATCATTTTTAACTATCTTTTCATTATTTTTCACATTTAGGCCAAATTAATTTAGCCCTGTTAATAGGGATGAACAAAGGGTGGTAGACTTCAGGCTTTATCACCTGAGGCCATTCAATTCCAGCTCCTTTTTCACCCGAACCCTTTTTAACTCCTGTTAACTTAATGTGTTAATGGGCGTTAACACATGTTAATGGGTGTTAACCACAGAATGTATGAAAAGTTCATGGATTCAAGCGTTAGCTAGATCACAGCACCACTGTTAACCCCCTAGTTATCGAAGATTACCTTGTGTCTGTTCAGACGCATACAAAAATCCCTGATAAGCACTGCCAGTGGGCTCACCTTGGGACTAATTGAATAGCACTGAGGGATCACTTAACCCACAGTAAATTATCACTGCTAATTGAATCTCCCCTCCCTAAGAGCAGGTGACTCACATACCATATGATGTATTCTTTATTTTATGGGTATGTGTAAAAGTAATATTTGAAATTAACCATCATAGCAAAATGTAATATTTAAGGTGTGCCCAGAAAATAGTCTTCTTTCTTGCTCTTAGTAAACGCCCATATTTCATATTTAATATTTTGATTATTTCTCTATTTGCAAGTGAATGTGATATTAGTTGTTACCATACACTGCAAATCACCACAATCACTTTCATCTTCATCCAGAAGTTGTATCAGATCATCATGAAGATTTTTTTCTTTTGGCTTCATAGGCACTAAAACAGAGGCAACATTTTCAAAACAATGTTACATGGCATGTCAAAGAAAAATATACACAATAATAATCTCATCTTTCAAACAAGAAAGTAGTCTTTCTTCACACAGGTAAGAAAGATGTAACGTGACATTTTTGCCAACTGTACTTACAATTAAAAGTCATTGTAAGGAAAATGTGAAAATAAGAAAAGAGGGTTTCTTTACATTCATAATGGAGTCACACAGAGCACAGTCATTATACTGCCAGTCAGCTAAATCCCTAGAGTGACATGATTAGACAACTAAATGAGTAAAAGGAAGGAGGATTTAAACACTGAAGAAGACAATACTGCATGATAATATTCTTAAACTAAACATGACATTTAAAGTAATCACAACAAAATGCAAGTAAAATTCTCAGGGAATCATAAGCTCTACGAACTATTTACAGCTTTAAAGAGGAGATGTATCAAGCCTTGGAGAAAAATATAATTGAGATTAATAAAGTAACAATACATTTTTAAAGTTTCTAACTCATTTTTCAAGCACAGTCTGTAAAATGACAGAAGCTGATTGGCTGGTAATTTATCTCTTTGCACTCAATCTCTTTCCAAGGCTTGATATAGCTCCTCCTAAAAAGGGCACTTTTATTCACTAATTACTATTAAGAACATATACATTAAGTATCTGGTTCATTAGACATACCATCTCTTCTGTTGTAACTGACCACTCAATTATTAGGATGTGTTTGCATGATATACATTGGGTAACTTGATACAAGTAGAGTAATTAAATAGATCACATAGGACATAGGAACTTCACTGACTGCCTTAACGGCAGCACTGTGTCTGTTATTAAATGTACTTTTTCATCAAGCTAGTGCTTATTACTACATGGGTAAAAAAGTTCTGGAAATATTTCAAATATGACGATATATCCAGTTTAGTGGAGTGCAATTCAACTTCTTATCTGTAAAATGAGAGTATAAAGTAATTCAGAGTAGGGGTCCAGCTATACATAATTTAAGGAACAAATTGAGATTGGCATGGGCCAGCATCCCTGTAGGAACCTGTGCTAAGCCCATGGTAGGATAAGAGCACAATGGGTGGTCCAGTGCACACCGAGACCACCCCTTAGATTCGCCTATGGGTGGAAGGGAGCGTCAGCCAGTGTCAGCCAGCGACGGCACCCCCAAGATACCGTAGGATCTGCGAGGGCTATGGCTATGCCCAGGGGCGGATTGGGATCCAAAACCAGCGGGGGAAATGTATGGAAGCAGCCTTAATAGGGGGTGGGGTCTGTCAAGTTGGAGGAATCACTGTGCAGAAGGTCTGTAAAGATGAAAGCAAGGAAAGTGCGTGTCGAAGGCGAGCTGCAAAATTTTATGGGTGTGGCTTCATGGGGGAGGGGCATGGCCACATAATAATGCCAATTCACATTACACCAAACAGTAGTGCTGCTTATCTTACCACCCACCCCCCAAACACTCACCAGGCCGCTGTCTCTTAACCCCCCCCAACCCCCCCCCCCCCCCCGCTCACCAGGAAGCTGCTGTCCAACCACAGTGAACTTACCAGCCGGCTCCTCAGTCAATACCCGGCAGGCACTCAGTGGTAGCACAGGCAATGTGAGGACTTGGGGAATGACAGCGCGGGAGCTAGTGAGGAGGCAGAGGACTTCAATGCACACCTTGTGCGGGCAGCACCGGAGACGCTATTGCACATGTCTGTACAGCGCCCGCGGGCATGCACAGTACAAAGAAACAGACAGTGCGGATGACAAGGCATCGCGGTGACTGCTTGCTAACGCTATCACCATGATGCTGAGGGAGAGATGGTGCATGCCGGTGCTAGCAGCACCGGTAAGGAGAATACCTCCCAGCCCTACTGGAGACCTTTGATGCTCCCGCCCTCCAGCTTTAATGAGCTTCGCTTGTGTGCAGCAGCCATGCGTGGGCGGGAGAACGGCCAATGAGGCGAGCAGGGGACCGGCTGGCCGGGATATGATCCGGGGTCCTGGCATCCCAATCTGCCCCTGGCTATGCCATTGTATACATTTCATAGGGGCAAGAGATTTTCTTCTTTGTTTACATTTTCTTGGCATATTGGCCACCATTTATTGCAATGATTGCTATACTGTGTATACTCTAAGTAGTTTAAAAAGTGATGTAGTTATGTGACCGGTCAGTAGACCGCTGGTCACAATACTGATGCCTGCATTCCACTCCCCCAATATCCCGACAGTCGACATGCTGACTAAAAGGGACTATTCCCACTCGTGGGTGTCCAGGTGTCCACGACACCCATAGAGTGGGAACATAAGCTGTGGTGAGTGCAGGGAGTCTACAATGGGCTTAGTTGCGCCCCCTCCTCCTGCCGGCACTGTAATCCCTGGGATCTCACCACCGGTATGGTGACTGGCGGGATCCCAAGCACCAGTCACCCATGCCCAACCCATTAAAAAATATTAGAAAATGTTATGTATTAAGTTTTTAACCTTTCATAACTAAACTTTTTTTTCTGTCTTAGGTACACCACTATTGCAAGCTAGTTTTATTCATTTAATTTTTAATGTTATCAAAATAGTTTTTATATTGAATGCCTCAAACAAAAGACCATGCTTTGTATGTTTCTTTGTTTTACTTACAAAATCTATACTTTTACCCAGAGGCATCACTTATCTCCTGGACACCCGGTGCGGCAGCAAGGAAAAAGGGGTGGGGTCTCACTTGAAGGAGTGGAGCTTCACAGGCCAGCACCCATTTTTGTCATTTTGTGGTCCGAAAAAGGGGCAGGGCTTTGCGGGAAGGGGAGGGGCTTTGATGGGGCGGGGCTTTGCGTCCCAGCTGATACCCGTTTTTCTTTTGTTACTGGTGGGGTTCGATCGAGAGGTGCGTGCTTCCTCCCTGGGGAGTGCTGTGCCTGCAGTGCTGGCTCCCACACAATGGCAGGAGCCGAGTGCTGCACATAATGTAACAGTGCAGCACTCGGCTCCTGCCACTGAGCAGGAGCAGGCATTTTGGTGTCATGCCTCGGCGGGCGACTCCAGGGAGCGGGACGCACCCCCCTTGTGATGCCACTGCTTTTTCCAGAAATAAGGGATTCAGTTCAACCTGGATATAATAGGACTGCTTCTATTAATTTAGGATACATGACAGAACAGACCTTATGCAGGTGTTATGCAACCCTGCTCAAAATTTTGTTAATTCCATATAATGAAACATAAAGAACATTCATCCTTGCAGACAAATCTCATTTTGCTTAGCTCTGGATTTCACAGAACCTACAGTACTCTGCGTAACTTTAGGGTATTATGTTACATTTTTTCATACAATTAATTAAAAATTAAAAATCTACCCCTTCACTGCTGAGAGTTTTCCGACATTAGCATTCGTCACAACAATAGCACTGATTTTTATACAGTGCCCACACAAATTATGCCTTGTTTCTTCCAAAGACATTGGGGGAGATTTGTCAAACCTTAGAGAGTGATGAAGTGCCAACCAATCAGCTCCTTCTTATTGTAGTACATCAAAACATTTTGAACGCAAATGGCCAAAGTCTACTTTATTGAATACTAAGGAAATTTCAAGGTTCTTTCACCAATAATCTACTTTTCCAAAATAGTAAAAAGTAGGATTCTATGTTTAGGTTTTAACACAAAAATCTACTCTTGAAATGCAAATGCCATTTTCTTTTTCAAAAATGTCACTGTTTCTATTTAAATGCTTACTATGTGCAGGAAGAATATGGTAGGGGGAAATTGGGATGGAAAACCAGCCAGGGAAATTTCTGGAAGTAGCCCTTATGGGAGAGGGGTCTGTTATGGGGGAGAAGTCTGTAGTGGGGATGGGACCCCTCCTCATAGGGCCTGATTATGAGACGGATTAACTTGTTTTCCCCTTGCTTGCATTTTTTGCTGAAGTTGCACCTGCTACTTATTTCCAATGCCGCTACAATGCCCTTGCCTGGTGTACATCCATGCACCTCAATGTGCAAGGACTGACACTCCCGCTCTCAGATGCTGATGCTGCAATCATGCTTTGCGGGTCACACCATTGAAACTTGCATCAGTCCTATGCTAGGTGCTGCTCATATATCTGAGAATATCATCCAAAGTGAATAATTCTTAGTCTCTTTATGCAACCACTTTCAGCAACCCACCCGTGTCACTCCAATAACATGCCCATGCTATTCTACATCTGCATCTGATTAGCTAACCCCCTTAAATGACCCAGGAATGCCTAACACATTTCTATTACACTTCTTTGCGCGTGCATCTGAATCCATACTGCGACTCTGTATGAATTCTATCGGGACGCATTCGAAGTACAACCTAGACGCATGCACAGATGAAAACCTTGCTCCACTGCATCAGACATTGCCACTCAGAATCAGGCACATAATGTTCTATACTATGCCACAGTGGTGCTTGCTATAAAGAATAACTACAAATGCGACATGTATTTGACGGGTGGTAGTCATGTGAAAGCCGGTCGGCTGACCGACAGTCACATGACCTCCTCCGTGAGCCCGACGACTTACTATCCCGATGGTCGGCATGCCGACCAACAGAGACTATTTCCACTCGTGGGTGTCCACGACACCCATAGAGTGGGAATAGAACCCGTGACGACTGCAGGTCGCCACCGAGCCCGCAGCGTGGCGAGCGCAGCGAGCCCGCAAGGGGCTTGCTGCACTCGCCCCTCCCCGCCGGGATCCCGGCGTCGGTATGCTGCCGGGATCCCGGCGTCGGTGAGGTGACCGGCGGTCAGGAGACCGCCGGTCACCCGTACTACACCAATTTGAACTGATGTCTCTCCTTTTCTATCTGCTGATCTTACTCATTATAAAAACATTCATAGGTGCAATATGTAGAAAATAGCAGTTACCAAGACAATAGAATGTAATGAACTTTCTATCTGACATTGATATGTTAGTAGTTAGCAGCTGGTGTGACTTTATGCTGAACATCACAGGGTGATAGGGTGTCACACTGATCATCAGGCAGTAACTTTTATGAGGTCAACTATTTTGAAATAGCGGATTCCATTTTTTCAAAAGAAGAGTCCTCCATGTTTGTAGTTGTCAGAATTGGGGATATAGAGAGACTTAAATTCTCTCCCCCCATACTTTAATTGATTTAATATATATATATATATATATATATATATATATATTTTTTTTTTTTTATAAAACTGACATTGACACACGTTTGCCTGTATCAGTGCCTGGAACCCAGCTCACCAGCTTGGAGCTGTCCACACCGGTCATGCGGACTGATAGGGAAGGACATTTTTTGGGTGTGCCAGTGGGACCACAGTTTGTGTGTATATTCAGATGAGGAGTTTCACTCTTCATCCACAGCAAAGAGGTTAAAAATAGATCTTTAAACAGGGTACATAACTTTTGCTTGTTTCCTTAGTTGGCAAATACTGTTTTTGTGTCATATACACTATAGGGGGAATTCAGTTGCCCACGGTAATTTACCTTGGGTTAACTCAGTGGTTCCCAAACTTTTTTGAATCACAGCGCCCCAGAGTATCAGATTTATTTTGCGGCACCCCTAGGCTAAAAGTTTCTTATTGAGAAATTTAGAAACAAATATTACATTAAGTAAATTATGTTTATATGTCATCCTTAGGTTCAATTATGTGGTGAGGAAAAATATTTGCTTCTGTTTGTCCACACATGTTATGATTGGCAGCAACAAGCACTAGGTTTGCCTATTACATTGACAATAAAAGTTTGATTTGGTCCAGAACCACCAACCTGAGGCACCCCTGCAAGTGTCCCTCAGCACCCCAGGGTGTCACGGCACACAGTTTGAGAACCACTGGGCTAACTCATCCCTCAGGGCTATGCAATTAGCACCAAAGTGTCTGCCACGGCAGCTATTACCAGGGATTTTTTCTGAAAAAAATATTCCCGATAATGAAGCTTTTTTGCAAATCCGGCAACAAAAACTCATAGGTCCATGAACTTAGCACGAATTTTATGTATTTTTGCCCAAAAACAGATATTTTTCAGGCAAAAAAATGGGAGGTAATGGATAGCCAGAAAAAAAATCACGAAAAAATGTGGGGGGTTTGGAGGTGAACTTTTTTTATTGTGCCTAATTGAATTCCCCCTATGTTGGAATAAATATACCTGTAAATGCCTCTCTGTTTTTATTGAACTTGAATTGAGCATGGACAGGCACATAGCTAAAAAATTAGTCATCTTGAATATTTTGATTATTAAAATGAGAGAACTGCCAAAGCATCAAATGAGGAATCTTCACAGACCTGTTCTGTAAATTCTGCCATAGATCATCTGATTCTTAGCTAAAGAAACAAAACCACTCATTTCCTTATATAGCATATTTATAAGTTGTCACTATTGAACAGATAGATCTCAGAGATTAATACGTATGAAGTATTGCGGAGTGTTAACAAAACACAGGCATTTGCAGGAAACTTCAAAATAGCATACAGTACCAGCACCGCTGACAACAGTGCAATTGAATGCATAGAAAACACTGATAGACTGTGTCGCCCTGACTGATTTTTGACTGATGGTAACCCTAAAATTGTTAGTTATACATATATTTATAAAGCAAGGAAGACATTTAGAGATCTGGAAAATCCATTTGAAAACCAATCTCTCCTCAAAAGAAATGACGTCTATAAGAAGAATGAGAAAATTGTTATGAAACAAGAAAGAATACAATTTGCAACAGAAATAGCTCAATTAGGGTCTACAAAAGTGAAAATGAGGAAATATGAACATCTGTGCATTAAGCCTCTGTAGGCTTGGTTGTGATGAAAACAGGTAAAGTACAATGTTTAATAAACATAACTTATTATAACAACAATGCAGAAACTTTGAGTGGTATAATAAATAAGAGTAACGGTCAGGATCATACCAGTGGCGTAAGTTCGTCCCAGTCGCCCGGAGGCATGATACATTTTGGTGCCCCCCTACACATACACACACATACCATATGTAGCTATCCCGCACCCAGGGTGAACAGTAGAAGGGTGCTCAGGTACCTTTCCCAATAGTAATATAGATACACATAGAAAGTGGACGCATTCCAAGTCAGTCATTACAATAAAACAGACACCAGCATACCATTATAGTACACCTACAGTGCTCCCTCACCCACCAGGTCTCCATGGAGATGCTTTGGCGCAGCGGTGTGCCAATATAATTAGTGTTCACTGTAGTATTTTTTTTTTAGGGCAGGGTGCTGATCACGGGGAGGGCACATTTTTCATTCGTGAGGGTAAATTTTTAAGTTAAATGGGCAAACTTAGGTACATACTATAATGCTTGGTGCTACCATTCCAATGGGCAAAACATGGACAGTGCGCACCGAAGGTGCGCAGCAAAAATCTAGGGGCGTTGTTTCGTGGGGAAGGGGCGTGGCCACATAATAGTGTCAATTCACATTACACCACACGGTAGTGCCCCTAATACACATTGCACCAGTTAGAACCTCCTATACACACTGCGCCAGGTAGAGGCTAGAGCACGTTATACATATTGCGCCAGATAGAGCACATTATACACATTGCGCCAGATAGAGCACATTATACACATTGCGCCAGATAGAGCACATTATACACATTGCGCCAGATAGAGCACATTATACACATTGCGTCAGGTAGGGAGCACTGAGGCACATTGCACCAGGTAGAGAGCACTGAGGCACACTGCACCAGGTAGAGAGCACTGAGGCACACTGCACCAGGTAGAGAGCACTGAGGCACACTGCACCAGGTAGAGAGCACTGAGGCACACTGCACCAGGTAGAGAGCACTGAGGCACACTGCACCAGGTAGAGAGCACTGAGGCACACTGCACCAGGTAGAGAGCACTGAGGCACACTGCACCAGGTAGAGAGCACTGAGGCACACTGCACCAGGTAGGGAGCACTGAGGCACACTGCACCAGGTAGGGAGCACTGAGGCACACTGCACCAGGTAGGGAGCACTCAGGCACACTGCACCAGGTAGGGAGCACTCAGGCACACTGCACCAGGTAGGGAGCACTAATGGCACACTGCACCAGGTAGGGAGCACTAATGGCACACTGCACCAGGTAGGGAGCACTGAGGCACACTGCACCAGGTAGAGCACTGAGGCACACTGCACCAGGTAGAGAGCACTGAGGCACACTGCACCAGGTAGAAAGCACTGAGATTAATGTTTACAGCTGCAAAATACTTACAAGGTTAATTTAGCCCAGGGGGACTCTCATGTACGTACCGGGTCCGGCGGCGCACGGCTGGATCCGGCGACGTGGCGGGGTCCGGCAGGCAGCAAACGGCGGGGCGGCAGGGCGCACAAAAACGGGCAGGGCGGGATTCAGCTGTCTAAAAAAGGGGCAGACACCTAGCGTGAACACTAGATATATATTAAAAAAAAGACAAACGCCTCATTCACTTAAACACACGTCTCACTTAAACACACACGCCTCTCACTTACATACACCTCTCACTTACACACACCTCTCACACACGTGCCTCTCACTTACACACACCTCTCACATACACATGCCTCTCACATACACATGCCTCTCACTTACATACACATGCCTCTCACTTATAGGCCCTACACACATAGCGATTTCACTGCACGATATGAACAATCTTGTTCATTAATGAACGAGATATCGTTCATATCGTGCAGTGTGGAGTCCCCAGCGATGAACGATGCGCGACCCCGCGCTCGTTCATCGCTGGGGCCATGTCGGCTGTGCATGCCGGCCAATATGGACGAGATCGTCCATATTTGCCTGCAAGTCTACGGAGCCGGGTGACGGGGGGAGTGAAGAAACTTCACTCCCCCCGTCACTGCCCCCCCGCCGCTGGGTCGCTCGTCGGCCGTCGGGCACCTCGGCGGCGCATCGCCGAGTGTGTAGGGCCCCTTACATACACATGCCTCTCACACACACACACATGCCTCTCACTTACATACACATGCCTCCCACTTACATACACATACATGCCTCTCACACACATGCCACTCTCACACACACACACACACACACACACGCCTCTCACTTACATACACATGCCTCTCACACACACACACACACACACACACACACACACACACGCCTCTCACTTACATACACATGCCTCCCACTTACATACACATACATGCCTCTCACACACATGCCACTCTCACACACATCACACACACACATGCCTCTTTTACTTGAATGTACAACTTTCCTTAAAAACACACACACCTCACTTAAAAACAAGCACACACAAAACACAGTACTTCCCCCCAAATACACCTCTCCCCCACCCCCCACACAGTGCCTACCTTTGGCTATCATCCAGAGCATGGAGGAGCAGAGAGTTCTGAGCTTCCCTCGGCTGGCTTACTAAGGGCCCGGGAGGAGCTGTGCTCTGGAGCTCCCCCTAGCTGCAGCCAGTGCCATCTCTCTCTACAGGAGGCAGCTTCCGTGTCATTGACACAGCTCCTCCATCTGCAATAGCAGCGCAGTCCTCAGGCTGCGGGAGACAGTGGAGGAGATGCGCCCCCTTGTGGCCAGGAGCCCGGCGGCAGCCGACTCCACTGCCTCCCACAGTTCCGCCCCTGGATCATACTATAAAAGAAGGGATGGAGCTTAACCTTGCTCTGTGTTATATCCATAGAACTAAGGAGATTTACCAAGATGTTGCCTTACTCCTACTATATGTTGCTAGGTGGCAAATTCCCATAGACACAAAATATACAGTAATATAAGAAAAATATATATTTTTTATTATTATTTTTTTTTAAAGTCCTTAAAAGAAGAAATGTAATTATCAGAACTATCACCCACCTATGGAATATCTGCACCTACATGTAAAATAAAAGAATTTGCTAAGAACAAGAAAGATATGATTATGTCATATCTTTTCTTTTTACTGTGAATTTGAAAGGTTATTTTGACATGTACCAAGTAACATGTAAACTAGATATAAAGTGTCATATACTGTACGTATGAAAGCACAAAAGTGTAGTTCCTGCAGTGCCTATTCCACTTGCAGCTGTTTTTGCAGCAATGCATTTGCTGTATATTAGTTGAGAAACATATATAGTTCCGCTTAAAAATGGTGGCATCTGTAGGAAATGTTGCTTCTTCTTATGTAAGCTACAGGATTTGGCCGGTGTCCATTAGTTATGCATCTTTGTGCAAAAAAATATATATTTACTTTTTACGGATGAGGGTTATTTAAAAAGGATTTATTGGGAGAAAATGGGTGTAATTGGGTGATTGTTCCCATTTTTTGTTTGCTACCTACAAGGACTTTATTTTTCAATGTCCACGAAGGTGGCAGAGATTGTCCTATACCTACAGTGAGATTTCCTTGAAGGTGCAAACTTTATACAAAAATGTATACTTCAAGGTATACTTAGACATTGAAATAAATTAATTTAAATTTACAATAGTGGCACATACAGAATATCTCCTTTTCATGATTCATTTGTCACATATATGTACTACAAATATCTAACATGAATGTGGTAGCCCTAAAGTAACAACTTTTCTAAAAATAACAAGAACAGACAAGTATTGGTGGGGTGAAAAGTCAGCTTTTATTTAAACATATTACATTTATTATTTATAAAATGTATGGTGGCTAAAAGTGGTGCAAGCAGGGGGATTTCTGAGTCTGCAGAAATCTCCCTTGCCACACCAAATTTTTTTTGTGGACGGGGGCACGTCTTCACTCACTGCCGCGTGCTGCTCCTCTGATAATGCACAGCAGATTGCAGAGGGCAACTGCGGCACTGGCAGAGTAGGCAGGCATTCAGCAGCAGCAGGAGCTGCAGGATCTATGCAGTGGCGGAGGATAGCGGGACGGTGGCAGTGGAGGCAGGTAACATCAGCAGCAGGAGCAGAGGGACCTTGGCAGCCGCGGCAGAGAATAGCAGGCATCGGCAGTGGCGGGAGCTGTGGGACCGTGGCTGTGGAGGCAGGCAACATTAGCAGTGGGAGCTGAGGGACCTCTGCAGCCATGGCAGAGGATATCCGGCATCGGTAGTGGCAACAGCTGCGGGACAGCGGCACTGGATGCAGTGGCGGGTAAGGCAGGCATTGGTAGAGGCAGGAGAGGCAGATGCCTAAAGGTGAAGGAGTTTTTAAGTATGTATATATATATACACATACGTGTGTGTGTGTGTGTGTGTGTGTGTGTGTGTGTGTTTGTGTGTGTGTGTGTGTGTGTGTGTGTGTCTGTGTGTGTATGTATATATATATATATATACATATATATATACACAGTGTGCCGTCGGACATATCGACTTGAATTTCTAAGATACGTTAAGATTTATCTTCCTGTTATGCAATTCAATGGCATTATTAAAGCTGCCATTTTTTTATATTATTCTGCAGCTATTAAATCAATGATTCATTTGAACCTCTCCCGTGTATTTAGAGCACCATTTATGATTCACTACTACATGGAGGTTAGGTTTAGGATGCAGGGAGAGGGTTAGGCTGCGGGGGGGGGGGGAATAGGGTTGGTCACCACTGGGTAGGGTTCGGGTTAGGCTGCCGGGAGGGGAAGGTTAGGGTTAGGCACCACTGGGGAGGGTTCGGGTTAGGCTGCCAGGAGGGGGAGGTTAGGGTTAGGCACCACTGGGGAGGGTTCGGTATAGGCTGCCGGGAGAGGGAGGTTAGCGTTAGGCACCACTGGGGAGGGTTAGGGTTAGGCTGCGGGGGTGGGGGGTATAGGGTTAGGCACCACTGGGGAGAGTTAGGGTTAGGCTGTGGGCGGGGGGGGGGGATAGGGTTAGGCACCACTGGGGAAGGTTTGGGTTAGGCTGCCGGGAGGGGGAGGTTAGGGTTAGGGTTAGGCACCACTGGGGAGGATTAGGGTTAGGCTGCGGGGAGGGAGGGTTAGGGTTAGGCACCACCGGGGAGGGTTAGGTTAAGCTGCAGAGGTGGGGGAGGGTTAGGGTCAGGGTGAGATAAGGGGGTTATGATACTTAACTCACAGGTGTCGTGATTCTGCGCATCAGGATTCTGACCTCCAGCATCCCAAGCACCGTCCCAAAACATATATATGCATGCGTGTGTATGCATGCATGCGTGTGTGTGTATGTATATACATGCATACGTGTGTGTGAGCACATACCGTATTTGAAAATCCCCCGATAGAAATTCTGCGGTTGCCCCTGGTTAAGAAGGAATGACCATATAATTACAGCACTAAGAGCACATGCCTGAATATTAACAAATAACTAGGCTGATGATGGGGTCCTTCTGCCAGACTATCAGTCCAATAGTGGGAGCCAATTGCTAGCTTATCAGACTAAAAATGAGGGCATTCTGGCAGCCATATCATTTTCATAGATATCCACCTCCTTCCAATGACCACCATAACAGGTCCACCTGGACAAATGGTGCAGCTGACCCCAGAAGGGTACAAAATCAACCTAAATGGAGTATTAGAAGGGCATGTACCTCGAGAACATTTTGAGCAAGGTGGCCATATTACTGATTGCCATTCTTTCTTGCTAAAAAAGCAGAACCTGCCACAAAATGACACGGCAGTTAAGAGGGATTTCAAGAAGAAAGAGATTGATTTAGTGCCTGCTTTAGTAAATAACAGGCTAAAACTCACTGCTCAAAGCCCTAAGCTATCTATTAGGTAGTGACTTACTCTCAAATAAAAACTAACCCAACCACCTATTTATGCTCCTGTTGACAGGGGTTGCAAAGGTTTGCTTCTTCTTCAGGCATATGAAATCCCTTCTGATATGATCAGTGTTTTAGACTATTTTATATACACATCAGGAGCATTTTAAGAGCTGAGGAGGGCCTGTGTGCAGCATCCCACCATAACTGTTTCCAGTAGTGTCATCTTTCCGGTGATATAGTTAGAAAAAAGATGTATGCACTGATGAGAGCAAAGACCCTGGGACACTGTCAGTGTCTTTGCAAGCACCTACAAAACATACAGTAGCATGATCAGCGAAAATGGATACTATGATAAGGGAGTCAATGGAATATATATGGCTTGATTGTAATAAAGAAATGTTAAGTGAAAATTAAAATAGAAGACCATTAGGTGTGTTTAGGACCACTTGTCAGTCCAACATTGCTAATATTGAAAGTTAGTGGCAGACCTGCCGCAAGGTAGGGCAATAGATGTATAGTCTTGATAATAGGTGTTAAATGACAGTAGTTGGAAATAGATCCGGATATTGACTAGCAAGCAGCACAAGCTTTACCAGCTTTTTAGATGATGTTCCAGATGTAAGTGGTGAGATATCTTTGCTAATTCCTGTGTTGAGCCATCTTTCCAGTATATCACTAGGAAGATGGTGTCACTGGAGATGGTGTCACTGGATGAGCATAAAGGGAGTGGCGGGTACCACATGGGCAGCCACAGTGCTGAATTTGTCCTCCTGGGTGCAAGGTGTGCGGCTGTTCACCACTCTAGACCCATGGGCCAATGTGCACCGCACATACAACACCTGTGATATATAAACCACTGGTAGACAGACAGGATCAACGTGTATTTCCTCCTATGTTTACTGCAATGAGTACTGCTTTAAAATAATGAGAAAACAGTGTGGGCCAAAATAGTGATTATATTAAAATATTATTTATTTTATCTTAGGTGCTCCAAATTACAGAAAAATCAGCAAGTACAGTAATTGGTAGAGATGTGTGTTGTTGCAGCACAATCGTTACATAAATGTAATCTTGTGGCATTCCTTGAAATGCTCTTGTGCACTGCACTGTGTTTGGGAATTCTGCATAATTTATAGTATATAAATAGCATTTGGGGATGATGATGTTAATTCATTCTACTTTATGTTGTGGTCACAGAACACTTTAGGCCAAATTCTGCAAATGTCTGCACCCAAATGCAGCATTAGGTGAGTATTCCACAAGACAGTTTTGCTATTTTCATTCAGCTCTAGAATCAGTGTTTTTTTCTTAATTTCTCATTTGTGTTTTTTTTAGGTTTCTGAAAGATTCTAAAGATTACAGTAGGTCACACAATTAATAAGAAAAACTAACATACGTAATTCTATTTCTCCTTGTTTACTCTTCTCCATCCCACAAATCTTTGGGATTAATCTCTCATTCATTGACGAATTCAGGTATCTTGTATTATCTGTGTAGAGCAAAGAAAGGCAGATTTACTCACTGCTGTCTGTACATAAAGTAATCAGTTGTTGTTTTTTTCCCCATATACATCTACTGTAACAGGAAGAGAATATATCTAAAAAGTTTTAACATGTTATTGTTAATATCTTTAAATGTAACTTTCAGCCATACTGTAATGACATTAAGTATGAAATGTAATTCACTTTACAGGGTTTATACAGTACTGAGAAACTGATCTATATTGCTGGCATAAACTGTATTTACAACATAAGATAAAAAATAACAGAAATAATATAAAAGTGATCTATTCAATGGCTACAAGAAAAAGACCACTCCTTTCACAATTATTAAAGCTGCAGCCATTTGCTGAAACTTAGGTTCAGATTTACATGGATCCTTACACCAAACCAGCTCAAGTTCAGATTTATTTTATTGGCTATCCAAAATATGTGACAACCAGATAGCCAATGACATGCAGTTTTTGCAATCCGAACATATCCGAGTAAATCCAAAATGCTCATCTCTACTAAAAATGCATATAAAGTACATTGTATGTGACTACTGGTGTTGAAACTTTCAACATAATTATGTGGTCTGACAATCTGTAGTCATCTCTGCATATCTGGTCATTCTAAATGACCAATTCATACAGATCCTCTTGGAGTCAAGAAGACACAATACAGCTCTAAGCTCAATCTTTGGGCTACATATACCATCTCGTCCCCTTTAGCAAAAAATAAAAGAAAGGGTTAACGAGTGTTAGAGTTGCAGTTATTTAGAACAACATATGGGGGAGGGTGAAACAATAATACAAGCAGTAGTTCCTTTGCTCAAATACTAAATGAAACCTTGATAAGAAGCTGGGTTTAATTTATATTTCTGGACTGGCACATTTTAGCTGTCAGTCTTTGTTCTATCATTGTAGTAAGTACAAGGACTGAAAATCTGCTTTACCTTGAGGTCTCAATAAAGAGAAATAAATGAGTTTCATTTTTTCTACTTTATCTGTCAACAACTACTAGGTTGGTATGAATCTTGGCAGTATGTAATCAAAGTCTTATGTACTGCAATAAAAGAGCTATTCTACTACATTCAATGTAATTGTTTTCCTCTAGCACAAGCCACTCTGATGCTATACATTTACTAGCCCATATGTTGATAGACAAAACAATAGGGTATATAATATCAGTTTTAATCTGTACTTTGCTGGATGCATACAATTAAAATTATGCATGGTAAATGTTTAACCCCGATATCCCATTATGTTAGAAAGACATGCACATAGAGTATTTATCACATAGAAATGTAAACATATATTACAGAAATTGTTGTCTTAATTGCTCATTTCCCACCTCTCTAGGGTTCATATTCACGTACTGTGTACTAAGCCTTAGTGCACATTAACTCCTATCCATTCAAAGTTACATGAGGTCAATCAAATTAGGAGCGAGTCTGCAAATGCAAATTTGTTTCCTGAAACCCGTATACATTGCACAAATGCGCACACCCCAGAAACGTGAAATACGATTAGAAACGGCAATTCATAGTAGTCACGGCGAGGTTGCGTGACTTTTCTACAAAATGCGACCTGTGAGAAGTGCATGAAAAAGTGGGGAAACCGTCCTGGATTGTAAAACTGAGATCGCAGGAACATATAGAATGCGGTTAAAGGCCATAAGGAAAGTATCAGAGGTTTTTAAAAGGTATTAAATTAATGATTTGTGCACTTTTTATGAATGCTTGAAAAATTATAGCAATAAAGTGTTTTTCATCAAAATAAAGCATTTCCAGCATTTTGGCGTACAGAAAAATTTATGTACTGTACAACAAATTTTTCATTTCTATTGTAAGAAGTCGGAATAAACACTTTTACCGCTCTTTTGCAAGTTCAAAAACACCTCTCTCACAATACAACACATAAACATACCTGTCCCACATCATTTAAACCATTACTGAGCTTTTTAGAGAAATTGGCTTAAAAACTGACATATTTTTAATGGCTAAGTTATACTATTTAAACCCCTCCAAGTGCATAATTACTCATTATGAGGGGTGTACCAGAGGTTTTACAGTGTGTCCCGACATTTGTAAATGAAAATATTTTTCTTTACTTTTTCACCAGCTCAGGTGCACAAATAATGCAAATTTCATCTACAGAAATCAATGCGAGCTTTAAATTGGATTGGATGAACTGTTCTATGAAGGACAAAAGTGGTAACAATGTACAGAACACTACCTAAATATGAGCCTAAAACTATAAATTGAGCAGTAGAAAAATAACTCACCAGAAACTAAAAATGTAGATTTGGGTGAATTTCACTAAAGCTGGCCATACACTTAAAGATTTATTGTCAGATCTGGCTGGTTGGAATGAAAATCTGGTAATGGATGAGAGCAAATGACAACTGACCATTTGCTCCCAAACACTGGAAAACAGACAAAAATTGTCAATCAGACAAATTGGTTAAATCCATTTTTGTTAGTTTTATGGCATTTAGGAGCAAATTGTCATTTGCTCTCATCCATTGCCAGGTTTTCATTCCAACCAGCCAGATCTGACAATAAATCTTTAGGTGTATTGGCAGCATTAGTTAAGAAACAGTACAAAATTCTTCTTACATTGTACATTAAATGTACAATTATCCTGATCCCGCAGATGCCACTGAGTCTCCAATTATCCCCTACTGTATTGTATCTTCCTTCCTTCTTACAGGAAAAATTACAGCATTGTTGTCCGTTCCCTTTCCTTTTCAGTTTCTCTTTTAAGGGAATGGGAAATTCATGGAGATAAGTCATCAACAAAATTTTGCCTGCTTACATCAGGCAAATGGTAGCAAAAGATAGGATCATGGCACTGGACCACTGAAGCCTTCAGGGGTATCACATGTTAAGGTAACACTGTGCCCATGAAAAGTAAAAAAAAATTATGTAGGGGAACTAAAGAAAAACTGATTTTATTGTTTCTTTTTCAGCTGCATTCTTTTTAAAACACAATAGAGTAGAAACAATAAAGAATTCCATTTTTGTGAATACACATAAAACCACATGTATTGTTCCAAAAATGTGTTGCAAATGCAATATAGCTGGAATTGCATGCCGCAGTGCAATACTTTTTTTTAACACTAAATTGAAAAGTAAAATGTTCTGGAACCTCTAATATAGACCAGAGTTGGCCCAAAGTTGACCAGATTTTGTTTAATACTCAACCTATAGGGCACTTATCAATCATATGCCACCTGCAATGGAAACTGCATCCCATTACAGCAGGACATAGGGGGTCATTCTGACCTGATCGTAGCTGTGCTAAATTTAGCCCAGCTACGATCACTTACACTGACATGCGGGGTACGCCCAGCACAGGGCTAGTCCGCCCCACATGTCAGGCCGCCCCCCCCCCCCCCCCGTACAAGTACAAAAGCATCGCACAGCAGCAATGCATTTGTGCTTGAAGAGTAACTCCCAGCCAGCACAGCTCCTGTGGATGGCCGGGAGTTACTCGTCAGTGCCCTGGTCACAGCGGCTGCGCTGGCCAGACCGTGCCCACAAAACAGCAGCCAAACAAGGCCAAACTAGGCAATCGCTAGGCAATGACAGTCGTCGGCTGCTAGCCATGCACCAGCGCACTGCGGTGCTGGCGCATGCGCAGTTCTGACCTGATCGCTGCGATGAACTGCAGCGAGCGATCAGGTCAGAATGACCCCATAGGACGCTGCAGTAAAAGGTTTTTTTTCTCTCTATCTACTGCAAAGAGACCTCCAAGTGTACCTTTTGGCAGGTACAGTACCTTTTTTTTCTGTACCGATTTTTGGCTGTCCAAACTTACATTGAAAGTATAGGAAAAGTGGTGTGGCCACGCCACTGCACCCGAGGCCATGCCCCCTTTTTGAATTTGTCCCGATTTTTATGTGTAAATTGTTGGAGGGTATGTTGCTGCAGATGCAGTGGGCCTATTTTGGGGTGGGGACCTGGGGCTGCAGCTCCATCAGCCCTATTGTTAATCCTGCTCTGGAAACACACAGCAGCCAAAAGGAAGAGCCTCCCATTGGATGTAACCTGTGTGGGAGGGCGTTTCTCGCCCAATCAGCTGTGGACTGGGTGTGATAGACCTGCTGCTAACCCAATGAGAGCTCCTAGCCACTCCCAGCATTAGCCACACAGTCATAGAGTGACACATCTGGGCAATTATATAGGAGATGATGATAACATCTTCCATTTCGCAAACAGATTTTATTTTTAAAACTGACTTAGAAAGGGATAGCTCGACTTTGAATTACTGCTATTGGCAATACCCTATTTCCTATACAGTTATATATAGCCCTCTATTGTGTATAGGTTAACACAATAGAAATATCTGTAATTGTAACCACCAAAAACATGTGAATGTTCTTTTTTAAACTTTCATTTCAGAAATTCCCAAGTGCCCTTAATGAAAAAATGAACACTGTGAGATAAATTACAATAAATACATATATTTTTTTAGCCAAAAACAAAATTTACAGTACAAGAAATGTAGTTTATAAAAGAAAACTTAATTTGCAAATGATAAATGGATATTTACTACATTTGATCATTTACTGTTTAACAACTGTAAGTTATGTCTGTAGTATTTTACATATCTAGAAATACCCCACTGACATTTTGGGGCCTTCTTTTCTAGTGTAACTGTGCACTGAAAAATGAAACAAGGCCCATCAAGTAAACTTTATGTTATTAATGCTATTGTTTTGTTTTTTTTGTGAAACAAAAGGTTAACAATTAATTTAATACATTATATGAAAGTCAAGATATTTTGAATGTTGTATCAGTCCCTTAATAAAAATGAATGCAGCAACTACAGCATAGTTCTTAATCAAAACTTACTATTTGCAGAGATATGCTAAACAACAGATTGACATATACCATATTGTTTAAAGTGAAATACTGCCTTGTGAAAAAGCATGTGCTATTGTATAAATATTTTTAAAATTGTATTACCACCTATGAGAGTTTATTACTTAACTACCCGCTAGCCTGAGCAAGATTTGCCCTGCCCATATAGTAATACAGGACCAAATCAGTAAAGCCAATCACCAGTAATTGGAGGCAGAGAGGGCTTAATGGGAAGTACAACTGCAGCTGCAATTGTCCTCCCTTCCTTCTTTCCAGTCAGTGAGAGAAACTGAGAAATACAGGGGAAAATAGTTGTAGGCAGAGTAGTAATACATAGAATGGGAGTTGCTCAAATCAATTTTTTGGTCCCCAGAACGCCATCATGGACAAGTTAAAGAGATATGCATCCTACATGATAATAGTAATGCAGAGATCTCCATTACATATATTTGGAAACATATGGTAAGCCACCAGCTACGCCAAGGCATCTCAGCTTTGGTTGTGCTACACTATATGATAATAAAACCTACTTTGGATAATATGTTTATGTATTTCTAAATGGAGAGACAAGGGGTCCATTCATGGAGCTGAGAAAAGCCCTGTTTGTGGTAAACAGTTCTTTTCTCTGCTTTCTGCTATGCTTAGAGTGGGTTACCATGGCGCAGTTCCCCACACTCCATGACTGAATTGCATCACCGTGCTTTAGTATGGTGAGTGCAATTAATTAAAGGATGGAAAGCTCACCTTTCCACTTCTCTTGCGTGTTCTGGTTTGCCATCTAAGGATAGTGTAATCTGAACATCAATGCGACAAGGGCAGGGAAATTTCCTACTATTCTATTTTTTGTCTGCCCCCTGAACACTGTTCAGGTCTATGACAGGTTCTTGGAGATCAGACTCTAGTGCGGTGGTTCCCAAACTTTTTTGAATTACAGCGCCCTAGAGTGTCAGAATTTTTTTACACAGCACGCTTAGGCCAAAGGTTTCTTAAGAAATTTAGAAAAAATAAATACATTTTTTACATTTTGATTATATATCTTTTTTAGGTTCAAGTAAGTGGTGAAGGACAAAATATGCTTTTGTCCACATATTTTATAATTGGCAGCCACAAGTACTGGTTTTGCCTATCACTTTGACCATAAATAATTTGATTTGGTCCTGGACCACCAATCCGTGGCACCCAGCAAGTGCCTTGAAGCACCCCAAGGTATCACAGCACACAGTTTGGGACCCACTGCTCAACGTGGTATATTTACTAAGGTGCGGATTTATAGAAGTGGAGTTGATGCCCATAGCAACCAATCAGATTCCAGCTATTATCGTCTCGAAAGTGCTAGATAAATAAGTAGAATCTGACTGGTTGCTATGGCAACATCTCCAATTCTATTACCATGAACCTTAGTCAATATACCCCTACATTTGCTGTGTGAGATTTATTATATGACAATAACTCCACTAAAGGTAAATTTGTTACTAAAGATAGTCACAAATTTACTATTAGCATATTTAAAATGTAAATAGCAGTTGACTTTTGTTATTTGTATTAATTTTTATATTCATGTGGCAAAACTGTTGCAAAACTATTTAGCTGTCCTATGTATTTCAGAGATTATCCTCATGAATTATCACTGTAAAAGTTTAAACCTTTTGTTTCACTGATTTTACTTTATTGTAACTATTAGTCTTGAGTTGTGGAATGCAGCTCCTGCAAATGTCAGACGAGGCCACAATCTGTCAGGTGAGCTTCATCACATTTTAGTACACTGTTACAGCGGAGATGAGAATTATTGAACACCTTGGATTACAGGCACAGCAATTCTGTGGGCCCTGCAGCTTTAAGGATTATGTCTAGTATGACTGATATTACACTGTGTGCATAAGCAGCCCAAAATGTGGCCTTAAACAATTAATTCCAATGATTACATTATTTCAAGCTTCTAATATTTCATACCTAGGGAAAAAATACTATGAAGGATTAAAAAGTGAAGTAATCTATGTCAAAGCCTTTAGGGGTTTACAAGTATAGTACTCTATGATTATTTGAAGCCAATTGCACACTGCCAAAGGTAATTTGTTAATAGCTTAGAATTAAAAGTTGAGCGCTAATCATTCATATTCTGCTTTGAAAACACATGAACATATTTAAATTTAATAGGTCCATGTGGAATTTTCATCTAGCTAAATTGCACTGTAAATATGTTAAGAGGACTGTCAAACAAGTATAATTGTTGTCTCACTGTTGCTTATAATTAAATTTTAAATACAACGCTTCAAAGGTGTTTCTGTGTAATACACAAAAGTAAACAAATTATGATTCTTATGCTGCAAAATCAGAGACAATCTGAAAAATTGAACTAGACATGTCACTGATTTCAATAGAATGGAGAAATGTTTTCATAATCATCTCTCTTCATATATCTTCATGGCTGACATGTTATGTCTGTATATATATGTATATATATATATATATATATATATATATATATATATATATATGGAAAAAGGGAATTCAGGAGAACGCGCCCATAGTGCAAATCAAATTTATTTCTTAAAACACCTCATTAAGATGAATCACAGGTATACATATGCTAATACCTTTTCAGACCTACTCTTTGGGCCAGTTTGTGCGCATGAACAAAAATCCACAAGGCAGTTACACCAACCACTGTATCCAGAAGCCGGGACCGTGCACCGCGCCGGTAACCCAAGCCCGTCCGGCCACCCGCAACGATCACAGGGAGATGTGCTCACCAAGTGAAGCAGACGTCTAGCAAGCTCAGGACTTTTAAAGTAACATGATAACAAAGTTAATGAGGTTGAAAAAAGGCAAAATGCCCATCGAGTTCAACCTGTATTTTGTATAAAGGAGTGCACATTATAATGCACCAGCTGAAGTAAAGGTTTCGGAACAATTGACAACTATATTTCGTATCACTCCCATATACTTAATGTCAATATATTAAATGCTATAGCCTTGGATACTTTTTTCAGCTAGAAAACTGTCCAATCTGTTTTTAAATGCATTTACAGAGTCCGCCATTATTACCTTCTCCAGAAGGGAGTTTCAAATCCTTATTGCCCTTACAGTGAAGAACCCTTTCCTACGTTTAGTACAGAATTTTCTCTCCTCTAGCTTCAGTGCGTGCCCCCATGTCCTATACAGAGTTCTACTAATAAACAAATACCCTGCTAACTCTTTGAATTGACCCTTAACATATTAGAAGATATTAATAATGTCACCTCTTAGTCTCCTCTTTTCAAGAAAATACATATTTAACCTAGTAAGCCTTTCTTCATACTCCAGTGTCTCAAACCCTTTAATCAGTTTAGTAGCTCACCTTGGATGATATATTTCAAATCACAATAAAGATTCCAACATTTCAGGGCCTGCAGCCCATTTGTCAAGGCATGAGTGCTGCTGTCTTTTAGTTCTATATACCGAGTTTTCACGGAGGGCATCGGGCAAATTATCCACATGACAGGAGTGCCAGAAATCTAGATGTATGTATGTGTAAATATATATATATATATATATATATATACAGTACTTGGGGCCGTGCATCAGGCTATTAAACAAAAGTCAAAAAACGGGTGGAAATTTTACAAGAAAATGAACTGGTTGTCCAAAAACAACAACTGTTCATGAGGACAACTTCATTGTGACTACTAGCAAGTGTATCAGAAATTTGACTGCTCTAAAAATAGGAAGGGAGTTGCGGAAAAGTCGTTCCCAGCCTGTGTTCGATAGGACAGTGGCCAGGCACTTGCAGGAATATGGCCTTGGTGGTAGGGTTGCAGTAAGAAAACCACTTCTACATGCTACAAATGTAGCAAAAAGGTACCCATGGGCTAAGAAGCATAAGGAATGCACTGAGGAACAGTGGAAGAGTGTGCTTTGGACCGACAAATCTAAATTTGAACTTTTTGGCTTGCATCGCCGTTTTTTTGTGCATCGTCATCCAGGTGAGCGCTTTCTCCCAGACTGTGTAGCGCCAACAGTTAAGCATGGAGGTCAATGTGATGGTTTGGGGATGTTTTGCAGGCAACCAAGTTGGTGACTTAGTCAGAATCAATGGAATAATGGATCAAAAGGTGTAATACAACATATTAGTGCGTCATGCGATTCCCTCCGGAAGGCGACTTGTGGGTCATAACTTAATTTTCCAACAAGGTAATGATCAAAAACATACGTCCAAGTTGTGTACTAATTATTTGCAAAAGAAAGAAGATGCTCAAGTCGTAACAAAAATGGAATGGCCACCTCAATCACCAGATGTTTCACCCATGGAGCTTTTGTGGGAAGAACTAGACAGGGAAGTCCGAAAACAGATGCCTACCAACACTGAGGGACTCTCGGAGGCTCTTCAAAGCTGCTGGAGTGTAATGGATTGCCAAAAGCGGCAAAAATTTGTAAATAGGATGCCAATGATATGCAAAGCGCTTATCAAAGCTAAGAGTCGTCACTTAACTGAAAGCAGACTACCTAAATAAACTTGCCTAAAAGTCAAAACAAGTATTTTTTTGTTTCCTTATTGTTCAAACAGTTGTTTATTTTGTAAACAAATCCAATAAAACAGTTTTTGTTTCGTTACTGTGCAGTTGAATTGAAAAATCCTTAAAATATACTGGTGTGCTCAGACTTTTGACAAGTACTGTATATAGTAAAATTAACGTATTTATCCTTCACCACAAATGGAGGATATCTTAAGAATAGTTGCTACCCCAATAGAGTCCCCTGTTAGTGGGACTAAGATTAGGCATGTAGAAAGTTCTAAAGAGGAGTGCTTGTGTGACTTACACATTTAATGTAGTCTATTTAATTTATAATAAGGGGGAGATGCTGTGCATGTGTACCTCTAAACCATAAATCTATAATGATCCTGTAGACACTCTTTGTAAAAATAACATCACATTATTATGAAAATATTTGTTTTCACATTGTTACAGCCATTCTTCATAGTAAAATTGGTGCATATAATTTTCACCCTTAGGTATGTAAAATTTTGATCATCATTGAATTACAGTAATTGACAATGATATCTACATTCAGAATTCGAGACACATGTACTCAACGCGTTTTGTCTCGTTGGAGACTTCTTCAGGAGTATATCTCTTGGTCTTTTTCAGCGTGAGTGCCATTAATTTATATGGTGTTTTGGCTGGAAATTCTTTGGATGCCCTTCTGTTTAATAACAGGCTGTTGCAGTTGCAGTTCAGCATCTAATCTGCAACAAAATGTATTGCTGTAATAAAATTGATGAAATCTAATCATCAGGATCCAAGAACCTTCTGTCCTGCTGTATTATCACATACCAATAAAAATTTTCTTGTTGATTAACAAGATCCAAAGGCACACAGCCTTTGTGATTGGCTGCCAGTCCATGGCAGATTTCAAATGGGGGCAGTCATAGGGACCTCACTGGAGACACACTGAAGGCCTCCTTCTCACCGCCGCTGCCGCCTATGTCTCCTCACCGCCGCTGACGCCCATGGTCTCCTTCTCATCGCTGCCACCCAGGGTCTTCTCCACACCGCAGCTGCCTATCACTGCAGCCGACTACAACCTCTGCACAGCTGCTGACCACAGCCCCCGTTGCACCTCCGCTGCTCATTAGGTAATGTTACCCTGCTTCCCTATGTCCCTCTGTCACTCTTTCTGTCCCTCTGTCACTCTCCCTTTCACTGCTGTCACTCTATCTGTCTCTCTGTCCCTCTGTCACTTTCCTTTTTTCTCTCCCTGGCCCCGCTGTCACTCTCTCTATCTCTTTGTCCCTCTGTCACTCTCCCTGTCACTACTGTCACTCTCCCTGTCCCTGCTGTCAATCTCTCTGTCCCTCTGTCACTCTCCCTGTCACTGCTGTAACTCTCTCTGTCCTTGCTATCACTCTCTTTGTCCCTGCTGACACTTTCCCTGTCCCTGCTGTCACCATCCCTGTCCCTGCTGTTACTCTCCCCATCCCTGTGTGGGATCATATGAATTTTGGCTCATACTGTGTGGGATAATGTGAATTTTGGCTCATTCTCTGTTGCGTAATGTGAATTTCGGCTCATTCTGTGTGGTGTAGTGTGAATTTTGGCTCATTCAGTGTGGCATAATGTAAATTTTGGCTCATTCCATGTGAATTTTGGCTCATTTAGTGTTGGATAATGTGCAAGGGGTACCAGTACTAGATAGTATAAGGGGTCCTACTATTGTGGTGCTTAATGTGTATAAGGGGTATATGGTGCGGTACACTACACTTAAGGACATGCCTCCATTTGAGAGGCTACCCCCTTTTTCTGGAGCATGCATGCCTTAGGCACATGCATAAGTACAACCTTCACTTTTTCATACCCCCACTTCAAAATTTCCACTTCAACCACTATGTATGTATGTATATATATATATATATATATATATATACAGATCTGCAGCAGACCAGCACTCCACATACATAAATGATTACCGTGGTGCCCTCCCAGAATACCCACTATGGATTCATAAAATGCGGTAAGGGTAGTGGAGACACTCTTCCAGACTTATGAAGGCCAGAGGAATGCCACCAATTACCCTTGCTGTATATATATATATATATATATATATATATATATATATATACACACACCCACACACAGTATACCAAAGTTAAGAATCCGGCACTCCTGTCACACTGTATAGTCGCGCTGGTGCCTTCCCAAATAAATGGCATAGGTGTTACTAATTTTTTTAAATATACAATATTTTATTTACTACTTTTAGATACCGCTTCTAGTTCTACTTTTAAGAGGCTGATTATTTGTCTTAGAACATTTCCACCTACAGTCTGTTGAATTTTATGCTCTTTATATACTTTGTCTTAAATAAAGTGTTCTTGTTGATTTTTAATTGAATATATTTATTGATATTTTATCACGTAACATTATTGATTATTAGTACTGTAACGAAACCAGTGGTCGCTGATATCCCCATCCTATCTGTTTGTATATATGTAGATAGATAGATATATAGATTTATATATTAATTTTCTTTTTGTCTCAATCTCCTCTCTTTTTCTCCAGATCCCATGGCAAATGAGTTTTTGTAAGCAGCGGTACTGTGAAAATTGTAGCAACTGGAATTTCTACAAAGACACCACTGGTGGTATCTCTAATCCTCCACTTGCTTACAAAGACACACTATCAGAATGTCTATCGGAACTACTGTAGGCTGTTGGGGCTACTGCAACTGCATATACAGATGCCACTGGCTGCAGCATGCCCACAAAATGGTTGCAACACTCCCGTGTTTGACTACCCCCCTATTACTTCCCACAGATGCACAATGACCACCAATCACTCTACATCCAATTGGTAACCAGTTCAGTAATTGCAAAATACGTGCTATAGTGTGTTTTTACATGGTAGAGGAAGTGAGGGACCCTGTTTTTGAAAACAGAACGCACGCTGTTCAGCCAGTAGGAATACACAGATGACACACTGCAAAGTAAGCCATCCCCGCCTCCCAAGCACCCTCATTGCTCAGCGTCCCCATCAATCACTCAGGTGTGGCTGATTGGCGGAGCGCATCCCAGGAATCTGATTGGCCGTGACCCGGGGAAAGCTCTGTAAAAATGGGGCATGGTTCCTGAGAGGTCTCTGGATGTGCTGCAGCAGAAAGCCATGCACCGATTGGTTTGCTGACTGGGTGGTGCCGATTGGCTACATGGCAAGGCCACTCGAGAAACATACTTGCTGAGATTGCTGTTTGTGCAGGTGCTGTGGTAAACACAGCAATCCTTTGCATGCCATGCTGGTTACTGAGGAAACCAGGGGTAATGACCGGTGCATTGTTGACTGTGGCTCTCACTCTGGCCACTTTGTGGTGCTGTATGGCTTCCGTAGTAGGCAGGTGGCTGCAGTCTCTTCCTGCTGCACTACAAGCCCCAGACTCTCTAGGAAGGATATAGGGAGAAGGTAGGGATGATGGTGAGAGGACTGTGACTGGCCATTGCATGGATAACTCTGATGGCTGCCGCAGTCCCCACACTCACAGTCAAGTGTCTGCACTGTCCCCATAATCTTCACCTGTCTGATCCTGGGGGATGGGGGCCACAGGACCTCTCTTTGACTCCTATGGCTGGCTACTCACCCTGCGGTCATAGGAGATATATAGATAGATATATAGATAGATAGATAGATAGATAGATAGATAGATAAATAGATAGATAGAGATCTTTATTTCTATTTATCTCTCTACATATATATATATCTAGATATAATAAGCTCAGTATAAATAAGTTTAGAGCGCTTGACAGTGGGCCTAATTCAGACCTGATCGTAGCTGCAAATTTGTTAGCAGGTGGGCAAAACCATGTGCACTAGAGGAGGTGGGGGGGGCAGATATAACACGTGCAGAGAGAGTTAGATATGGGTGGGTTATATTGTTTCTATGCAGGGTAAATACTGTCTGCTTCATTTTTACACTGCAATTTAGATTTCAGTTTGAACATACCCCATCCAAATCTAACTCTCTCTGCACATGTAATATCTGCCCCCCCCTGCAGTGCACATGGTTTTGCCCATCTGCTAGAGAGAGAGATAGGATCACAAATGGGACAATTAAAAATTAACCCTTTTATACAAACCAGATAAGCACACTTGTGTAGTTGTGTTGGTGACTGTCTAACCTTTTAAAAGCCATAAGTGTGGCAGCTAAGCTTTAAACCAGATAAGCACATTTTCCCCTATGAGACAGCAGTAGCCAGGTCCCTAAAAACATTTGAAAGTTTATGTGATAGAGTAGGACTTGTGGTGAAATGGGGTCCCGTGGAGTGGGCCGCAAGCTTACATGCATTGTACAATTCATAAACCAAAACCCCATTGTTTATTCAGATGTATACTAAAGCATTAAGGTGAATGAAGCTGCCAAGGAGAGTGCAGGGTTCTCTGTATATGTATATTTGAGTTTGGTGGTCACAGCTCACCGCACCCCAACCTAGGGGTGGAGAGTACGTGAGTGCCTTCATCCCCTGGGAATGGCAAGTGCAGTTGATCCTCATGTTTATCTCTCTCTCTCTCTAAATATATATATATATATATATATATATTTTTTTTTTTACTTGACATGAGTAAAATGACCATTCCACCCTATTGAAAAACACGAGCTAACTGATACACTTTAAGAAATATCTGCAGTTTATGATCTCAGTTGAAGGTCATCAATGCATGACTTGGAAGCTGCTGGGATTGTTTCAAAACAAAAATTACTCATTTTAAAGCCACCGTCTATCAGTATCAGCTGATGTTTTTTGTAAAACACCCACCCAAATTATTTATTAAACCATGCTTTGTGTAAAATTGCACCCAACGGCCTGATTCTGAGTTGGATGATTTTGATCATAGTGAGATAACCACTTGCATTCACCATCATAGCAGCCAGCTCTGTCTAAAAATGCAAACTTGTGTGAATGGCATTGAGTCTTTGGATGCAACTGCAGTCTATAACGCATCTAGCCACACCCCTGTTATTTCCCAGGAACACCCGCAGGAGCACCTGGGGTGCAGTGCAGAGGGGGCTTGCGGTGGATGGGCAGTCACTGACTCACTGACCAATAAACCCCTGCCACTAACACTGGGGGTGGGGGGGTTAGTGTTATGGATTGTTTGAAGGAGGGGGCCCCAAATAGTTGTCTTGCTTAGGGTCCCATGAGGTCTAAATCCTCCTGTCAATTACCTCACCGCACCTCTCTGAAGGACACTAATAAATCAAGCAAGGAGAATGTCATCAGTAGATGTCATGAGAGGAAATAATGGGAGTACAGAATAATTTGCCATTCATTTACTTGTCCTTTATAAGTTTGGTTACCTGTTACTTTTACAAACTGTACTACTTAAGCACCACTGAAACATTCTTACAAACTAAGTTACTGACTAATACGTCCCATAAAATAGGTAAACTAGCACTATAAAATAAATCAGAAAACATTAGAAGTTGTTACAGTTATATTCAGTATTTGAATTGGAGTCACTATTTTTGGTTCATATTTAGTTCATTAACTAGTTAATACACCAGTGATTTGCATGATAATGTACTGTAGCTCTATACATTAGATATACATTAGTAAATTATAACCTGACATCCAACAGAATGATCACCAAAAAGACAAATAAAAATGATTGTGAAGCATTTACATACTGTACCTCATAAATGTATCAAACAAAAAATTAAAATAAAACAGTAGCAATTTCTTTTCTATAATTTAACAAGTTTGCTATGAATCCTGAAACTGATAATTTGTGGTATCCAGTTGATAGATCTACAGTAAAAGGATAGTCAGTCAATATGTTGATCCCAAATGGTTGACATGGTCAAAAGGTAGACAGGTAAAAGGATGACATGACAATAGTCAGCAAATACAATTTTTTTTTTCAAGTTTGTCATCATTTTCCATCCATGTGGACTACGGTTGGGATTAGAAATCTGTGCACACTTGGGAAGGGGGGGGGGGATTGAGGTGGGGATCGTGGCATACATTGTCTGGGGGGGGATTTGGCACACAATGACTGGCTATGGGGGGGGGGGGGCAGAATACAGTGGGCCTGCCACTGTACATACTAAAACTATCAGAGATGTGCAGTCACGGTCATACTCCCTGTCAATCTACTGAGGGATTATATAAAAAATATTACAATAATACAAAGAAGATATTTATAACATAAACATCTTCTTTGTTTATTGTAATCCTTTTTATTAGAGATGAGCGGGTTCGGTTCCTCTGAATCCGAACCCGCCCGAACTTCAGGTTTTTTACACGGATCCGAGCAGGCTCGGATCTTCCCGCCTTGCTCGGCTAACCCGAGCGCGCCCGAATGTCATCATCACGCTGTCGGATTCTCGCGAGGCTCGGATTCTATCGCGAGACTCGGATTCTATATAAGGAGCCGCGCGTCGCCGCCATTTTCACACGTGCATTGAGAGTCATAGGGAGAGGACGTGGCTGGCGTCCTCTCCGTTTAGAGAAGAGAGAGACACAGTATTTTCGGGGAGCATTATTAGGAGGAGTACTACTGTATACTACTATACTACTTGCTGAAGTGATATTTATAGATTAGATAGTGTGACTGTAAGTGTATTATCTGACTTGTGGGGGAGACACTGACAGTGGGGAGCAGTTAGAGTCTGAGAGCAGGACTCAGGAGTACATATAACGTACAGTGCACACTTTTGCTGCCAGAGTCAGTGCCACACTGCCATTGTTGTGACCACACTGACCACCAGTATAATAATATATTTTGTGATTGTCTGCTTAGGCCTCGGAGTACTAGTTGCAAGTTGCAACGTGACCTGTCCTGAAGTGACCACCAGTTTAATAATCAATCACCACCAGTTTAATATATATATATATATATATATATATATATATATATATATATAATTGTATATAATATATATATATATATAATATTGTATACCACCTACCCGTGTTTTTTTTTTTTCATTCTTCTTTATACATACTACTATGTCCAGTGTCCAGCAGGTCCGTCATCAGTCATTACATAATAAATATATATAGTACCTGTCCGGCTGCAGTACTAGTGATATTATATTGATTTCATCTCATTATCAATAATTTATCATCCAGTCTAGACTCTATATTAGCAGCAGACACAGTACGTTAGTCCACGGCTGTAGCTACCTCTGTGTCGGCACTCGGCAGTCCATCCATAATTGTATACCACCTACCCGTGTTTTTCTTTTTTTCTTTCTTCTTTGTACATACTACTATAGAGTATAGTAGCTTACTGTAGCAGTCTGCGGTGCTGCTGAGCTGACAGTGTCCAGCAGGTCCGTCATCAGTCATCATTACCTAATAAATATATTATCTACCTGTCCGGCTGCAGTACTAGTGATATTATATATACATACATATATATATTGATTTCATCTCATTATCAATCATCCAGTCTATATTAGCAGCAGACACAGTACGTTAGTCCACGGCTGTAGCTACCTCTGTGTCGGCACTCAGCAGTCCATCCATAATTGTATACCACCTACCCGTGGTTTTTTTTTTTTTCGTTCTTCTTTGTACATACTACTATAGTATAGTAGCTTACTGTAGCAGTCTGCGGTGCTGCTGAGCTGACAGTGTCCAGCAGGTCCGTCATCAGTCATCATTACCTAATAAATATATTATCTACCTGTCCGGCTGCAGTACTAGTGATATTATATATACATACATATATATATTGATTTCATCTAATTATCAATCATCCAGTCTATATTAGCAGCAGACACAGTACGTTAGTCCACGGCTATAGCTACCTCTGTGTCGGCACTCGGCAGTCCATCCATAATTGTATACCACCTACCCGTGGTTTTTTTTTTTTCTTTCTTCTTTGTACATACTACTATAGAGTATAGTAGCTTACTGTAGCAGTCTGCGGTGCTGCTGAGCTGACAGTGTCCAGCAGGTCCGTCATCAGTCATCATTACCTAATAAATATATTATCTACCTGTCCGGCTGCAGTACTAGTGATATTATATATACATACATATATATATTGATTTCATCTCATTATCAATCATCCAGTCTATATTAGCAGCAGACACAGTACGTTAGTCCACGGCTGTAGCTACCTCTGTGTCGGCACTCGGCAGTCCATCCATAATTGTATACCACCTACCCATGGTTTTTTTTTTTCTTTCTTCTTTGTACATACTACTATAGTATAGTAGCTTACTGTAGCAGTCTGCAGTGCTGCTGAGCTGACAGTGTCCAGCAGGTCCGTCATCAGTCATCATTACCTAATAAATATATTATCTACCTGTCCGGCTGAAGTACTAGTGATATTATATATACATACATATATATATTGATTTCATCTAATTATCAATCATCCAGTCTATATTAGCAGCAGACACAGTACGTTAGTCCACGGCTGTAGCTACCTCTGTGTCGGCACTCGGCAGTCCATCCATAATTGTATACCACCTACCCGTGTTTTTTTTTTTTTCTTTCTTCTTTGTACATACTACTATAGTATAGTAGCTTACTGTAGCAGTCTGCGGTGCTGCTGAGCTGACAGTGTCCAGCAGGTCCGTCATCAGTCATCATTACCTAATAAATATATTATCTACCTGTCCGGCTGCAGTACTAGTGATATTATATATACATACATATATATATTGATTTCATCTAATTATCAATCATCCAGTCTATATTAGCAGCAGACACAGTACGTTAGTCCACGGCTGTAGCTACCTCTGTGTCGGCACTCGGCAGTCCATCCATAAGTATACTAGTATCCATCCATCTCCATTGTTTACCTGAGGTGCCTTTTAGTTGTGCCTATTAAAATATGGAGAACAAAAATGTTGAGGTTCCAAAATTAGGGAAAGATCAAGATCCACTTCCACCTCGTGCTGAAGCTGCTGCCACTAGTCATGGCCGAGACGATGAAATGCCAGCAACGTCGTCTGCCAAAGCCGATGCCCAATGTCATAGTACAGAGCATGTCAAATCCAAAACACCAAATATCAGTAAAAAAAGGACTCCAAAACCTAAAATAAAATTGTCGGAGGAGAAGCGTAAACTTGCCAATATGCCATTTACCACACGGAGTGGCAAGGAACGGCTGAGGCCCTGGCCTATGTTCATGGCTAGTGGTTCAGCTTCACATGAGGATGGAAGCACTCAGCCTCTCGCTAGAAAACTGAAAAGACTCAAGCTGGCAAAAGCACCGCAAAGAACTGTGCGTTCTTCGAAATCCCAAAACCACAAGGAGAGTCCAATTGTGTCGGTTGCGATGCCTGACCTTCCCAACACTGGACGTGAAGAGCATGCGCCTTCCACCATTTGCACGCCCCCTGCAAGTGCTGGAAGGAGCACCCGCAGTCCAGTTCCTGATAGTCAGATTGAAGATGTCAGTGTTGAAGTACACCAGGATGAGGAGGATATGGGTGTTGCTGGCGCTGGGGAGGAAATTGACCAGGAGGATTCTGATGGTGAGGTGGTTTGTTTAAGTCAGGCACCCGGAGAGACACCTGTTGTCCGTGGGAGGAATATGGCCGTTGACATGCCTGGTGAAAATACCAAAAAAATCAGCTCTTCAGTGTGGAGGTATTTCAACAGAAAAGCTGACAACAGGTGTCAAGCCGTGTGTTGCCTTTGTCAAGCTGTAATAAGTAGGGGTAAGGACGTTAACCACCTCGGAACATCCTCCCTTATACGTCACCTGCAGCGCATTCATAATAAGTCAGTGACAAGTTCAAAAACTTTGGGCGACAGCGGAAGCAGTCCACTGACCAGTAAATCCCTTCCTCTTGTAACCAAGCTCACGCAAACCACCCCACCAACTCCCTCAGTGTCAATTTCCTCCTTCCCCAGGAATGCCAATAGTCCTGCAGGCCATGTCACTGGCAATTCTGACGAGTCCTCTCCTGCCTGGGATTCCTCCGATGCATCCTTGCGTGTAACGCCTACTGCTGCTGGCGCTGCTGTTGTTGCTGCTGGGAGTCGATGGTCATCCCAGAGGGGAAGTCGTAAGCCCACTTGTACTACTTCCAGTAAGCAATTGACTGTCCAACAGTCCTTTGCGAGGAAGATGAAATATCACAGCAGTCATCCTGCTGCAAAGCGGATAACTGAGGCCTTGACAACTATGTTGGTGTTAGACGTGCGTCCGGTATCCGCCGTTAGTTCACAGGGAACTAGACAATTTATTGAGGCAGTGTGCCCCCGTTACCAAATACCATCTAGGTTCCACTTCTCTAGGCAGGCGATACCGAGAATGTACACGGACGTCAGAAAAAGACTTACCAGTGTCCTAAAAAATGCAGTTGTACCCAATGTCCACTTAACCACGGACATGTGGACAAGTGGAGCAGGGCAGGGTCAGGACTATATGACTGTGACAGCCCACTGGGTAGATGTATGGACTCCCGCCGCAAGAACAGCAGCGGCGGCACCAGTAGCAGCATCTCGCAAACGCCAACTCTTTCCTAGGCAGGCTACGCTTTGTATCACCGCTTTCCAGAATACGCACACAGCTGAAAACCTCTTACGGCAACTGAGGAAGATCATCGCGGAATGGCTTACCCCAATTGGACTCTCCTGTGGATTTGTGGCATCGGACAACGCCAGCAATATTGTGTGTGCATTAAATATGGGCAAATTCCAGCACGTCCCATGTTTTGCACATACCTTGAATTTGGTGGTGCAGAATTTTTTAAAAAACGACAGGGGCGTGCAAGAGATGCTGTCGGTGGCCAGAAGAATTGCGGGACACTTTCGGCGTACAGGCACCACGTACAGAAGACTGGAGCACCACCAAAAACTACTGAACCTGCCCTGCCATCATCTGAAGCAAGAAGTGGTAACGAGGTGGAATTCAACCCTCTATATGCTTCAGAGGTTGGAGGAGCAGCAAAAGGCCATTCAAGCCTATACAATTGAGCACGATATAGGAGGTGGAATGCACCTGTCTCAAGCGCAGTGGAGAATGATTTCAACGTTGTGCAAGGTTCTGATGCCCTTTGAACTTGCCACACGTGAAGTCAGTTCAGACACTGCCAGCCTGAGTCAGGTCATTCCCCTCATCAGGCTTTTGCAGAAGAAGCTGGAGACATTGAAGGAGGAGCTAACACGGAGCGATTCCGCTAGGCATGTGGGACTTGTGGATGGAGCCCTTAATTCGCTTAACAAGGATTCACGGGTGGTCAATCTGTTGAAATCAGAGCACTACATTTTGGCCACCGTGCTCGATCCTAGATTTAAAGCCTACCTTGGATCTCTCTTTCCGGCAGACACAAGTCTGCTGGGGTTGAAAGACCTGCTGGTGAGAAAATTGTCAAGTCAAGCGGAACGCGACCTGTCAACATCTCCTCCTTCACATTCTCCCGCAACTGGGGGTGCGAGGAAAAGGCTCAGAATTCCGAGCCCACCCGCTGGCGGTGATGCAGGGCAGTCTGTAGCGACTGCTGATGCTGACATCTGGTCCGGACTGAAGGACCTGACAACGATTACGGACATGTCGTCTACTGTCACTGCATATGATTCTCTCACCATTGAAAGAATGGTGGAGGATTATATGAGTGACCGCATCCAAGTAGGCACGTCACACAGTCCGTACTTATACTGGCAGGAAAAAGAGGCAATTTGGAGGCCCTTGCACAAACTGGCTTTATTCTACCTAAGTTGCCCTCCCACAAGTGTGTACTCCGAAAGAGTGTTTAGTGCCGCCGCTCACCTTGTCAGCAATCGGCGTACGAGGTTACATCCAGAAAATGTGGAGAAGATGATGTTCATTAAAATGAATTATAATCAATTCCTCCGTGGAGACATTGACCAGCAGCAATTGCCTCCACAAAGTACACAGGGAGCTGAGATGGTGGATTCCAGTGGGGACGAATTGATAATCTGTGAGGAGGGGGATGTACACGGTGATATATCGGAGGATGATGATGAGGTGGACATCTTGCCTCTGTAGAGCCAGTTTGTGCAAGGAGAGATTAATTGCTTCTTTTTTGGTGGGGGTCCAAACCAACCCGTCATTTCAGTCACAGTCGTGTGGCAGACCCTGTCACTGAAATGATGGGTTGGTTAAAGTGTGCATGTCCTGTTTATACAACATAAGGGTGGGTGGGAGGGCCCAAGGACAATTCCATCTTGCACCTCTTTTTTCTTTAATTTTTCTTTGCGTCATGTGCTGTTTGGGGAGGGTTTTTTGGAAGGGACATTCTGCGTGACACTGCAGTGCCACTCCTAGATGGGCCCGGTGTTTGTGTCGGCCACTAGGGTCGCTTATCTTACTCACACAGCTACCTCATTGCGCCTCTTTTTTTCTTTGCGTCATGTGCTGTTTGGGGAGGGTTTTTTGGAAGGGACATCCTGCGTGACACTGCAGTGACACTCCTAGATGGGCCCGGTGTTTGTGTCGGCCACTAGGGTCGCTTATCTTACTCACACAGCTACCTCATTGCGCCTCTTTTTTTCTTTGCGTCATGTGCTGTTTGGGGAGGGTTTTTTGGAAGGGACATCCTGCGTGACACTGCAGTGACACTCCTAGATGGGCCCGGTGTTTGTGTCGGCCACTAGGGTCGCTTAGCTTAGTCATCCAGCGACCTAGGTGCAAATTTTAGGACTAAAAATATTATTGTGAGGTGTGAGGTATTCAGAATAGACTGAAAATGAGTGTAAATTATGGTTTTTGAGGTTAATAATACTTTGGGATCAAAATGACCCCCAAATTCTATGATTTAAGCTGTTTTTTAGTGTTTTTTGAAAAAAACACCCGAATCCAAAACACACCCGAATCCGACAAAAAAAATTCGGTGAGGTTTTGCCAAAACGCGGTCGAACCCAAAACACGGCCGCGGAACCGAACCCAAAACCAAAACACAAAACCCGAAAAATTTCCGGCGCTCATCTCTACTTTTTATACCTAACACTCACCAGCTTTGTGAAGATCCCGAGAGATGATGCAGCAACAGCTCTGCCTCGGTTCTACAGTCAGACACTGCTTTGCAGAGCTGGGGGCAGGGCCACACCACGGGCAGTAACTCTGCATAGAAAGGGAGCTAATAGAGGCATGCCTCGGAGTGTGGGGGTGGGCCTTGTGCTCTGATGGACACTTGGATGTGTCATGTGACCAGGAAGTGCACTGTAGTTGTAGCTCAGTCAGCAGCAGCAAGGGAAGACACATAGATGTAGGTGGGAGACTCAATGCATACTGTAGCTTAGTGTAGTGAAGGGAGAGTTACAGTGAGTATGAGGTGAGACAGACTCCCAGCATTCAGACCCATCTCCATGTGTGCCTCTCAAACCATTCACCTCACCGCAAGTCACTGGTAACTATATTGTATTTGTGTTAAAATGTTAAAAATGTATGTTAACATGGGAGTGTTAAATCCAATCCCTGAGATGTTGGAGTAGAGCCGACCTGGTTGTTCCACGAGTAAAACAGTTATTTGATACCTGGGAAAGTTTCATTTAAATTTTGTCTTTTACTATTAAGGTCCTGATTCATAAATGCTTCCACTCTACACAATGGTTTGAAACTCGGATACTTCTACAGGAAGAACCGATACTTCTCCCCTAATTAAGCCGCTTCCATTGTATCTATGGGCTCTCCCGCACACAAACACCCAAGCTACTTGATTAGCTCTTTTGTTGTTTGACTATACCAAAATATTGTTCATTATTCAATTAGTATAATTGCATTAGTACGTTATGCTTACATGCAATTTGTATTTAATCCTCACTATTGTCCAGATATCAACAAAAGAGTAAACATATATTGTTTCTGTATTTTTGAACCAATGCTTCAAATAAAGTTGTTTATTTAAAAAAAATAATGTTAAGTACATGCAGAGTATCCCACATTAAATATATAGATTTTTTTTAAATATAAATTTTTATATATTTCTATGCACATTGGAGCTTACGTAGAGTAGAATGCAATTTATGCTTGAAAGGTTGGTGTAAATTGTGACACTTACAAAATATGTAAATTGTGTAATATGTAGAACTGCAAGTATTTTAAGACCTGTGACCAGTGGCAGAACTTGTGAGTGGTGGGCACAAGTGCAAAAATATAATTTGGGCCCCCCTCCTCCATCCCAACCCAAGTTAACAATGTGTGCCACATGGCAGTGGGTGACAAGGAGAGACAGAGGGTGACAGCGTAAGACAGGGGAGGCAGAGGGTGACAATGAAAAGCAAGGAGAGGCAGTGGGTGACAGGGAGAGACAATGGGTGACAGGAATACAAGCACAATGTCCTGTGTGGAGCTGAAAATAAAGAGCATGGACCTTGGTAGGGACAGGAACACAGCTGCCTATGCTTGGTCTGTGACAGGGACCACCTTCCCCTTGTGTCGTCACCAGTTTAGTACTCTGTCAGGCAGACTATAACAGTGCCAGTTACACCAGTTGTTGCTCCCATTAATTCACAAACAGCAGTGAATCTGAAAAAAAAAAGTACAGCTGTCTGTTAATTAGAGGCAGTATGTGGCTGTGATCATCAGCACTGATAGATGGCAGGACTCCTCTATCAGTCCGGCATACACAAGGTCAGCCCTGCCTCCCTAAGGTAAGGGGCAGGTCCCTCAGACAGTGGGGCCCATTCTGCTCTCTGCACTGGGCCATTCATCCAACATTACTCAAAATGGTCTGTAGAGGAGTCAGGGGACAACTCATTGCTGGTCTGGGTAGCAGTGGGCCCCTTAGTCCTCAGGGGCCAGGATGCAATGTACCTGCTGCACAAGTGGTAGTTCCGCCCCTGCCTGTAACTGTGCACATTAAGTACAGTAAAATGTGTATTTTTCATAATTTATGCAAATAACACAATATATGCAAATAGTATAAGATATTCTATTAGCATATAGTATCTTATGCTAGCGGCATATCACTTTAGAATATCACAGTAGGGAATCCCCACTGTCTGTTCAGAGACGCTGGGAAAACCCAACTGTCCCACTGTTTACTGTAAATGTGATATGCCACTCCAAGTCTTTTGTGCGAGGCCTCCATAAGGATGAGCTCCTCACTGTCACTGGTTTGTTATTTTGCCAGGCTGTGACTGCCTACATGGACAGAGGAGGACCTCACAGAGCTCAGCAGTAATATATAGTATATATATATATATATATTAACTGATGTGCTTTTTGTTGTTACATTTCTCTTTGATGGACTGCAAGTACCAGCATGTTCTAGATGCCAGGACAGGATAGCACATGTGACTGTAGTGAATATGCTACTGCTTCCAGTACTGCAGGTTCCATCATGCCTATGGTGTAGAATATAGATGATGTTAGGCAATAGTAAAAATAAGGGATTCATTTGGATGAAGGGATTTCTATCAATCTCAGAGATGTAATTATGGTGTAATGTACATAAATGTAATTATTTGATGAAGTTGAAGCTAATAAATAATGGGGTTTATGATCGTAATTATTGCGAAGGAGTTAATTTTATAAATGGGGTTGTTAATATGAAGCTTAAGTAGTTCATTGTTTAGAGAAAGGGTTAGTTATTGATTAGGGGATGATATTGGGGGTAGGGTGGCCATTCTGGGTCATTTTTTAAATCCTGTTTAAATGGTATTGGAAAATGGTCAATCCTGAGATTCCAGGGATACCCAGAATTGGTTTGTTTCCTGTGTCAGAGCCCCCCGCGCCCTGCCACGTAACACTGCACACACATAACTCACCACATGGTTCAGTGACGTCTGACTTCACGTCACACTGCACAGGGGAATCAGGGAGTAGGGAGCCGGGCAGTGTCTGAGCCTCCTGAGGACGCTCAATGCTGCCAGGCATTAAAAAACAAAGAACCATCTGATCCCAAAATCCCCGGAATTGGAGCTTCAAATCCCGGGATTAAATCCAGGTCGATTTTTGCCCTAAATCTCGGGATCCTGCCAATCCTGGGATTGGCCACCCTAATTGGTGGTTATTCAGTAAGGATTGCAGATTGTGCTAAAGTGAAGAATCTGCAATCCATTCTATCGCATGCTGGGGGCCACCCATCGCAGGGCAAGACCACCCAGCATGCTGAATGGCCTGCCCAGTGGCTTTGACCGCAATTAACTTGTGGTTGCAGTAACTGTGGCTGACCCCCCTGCAGCAGCTCAGCTGCATATACAGGTGGTCCTCTGGCATTTTTCACATCGAAGTGGCAGCGTTTGAAGTCATGCAGCCGCTCCAAAAACACAGCTGCCCAGCCTCAGTTTTCCCCGCACCACCCTTGCAACGGTCCATCGCCCCTCCCCCCCTTCCTGTCAATAAGCCATAGGTGTTCTCAGCCAATGCGATCCAATCAGCCGGGTGCACACATAAGGGTGGGAGCTGTGCATGCGCACTTACGCTACCAGAGGGTATATTGCAATGCCATCTGAATAGCCCCCATTGTTAGGCAATAAAGAATACTCTACTATATGGCGGTTATCTTTCATTTATATTACAGTACAGTATATGGTGATCACTGATGCTCTCTGTATTGTTTGGTAGTCACTAATGCTTTCTGATTTACATGGCCATCATATATGCTGTCTGTATTATATGGTTGGTACTGATAAACTCTGTATTTATGTTGTGATCAGTAATGCTCTCTGCATTATACAGTGATCACTTATGTTCTCTGTATTATTATATGGATATCACTGATGCTCTGCACTGTATAGTAGACACACATGCTCTCTGCATTATAGATGCTCTGATTGTATGGCAAGCACTGATGCTCTCTGTATTATATGGTGGGCAAATATGCTCACTGTATTGTATGGCAGCCATTGATGTTCTCTGTATTATGTGTTGCTCACTGTGATGTTCTCTGTATTTTATGGCATTCCTATAGGTAGAGGGTATCTACTACTATATGTTCTGGGGGTGAATGCAAATTTGAGTCCTTGCCCCGGGTCAGAGCCGGCCCTAGGCATAGGCAAACTAGGCAAATGCCTAGGGCGTTTGGTGTGCCTGGGGGCACAAGCAGCTTCTGCTGATTAAAATGATATGCAGCATGCCTATATTCTGTATGTGACTACGGCATACAAAATGCTATGTTACAGTGTATTCCTGGAAATCACTGTAATGTAGCATTTCGTATGCAGATACAGTCACAGTCGCACACATAATATAGGCATGCCGCATATCATTTTAATCAGCAGAGGCTGCTTGTACATCCTAGCCACATAGGAATGCAAATATAATGCATTTTTGTCAAAAAGAGGTGCCCGGCGTTAGCAGAGCTGGCCGGGAGCTGCCAGCTTACTCATGCCAGGCATCTCCTGCTGCATGGCTTATTGAGGCAGGATGTATGAGGACACACCTGTATCCAAGCAGAGGCAGAGGTCACAGTGTTAGCGGCCATGTGAGTGCTGTGTGCGGGTGGATTAGTTGTGCAATAGTGTTCAGCATATGTGTAAGGGGTACTGTGTGTGTCATTATGTATATAAGTGCATTAATAATGTGCAGCATATGTGTAAGGGGCACTCTGTGTGTCATTATGTATCTAAGGACATTAATAATGTGCAACATGTGTAAGGGACATTATGTGTAAAAGGGCATTCATAACGGTTGGCATAATGTCTAAGGCACATTATGTTTATAAGGACATTAATAATGTGTGCCATATGTGTAAGGGGCATTACTGTGTGGTATTATGTGTATAAAGACATTACTAATGTGTGGCATTATGTGTATACAGTGCTCTACTGTGTGGCATAATGTATAGAAAGGGCACTACTGTGTGGTCTAATGTGAATAAAGAGCAATATGGTGTGGTGTAATGTGAATAAAGAGCAATATGGTGTGGTGTAATGTGAATAAGGAGCAATATGGTGTGGTGTAATGTGAATAAGGAGCAATATGGTGTGGTGTAATGTGAATAAAGAGCAATATGGTGTGGTGTAATGTGAATAAGGAGCAATATGGTGTGGTGTAATGTGAATAAGGAGCAATATGGTGTGGTGTAATGTGAATAAAGAGCAATATGGTGTGGTGTAATGTGAATAAAGAGCAATATGGTGTGGTGTAATGTGAATAAGGAGCAATATGGTGTGGTGTAATGTGAATAAAGAGCAATATGGTGTGGTGTAATGTGAATAAGGAGCAATATGGTGTGGTGTAATGTGAATAAAGAGCAATATGGTGTGGTGTAATGTGAATAAAGAGCAATATGGTGTGGTGTAATGTGAATAAGGAGCAATATGGTGTGGTGTAATGTGAATAAAGAGCAATATGGTGTGGTGTAATGTGAATAAGGAGCAATATGGTGTGGTGTAATGTGAATAAAGAGCAATAGGGTGTGGTGTAATGTGAATAAGGAGCAATATGGTGTGGTGTAATGTGAAGAAAGAGCAATATGGTGTGGTGTAATGTGAATAAGGAGCAATATGGTGTGGTGTAATGTGAATAAAGAGCAATATGGTGTGGTGTAATGTGAATAAGGAGCAATATGGTGTGGTGTAATGTGAATAAAGAGCAATATGGTGTGGTCTAATGTGAATAAGGAGCAATATGGTGTGGTGTAATGTGAATAAAGAGCAATATGGTGTGGTGTAATGTGAATAAGGAGCAATATGGTGTGGTGTAATGTGAATAAAGAGCAATAGGGTGTGGTGTAATGTGAATAAGGAGCAATATGGTGTGGTGTAATGTGAATAAAGAGCAATATGGTGTGGTGTAATGTGAATAAGGAGCAATATGGTGTGGTGTAATGTGAATAAAGAGCAATATGGTGTGGTGTAATGTGAATAAGGAGCAATATGGTGTGGTGTAATGTGAATAAGGAGCAATATGGTGTGGTGTAATGTGAATAAAGAGCAATATGGTGTGGTGTAATGTGAATAAGGAGCAATATGGTGTGGTGTAATGTGAATAAGGAGCAATATGGTGTGGTGTAATGTGAATAAAGAGCAATATGGTGTGGTGTAATGTGAATAAAGAGCAATATGGTGTGGTGTAATGTGAATAAGGAGCAATATGGTGTGGTGTAATGTGAATAAGGAGCAATATGGTGTGGTGTAATGTGAATAAGGAGCAATATGGTGTGGTGTAATGTGAATAAAGAGCAATATGGTGTGGTGTAATGTGAATAAGGAGCAATATGGTGTGGTGTAATGTGAATAAAGAGCAATAGGGTGTGGTGTAATGTGAATAAGGAGCAATATGGTGTGGTGTAATGTGAATAAAGAGCAATATGGTGTGGTGTAATGTGAATAAGGAGCAATATGGTGTGGTGTAATGTGAATAAAGAGCAATAGGGTGTGGTGTAATGTGAATAAGGAGTAATATGGTGTGGTGTAATGTGAATAAAGAGCAATATGGTGTGGTGTAATGTGAATAAGGAGCAATATGGTGTGGTGTAATGTGAATAAAGAGCAATAGGGTGTGGTGTAATGTGAATAAGGAGCAATAGGGTGTGGTGTAATATGAATAAAGAGCAATTTCGTATAATGTAATGTGAATAAGGGGCTCTACTGTGAGGAGTAACATATATAAGGTCAAGTAGTACTACTGTGTGATGTGACGTGAAGAAGGGACACTATTGCATGATAAAATGTGAATAAAGTTGCATTACTGTGTGGCGTAATTTGAATTGGGGACACTATTGTGTGGTCATGCCCCTTCTCAGCAAGAACACACTTCTTTTTGGGCTGTGCGCCGAATGTGTGCACTGTTCCTACTTAAAATATAGAGTGTAGGAACACGAAAATGAAGACTGCTATAACTGAAGGGTGATGGTGCTGGGAAAGGGGTGCAGGGTCAGAGGCGGGACTAGCGGTGGTGCTAGGGGGCACCAGCCAAAATCTTGCCTAGGGCATCATATTGGTTAGGGCCGGCTCTGCCCCGGGTAACAGGAAACTGAGCTTCAGCCCTGTGTGCAGTGTGCACCCAACTTTCCATGAGCTCCATTAAGTTTTATTAACAATGGGATTACATCTTAACTATCTTGAATTAATAGTTTAACATTAATTTGTATATGTCTGTCATTTTAATTTCCTCTAGATCATAACTTCCTGCATATCTTCCATATATTATTAATCAATTGCCGAAATAAAATTTCAATCGAAAACTCATCCAGCGTAATAATTATTTTCTTTTAATGACTCCAGATGCCCAGAATCCTTAATGATACCCTATGTCTTAAAAGATGGGACTTATTAAACAATGAATGATTTTCTTATCCTACTAAACATGCTAACCTTGACTGTTACAATGAACTCACTGTCTCTTGTCATTATATGCTAATTACATTTTTGAAAATTGCAGTATCATATCATCCCTGTGCAGAAAACAAATTATATATATGTTCTATAACTAGTGATACATTCACTAGTACAGATGTGTCAAGCAATTTGATTTGAGAAAACTGGTGTTAAGACAAGAAAACATGACTTGGGATATATTTTATACTGTATTTGTATGTACTGTACAAAAATACAAAACATTCATTTCTCACACAGGAATGTTTTAAGAGATGAGGGGCCCACCCCTTACCTGTGTGCTGGCCATTTTGTCAGTGCAATACCCACTATACTTGTACATAGACTATTAATAGACCTATTCATAGTATATAAATTATGTTAAAGTACATACAAATCTACATATACAGTGTGAAATCGTTTACACCGGAATGATCAAGCAAAATGGAACTTGAAGATTATGAGGCTGATGCAGAGTTGGGTGCAGAATTAGTAGGGATGTGAGCTGACCCAAATCCCGTTTTGGATCTGTGGGGGTCATTCCGACCCGATCGCACGCTGCACTTCTTTGCAGCCATGCGATTGGGTTGGAACCGTGCATGTGCAGTGGCTGCATTGTGCAGGTGCGTCGTTGCCCGGCAAAAGCCATCGCCAGGCAGCAACATTGCGAATGAAGAAAGTGGTCGCAGCGGCGACCGCAAGAAGATTAACAGCAGGAAGGCATTCCGGGGGTGTCAACTGCCTATTTTCTGGGAGTGGTTTGAGGAATGCAGGTGTGTCCAGGCGTTAGGCGGGCGGATGTCTGATGTCAATTCTGGGACCTGCATCGCTGGATCGATCACACAGGGTAAGTAACTATTACCCTGGTCTAGTCCTACACAAAACTTTTTATGCATAGCAGGGCTGCACAAGCATTTGCAGCCTTGCTATGCAAAAAAGCCCTCCCCCATAGGCGGTGTCGAGTTGATCACACGGGCAGCAAAAAGTTGCTACGTGTGATTAACTCGGAATGACCCCCTGTATCTCCTTCGTGTTTTGGATCTGTATTTGTTTTGCCAAAACCTCCCTTGTGAGTTTTGAATCTGTATTTGTTTTGGATATGTTTTTTTTTTTTAAAACATTTGGGCCTGTTTTGTTCCTACAGTATTACTAACCTCAATAACATTAATTTGAACTAATTTCCAGTCAATTTTGACCATCTTACAACTCATAATATTGTTTTCATCCACTTTAGGCCAAAAGGTTGAACCGAGGTAGCTGGATGACTAAGCTAAGTGACAGAAGTGGGCAGCACAAACATGTGGCACTTACACTTCCAACAGGGCACATCTAGGAACCATAGTGGCACAGCCGTGGCAGACAGGGTGGTAGTTTAATAAACTATACAAATGTTTGTTGTCACAGTAAGCAATGCTCCAAGCAGCACATACTATAACGCAAAGAAAAGAGGTGCAAGATGGAATTGTCCTCCCACCCACCCTTATGTTGTTTATATTAAACAGGACATGCTAACAAATTAATAATTTCAGCAACAGGGACTGTCACTTGTGGCTGAAATTATTGGTTTGTTTGGGCCCCCACAAAACAATTTTTTAGAAGGACTACCTCCGATAAGTAATGACTCTGAGGTTGTTGATGATGAGGTGTTAATTACATTATAATCTTGTACAATAAAATTCATGCTGCAGCAAATGATGCAACACGGAGGAGGTCCCTAGATGGCTAACGTTTCTACCTCTACTAACTTTGGCCTCACAAATGGAGCAGATTCTTTCATAAACATTGTCATTATTGGGGTAAAAATAATTCCACACCCAAGAGGTGGCTTTTTTGGTTTTCTGCCCAGGCATCGCAATGGCTTAATTTTTATCATGGTCAACAACTGCTGAAACTGGTGGCTGACTTATACAAACAACATCATCAATATCTTCAGTGTCAGATAGTAGTACACACATATCCCCCTCATCCTGTTCCTCTTCCACACATGAATCCTTAATTCTATTATGTCCTCCTCATTATCATCGTCTTTACTTGTACTGCTCCCCACATCTGCAGATGGTTCAGAAATGGTGGAAGGAGGTGAAAGAGGATTCTCTATGAGGACAGTATGAAAAATGTCAGACTCGCACATAGTTGATGTGAACACCCCTAAATGTTCCTCATGAATGTCTTATGGTTCTGATTCTGAATGTGCAGTTTGTCTTACTGCCTCTGCAGCTAAATTTCCTTTTGATGTTTTTTTTTCTTTTCTACTGTAAAATTAAATAATTTTACATGCCCTGACTTAAGCCCTCTATGCCCCTTGGCATCTGCCTTAGCAGATGACTGTGACGGACTTGTATCATCATGACTGGTAGCAGCATCTGCACCACTAGTATGTGCTTCCTACCCTCCTCTCAATTGTTCATCCTCCATATCTATCCACAAACACGAAAGAACACAAAGTACACCACACACCACAATTTGTACAAAAAATGTACCACCTTCAGTGTCGCACAAAACAAGTATGACTCAGAAATAGTAATCAAACACTGTAATCAACAGTGTCGCAAAAATATGTGCATGAGTACGAAATAATGATCAAACACTGTGGTTTAATTTCACCAACAGTGTCGCACAATACGTGTATGAGTATGAAACAGTAATCAAACACTGCGATATCATTTCACCAACAGTGTCGCACAATATGTGTATGAGTCAGAAATAGTAATCGAACACTGCGGTTAACCTTTACCAACAGTATCGCACAATACATGTATGACTAAGGAATATAATATATTACTGTGGTACCACCATCACCCACACCGTCACACAATATGTGTGTGCATCAAAAATAGTAATAGAACACTGCGGTTGACATTCACCAACAGTGTCGCACAATGCGTGTATGAGTATGAAATAATAATATACTGCGGTCTGACCGGCAGTGTCACAGTACTTATGAAAATAAAATAAAAATTGTATAGTACACTGGGGTACAGCACAAACAAACAAAAAAGTTATATAATTATATTTTTAGGCTTGTTTTTAGCTTTTATTATTTTAATTTTACACTGGGGCAGAGCTCCTGGATGAACGCACAGATCATGCCTTCAGATACAGCAGACAGCAGAGCCGTAACTACGTGTGTGCCAAGTGGGCTTGGCACACAGCGCAGTTGCCCTGAGGGCGCACGGCCAGCGGCATGTAATGAGTCAAATTGACTCATTACATGCCGCCTCTGCTGTGTGCGCCGTGCGCCGCGCTGTGGAGGGAGAAGAGACCAGCGCCGGGCAGCGGAGAAGGAGGAGGAGGGAGGGGGAGCAGGGAGCCGCAGCAGCGCTATTTCATTGGTAGTAAGCGCCGCTGCAGCATCCCCCTCTCCTTCTGTATTGGCTGCCCGGCGCTGCTGTGGATGCTGGGATGCGGTTCCTCCATCCCAGCATCCACAGCAGCGCCGGGCAGCCAATACGGAAGGAGAGGGGGATGCTGCAGCGGCGCTTACTACCAATGACATAGCGCTGCTGCGGCTACCTGCTCCCCCTCCCTCCTCCTCCTTCTCACCTCACTGCCTGCACCGAGGGAGCTGCACGAGGAGCCTGACTGCCAGCAGGGAGATGGTAAGTATGTCTCTCTCTCTCTCTCTCTCTCAGGGGGACACCGTCTGCCGCAATGTGCAAAAAGGGGGTCTGGCTGCCACAATGTGTAAAAAGGGGGCCTGGCTGCCGCAATGTGTAAAAAGGGGGACTGGCTGCCGCAATGTGTAAAGAGGGGGCCTGGCTGCCACAATGTGTAAAAAGGGGGCCTGGCTGCCGCAATGTGTAAAAAGGAGGCCTGCCTGCCGCAATGTGTAAAAAGGGGGACTATCTGCTGTAATGTGTAAAAAGGGGGACGCTGTTTGCTGTAATGTATAAAAGGGGCTCTACCTGGTGTAGTGGCGCTACTGTGCAGCGTAATTTGAATAATGTAGACTACTGTGCGCCGTAGTATGAATTGCTATTATTTTGTGGCCACGTTCCTTCCCCGTGAAGCCACGCCCCTATAAATTTTCCGCGCGCCTACGCCGCGCACTGCCCCTATCTTCCATGGGGGGGGGGGGCGCCACTGTCGTTTCTTGCACACAGCGCTAAAATGCCTAGTTACGGCACTGGCAGACAGAGCACCCCACCTGGAGTGATACAGCAGATCACCACTTTCAGATACAGCAGACAGGGCATTTCTTTCAGATACAGTAGAGAGAGCACCCAGCCTGGACTGATACAGCAGAGCACCCCTTTCAGATACAGCAGACAGATCACCCCTTTCAGATACAGCGGTGAAATGAGCAATCTCACTAGATTTGGCATGCATGCATGCCAAATTTAGAGCTGACGATATCGACGAGCAGGGCTGCGCATCACGGTCGCCGGAACCTTACACACGGGAAGATCCGTGCTTAATTTCTAAGCAATCTGGTCAGATTGCTTAGAATTTAAGCACAGATCTCTCTATATGCCCGTATTCACGGGCAGATCTAGGGAGAGATGTGTGCTGAGCGAACCGCTCAGCACACATCTCTCCCCCCGCTAAGCACAGCGCGATGTGTGCTGAGCGTGCGGAGGAGACGGGAGGCTGCTCATTTCACCCAGTGGGTGAAATGAGCGACCTGCTGGATTGAGCCTGCATGCAGGCCAATCTAGCACCAGTGATAGCGATGCTCGGGGCTGCGCATTGCTATCGCTGTGGGGGGTACACATGCTTAAAAAATCTAGTCACATTGCTTAGATTATCGCTCCGTGAGTACCCCCCTTATGTGTACACCCCTTTACATCTCCTGCACATAGCAAGCATGGATTAGGTGTTAGTGCTGATAACAGTGATAATTAATACTCTCAGGCACAGAAGAGTATAGGGGGAGAAGTATTATGGCTAGCACTTATCCTGTTATTTGTGTGGACTTACTTCACCCATTTAGCATGGCAAAACAGGTCAATATATTGGCAGTATGTATTATCTGCTATTTTGCCAAAGAGGGAGAGTGTTAATTTAAATTTACCTGTTCCACAATCTGCAGTCTCTCGCTTTTGGCGGGGCAGCTGCCACTGACCGGAGCTTGCAAGTATACTACGCATCACACCCGTCAAATTCCTCCGAGTGGCACCCGCAGCGCTATTGAAGCCAACTAAGCCAACAGCCAGGGGCACCACTGTACGTGTGGCAACAACACATGCAGTTGTTGAAACTAGCTACAGTTGTCAGAATGATCAGTGCCACTGACCGGTCATACTGTACATTTTCATGCACATCGGTGCCCTATTTTGCAGAAAGGAGCTCCGATAATGACAGGGGTGCTCCGGTTATTTCAACAGCATCTCCACAGTAATACATGGGGGAAAGGGTAATGTGCGCTGATACCCCTAAATCCCAAAATGCCTAATAATACATCTACCCCATAGTAGCATTAATCACATCAGCATTCTGTTTGTATTTAATTTGCCTTCTGCTCACATTGGACCTCTGGAGTTGTACTTGCATTACATATGACTTAAAATCAGGCCCAAAGTACTCATTAAGATAATTGCAAAATGTGTAGATAAAGTTATATATTTGATATGTTTAGTAATTGACATATGTTTAGATTTTATAATATATTCAATGTTAATGAGTTGTAACATTTTAGTATTTTAATACTAATCCCGTTATTTGAAATTACAGTAATGAAACCAACAGTCTGCCATAACAAGTAACAAACAAACTAAAAGAAAACATTAAATAATTTAAAGAAGTAACTGGACTGAAATACTAGGATTGGAAAGGAGATTCTGAAGGCTCTTAAACAAAATATAACCTAACCCAACATTACCTAGCTGTAAAGATTTGAAAACAGCTTTATATTTAAACGTTCCAACAGTTAAAAGCTACAGTAGTAGGAAAGCAAATTAAATAATGGCAATACATTTTTACAAAGTGCAAATGTCACAATATATCATTTGAATAAAGAGGATACAATATGTGTTTCTTTATATCATATACTGTATCAACTTTCATTAAATAAATATACTGTATAACGTAGTGTTTGTGAAATGTTTGTTCTATACTCATTGGTCTAGTAGAATTAATTTGTAAGGCGACAAAATAAATGCAATAGTATTCTTAAAAAGCTCTCTCTAGCTGAAACAGAATTAGCACTGTTAGAGCCAGAGAGTTTTGTTTCGCAGAAACCCAATGTGTGTCCCCTATTATGACAGTGTTGTGGCAAAGGTGAACATGTAAACCACATAAACACACTCTGTATCAAATGTTCTTGAGGGAAAAGTTCCTGGATATTTGCCAAAATGCATGATTACTTCCAAGGAGTACATAAAGAACACTTCATCAAATCTAGCACTGTACAAGCAACACTGAAAGCAAATACTTGCTGCAGAGGTCACCACTTAAATAGCGTGTCAAGGATCTTGCAACTTGCAAGTGGGTTTTTGGAAAGAGGAAAATTAGGAGCCTATAAAACCTAATGGTTCCCTTGCCTTCTGTCTCAGTGAAGCACACATGCCTATGTGCAATATTGAGCTAATTTATTTTCTTTGCTGCTTTCACTTAATGCTTAGATACCAAATGTAAGTGTCAGAACACAAGATAAGCTAAGCACAAGCATCAAGGGTATCAATAACAGACATGAGTCAATAGACATTTTAATTTAACATAGAATAATTCCTGAAATTCCATATATAGAATGTCTTTTCAAGCATGAATTATATTATTTGATATTTTATTTGCTGGCTGATGGGTTTGCTAAATGCTGTTTATAGTTTGTTGTAATTCTTATTATTGCATATATTGGGGCATATGAAAATGGGTCGGAGTTTGCTGGAGCTGCGGGATGCCTGCCGATCTCTGAGTTTTTTTTAAAGTGGCAATCATTTACAAGGCAAAACCATGCCTTGTAAATGATTGCTGCTTTTTAAAAAATTCAGAGATTGGCTGGCATCCCACACCTCCGGAAAAACTAGGACTCTGGGGGTAATTCCAAGTTGATCGCAGCAGGAATTTTGTTAGCAGTTGGGCAAAACCAGGGTGGTCATTCCGAGTTGTTCGCTCGCAAGCTGCTTTTAGCAGCTTTGCACACGCTGAGCCGCTGCCTACTGGGAGTGAATCTTAGCTTATCAAAATTGCGAACTAAAGATTCGCAATATTGCGATAAGACATCTCTGTGCAGTTTCTGAGTAACTCGAGACTTACTCGGCATCTGCGATCAGTTCAGTGCTTGTCGTTCCAGGTTTGACGTCACAAACACACCCAGCGTTCGCCCAGACACTCCTCCGTTTCTCCAGCCACTCCCGCGTTTTTCCCAGAAACGGTAGCGTTTTTTCACACACACCCATAAAACGGCCAGTTTCCGCCCAGAAACACCCACTTCCTGTCAATCACATTACGATCACCAGAACGAGGAAAAATCCGTGAGTAAAATTCCTAACTGCATAGCAAATTTACTTGGCGCAGTCGCAGTGCGGACATTGCGCATGCGCACTAAGCGGAAAATCGCTGCAATGCGAAGAAATTTACCGAGCGAACAACTCGGAATGACCCCCCATGTGCACTGCAGGGAAGGCAGATTTAACATGTGCAGAGAGAGTTAGATTTGGGTGTGGTGTGTTCAATCTGCAATCTAATTTTTAGTGTAAAAATAAAGCAGACAGTATTTACCCTGCACAAAAACAAAATAACCCACCCAAATCTAACTCTTTCTGCACATGTTATATCTGCCTCCCCTGCAGTGCACATGGTTTTGCCCAACTGCTAACAAAATTCCTGCTGTGATCAACTTGGAATTGCCCCCTCTATTACAAATGGCCTATTGTATTTGTTTTCTCAAAAGACCAAAACGTATGATGAATATTAACAGACTAATACCCCTTTCAAAAATAAGTCTGAAACCTGGGTTTTTGCGAAAGAACAGATCTAAAACGGTCTACCTGAGTTGGTGACCCAGCTTAAGGCATATAGATGCGATCTGGGTCTTGATGACCAAGGTAATACCTAAAATAAATTAATTGCCCGGGGACAGTAGCACTTGGAGATGACATCATCTCCAGGTGTCCACTGAATGCTGGAAGACCTGGGGCACTGGAAGACCCAAGTACAGTGTGAAGGGTGACGACTCGGAATTAACCCAGGTCATGACCCATGTGTGAAAGGAGTGACCTCGGATTCAACCTGTGCTCTGTGGCCTGGGTCTGAGCTGGGATGAAGCCAGGTTATTACTGTATGTCTGAAAGGGGCTTAAGTGGTAGATTTACTAAAGCTTCTAATACAGACAAATGGTGGTATTGCCCATAGCAACCAATCAGATTCTAGCTATAATTTTTCTATTGCATCCTAGGAAATAATAGAATCTTATTGGTTGCTATGGGCAACACCACCACTTGTCTGTTTTAGAAGCTTTAGTAAATCTACCTATAAGGGGTCAAATCTTCGAGAGGGATAAAGTGGAGAACTTGCATATAACAAGCAATCTGCTTCAATCTAAAATTTATCTACAGTAGCACAGTCTTAAAAATGACAGAAGCTGGTTGATTACTCTGGGCAACTTCACTTTGCATCTCTTAAATTTTGATACATCTCTGTCACAACTGAGGGTTTTAGCTGACAGGAGGAAGCCTCAGTTGTAGGGGCTGAGAAGAACTTAAACTGGGGAGGTTTAATCAGACCCCTGGACATGTAAGTGTTAAAAGGAAACCCGAAGGTGTGACCATGACAAACAGGTAAAAGTAAATTAAAAGTTTATTGACAAACTCCGTGTAACAACAGACAGCAAATGATGACAGTGGCAATAAATAATATTCCTGGAACACTTTGACCATGGAAGGTGTAACAGAGCACTGGTAGGTTAAGAACAGCTGTTAAAGTCCTTGATGGAAAAACCTTACCAGGCCTGGCTGTAGTAGTGCAGATAACCAAGGAACATGCCAGTAGATGGAATAGATGAAGTTGGTAACTTGAATCAGCTGTTGTGTTTGCTGGATAGAACCAGCCAGGTGGTAAGACACGAAGTGGATGCTGAGTGGGATAAGCCAGGTGATAAAGTCACTGAGTGAATGCTGGATGGAACCAGCCAGGTAATGATACACGGAGTGGAAACTGTAAGATGCTAGGGAGCGTGGAAACAGAGGAGTTAAAGGAAGGTTACCGGTGGTAGTGGATACTGCTGATAAGTAGGAATCCGCTGGAACAACACCGGTTTAAGGATACTGGAAACTGCTGGAAGCAGGCTGCTGGAAGCAGATGGGTTAATAGCTGGAAGCTGGAAGCTGGATCAGCCACGGAGGACTGCAGAGTCAGGCTGCACCGCAGGATGGTAGGCAGGTGCGGGTCTCTTAGTGGATGCTGGAGACAGGAGCTGGAACCTGGAAAAACAACCACAGGAGAGAGACTGGAACAAGGTATGACAAACAAAGCACTGACGATTTCCTGGCCCAGGCACAGGATACTTATACCTGCAGCAATGCAGGCATTGGCTGGGCAATTATGCAGATTTCCAGAGGCAGTGGATTGGTGGAACTGAGACATGTGATTGGATCCAACATGGCTGCGCCCATGTTAGAACTTGGAGGGAAAGCTGGTTTGGAAACCATGTGGAAACATAACAGTAATGGCGGCGCCGGCCGCAGAGGACAGGAGACGCCATGCAGGATTCAAACATGGCGCCGCTGTGACAGCGTCTCAGCGTGACAGGAGGGATATGCAGAATGTGGACACAGATGAGATCCGGCCTTGGAACGCTGAGCCAGCCTCAGGAGACATCTGAAAGGCAAGTAATGGCGTCCAGATACCCGGATCGTGACAATCTCCACCTGAGTGTGCACAGAAAGTGCATGTGCTTAATAAGGGCACGGCCAACAGGACCAGACTACAATGATGTGGATGAAACTACAGCCCCAGGTCTCCATATAAAATAGGCCCATCATTGCCCATAAGTACAGAATAAGAATAACAATTTTACGTCACTATCCTGACTGAATTTCTCATGTTCTGTGACTTACCTCAGCTTATTCTGCAAACAGGCATCTGCTTCACATACTAACTGCAGTCTTGATTACTTGCTGATTAGCAAATGAGTAGTAATTCCTCCTTGTGAGTAATTGGCAAGATCCAGTGTTCAGCAACCAGGCTCTCTGTTCATCACACCCAGCTGGCAGTAAAGTCTGAACATGCTGTTTCTGCATAGCTCTCTCAGCATAATGTCTGCTTCCTAGTGTTTGGGCCTACTAGGCCTAATCCACATCAGAGCCTAAGCCTGGAGTACTGCTGTGACAAGTCCTGATCACCTGACTGCAACACAGCCAATCATGTGACTATCTGAGCTTCCCTGCATCACCTGATCATCCCAGCCAATCCCTGCACACTGGCTCCTATAAGAATGCTGGTGAAGGACTGCCTAATTGCCAGGGCTATTATTGTCATACCCTTTATGGTTGTTTGTGCTCAGCTGCTTCCAGGTTACCTTGCTCCAGGAGATTCCATTCTGCCCTGAGACCTGAGTTCCATCCAGCTTACAGCACTGCCTGGCTCATCGGTGTTCCGCCATCGTTCTCAGTCTCCATCGGTGTTCCTCCATCAATCTCCGTCTCCATCGGTGTTCCGCCATCGATCTCCGGCTCCATCGGTGTGCCACCATCAATATCCGGCTCCATTGGTGTTCCGCCATCGATCTCCGGCTCCATCGGTGTTCCGACATTGATCTCTGGCTTCATCGGTGTTCTGCCATCGATCTCCAACTCCATCGGTGTCCCACCAATCTCCAGTGGTCAGTAACCTTGTGCTTATTTATACTGAGACTTTGTCAGTGTATTACACTGCATCTGAGTTTGCTGTTGAGTGCTCACCAATATTGGGACTTCATCAGTGGTTCACACTGTATCTGATATTACATCTTGCCATCGATGTTACATCTGCTACAGCATTGTCATTGTTCCTATGCATATGTTACTGCATTATCTGTGAAACAGATTATTAAGTCTACTACCATCTGCCACTACCTGTACCATCTTGCTTGTTGATTAAAAGACTTCTTTTATTTGTAATTTTCCTCCATTCTGTTTATGCCTTTGGGCCTATGCTCTAGTAATAACATATCCTGGTTTATGTACAAGAACTTTATTCAAGCTCCAAGGTTCACATTCCAGTCAGTCCTATGCCTGCGTTCTTCACTGGTCATAGTCAGACCTCTGGCGTGACACATACCTATTACCAACAATGAGATCCCGGTCATCAGTATGCCGGCAGCGGGGCGATCGCTAGAAATCCCCTTGCGGACTCGCTGAGTTCACCACGCTGCAGTCACAGTGACTCACTGCGCTCGCAACGAGATCTATTCTTTCTGTATGGCTGTTGTGGACGCCCACAGAAAAAGGAAAGCCTGTGGCACCAGTATTACGGCGGTGGCATTTCATCACCTGTCGGGATTCTGATGTCGGCATTTTTACCGCCGGGATTCTGACAGGCGGTCTCATGATTGACTCCCGTAACACACAGGTAGTGCAGTAATACACTGGGTGTGCTGCCCAAAGAAACTCACTTGAACAACCTTGACCTTTTGTCAACTTCTGTTCACCTAAGTTTTTGTAGGGACACACCCCAGGCAGAGAGGCAACACAGTAAGGCCACACAGAAATTGGGATCACTACTGAATATTAAAATATGTTTCTTGAATAATGTCTGGCCCTATATTCATTTGCTAATAGGAGGCTAAAAAGTACTGCCTGGTTTTCTTAATATAAGCCACAAGACCAATACTGAATGAATGTAATCATGTAAGAACACATTATATTAAAAACCAATTGTTAGTTAAAAAAAACACAATGTCTAAGAATTCAATAAATATGTTATAAAAACCAGCTATATACTATTCAGATCCATAAATACCTGTAATCATTATACAGTAAGTTAATATCTCACTCATAAATAAGATGAGTTCTCTAGTTAGTAAAACCATAGATGTACATTTGCAAGTTTAATTAGTTTGGTACTGGATTTTGGGTGGAGCATGCATAGGATCTGAACCTGAGTCACATGCAATCCACACAAAAAATCTCCAGCTGCTTAGCTACACTCCATTCTATCAAAGAGGTACTGATAACCTTACCTAAACAACTAAAAAATAAATAAAAGAGGCTGCGCTGATAATCAGGGATGTATCTAGGGGTCTGAGCGCCCCTGGCAATGGGGAAGCACATGTGCCAAAAAAGGGGCGTGGCCACTCATTAGTACCCCAATTCAAATTACACCACACAGAAGTGCTCCTTACTCACATTACAATGTAACAGTGCATTGTAATGTTGGTTATTCAATTTTTTGCTACACAGTAGTACCCCTTATACACATTATGCCACACAGTAGTGCCCATATATATGGGAAGGTGCACGCACTCCTGGGAAAGTGGGCATGGCCTCACAATTTTATATTATGATATCAAACTATAAATATATAAGCACACCCTCCTAAAAATGTGCACACACAATGCCCACAGCAGTGCTCCTTACACATAATGTCCCCAGTATAGTGTCAGATACACATAACATTCCAGTATAGTGCCAGATGCACATAATGACCCCAGTTAAATGTCAGATAGACATAAAGTGCCCAGTATAGTTCCAGATGCACATAATGTCCTCAGTATAGTGTCAGATATACATAATATACCCCAGTAAAGTGTCATTTACACATAATGACCTCAGTAGTGCAGTGCCAGATACACATAATTCCCCCTAGTATAATGCCAGACATACATATGCCACCACAGTGCCAGACATGCATATGCCACCACAGTGCCAGACATACATATGACATCACAGTGCCAGACATACATATGCCCCCACAGTGCCAGACATACATATGCCCCCACAGTGCCAGACACACATATGGACCCACAGTGCCAGATATACATATGCCCGACAGTGCCAGACACACATATGCCCCCCAAGTGCCAGACACACAGATGCCCCCATAGTGCCAGACACACATATTCCCCCATAGTGACAGACACACATATGCCCTCAAAGTGTCAGATACACTTATGACCCCTATAGTGCCAGACACACATTCTGTCCCCACTGTGCCAGATACACATATGCCCCCAAAGTGCCAGACACACATATGCCGCCACAGTGCCAGACACACATAAGTCCCCATGGTGCCAGACACATATATTCCCTCAGAGTGCCAGACACAGATATGCCGCCATAGTGCCATATACATATATGCTTTCATAGTGCCAGACATATATATGCCCCCATAGTGCCAGACACATATATGCCCCCATACAGCAGACACAAATATGCTCCCATAGTGCCAGACACATATATGTCCCCATAGTGTCAGACATATATATGCACAAATAGTGCCAGACATATATATGCCCCAATAGTGCATATGTTACCCTATAGTGCCAGACACATATATGCTTCCATAGTGCCAGATACACATATACCCCAAATTGATTTTACTATTAGAGGCGGCAGCTATTTCTCCACCCCTGTTTAGATCCTCACCAGCAGGGATGCCAAGTAATGATCACAGCGGGGTCTGGCACTTCACCACACTACAATGAAGAAACTACACCGCCCAGCAGCCCTTGCTGTGGTGAGCTTCTGGCAGCAAGGGCTGCTGGGAGGTGTAGTTTATGTAGAGTTTTTTCATTGTAGTGTTGTGTGGTGCCGGACCCTGGCACCAATTATAGTGGCTGAGGCTTCTGTAGGCTGTGATCGTTAGTGGGCACCCCTGCTAGTGAGGAACTACACAGGGGAGGGGGGGGGGGGTAACTGCTGTCTCTGATCTACCTACAGGCCGCCATCCTTGCAAATAGGTTGATACGCCCCTGATGATAATATACCAAATAGATGCCAAACCAGCAACTATTAGTGCATAAATACAGTATATATATATATATATATATATATATATAAATATTGATAGAAACACTGGTAAAGTGATAATGGGAGATATATTTGTCTCAGTTTTCTGGTCTGTATTTTAAACCCCCAAGAAATGTGTGTCATAATAGACAGACATAATGAGAGTTTGGAGTATCAGTAAAATACAGATATGGGTCCTGGGGATGTGGATCTGAGGTGGGAGGGCTCCATCCACAAGGCGTATTTTAGGTCTTTAGGTCTTGAGCCTGAGAGCAGACTTGTTAGGGCCTGCACCTGTAACAGGCTGATATAAACACTGTTAGGCCTTAGCTCAAAGACTCTCTTCCTGTGGAAACAGGCAGCTAGCTTGTTCTGAGACACTATGATTTACTGACTGTTAAGTACTGTGCATATGAGTATGTTTGTGGTAGGGCCACTAGGTAACTCTGAGAGATGCCTCCTTGTTTAACTTAATACAGACTGTTGAACTTCTAAGATGCTACCTTCACACACTGGATAGTAAGTAATGGTGTGTAGTTTTTGGAGGGATGGGGGGGGGGGGAATTTAGCAGAATGAGGTTTTACCTAGGGTGTTGATAAACCTTGCACTGGCCCTGTACATGCAGAGCTAGGTGTCACAGCTGCATGTAATACTATTGAGCAGGGCACAAATATTAGGAAGTGGAAGAGTTTATTCCATTTCACAAATAGCTATGTTCAACAAAAACCAGCCAAAGGAACAATCAGCCTGTCCTTGAGTAATGAGGGGCTGTCCTGTGAGGTAGCATATGGCAAATTTACATTGTAGTTGTCTTTGTGTAGTGACAGGTCGATTTATCCATAAAAAATATCAGCTATATGCAGGGAGTTAATCTAAACTCACCCCTGCTGAGGATTACTTAGCTGAGATTCTTCCTACAATCCATACAGGAATACTCTGTCACTGGCAGGACTTGTAACTCCCCTCATCCAGATGACTGTCACCTCTGCAAGGTGGATACGAGGTTGGAGAACACTTTCCTCTTACTGCCTGTCACTCAGCAATGCAGGGACCTGGATCACCATCTCTCCGGGATGTGGCTCCACACAGCCTCCGTCGGTGGTAACACAAGAGTGGCAGTTCCCACCTCTCTGACCATTACCTCAGACTGCGCATCCCAACTGCTGCTAACTTTCAACTTTCACTTGTCTGATCCTGGTCATGTGACCTGCTCTTGACCTCTTTGAGCAGCTGCAGAGCCTGCTGAGAATTGTCTGCCTATGTAATGACGGTTGAGACTGTCCTCTTCCGAGAAGTGTGGGAAATACCATCTGACCCATGACAAGAGGGGGGAGAAGAGCAAGGTTCAGAGCATTGGACCCAAAGTGTACCCTCGCAGGCTCGCTTTACTTGCCACTCTTCGGTCTCGTTGACTTGCTTTGCTTGCCACCAGGTTACTAATGGAAAAAGATAGAGATGTGGACAATGAAACTGCTTTTCCCCCTGTTAGATGATATTTCCCATGTTTTTTCACCATCTTTGAATAGGATTTAGCCACTACTACAGTATGTAATGATAGTCATAATATCTTGCATGGCGGCATGTTACAATAATATAGGTGGTGTACACGCTCAAATGGCACTGGCCACACTCACACTGACTATTGCTCTTCTTATTCTCCCAAGGGCCTTTGATAATTTTAAACCCTATGTCCATATCCCCCTTTATAAGTCCCTGATGACCAGAGCTATGTAAGATTATGCATACTACTGGATTTTTGAATATGGCAATCTAATAAAGTCTTTTCATTGTTTTATAGAAATTTGGTTTGGATGATGTATTCTTAATTAATCGCTGGTCCCCAAAACGTGTTTACCTGGGACACAGCCCATATAATTATTCTGGGAAAAAGGAGCAACAGCAGAAATGATCAGGATGTCAGGGATCCCACCTCTGTTCCCTTCCGCCCTGCATGCAGCCACAAGCAGAATAAAAAAGACCAGGAGTGTGTGTCAGAAATCGCTGGACTAGGATTCATTTAAGGACATTCCATTCAAACCAGATATTTTTAGTTTTGGAGGAATTATTCTGCAATGATCTCTACTAGAAGTGTACTGATTATTATAAATAAATAAATAAATGAATGTATCCAGTTCAATGGAGGAGCTTGAAAAATTGCTGCCCTCTACAAATCACATTGGTTTCTTTCAACTTGCATTTTGGCAGCAGAGCTTATATTGTTGCAGCAATGCTAAAAGCTAAAGTATTTTTTACATGAAATAAAAAGTTGTATATAACTTTGATTCAATATTATGAATGATTTGATCTTGAAATATAGTTTAACTAGTTTTTTGTTTTTAATAGACAATTTAATGGGATACTTTAATGAAAAATCGGATGAATAAAATGGCATAGGTATCTAAGAGGTACATTTATTAGGTGGCGGTTTCAGCGACTGAAGTTAAAGGGGCAATAATATTACAGTATATTCAGTATATTCAAAATTGATTTGTGAGCAGGATTAAAATGCATATTATATTTCCCTCTATGTAGTTTCAGTTGCTGCTTTGTATTATTGTGCCTTCAATTTTCAGTTTTTAAACTTTTACCCTTTTGACTCTTGTTCAAACATGCAAATTAGTTCTAAATCAGCCATGAAACTTATTTGAGATTCATGACAGTTTAGCATGTTACATCACGATCCTGCCTCTGTCACATCCAGGCCAGTCTTCATTAACATGATCGCACTGGTGGACAGCTCAATGTCTCACAAATGATCCCCTACTCATCTCATATTGCTGTGAATGTTATAATGATCTGATTGGCTAATAGACAAGGTACGCATGGTCAAGAAGGATATGGACATTGACTACAACAAGATGTTTTGAAACTAGGCAAATACACCTTTCACATGTAAGTTAAATGTTGTAAAGTAGAGGTATACATGGTAAAGAGGGCATGAAGTGTATAGCAATGATTATCTACTCACAATTCTATAAAAAGGTCCAACGTAATCATAGTTGTAACTTGTAATACACATTTGTGACAGGAGTTTGTAGATGATTGCTGCTATAAGTTCCACTAGGATAAGCAACTTTGAAGTTGTCAGGGATAGAACCAACCAATGGCCAATCAGTTTACTACAACATTCACTGGACTTTAACTCATGTAATTGTGTTTATTGTAACTACTATAACTTTAACTACTATAACTTAGCTGCTGTCTAGTCAAGAAAAACACTGAACATCACTGTCACAAAATTTCAAATAATTATAATGACATGCAATGAATACTTAATACTTAATTAAAACTAATAAAGCAGATAGAACTTTATAAACAAAGTAAATTTGGATATTCAAATCTCTTGCAATTAGAAGATTTTAAATAGATTTAATTAAATCCTAAACAATGAAAATACTTTTATACAAGTGGTTTTAAGAAAAGGGTTAAAACAGAGAAGTCCTAATAAAAATATTAATGCTATAAAATAATAAGAGAAGTGAAATGTATGATGGCGTCCTCTCTTCAGATCCAGTTGCCTTGTATATTATTTTTACATTTTAAGCAAAAAGAGTGTAAGTGTTTTTTACAATTTATTTTTTTTTTGCATGTGTAACGGTTAAATTAAGTCACTCATAATTGTATATACAACTGGGACTTTCTTCTGAAGATAAAACTGATTTTGATTACTTAGGAAATAGTAAATTTATTATTATGCTTCCTAAATATTACTTATTATATTTTCAGTTTTCCCTAATAAAGACTACCACCAAACTCTAGGTATGTCACTCGATTTTCACTTGATATTAATATTCCTTTAGCTCATTTGTAGCACCAAACATCACTGTTGTGCTTGTTACATAATGTACCTCAATAGTGTAGCTTTTTTATATTATACTCAGAGAGAAAGGGCTATAATTGGCAACAGTTACTATTTATTGGCCAATACTAGAAATCCAGAACTTGCAATATGCTAAGCAAATAACTCAGAAGTCCTTTGTTGCTCACTATGTAGCTTGCTATAACTTGCATGAATGGAATGTATAGCTTCAGCCTCGTATAACATAGGTTACATTAGAATTCAGCCACTGTCATTCATAGTGAGTATAATTAAATGTGAAGTCTCACCTCTTGGTTCAGCATGGGCTTGTTGCGTGAGTTTTTTTTGGTGAGTTATAAGGGTGCTATCCAACTTGTCATATCTAATCATTTTCTCCCCTGAAGATTGGTAATCTGAAATATCTGTGCTGATGATGTTAAAAAGTGGATTTTCAATGCCTTCTGCCTCTGCCTTCTCTTCTCTGACTGCACAAAACAGAGGTCACAGGAGCATATCATTGTGAAAAGCATTTCAATGACAAGAAGAACATTCCTTCGAGTAATGCCATTGCTGAAAGATTGGAGTGTATCGTCCTCAAATGTCGCCAAAACAGAATTAGGTTAAAATTAACTCTCCCCCCAAAAAGAGAATAAATGATTAAAATAATTACAAATTGCACCATGACAAGCAAGAGCAAAATTTCGCCCACAGCCATTTGTCTGTAATTAGTTAATTAATCCTTACACAAATTATGAGCAATAACTCATCAAGCAAGGCTCACCCATCAGAAATTCAGCCGACTTGGATTTATTCTGCTTAGTTTGCTTCAGAGCCTTCTGCTGGAACTTCTGGAGGGAAATTGTTAAATGAATAAATTAGCTAAAGAACGAAGATCATCATTTATGATCCACAACTAACACAGAATTTTAAATATGGGATGGCATTGAAATGTCATTTAATTTACATCTCTGTTGAAGGGGTCAAACACTAATTGAACAACATGAGTGGAAGAATTAAATAAAAGGATAAGTAAAGTTAAAAGAAATGGCATATGAAGGTCAAACAAAATACATATATTTATAAATATTACAGTAAAACAATCTTAATTTTTTTCATATTTACTATATTTTTTATAAGCTATTAGTTATACAAAGTTACAATTGATTCAGTTATGCTGATTTGTGAATTCTTCAACATTTCTCTATGTTCAATACTCGGTTGCAAATGTATTAGTAGTTACTTTTATCAAGGTTCGTCCAGCATTAGCAACGTTCTAGGCAAGTGCTTAGTATACAATTAACATCACTCAAAACCATGGTCATATATGATCCATCTACTGTTCACAATTAGCATATGAGTATACTGTATGACCATTAGGAACAAAGGATATAATTCACGTTTGTACGACGATGCAATTGCGATTTTTCTAGGCTACAGAGCGGCTAATGTTAGCAAGCCTCTAAGAAATGAAGAAATGCAGCCCGGAACCATTGCAAACTTATTTACAATTGTCTACACATTTGCACCCTATATGCAAAAGCTAGGAACAGGGTATTCCTATGGCTATGCAGACTGGACACAGCAGTAGCAATGCAGGAGCCATGTCTTTGCATGTATGAGCTTGCAGCTGATAGCAGATACACTCCACAAAAATGGCCATGACACACCTGCGTCTTTCCAACCACTCCCTGATAACACCTCCAAATGGGGATTTCCTGTCAATCACTTCTCCATGAAATACTCATTGTGTGCGAGATCACAGCAGTAGCTTGATGTATGCAGATTGTGATTGCAGCATGTGCCCAATGATCTCTATTTTAAATAATGTTGATGCTGAATGTACTGTACCTTAAATTAAATATATCATAGTAATGACATATAGTGGTCACATCTGTTGTACAAGACCATGGGTCAGGCGCTGATTGGGGATCTGACCAACTACAAGTGCCAAGATGTCCTTGACCTGCTACTACCATCATTCTTATTGTGACCACTGCTCATTGTAAATTATTATATAGTGTGCCTGGGAACAAATGATAATTCCTGTGAGTCTCAGCATCTAAGTGGAACTATCAGAAAGGGAAGCCAATAGATGTACAGGTTGCTTGAACTACAGTATAACTTTTCCAGAACATTGTAGCAGCATAAATGAGCGCAGTGAAGCTGATGGTGACTCACAGGTAAAGCAGATTGAAATGCAAATCAGAAAAACAAGACAAGCCCGGGCTTGCATGATTAGTACCCACCTCCCTTATTCTCTACAACCATGATACTAGCTAGGATTTTGATACAAGGCCCTGGTGTCTCCAAACTATGGGGGTAATTCCAAGTTGATTGCAGCAGGATTTTTGATAGCAATTGGGAAAAACCATGTGCACTGCAGGGAGGGCAGATATAACATGTGCAGAAAGAGTTAGATTTGGGTGAGTTATTTTATTTCTGTGCAGGGTAAATACTGGCTGCTTTATTTTTACACTGCAAATTAGATTGCAGATTGAACACAACTCACCCAAATCTATCTCTCTCTGCACATGTTATATCTGCCTCCCCTGCAGTGCACATGGTTTTGCCCGATTGCTAACAAAAATCCTGCTGCGATCAACTTGGAATTACCCCCCATATGTTAATGGAGCTTTATGTACAAGACCTTAGTCCAAAATAAAATATAAAATGTTCCTGAAAGGTCCTATGATGCAGAAATTAAAAACAACTTTGGGGTCTATTCATGAAGCTGTGAAAAGTGTAGAGAAGTGAGCCAGTGAGGGAGTTGCCCATGTAAACCAAACAGTATTGAAGTAACATTTGTAATTTGCATACTATACAATTATACGGAGCAGCTGATTGGTTGCCATGGACAACTTCTCCACAGGCTCACTTCTCCAACCTTTTCACTGTTTCATGAATAGACCTCCTAGTATTTAAAGTGTGAAATGGTTATTTGTCAAGTTTGCTGAAAATGTCAGTGGACATATTTCCTATGAGAATGACTGTTAAACATGTCTAATGTTATTAATTCAGAAAATATCCAACTGCACAAGAAAATAATTTGCAGCTAACTGTCTGTTATAGTCCATGATTTTACCAGAGATTTCAGTCACCAATTATTATGCTCATGGTGGTTCCATACCCCATAATAGTTACCATTTATGTAATGACACAATAGAAAAATAACTATATTATGGTTTTGCATTTATTAAGTAAATGTAATTAAAATCTATTATTCTTAAATTACTGAAATATAAATATATAAAATCCACAAAATATTTGAAATATAAACTTTTTCAGATCTCTTTTTGATTTTTAATATTTATTTTCTTTTTCAAGTATTTTTTTTACAAAAAGTTTAATTATTTGATTTAAGAGTGCACAACCATCAGATACTTATTTTTCCCTGTGTTGTCATTACAAATACCATAAGCATATGCACTGGAGCAGAGGGCGGGCAAGTGGGCAGCTCCCCCCCATAACAGAAACACGCCAGTCAAAGTACTAGACCACGGGGTGCAGTATGGTGGCCATGTACAGTTAATACGGTCAGTGTCTGGACAAAGATACTACCCTTTCCGGCTGCTCTGCCTCATCCCTACCCACAGCCATTCTACTCCTGCTTCCAGGGTCATACCTTCACCCAGCTCTAACCATTACAGTGTGTGGCGATTACTCTTACTCCCATACTCCCATAGGTGGGAACAGCCATGGGCCCTTCTCACTTCCCACTTCATATGTTCCTCACCTCTTCCTCCTCAGTTCTTCTTTGTCCTCGTATCTCCTTCCTTCACTGTACCACCTGACCTTCTCCCATTTCTAACCAGGTTCAGCTGAAAATGTACCCTGTAAAGTCTGATTATATTACTCTGATTATATTACTCTTTAAAGTATCAGGCACTGTGAACTATGAGTGGATTCTGTCTCTTCATCTTCTACATACTGTAAAGTCACTCACATGTTACATTTATGTTTGGGTGGCATATTTATTATACACATTTTGTGTAAAATCACCAGAAAAATCAGGATAACCTTAAAGTGTACAGTAAAAATCCCCTGAAAGTATTACAGGGGTTCTGCAGAAGATGTTTCTCATCCCAATAGCAATAGCGTTAGCCATTGTAGTCTATGGGCTACATAACACAATTTATCGGGATAGGGATTGTCCGAATCTAATGACCATGCATGCGCAGAACTGTAGGTCCGCAGTGGCCTGTAATTAATATAGCGGTACTACCACTGCATAACCTTGTACCACTAAGCACCATCATTACCATCAAGGACATCTCATGTAGTGACAATTCCTTTAATATAGAAGGAACAGATTAACTGCTAATTTAGGACCTCTGCAAACAGTAAACTTGAGGGATAACATACAGCTATAGCAGATTACTGCATGACACCTTAATCTACATGCTACCCAGTGTACCGATATTCCTCTGATATTGTGTGGAGAGACAAAGGGGTCTATTTATTAACATTATTTTTACTAAAACAATGTGAAAAAGGGTGTTTTCACACCCTTTTCCACATTATTTTAGTATCACTCAAATGAATTAAAGGGCATTTGGAGCAGTTTTCATGAAAAACTGCTCCATACCCTTTAATTGTAATTTTTTAGTAACCCACATTGCATTTCCCATACTTATAATGGGAAATGTGAAATGGCCGATTTTTTTGTGAAAAAACACTGCAGTGTGCCGTGTAATAATAACGCCAGCTCCAGATGACATAATCACAGGACAGCACTGCGATAAGCAGCCTTTTGCACAGCTTTCTCTGTGCCCCGGCAGAGAAAGCTGTGCGGGACCTGGCTCTGGAGATCAGCTCTGTGCATCCGATGGACACACATGCTGAACACCTTTAAAAAAAAAAGTAAACAAAAAAAATCATGCTTACCAGCCCCAGGAGCCGGGAATTGGTGCTCCGGTGAGCGCTTCCGGGCACCGGGTCCTCCATGTGCTGCGCTGTGACCCTTTTGCAGTAAAGTGATGCTGCAAAGCTGACATTGGGGTACTTTTTACGAAAAATATCCTGATGATGCTGCGGAGAGGCATCCCAGGGACAGATCTTTCTCGCAAGCTCTGTCCCTGTATTTGATAATTGATACATCCATGCAATGTACTCAATTATCACATTACGAGTTTAGCCCAATATTATCACCTGTCATCCACATTATCAGATGCGGATGGTGATAAAATTGACCCCTTAAATTGTACAAGAGCAGGGTATTACCTTCTTTGTGCAGCTTTAAAAATATACACTATTGACAATATTGAAAGTAATAAAACGTTCCCAGCTCGAGCATATACAGGGGAATTTAATTGTTATCGCACCCCCGATCTCCCATCTAAAGTGACGGGAGATCGTGGGGCGATATTCAAATGCCCCCACTGAATGCAGTGATTGCGCCCATTAAACTTGGGTTTAGGTGCACAAAGCAACATTTGAATAGCTGTCAGTAGGCGCGATTGCTGGCGGGTGGGGAAAGGGACATTTGAATCCGGCCCAAAGTGTCCATTGTGAAGTTAGTTAAATTCCAGCTACAGATACTGTGCATAATTATCCGGAGCTTTAACTCTGAAACTCTGTAACTATTCAAGAGCAGAGAATTGTCAGACTTATTGGAGCCAATTAGTTTCCCCAGGAGCAGCACTAATTTATAAGATAGACTGTACCGCTGAGGGATACCATTCAGTGATAGTTCATTTCCATGCACCTACTTAACCTGGGTAACGAATAGCAAAAAAGCTCTCATTAACGTTTCATTCATACGTACCCGAACTCTAAGGAACTTGGGGTCCGATTATCATTAATAGGTTGCATGCTATCAGGTGAAGGAGTAATACTAATTAATAATAATAATTTTATTTATATAACGCTCTTTCTCAATAGGATTCAAGGTGCTTAACAGATACATAGTATAATATAGTACAGAAACAATGAAGTACAGAACAGCTTTTCATAAAATACAGATGCATGTAGATACTAAAGGGACATTATGGAAATGCTTGAGTAAACAGGAAAGTCTTGAGTCTATTTTTGAAGGATTCTATAGTTGGGGCCTCTCGCACTGTGTGGGGAAGTGAGTTCCATAGAGTCGAAGCCGCATGACTAAAAGCTCGACCCCCAAATGAATTACGGGAGATTCTAGGTACTGCTAAGCAGGTAAGTACTGTATGTAATTATTATCTAATATTCTATTTGTAAAGAAGTAAGGTCGTATTAATTTTGTTATTTGAGGTACTGTAATTGCCTAGTTAATGTTATTGTTTATGTTAAAACCTTGGGAATTAATTTTGGAAGCTTGTATACTTATTGTATGTACCGTATGTACTGTTTCTAGACAATTTGGCTCCCAGTACGAGCATTAAAAAAATGTGCCCCCCCCATAGACATTCATAAATGCACCCCCCCCCCAGACATAAAAAAAAACATTTTGCTTGCGCCTTTGCATAGCCTCGCTAAAATGGACATGGCCTTACTAAAATGGGCTTGGCCTCGCTGGAAAAGACTACCTTACACCCCAGTTTTTGATGCTGCAACAACAGACCTTGGCCACCACAGGGAAAATAAAACATTCCACCATATTAAGCCCCACACAGTAATTCCCCATGCACCATATTATGCCATACACCGCAATGCTCATGATACATTATGCCCTACGGTAAAGATTATAATTACTTTTAAATTACCTGCTCATTGCCAGGGGTTTCATGAGCTGGGTGTCATGCTCACTGCCAGTGGTTTCATGCGCTGGTTGTCATGCTCATTGCCAGGGGTTATATGCTCTGGGATCCAGGCTCGTTGCTTAGAGAATTGTTCATTGCCAAGTGTGTATACTCTCTGGTAGGCACCAGCCCACTTCCCCTCCTACCTCTTCCATAGTAAGCCACTCATGGGGCCAGAGTTTGCGTGAAATTATGAGGTTGTATCGTGACATAACGATGCAAATGCATCATTCCGCAAAATTTTGCCCCCTGAGTGAAGTTCTATGGAAGAGGGATGAGTGGGAGCAGGCTTGCCCACCGCTAGAAACGGTACTGTATATGTACCCATATTGTACTCACCGAGAGCATTTTTTGAGTTAACTCCATTGTCTTAGTTAATAAATTGAAACCTCATTTTAAACTTTAGTGTTTTTACTTTGAAATTGAGTTCACTTTTCCATCTCATCAATCTTGAAGATGTAGCAGAGAACTTACCCAAGCCTGCTGTGGAAAAAGGTACTTTGTCATGACTCATCATATTCAGTTATCACACATGCGTTCCAATGTTACCGCTGCGGGACACAGATCACAATTGCATGGAGATTCATGCAATTGCAAAGGGCATTTAAGGGCCGTAACTGGGTGGTGGCTAACAGATGGAGGCATGTCACAGGCATGTTGGTGTCACCGACTACATCTAAATATGCAATTCTACTGACACTGCCGGCCATGGTCCACCAATAGTGCGTCTTTGTACAGTACATACATCGGCAGATTCGCAGTGCAGCTGCTGGGCATTTCAATAGGATGCCTATCGGCTGCAGAATGAACATAAAGATGCAGTAGCAGCTGCCACTACAACAACTGTGTCTACCCCGGTATCACCTCCATAGTCTTTTGTCTACTATTGATATCAGAAAATATGAAAGGTCAAATTTAAATATTGCAGCTATTATCATTGCATTTTAGAGTCATAGGACTAGATGCATCATCGCTTGGAGAGTGATAAATGGTGAGTGAAAAAGTACCATCCAATTTGATCTTAACTGCCATGTCACAGGCTGTGTTTGAAAATTGACAGAAGCTGATTGGCTGGCATTTTTTCACTCTCCATTTTATCACTTTCCAAGCGATGATGCATCTGGCCATAAACTGCTAAATCTGAATTGTGCTGCAAAACAGACATATACAAATGATAAAGATGATTTTGGTAAAGTGATCGCTGACCAATTTACTCTTATACTAGAACTTAGTTCAGGGACACGAGAGTAGACAGGATAAACCTGCCATTTTGTGTCACCTTAATATCAAACATTACCTAGCCCCCCAACATGTAGTTTACAATTTTTGAAATCTGGACTGTATCACATACCTCCCAACATATACAGAAGGAAACCCCATACTCCCTCGCATGGCAAAGCCACACCTGGATGAAAAGCGGGTGCGGCCTGTGGATAAGAGGCGTGGTTTTGCTGGAGTACCTCTATGCAAGACATGCCCCAGTTTTGGTTACTGAGGGGGCATGCCCAGTGCTTTGTGAGCTGCTGGCATGCCTCCAGTCCTTCTGTGCACAGCATCTATTCACCGATGCTCTGCCAAGCAGGGTAGCGAGTGACAGGAGCCTCTTAACTGCCCCCCTCCACCGTATCATGAATTTTTCAGTTATGCCTGTTTTCTCCTGCAGAATTTAAATTCCTTTTTACTCAAAATTTGTGAATTGTTTTACTGACTGTAAATGTTAATATTCATCGAACTTCCTGAATCATTTAACCTGTATCTAGTCACAGGTAATTAGCAAAGTTAATTAACATATGTCAAATGTCAGAAGTTGACCATGAAACCCACCACTACACATAGAGCTTTTTCATGTGTGTTAATGGACTTAAGCACTTGTGTGCTTCTAGGAGGATACTCAACCTACTGTTAAACTACAGTACATTGTGAATGAAGAGCAATGGATATTAGCAAATCCTTCCTTTTAACGTTACAGCTTTACATGTACAAACTATTGGTGCAATGTCCAAGCACATTTACAAAGCTTTCCGTAAGTTAAGAAATATTCTACTCAGGACTTATGTTAACTTGTGATTTTCATAACAAATATATTAGTGATGAGCGGGTTCGGTTTCTCGGAAACCGAACCCCCCCGAACTTCACCCTTTTTACACGGGTACGAGCCATACTCGGATTCTCCCGTATGGCTCGGGTAACCCGAGCGCGCCCGAACGTCATCATCCCGCTGTCGGATTCTCGCGAGATTCGGATTCTATATAAGCAGCCGCGCGTCGCCGCCATTTTCACTCGTGCATTGCAAATGTTAGGGAGAGGACGTGGCTGGCGTCCTCTTCATTATTGTTGAATTTGATTGGGCATTATTGCTTAATTCATTGTGGGGAGGACTGGGGAGCAGCTGTATAATATAGGAGGAGTACAGTGCAGAGTTTTGCTGATCAGTGACCACCAGTTATCCGTTCTCTGCCTGAAAAAAAACGCTCCATATCTGTGCTCAGTGTGCTGCATATATATCTGTGCTCACACTGCTTAATTGTGGGGACTGGGGACCACCAGTATAATTAATATTATATAGAAGGAGTACAGTACAGAGTTTTGCTGACAGTGACCACCATTATACGTTGTCTGCCTGAAAAACACTCCATATCTGTGCTCAGTGTGCTGCTTTATTGTGGGGACTGGGGAGTCGGGACCACCAGTATAATATTATATAGGAGGAGTACAGTGCAGAGTTTTGCTGACACAGTGACCACCAGTATACTATATATAGCAGTACGGTACGGAAGGCCACTGCTGTACCTACCTCTGTGTCGTCATTAAGTATACTATCCATCTACATTCTATACCTGTGGTGCATTTTAGTTTTGCAGTTTGCTGACACAGTGACCACCAGTATACTATATATAGCAGTACGGTACGGAAGGCCACTGCTGTACCTACCTCTGTGTCGTCATTAAGTATACTATCCATCTACATTCTATACCTGTGGTGCATTTTAGTTTTGCAGTTTGCTGACACAGTGACAACCAGTATACTATATATAGCAGTACGGTACGGAAGGCCACTGCTGTACCTACCTCTGTATCGTCATTAAGTATACTATCCATCTACATTCTAAACCTGTGGTGCATTTTAGTTTTGCAGTTTGCTGACACAGTGACCACCAGTATACTATATATAGCAGTACGGTACGGAAGGCCACTGCTGTACCTACCTCTGTGTCGTCATTAAGTATACTATCCATCTACATTCTATACCTGTGGTGCATTTTAGTTATGCGCAGTATATATAGTAGTAGGCCATTGCTATTGATACTGGCATATAATTCCACACATTAAAATATGGAGAACAAAAATGTGGAGGTTAAAATAGGGAAAGATCAAGATCCACTTCCACCTAGTGCTGAAGCTGCTGCCACTAGTCATGGCCGAGACGATGAAATGCCATCAACTTCGTCTGCCAAGGCCGATGCCCAATGTCATAGTAGAGAGCATGTAAAATCCAAAAAACAAAAGTTCAGTTAAACGACCCAAAAATCAAAATTAAAAGCGTCTGAGGAGAAGCGTAAACTTGCCAATATGCCATTTACGACACGGAGTGGCAAGGAACGGCTGAGGCCCTGGCCTATGTTCATGGCTAGTGGTTCAGCTTCACATGAGGATGGAAGCACTCATCCTCTCGCTAGAAAAATGAAAAGACTTAAGCTGGCAAAAGCACAGCAAAGAACTGTGCGTCCTTCTAAATCACAAATACCCAAGGAGAGTCCAATTGTGTCGGTTGCGATGCCTGACCTTCCCAACACTGGATGGGAAGAGCTTGCGCCTTCCACCATTTGCACGCCCCCTGCAAGTGCTGGAAGGAGCACCCGCAGTCCAGTTCCTGATAGTCAAATTGAAGATGTCACTGTTGAAGTACACCAGGATGAGGATATGGGTGTTGCTGGCGCTGGGGAGGAAATTGACAAGGAGGATTCTGATGGTGAGGTGGTTTGTTTAAGTCAGGCACCCGGGGAGACACCTGTTGTCCATGGGACGAATATGGCCATTGACATGCCTGGTCAAAATACAAAAAAAATTAGCTCTTCGGTGTGGAATTATTTCAACACAAATGCGGACAACAGGTGTCAAGCCGTGTGTTGCCTTTGTCAAGCTTTAATAAGTAGGGGTAAGGACGTTAACCACCTCGGAACATCCTCCCTTATACGTCACCTGCAGCGCATTCATCATAAGTAAGTGACAAGTTCAAAAACTTTGGGTGACAGCGGAAGCAGTCCACTGACCACTAAATCCCTTCCTCTTGTAACCAAGCTCCTGCAAACCACACCACCAACTCCCTCAGTGTCAATTTCCTCCTTACCCAGGAAAGCCAATAGTTCTGCAGGCCATGTCACTGGCAAGTCTGACGAGTCCTCTCCTGCCTGGGATTCCTCCGATGCATCCTTGAGTGTAACGCCTACTGCTGCTGGCGCTGCTGTTGTAGCTGCTGGGAGCCGATCGTCATCCCAGAGGGGAAGTCGGAAGACCACTTGTACTACTTCCAGTAAGCAATTGACTGTCCAACAGTCCTTTGCGAGGAAGATGAAATATCACAGCAGTCATCCTGCTGCAAAGCAGATAACTCAGGCCTTGGCAGCCTGGGCGGTGAGAAACGTGGTTCCGGTATCCACCGTTAATTCAGAGGCAACTAGAGACTTGATTGAGGTACTGTGTCCCCGGTACCAAATACCATCTAGGTTCCATTTCTCTAGGCAGGCGATACCAAAAATGTACACAGACCTCAGAAAAAGACTCACCAGTGTCCTAAAAAATGCAGTTGTACCCAATGTCCACTTAACCACGGACATGTGGACAAGTGGAGCAGGGCAGACTCAGGACTATATGACTGTGACAGCCCACTGGGTAGATGTATTGCCTCCCGCAGCAAGAACAGCAGCGGCGGCACCAGTAGCAGCATCTCGCAAACGCCAACTCGTTCCTAGGCAGGCTACGTTTTGTATCACCGCTTTCCAGAGGAGGCACACAGCTGACAACCTCTTACGGAAACTGAGGAAGATCATCACAGAATGGCTTACCCCAATTGGACTCTCCTGGGGATTTGTGACATCGGACAATGCCAGCAATATTGTGCGTGCATTACATCTGGGCAAATTCCAGCACGTCCCATGTTTTGCACATACATTGAATTTGGTGGTGCAGAATTATTTAAAAAACGACAGGGGCATGCAAGAGATGCTGTCGGTGGCCTGAAGAATTGCGGGCCACTTTCGGCATTCAGCCACCGCGTACAGAAGACTGGAGCACCACCAAACAATCCTGAACCTGCCCTGCCATCATCTGAAGCAAGAGGTGGTAACGAGGTGGAATTCAACCCTCTATATGCTTCAGAGTATGGAGGAGCAGCAAAAGGCCATTAAAGCCTATACATCTGGCCACGATATAGGCAAAGGAGGGGGAATGCACCTGACTCAAGCGCAGTGGAGAATGATTTCAACGTTGTGCAAGGTTCTGCAACCCTTTGAACTTGCCACACGTGAAGTCAGTTCAGACACTGCCAGCCTGAGTCAGGTCATTCCCCTCATCAGGCTTTTGTAGAAGAAGCTGGAGACATTGAAGGAGGAGCGAAAACAGAGCGATTCCGCTAGGCATGTGGGACTTGTGGATGGAGCCCTTAATTCGCTTAACCAGGATTCACGGGTGGTCAATCTGTTGAAATCAGAGCACTACATTTTGGCCACCGTGCTCGATCCTAGATTTAAAACCTACGTTATATCTCTCTTTCCGGCAGACACAAGTCTGCAGAGGTTCAAAGACCTGCTGGTGAGAAAATTGTCAAGTCAAGCGGAACGTGACCCGTCAACATCTCCTCCTTCACATTCTCCCGCAACTGGGGGTGCGAGGAAAAGGCTAAGAATTCCGAGCCCATCCGCTGGCGGTAATGCAGGGCAGTCTGGAGCGAGTGCTGACATCTGGTCCGGACTGAAGGACCTGCCAACGATTACTGACATGTCGTCTACTGTCACTTCATATGATTCTCTCACCATTGAAAGAATGGTGGAGGATTATATGAGTGACCGCATCCAAGTAGGCACGTCAGACAGTCCGTACGTATACTGGCAGGAAAAAGAGGCAATTTGGAGGCCCTTGCACAAACTGGCTTTATTCTACCTAAGTTGCCCTCCCTCCAGTGTGTACTCCGAAAGAGTGTTTAGTGCAGCCGCTCACCTTGTCAGCAATCGGCGTACGAGGTTACTTCGACAAAAATGTGGAGAAGATGATGTTCATCAAAATGAATTATAATCAATTCCTCCGTGGAGACATTCACCAGCAGCAATTGCCTCCACAAAGTACACAGGGACCTGAGATGGTGGATTCCAGTGGGGACGAATTAATAATCTGTGAGGAGGAGAATGTACACAGTGAAAGGGGTGAGGAATCGGAGGATGATGATGAGGTGGACATCTTGCCTCTGTAGAGCCAGTTTGTGCAAGGAGAGATTGATTGCTTCTTTTTTTGGTGGGGGCCCAAACCAACCAGTCATTTCAGTCACAGTCATGTGGCAGACCCTGTCGCTGAAATGATGGGTTGGTTAAAGTGTGCATGTCCTGTTTATACAACATAAGGGTGGGTGGGAGGGCCCAAGGACAATTCCATCTTGCACCTCTTTTTTCTTTCATTTTTCTTTGCATCATGTGCTTTTTGGGGACAATTTTTTTGAAGTGCCATCCTGCCTGACACTGCAGTGCCACTCCTAGATGGGCCAGGTCTTTGTGTCGGCCACTTGTGTCGCTTAGCTTAGTCACACAGCGACCTTGGTGCGCCTCTTTTTTTCTTTGCATCATGTGCTGTTTGGGGACTATTTTTTTGAAGTGCCATCATGCCTGACACTGCAGTGCCACTCCTAGATGGGCCAGGTGTTTGTGTCGGCCACTTGTGTCGCTTAGCTTAGCCATCCAGCGACCTCGGTGCAAATTTTAGGACTAAAAATAATATTGTGAGGTGTAAGGTGTTCAGAATAGACTGGAAATGAGTGGAAATTATGGTTATTGAGGTTGATAATACTATGGGATCAAAATGACCCCCAAATTCTATGATTTAAGCTGTTTTTTAGGGTTTTTTGAAAAAAACACCCGAATCCAAAACACACCCGAATCCGACAAAAAAATTTAGGTGAGGTTTTGCCAAAACGCGTCCGAATCCAAAACACGGCCGCTGAACCGAATCCAAAACCAAAACATAAAACCCGAAAAATGTCCGGTGCACATCACTAAAATATATACAATATAAGTTACAGTAAATTAAAAAAAAGTGTGAACATCTTGCATATCAGTAATGTAATGTTACTAATAATAAAAATTTGTAAACAGAGAAAACTATTATGCATTTGTTGATTACCCTAACTAAAAAATCTTAACATTTATGATACATTTATTATTATTATTATCCTTTATTTATATGGCGCCACAAGGGTATAAATAATCAAACAGGAAAACAGCAACTTACAGTTGATGACAGTATAGGACAAGTACAGGGTAAATACACATAGTTACATCAGCAGATGACACTGGAATAAGTATCAGGTGGCAGAAGACTGCTGGATGTGGTACAGTTGATGATTATTAAAGTAAGACAAAGGATAAGCACATGAGGAGAGAGGGCCCTGCTCGTGAGAGCTTACAATCTATATTTAGTACCAATATTTAGAATTGCTACACATTTTTAAAATACAATTAGTCTGAGACACATACACATAGAAGTTATTTTTAGAGGTAGATTTTTTTACTGACTAATATTGTATATTATTTTTAGAGATGTGCGGCGGGAACTTTTCGTGTTTTGTGTTTTGGATTTGGATCTTGATCCCCACTCATGTTTTGGATCTGGATAGGTTTTGCCAAAACCACCCTTTCGGGTTTTGGTTTTGAATGTGGATGATTTTTGAAAAAAACATAAAAATAGCCACACTCACAGAATTTGGGGGTAGTTTTGATCCTACAGTATTATTAACCTCAATAACATACATTTCCACTCATTTCCAACCTATTCTGAACAACTCACACATCACAATATTGTTGTTAGGCCTAAAAGTTGCACCGAGGTAGCTGTATTACCTAGGGTGTGTACACACGGTGAGATCCCTGTTCGATTTTGACTATGCGATTTCCCTTGAACTCCCCCAGAGCCCAGATAGCACAGATTGTACAGATTTTGACTATCTGTGCTTGAGATTTTGTCTATGTACGATTTTGACTAAGTGCCAATTTTGACTATACTTTGTACTAGATTGTACACTAGATAGTCAAGATTGACTTGCCTGCACAGTCTATCTAGCCTTACGATACCGACCCCACGGAGCGCGCATCGGGATCGAATCTGTATCGCAAGCTGCCTAGCACCATGAGATATGCACTAACTTTTCATAAGATTTTGACTATATAGTCAAAATCTCACAGATTTATCTCACTGTGTGTACACACCCTAAGCTAAGCGACACAAGTGTGCAGCACAAACACCTGGCCCATCTAGGAGTGGCACTGCAGTGGAAGACAGGATGGCACTTAAAAAACTAGTGCCCAAACAGCACATCATGCAAAGAAGTAAAAGAGGTGCAATGAGGTAGCTGTATGACTAAGCTAAGCGACACAAGTGTGCGGCACAAACACCTGGCCCATCTAGGAGTGGCACAGCAGTGGCAAACAGGATGGCACTTAAAAAAAACTAGTCCCAAAACAGCACATCATGCAAAGAAGTAAAAGAGGTGCAATGAGGTAGCTGTATGACTAAGCTAAGCAACACAAGTTTGCGGCACAAACACTTGGCCCATCTAGGAGTGGCACTGCAGTGGAAGACAGGATGGCACTTAAAAAAACTAGTCCCCAAACAGCACATCATGCAAAGAAGTAAAAGAGGTGCAATGAGGTAGCTGTATGACTAAGCTAAGAGACACAAGTGTGCGACACAAACACCTGGCCCATCTAGTAGTGGCACTGCACTGGCAGAAAGGATGGCACGTAAAAAAACTAGTCCTCAAACAGCACATCATGCAAAGAAGTAAAAGAGGTGCAATGAGTAAGTGTATGACTAAGCTAAGCGATACAAGTGTGTGGCACAAACAACTGGCCCATCTAGGAGTGGCACTGCAGTCCCACTGCACTAATGGCATATTTCGGATGCACACGTCTAACACCAACATAGCTGTGAAGGCCTCAGTTATCCGCTTTGCAACAGAATGACTGCTGTCATATTTCATCATCCTTGCAAAGGACTATTGGACAGCCATTTGCTTAGTTGAAGTAGCACAATTGGTCTTCTGACTTCCCCTCTGGGATGACGATTAACTCCCAGCAGCAACAACAGCAGCGGCAGCAGCAGCAGCAGGAGGAAGTGGTTCTTGATCTTTCCTTATTTTATCCTCCAAATTTTTGTTCTCCATTATATTTCTGGAGTTATATAACAAAATACAGCACAGGAGAGCGTACCTCTACAATATACAGCACAGGACAGCACCACTGAACTTATATAACAGCACCACTGGACTGGACTTATAAGGCAGTATCATTGGACTGTACATATACGGCAGTATCACTGGAGTTATATGGCAGTACCACTGGACACATATGGCAGTATCATTGGACTTATACGACAGTATCACTGGACTTATAAGGCAGTACCACTGGACTGTATTTATACGGCAGTACCACTGGATATACGGCAGTATCACTGTATTTATACGGCAGTACCACTGGACATATATGGCAGTATCACTGGACTGGATTTATATGGCAGTACCACTGGATTTATTTGGCAGTACCACTGGACATATACGGCAGTATCACTGGAATTATATGGCAGTACCACTGGACATATATGACAGTATCACTGGATTTATATAGTATTACCACTGGACATATATGGAGGTACCACTGGACTGGATTTATATGGCAGTATCACTGGACATATAAGGCAGTATCACTGGATGTATACGGCAGTATCACTGGATATATACGGCAGTATCACTGGACTTATACGGCAGCACAGGGACACCACCACTGGACTTATGTAGGACAACACAGCACCACTGCAATGGGCTGGACTTATACAGCAGCACTGGACATATGGAACCAGAGGACACCACCACTGTGACTGGACTGATGCAGCACAACACACCACCACTGGACTGATGCAGGACAACACAGCACCACTAGACTAGACTTATACAGCAGCACTGGGCATATGGCACTAAAGGACACCACCACTGTGACTGGACTTATGCAGCACAATATACCACCACTGGACTGATGCAGCACAGCACAGCACCACTGGACTGGATTTATACAGCAGCACTGGACATATGGCAGCAGAGTAAGTGGAATGACGCAGCACAAGACACTATCACTGTACTGATGCAGGACAACACAGCACCACTGGACTGGACTTATACAGCTACACTGGACATATTGCAGCTGAGGACACCACCACTGTGACTGGACCAATGAAGCATAAGACACTACACTGGACTGAGCGGCACAAGACAGCACTGGAATCGCCAACCCACTTTCCTGCACAGACACTGACAATGGAGACACGTCCTCTCGCTACACTATCCAATTCCAGAGTGAAAATTATGGTGACGCGTGGCTCCTTATATGAAATACAAAACCTGTGAGAATCTGAAAGCGGGATGATGATGTTTTGCCTCATTCTGGTTTCCGAGTCTGGCGGAAAGTCCCAAGCCGGGCTCGGATCCGGGCTTAGAACGTGAAGTTCAGTAGGGTTCAGTTCTCTGAGAATCAAACCCGCTCATCTCTATTTTATGATAACTAAGTATTAGATCTACCTTTAGCAACAAGGTGTCCAAAATTTGTGAACTCGTGAGCCGCAAATCTGAACCTGGATGTGCCTCAAACTTCCAAACTAATGTAGTGTGCCTTTAGACAAGACTGGATATACAGACAGATCAAAAGGAAAGCTAGCCAAATAAAAATGTGTACAAAACCAAATGTGTTTTGTGCTTATCTAGATGTGGTTTTACTATGGAGTATTACATGGATTCAATAGACTTAGTTGTATATCCTTATTAACAATTATTAGAGATGAGCAGGTTCGATTCTCTATGAACCAAACCCCCCGAACTTCACGTCCCGAGCCCGGATCCGAGTCTGGCTCAGGACTTCACGCCAGACTAGGAAACCTGAATGAGGCAAAACGTCATCATCCCACTGTCTGATTCTCGTGGGTTTTGGATTCCATATAAGGAGTCGCGCGTCGCTGCCATTTTCACTCTGGAATTGGAGAGTGTAGCAACAGGATGTTTTTCTGTCCTTAGTGTCTGTGCAGGAAAGTGGGTTGGCGATTATAGTGCTGACTTGTGCTGCTCAGTCCAGTGTAGTGTCTTATGCTGCATCAGTCCAGTCACAGTGGTGGTGTCCTCTGCTGCCATATGTCCAGTTTAGCTGTATAAGTCCAGCGCAGTGGTGCTGTGTTGTGCTGCATCAGTACAGTGGTAGTGTCCTGTGCTGCATCAGTCCAGTCACAGTGGTGGTGTCCTCTGCTGCCATATGTCCAGTTTAGCTGTATAAGTCCAGCGCAGTGGTGCTGTGTTGTGCTGCATCAGTACAGTGGTAGTGTCCTGTGCTGCATCAGTCCAGACACAGTGGTGGTGTCCTCTGCTGCAAAATGTCCAGTGCTGCTGTATAAGTCCAGTACATTGCAGTGGTGCTGTGTTGCCATGCATCAGTCCAGTGGTGGTGTTCCTGTGCTTATTTAGAAGTCAAGTGGTAATGCCGTAAAAGTCCAGTGATACTGCCGTATATGTCCAGTGATACTGCTGTATACGTCCAGTGGTACTGCCGTATAAATCTAATGATACTGCTGTATATGTCTAGTGGTACTGCCATATAATTCCAGTGATACTGGCGTATATGTCCAGTGGTACTGCCATATAAATCCAGTGGTACTGCCGTATAAATCCAGTCCAGTGATACTGCCGTATAAGTCCAGTGATACTGCCGTATATGTTCAGTGGTACTGCCGTATAAATCCAGTGATACTGCCATATATGTCCAGTGGTACTGACGTATAAATAGAGTCCAGTGATTCTGCCGTGTATGTCCAATGGTACTGCCATATATGTCCAGTGATACTGCCATATATGTCCAGTGATACTGCCGTATATGTCCAGTGATATTTCTGTATAAATCCATTAATACTGCAATAAATTTTCAGTCCAGTAGTACTGCCATATATGTCCAGTGATACTGCCATATATGTCCAGTGGTACTGCCATATAAATCCAGTGATACTGCCGTATATATGTCCAATGGTACTGCCATATAATTCCAGTAATACTGCCATATATGTCCAGTGGTACTGTTGTATAAATCCAGTGGTACTGCCGTATAAATCCAGTCCAGTGATAATGCCATATAAGTCCTTTTATACTGCTGTATATGTCCAGTGGTACTGCCATATAAATTCAGTGATACTGCCGTAAATGTCCAGTGGAACTGCCATATAATCCGGTGGTACTGCGTATAAATCCAGTTCAGTGGTACTGCCGTATAAGTCCAGTGGTACTGCTGTATAAGTCCAGCGGTGCTGCCATATAATTCCAGTGATACTGCCGTAAATGTCCAGTGGTTCTGCCGAATAAATCCAGTGGTACTGTTGTATAAATCCTGTCCAGTGGTACTGCCGTATAAATCCAGTCCAATTGTACTGCCGTATAGGTCCAGTGGTACTGTCATATAATTCCATTGATACTGCCGTATATGTTCAGTGGTACTGCTGTATAAGTCCAGTGGTACTGCTGTATAAATCCAGTCCAGTGGTACTGTCACATAAATCCAGTGGAATTGCCATATAATTCCAGTGATACTGCCGTATGTGTCCAGTGGTACTGCTGTATAAATCCAGTGATACTGCCGTATATGTCCAGTGGTACTGCTGTATAGATCCAGTGATACTGCTGTATATGTCCAGTGGTACTGCCGTATAAATCCATTCCAGTGATACTGCCATATAAGTCCAGTGGTACTGCCATTTTAGTCCAGTGATACTGCCGTATAAGTCCAGTCCAGTGATGCTGCCATAAAAGTTCAGTGGTGTTGTCCTGTGCTGTATATTATTTTCTCCAAATAAAGGGGTTATTAATATTTAATCCAAATCATTTTTACAGGGTTTGCCCTGTGTGGTGTAGAGGTATGCTCTCCTGTGCTGCATTTGTTATATAACTCCAGAAAAATAATGGAAAAAAATAAGAAAAGATCAAGAACCACTTCCTCCTACTGCTGCGCTGCCGCTGCTGTTGTTGTTGCTGCTGGGAGTCAATCGTCATCCCAGAGGGGAAGTTAGAAGACCACTTGTACTACTTCAACTAAGCAAATGACTGTCCAACAGTCCTTTGTGAGGAAGATTAAATATGACAGCAGTCATCCTCTTGCAAAGCAGATAACTGAGGACTTGACGGCTATGCTGGTGTTAGACGTATGCATCCAGTATCCGCCATTAGTGCAGTGGGACTGCAGTGTCAACCTTAGATTGGCCAGGTGTTTGTGCCGCACACTTGTGTCGCTTAGCTTAGTCATACAGCTACCTCATTGCACCTCTTTTACTTCTTTGCATGATGTGCTGTTTGAGGCCCAGTTTTCTTTAAGTGCCATCTTGTCTGCCACTGCAATGCCAACCCTAGATGGGCCAGGTGTTTGTGCCGCACACTTGTGTCGCTTAGCTTAGTCATACAGCTACCTCATTGCACCTCTTTTACTTCTTTGCATGATGTGCTGTTTGAGGCCCAGTTTTCTTTAAGTGCCATCCTGTCAGCCACTGCATTGCCAACCCTAGATGGGCCAGGTGTTTGTGCCGCACACTTGTGTCGCTTAGCTTAGTCATACAGCTACCTTATTGCACCTCTTTTACTTCTTTGCATAATGTGCTGTTTGGGGACTAGTGTTTTTTAAATGCCATCCTGTCTGCCACTGATGTGCCACTCCTAGATGGGCCAGGTGTTTGTGCCGCACACTTGTGTCACTTAGCTTAGTCATACAGCTACCGTATTGCACCTCTTTTACTTCTTTGCATGATGTTCTGTTTGGGGACTAGTTTTATTTAAGTGCCATCCTGTCTGCCACTGCAGTGCCACTCCTAGGTGGGACAGGTGTTTGTGCCGCACACTTGTGTCGCTTAGCTTAGTCATACAGATACCTCATTGCACCTCTTTTACTTCTTTGCATGATGTGCTGTTAAAGGCCTAGTTATTTTAAGCGCCATCCTGTCTGCCACTGCAGTGCCACTCCTAGATGGGCCAGGTGTTTGTGCCGCACACTTGTGTCGCTTAGCTTGGTCATACAGCTACCTCGGTGCAACTTTTAGGCCTATAAACAATATTGTGAGATGTGAGGTGTTCAGAATAGATTGGAAATGAGTGGAAATGAATGTTATTAGGGTTAATAATACCATAGGATCAAAATTACCCCCAAATTCTGTGATTTTAGCTGTTTTTATGTTTTTTTCAAAAATCATCCAGATCCAAAACCTTAACCTCGAAAGGGTGGTTTTGACAAAACCAATCCAGATCCAAAACACGAGCAAGGATCCAGATCCAAAACCAAAACACAAAACACGAAAAAGTGCCCGCCGAACAGCTCTAATAATTACCTGAATATCTGTGCTTTGCTACGGAATATCAAGTATAATCACAAAGATTTTATTGTAAGGGCATCTGTAGTCTCTGTGCCTTATTTTCTGAACAATAGGATATACCTAAAGTTAACTGGTTAGTTTATCATAGAAGATCAGCAATTAGACTTACGACGCCGCTGCCAATCTTTTTCAGGCCGCACCTTTTGGGCAGGCCTTTTCCCGGATTGATGCTGTCAAAAGGCTGGCGCTGAGGATAATAATCTGCCTCCTTCTCTGCCCATCCCTCCTCTGATGCTGGCCTGCTCAGTGCTGTAAATGCTGGGATGACAGGCCAAGCTTCGCCTGCTGTATGTATAAATATGTAAGGTTTGCAGGATAGGCTGACTCTATTCCAAAGGGCCCTAGGTCTCTTGGCTTAGTTTCTCACTCTCCTTACGGCTCCTCCTTGAGGTAAAAAGGTAAAGATTTTCAGAGAACACTTAAGGTCACTGGGAGAGCTGTTGGTACCCTTTATGCAGCAGATAAGCATTTGCTGACTATCAAACTTTCCTTTAATGTATTTAAGAGGGGTGTAGTATGGTATGCCGGTGGCCGGGCTCCCGGCGACCAGCATACCGGCACTGGGAGCCCGACCAACAGCATACCGACAGTGTGACGAGTGCAAATGAGCTCCTTGCTGGCTCGCTGCGCTTGCCATGCTGCGGGCACGGTGGTGCGCTACACGCGCCACGCTATTTTATTCTCCCTCCAGGGTGGTCGTGGACCCCCACGAGGTAGAATATATGTCGGTATGCCGGGTGTCGGGATTCCGGCGCCGTTATACTGTGTGCCGGGATCCCGACATTTGGCATACTGAAGACCACCCTTTAAGAGTGGCTGTAATATCTTAGAGTACAGGGCTGCAAGAGGCAGAGCAAGAGGTAGAACAAGGGGTATGGCAGACAAACAGATGGCTGAGACATCCCTAGAGGTGGAGTGCAGCACTTGGACAGTCCTGAGCCAGCCCCTTCACTGTGACAGCTGACAATTGCCCTTACCACATTTTCATATGTACTAAGACCCGGCCACCGGGTGTTCACTGCAAAGGGTATCACCATCTGTTGATGGTGATACCCTATAGAAGCCTATGGGCTTCTTAACTCCAGCTGCCACATCCCGCTGCCTCTGCCATCCCGCACCGCTCACGCTGACCCCTCTCCCACCGGCATACCTCCCCCAGCAACACAGCCAGAGGTTTTTCTGGCTGCAGGGAGGAGGAGGAGGAGGAGTAGCCCGGGACTGACTACTGCAGTGCCTACTTGCTGGTCTGGGAGGTGAGACCCCATGGAGGTAACAGAGACCCCCACACACCTTCTGACAGGTATTGCGGGTGGCCTCTGTCACCACATTGTGATCTTAATCGCATATGTTAGTACATATGCGATTAGCATCACTGCAGTGCGCGGCTAGGGGCTGTGATGTATTTTAATACATCCCGTCCACTGTGTTAAAGTGTGGAATTGGTTTACTAACATTTGCTTAAGTGTCCTTTAGAGTTTTTGAAGTGTTCCAGTTTAATAAAAACAATTGTACATTCACTGTGTCATTACTTTGTTGGGTTTTGGGGACATTTTGCTGTGGCTTGGGAAAAGAATAAGCATCAGCAATGTCTAAAATGGTGAGCAAACCATATTTAAGAACAGCACATACCTAGGGTGTTACACTGGGACCCGGAATAGAAGCAAGAAGTAAGTGTGGATGAGAAGCACTGGTCCTGGCCAGAATGATGACATGGACTGAAAGTCAACATTCAGTATGCTGACATTAACAATGTTGACAGTGATAGAATGTCGACACCATCACTATGTTGCTATTGTGATTATTGAGAACAGATTTTAGGTTTAGGGTAAGGAATAGTCAGCAGTTAGGGTAGACTGGCTAAGGTTAGGGTTAGAATTAGGGCTAAATGCAAAATTAATGCTAAAGCACATTAGGGTAAATTTACTGAGATTCCTGTTGCTGCCGATTTAATTTGAAATTAGCTCTTTTTTGCAACTTTTTAAAAACCTAAATTGGTAACTTACTAAGGTACCGCTTTGGTGAATTTTTGAGTTTTCCGATCTCGATGTTATTCATATTTCCAAAGCTTTTTTTCACAGCTGCAATTGTCTGAACATTGATGGTTTCCCGCCTGATTCGTGGTTACAATTTTACTTTTGGTTTTGAAAAAATCATGCATGACTGGTTGTGTGGAATATGTGGGAGTGTGCCGCCAGACCTGGAAACCAGAATGAGTCAAAACATCATCATCCCACTTTCGGATTCTCTTGGGTTTTGGATACTATATAAATAGCCACGCGTTGCTGCTATTTTCACTCCGGACATGGAGAGTGAGGGAGAGAGACCTCTGTCTCTCTCTGTGGGTGGTGGTGTCAGGTGGGGTTAGTGTGTGGTCTGTAGGGGTGCTGCTGCAGTCACTGTGGTGTACCTGTGCTGTGTTATGGGTGCTGTCCTGTCTGTCCTGGCTGTCACTGGTGTTTCATGTGCTGTTACGGCCAGGTGCTACAGCTGTACATGGGTGTTTTTGTCACTGTGTTGTACAGGGTGCAGGGGCACTGTCCTCCTGTATGCTGTAAAATATAGGGGGTGCTTCTGGCCCTGTATGTTGTAAAAATTCAGGGGTGCAGTTGTTTCAAACGAAAAGCACACTGCTCCTGTATGCTGTACAGGGATGTTGCGGTTAAATTAACATTACACTGGCCCTGTATGCTATAAAAATTCAGGGGTGGAGTTGTTAAAAATTAAAAGAACACTGCTCCTGTATTCTGTAAAATATAGGGGTGCTGCTGTTAAAATAACATTACACTGGCCCTGTATGTTGTAAACATTCAGGGGTGCAGGTGTTTAAAACGAAAAAGCCCACTGCTCCTGTATACTGTACAGGGGTGATGCTGTTAAAATAACATAACACTGGCCCTGTATGTGGTAAATATTAAGGTGTGCAGTTGTTAAAAATTAAAAGCACATTGCTCCTGTATGCTGTAAATTATAGGGGTGCTGCAGTTAAAATAACATTACACTGGCCCTGTATGCTATAAAAATTCAGGGGTGCAGTTGTTAAAAATTAAAAGCACACTGCTCCTGTATGCTGTAAAATATGGGGTGCTGCTGTTAAAATAACATTACACTGGTCCTGTATGTTGTAAAAATTCAGGGGCGCAGTTGTTAAAAATTAAAAGCACACTGCTCCTGTATGCTTTAAATTATAGGGGTGATGCTGTTAAAATAATATTACCCTAGCCCTGTATGCTATAAAAATTCAGGGGTGCCATTGTTAAAAATTAAAAGCACACTGCTACTGTATGCAGTAAATTATAGGGGTGATGCTGTTAAAATAATATTACACTATCCCTGTATACTATAAAAATTCAGGGGTGTAGTAAAATCAATGTACACTGGCCCTGTATTGTATGTAGAGATGTGAGCCGGACATTTTGCGGGTTTTGTGTTTTGGTTTTTGCGTCCGTGTTTTGGATTCAGACACGTTTTGGCAAAACCTCCCTGAATTTTTTTTGTCAGATTCGGGTGTGTTTTGGATTCAGGTGGTTTTTTTCAAAAACCCCTCAAAAACAGCTTAAATCATAGAATTTGGGGGTAATTTTGATCCTATAGTATTATTAACCTCAATAACCACAATTTCCACTCATTTCCAGTCTATTCTGAACACCTCACAATACTATTTTTAGTCCTAAAATTTGCACCGAGGTCGCTGGATGACTAAGCAAAGCAACCCAAGAGGGCGGCACAAACACCTGGCCCATCTAGGAGTGGCACTGCAGTGTCAGACAGGATGGCACTTAAAAAAATTGGCCCCAAACAGCACATAATGCAAAGAAAAGAGAAAAAGAGGTGCACTGTGGTCGCTGGATGGCTAAGCTAAGCGACACAAACACCTCAATATCACAGGAATTATTTGTTCTAATCAATGGTATTATTGGTCCAAATCCCTTGAAGAAAATGACAAAATCACTGGAATTATTCGTAAACATTTGTAGTAAGTCGCTGCTTTCTGATTACAGAAATGCTCAGATATTCTTGCGAATCCACAATCCCTTCCCAGAGGAAAAAGAATTTGAGAAACCGTTGTTTGAGAACGTTTGTTCTCTTTCCCTTACAAAGGAACAAACCACTTTCCAAGAAGACTGACGTTTCTGGGATTATGGAGACATAATGTTTTTGAATATAAATCCTAAAGCAGGTGGTGTATTAGAGCAAAAGAGTGCAAGAGACCAGTCATGCAGTTTCTGAAATATTATGACAAAATGTTACTGTACTTCATAAGCACTCATTCATAACTCTGCTAAGTACTGTTTGGTATACTGTATCTGGCTTCCATGAGGTAGTTGTTCATTATTTCAGCTTCCATTGACCTTTTTGAAAGTGGTAGAAGTTATCGATTCTTTTTTTTATTTTTATTTTCCCCTATTTTTAATTTTCTCCTGCATAGCCCAGTAAAATGTTGCAATGTTAAGTATTGACTTGTGCCTTCTGGAGGTCCACTTCTTCACCAAACCCAGCCAAATCTCATCTGATTCCTAACCCTCTGTTCCACGTTCTCTATGTACCCCATCTGTGTCACCCATGTCTGTCTACCCCTCCCCTTTAGATTGTAAGCTCTCACGAGCAGGGCCCTCTTCCCTCATGTGCTTATATACTGTTGGTCACCAAAATGCTGCACTGTAATACTATATATACTGCTCACAAAAATGCTGCACATATATGGAATGGATACTTGCAGTGACACAGAGCTGCAAGATACAGCAATGGCCTACTGTACAATGATATACTGTTAGTCACCAAAATGCTGCACTGTAATACTATATATACTGTTCACAAAAATGCCGCACAGATATGGAATGGATACTTGCAGTGACACAGAGCTGCAAGATACAGCAATGTCCTACAGTACTGTATTACTCTAATTATTATATACTGGTGTTCCCCAGTCCCCACAATGCAGCACACTGATCAGATATTTGCAGCATACTGAGCACAGATGTGGAGCGTTTTCAGGCAGAGAACGTAGATATTTTCAGCACACTGAGCACAGATTATTTGCAGCACACTGAGCACAGATTACGGAGCTTTTTAGGGAGAGAACGCTGCCACGTTCTCTCCATTCAATCTCCAATGCACGAGTGAAAATGGCGGCGATGCGCGGCTCCTTATATAGAATACGAATCTCGCGAGAATCTGACAGCGGGATGATGACGTTCGGGCGCGTTCTGGTCAACCGAGCAAGGCGGGAAGATCCGAGGCTGTCTCGGACCCGTGTAAAATAGGTGAAGTTCGGGGGGGTTCAGATCCCGAGGAACCGAACCCGCTCATCTCTAATTGTATGCTGTATAAATTCAGGAGTGCAGTGAGAATAAATGTACACTGGCTCTGTCTTGTATGCGGACCCTAGTTTTTCAGTTTGTCCAGTAATGTGGTAATTAATAATTATATATTTGCTTGGTTGAAGTCCTTTCTGTTCCACACCAATATAGGAGTAGAGCTGAAAGCCTTTGTGTTGTTCCTGATTGCGTGTGCCTCTCTAATTATTAATCACCTTCTTGACACTGTCCTCTTCCCTCTACTCATAATGTGAAAAGTCATCAAGGAAGGAGGTGGTATGTTTGTAATTAGCTATGAGAACTTGGCGAGCTTTATCCAGGGGGAGCACCTGTTGCTGAAATGATGGGTTTATTAAACTGTGCATGTCCTGTTTAAACAACATTTAGGTGGGTGGGAGGGCCCAAGACAATTTCATCTTGCACCTTTTTTTTCCTTTCATTATGTGCTCTTTGGGGCCTAGTTTTTAAACTGCCAACCTATCTGCAACTGCAGTGCCACTCTTAGATGGGCCAGGTGTTTGTGCCACCCACTTGTGGAAATGAATGTTACTGAGGTTAATAATACCGTAGGATCAAAATTACCCCCAAATGCTGGGATTTTAGCTGTTTTTATGTTTGATTTTTTTTTAAATCCAGATCCAAAACCAAAACACGAAAGGGTGGTTTTGGCAAAACCAATCCATATCCAAAACATGAGTGTGGATCCAGATCCAAAACCAAAACACAAAACACGAAAAGTGTCCGTTGCACATCTCTCTCTCTCTCTCTCTCTCTCTCTCTCTCTCTCTCTATATATATATATATATATATATATAATTTCCAAGCAGTCCACACTCTTGCCTTTTAAGTATATGCTGGGGTGACTTCCATATAATGGTAGATACTTATGACCCATCAATTCCAATGTAAATCCACAACAGAGGAGCACTCACCAGTCTTCAAAGCAGTTTTTTCTTTATTTTCAACAGATCATGAAAGAGGGGGGTATCGACGTTTTGGTCCCAAGTGGGACCTTTGTCAAGATCATCTAGTATTGTGAATAGCCCCCATTTATACCCAAACATGGCCCTCCCCCAATTACCAAATTGGAGGAATTCCACATAGATACATTAAAATTACAGATATTACAAAACATATACAAACATTACATACTTACATATAACATCTAGTGTGCAAAAATATTATATTAAAAACATAGATCCACCGTAAAGCGCCACTTGGAGTATTATAGTAATGGCAGAAGCGGCGTGCGTTCCACTGCGTCCCGCACTTCCGGTCCGTGGAACGCAAGTTCCGATCACATGACCGGAAATGTGAGGATCAATATAGCTGTATAGAGATCAGGTGTATTACACTGAAGCTCCGTGTTCCCGGTCTCTGGAACGCAAGTTCCAGTTACATGACCGGAAGTATATTGTGCATTAGTTAGTATTAATAGGTAACATATGGTAACACAGTCGCCATGGTGACCAGCAGTCACATTCACCAATTCATGTGTATAGAAGGATTATCAGTGCACCTATATATTGGCAATTAAAACAGTGGATATATGTATCACAAAAGGAGCCATATTTGGCTAATGTTGCATGTACTCTGGTATAATTCTTAGTTATATTATTTAGCTATATTATTTTAACTATATTATTTAGCAAGCTCTAATGATTTTGGGTACAGACACAGGCCATCCTATTATGGAAATCCAGAACAGCAAAAAATTATATAAAAAAAAAAAAAAAAATATATATATATATATATATATATAAAAAATATATAAAAAAGATGTGAAAAATGAAAATATGAAATATGAAGAATATAAATACGAAGATATGAAATTGAAGATCATTCTAGAAAAACTCTGTATTGAATGCCTTCATTTAGGCCCCGTGGGCGTATAGTGTCCAGTCGGTAAATCCATGATGCTTCTCGTTGCAACAATAATTTTGCTCTGTCACCTCCCCTTTTCAGGGGTAATATCCGATCTATAATCATGCATTTAAGTGATGCCAGGGTATGTTTTGCCTCATAGAAGTGCTTTGCTACAGTCTTATCTGAGTGTCCAACATTTATTGCTGTTCTGATGGATAGGCGATGATTCGCCATTCTATCTCGGAATGGACGGATCGTTTTGCCCACATACATCAGGGAGCATGGGCACATGAGTATGTAGATGATGAAATCAGAGGTACAGCTTACTCGCTGATGAATTTTAATTTTCTGTCCGGTATGCGGATGATGGAAATATTCACCAGAGTTCATACTTCTACATGTTGTGCAGTTTACACATCGATAACACCCCATTTTCTGCGATGGTAACCATGAGTCAGATTCTGGTTTTAGTGATCTATCAGGTTGCATGAGGATATCTTTTAAATTCCGCCCCCGTTTGAAGCTGATTAGAGGCTTAGCTGGTAAATGTTTGCTAAGAGCTGGATCACTCTTGACCACCGGCCAAAGGTTTTTAACTGCTTGTCGTACGGCTGAGCCTGCAGTATCAAATGTTGTAGTGACCACAAATTGATTTTGCAACCTCTGTTGTTTCTTCAAGTTTCCAGAGGAAAAGATCTTTTGAGCTTTATGCAAGCAGTTATTAATGATCTGTTCACTGTATCCTCTAGAGGAGAATCTCAATTTCAGTTCTTCAAGTTGTGTATTGGCTGTATCTGGGTCTGAGTTGTTGCGGAGTACTCGCAAAAATTGTGAAACCGGCATATTTTGTTTAAGTAAACCAGGATGATAACTTCCAAAATGTAACAAAGTGTTGCGATCCGTGGCTTTCCTAAATAGCCTGTGTTCATACCCAAATTCTTTGGCATAGATGGTCACATCCCTGAAATCAATTTCCTTTCTACTGAACTCCATAGTAAGCCTAATGGGGGAGTCCAGGTCATTTACACACTTCAACATATTCTGGAGTGTCACATCACTATCTGTCCAGATCAGGAATATATCATCTATAAAGCGACAGTAGAAGCCGATACTATCTCCAAACAGCGGGAGAATTGTGTGTTTTCATAAGTATCCATAAATAAGTTTGCATAGGATGGTGCAATGTTACTGCCCATCGCAGTACCCGAGATAGTATCGGCCGCCATATTGGAAATAGTTGCATGTTAGGATTAATTCCAATAAGTCAATCAAGAATTCAATTGGTGGTGAACCCGTATGTGTTCGAGATAAGGCTCGGCGGGCAGCCATCAGTCCTTCATTGTGTGGTATGACAGTGTATAAGGACGTTACGTCCATTGTTACTAGAATTCCACGTTGGGAGGCCGGAAGTACCTTAATCATTCTCAAGAGGTCATTAGTGTCCTGTGTATAGCTCAATGTGTTTTTCACACATTTTTGTAGGAAGCTATCTAGATATTGTGCCACAGGCGAAAATAGGGAGTTCCGGGCCGATATGATTGGTCGGCCCGGTGGTCTCACTAAGGTCTTATGTATTTTGGGCACCAGATACAATATAGGGCAAATGGGATGTTCAGTCTTGAGAAAGGTTAATGTATCGACATCTATCCAACCATTGGTAAAACCTATATCTAGACTAGTATCTAAGCGCTTTTTGAAGGACATTGTGGGGTTACCCCCCAGTATTTTGTATGTATCACTGTCTGATAATTGTCTGAGTGCCTCGTCGTCATAGTCCTTGGTGTCTAGTACCACCACCGCGCCCCCCTTGTCGGCAGGGTGTATCGTCAGTAGGGGGTTATTTTTTAAATCCCTAAGTGCTCTTTTCTCAAGAGGTTTCAAATTATATCTCATATGTCTTTGTTGGGTAAGTGATTCCTGTATGTTGTAATCCAATAATCTGGTGAAAGTTTTGATACTGGGGTTTAGTGAGGGCGGGTCATCTGTGCTCTTTTTCTTAAATTTTGTTTTAGTGTAATCCATTTTACAGGTGTCTTGGAATTTTTCAGTAACTTTTAATTTTCTACCTAGCTTGAATTTATCAACTGACCAACGGAATTTGTCAAATTTAGGTGTTGGTATAAAACTCAATCCCTTAGATAATAAACTAATCTCTGGTTCAGTGAGTTTATGGGATGATAGGTTAATTACTGACTCTTCTGGGTTTTTGTTGTCTTCTTTTTTTCTTTTGTATTTGCCCCGCCGGAGGTGGGGCCTTCTGCGTTTAAAGCAGAATTATTAATTTTTGATCGAGTATTGGCCCTAGGTAGAGGTGGTTTTCCAGCGGTCTGAGAATCAGAGGAGTCCCTATCAGAGGATGAAAAGCTATCAAGTTGAGATTGGTTATAATGATATTTGTTGTTTCTGTGTCTAAAGGGCACTGGATTATCACTGCCTGTGAGCCACCTGTAGACTCTATGATCCTTGTAGTCCCGTTCAACTTTGATTAATTTAGCTCTCTTAAATGTCACTAGATCTTTATGGTATTTATCAATTTGGTCTTTGAGTTTATTCAACCATTGTTGTGAGCTATCTGCTTGTAGGATATCAGTTGCTACAGAGCGAGAGGCAGCTAATTCAGTCCTTACTTTTTTTAAATCAACCCCAACTTCTTCTATCACAAGCAAAAGTAAATTGAAAAAGAGCATTTGTTAAGGACCGTGCACCATCTGCTGCTAAAGGCTGGATTGTTTCTTCCAATTGTTGGGGTGTTTTTTATACGAAAACCCCTTGGTAGTTGTTTTTTTGCGATAGTAATCCGATAGAAATTGCCCATGCAGCAGAAGGTCCACTTCCTTCTTTTGTAGATTTAACAATTTATGATACAAATCCAATGCACTCTCTGCCGGTAATCTTTCAAAATCACTGAACTCAGATAACACCCTCTCTGCATCCTCATCTGTCAGTGCTAATAATTCATGTTCAGCTGAAAACAAAAGTTCAGCTGATACTATGTTATCCATATATGTAAATAAGACAAATTCACCCACAAATGTAATTACACAAGGTTATATTAATGTTGTGTAACCAGTATTATTCTCTAAGGCTTAGACCATCGATGCCACAGAGCAAAAAAACAATAAATGAAAAAAAATGAGAAAAAATATGAAAAAATGAAAAAGATGCAAAAAATAAGGAAAATCAAAAATCATAAAAATAATGCAAAATCATATATCCAAGTCCAAAGTCCTTGTTATAGAGCCATTATATATATATCCAAAAAGCAGTGTGTACAGGTGCGCTGGTAATTAAAAGGTAATAGTTCTCAGTCCACAGGTAATCCACTCTGGGCTGTAACACAGGTGTACATCAACACCGCAGCAACTCTCCTTAGAAGGCTCAGGACTCTTATGAGCATTAAATAGCTAGAATAGAGAGTGAAGAGAGTGCGCTCATAGGGCCTAATTGTGAGTTGATCGCAGCAGCAATTTTGTTAGCAGTTGGGCAAAACCATTTGCACTGCAGGAGGGGCAGATATAACATGTACAGTGTACATGTTAGATTTGGGTGGGGTGTGTTCAAACTGAAATCTAAATTGCAGTGTAAAAATAAAGCAGCCAGTATTTACTAGAGATGAGCGCCTGAAATTTTTCGGGTTTTGTGTTTTGGTTTTGGGTTCGGTTCCGCGGCCGTGTTTTGGGTTCGAACGCGTTTTGGCAAAACCTCACCGAATTATTTTTGTCGGATTCGGGTGTGTTTTGGATTCGGGTGTTTTTTTCCAAAAACACTAAAAAACAGCTTAAATCATAGAATTTGGGGGTCATTTTGATCCCAAAGTATTATTAACCTCAAAAACCATAATTTACACTCATTTTCAGTCTATTCTGAATACCTCACACCTCACAATATTATTTTTAGTCCTAAAATTTGCACCGAGGTCGCTGTGTGAGTAAGATAAGCGACCCTAGTGGCCGACACAAACACCGGGCCCATCTAGGAGTGGCACTGCAGTGTCACGCAGGATGTCCCTTCCAAAAAACCCTCCCCAAACAGCACATGACGCAAAGAAAAAAAGAGGCGCAATGAGGTAGCTGTGTGAGTAAGATTAGCGACCCTAGTGGCCGACACAAACACCGGGCCCATCTAGGAGTGGCACTGCAGTGTCACGCAGGATGTCCCTTCCAAAAAACCCTCCCCAAACAGCACATGACGCAAAGAAAAAAAGAGGCGCAATGAGGTAGCTGTGTGAGTAAGATTAGCGACCCTAGTGGCCGACACAAACACCGGGCCCATCTAGGAGTGGCACTGCAGTGTCACGCAGGATGTCCCTTCCAAAAAACCCTCCCCAAACAGCACATGACGCAAAGAAAAAAAGAGGCTTTTTACTGATATTTGGTGTTTTGGATTTGACATGCTCTGTACTATGACATTGGGCATCGGCCTTGGCAGACGACGTTGCTGGCATTTCATCGTCTCGGCCATGACTAGTGGCAGCAGCTTCAGCACGAGGTGGAAGTGGATCTTGATCTTTCCCTAATTTTGGAACCTCAACATTTTTGTTCTCCATATTTTAATAGGCACAACTAAAAGGCACCTCAGGTAAACAATGGAGATGGATGGATTGGATACTAGTATACAATTATGGACGGGCTGCCGAGTGCCGACACAGAGGTAGCCACAGCCGTGAACTACCGCACTGTACTGTGTCTGCTGCTAATATATAGACTGGTTGATAAAGAGATAGTATACTCGTAACTAGTATGTATGTATAAAGAAAGAAAAAAAAACCACGGTTAGGTGGTATATACAATTATGGACGGGCTGCCGAGTGCCGACACAGAGGTAGCCACAGCCGTGAACTACCGCACTGTACTGTGTCTGCTGCTAATATATAGACTGGTTGATAAAGAGATAGTATACTCGTAACTAGTATGTATGTATAAAGAAAGAAAAAAAAACCACGGTTAGGTCACTGGTATATACAATTATGGACGAGCTGCCGAGTGCCGACACAGAGGTAGCCACAGCCGTGAACTACCGCACTGTACTGTGTCTGCTGCTAATATATAGACTGGTTGATAAAGAGATAGTATACTCGTAACTAGTATGTATGTATAAAGAAAGAAAAAAAAACCACGGTTAGGTCACTGGTATATACAATTATGGACGGGCTGCCGAGTGCCGACACAGAGGTAGCCACAGCCGTGAACTACCGCACTGTACTGTGTCTGCTGCTAATATATAGACTGGTTGATAAAGAGATAGTATACTCGTAACTAGTATGTATGTATAAAGAAAGAAAAAAAAACCACGGTTAGGTCACTGGTATATACAATTATGGACGGGCTGCCGAGTGCCGACACAGAGGTAGCCACAGCCGTGAACTACCGCACTGTACTGTGTCTGCTGCTAATATATAGACTGGTTGATAAAGAGATAGTATACTCGTAACTAGTATGTATGTATAAAGAAAGAAAAAAAAAACACGGTTAGGTCACTGGTATATACAATTATGGACGGGCTGCCGAGTGCCGACACAGAGGTAGCCACAGCCGTGAACTACCGCACTGTACTGTGTCTGCTGCTAATATATAGACTGGTTGATAAAGAGATAGTATACTCGTAACTAGTATGTATGTATAAAGAAAGAAAAAAAATCCACGGTTAGGTCACTGGTATATACAATTATGGACGGGCTGCCGAGTGCCGACACAGAGGTAGCCACAGCCGTGAACTACCGCACTGTACTGTGTCTGCTGCTAATATATAGACTGGTTGATAAAGAGATAGTATACTCGTAACTAGTATGTATGTATAAAGAAAGAAAAAAAAACCACGGTTAGGTCACTGGTATATACAATTATGGACGGGCTGCCGAGTGCCGACACAGAGGTAGCCACAGCCGTGAACTACCGCACTGTACTGTGTCTGCTGCTAATATAGACTGGTTGATAAAGAGATAGTATACTACTAATATTATATACTGGTGGTCAGGTCACTGGTCACTAGTCACACTGGCAGTGGCACTCCTGCAGCAAAAGTGTGCACTGTTTAATTTTAATATAATATTATGTACTCCTGGCTCCTGCTATAACCTATAACTGGCACTGCAGTAGTGCTCCCCAGTCTCCCCCACAATTATAAGCTGTGTGAGCTGAGCAGTCAGACAGATATATAATATATATAGATGATGCAGCACACTGGCCTGAGCCTGAGCAGTGCACACAGATATGGTATGTATGTGACTGAGTCACTGTGTGCTGTGTATCGCTTTTTTCAGGCAGAGAACGGATTATAAATAAAAGTGGTGGTCACTGGTCACTATCAGCAAAACTCTGCACTGTACACTACTGAGTACTCCTAATGCTCCCCAAAATTAGTAAATCAAGTGTCTAAACGGAGAGGACACCAGCCACGTCCTCTCCCTATCAATCTCAATGCACGTGTGAAAATGGCGGCGACGCGCGGCTCCTTATATAGAATCCGAGTCTCGCGATAGAATCCGAGCCTCGCGAGAATCCGACAGCGTCATGATGACGTTCGGGCGCGCTCGGGTTAACCGAGCAAGGCGGGAAGATCCGAGTCGCTCGGACTCGTGAAAAAAAACATGAAGTTCTGGCGGGTTCGGATTCAGAGAAACCGAACCCGCTCATCTCTAGTATTTACCCTGCACAGAAACAAAATAACCCACCCAAATCTAACTCTCTCTGCAAATGTTATATCTCCCAACACCTGCAGTGCACATGGGCCCTCATTCCGAGTCGTTCGCTCGGTATTTTTCATCGCATCGCAGTGAAATTCCGCCTAGTATGCATGCGCAATATTCGCACTGCGACTGCGCCAAGTAATTTTACAATGGAGATAGTATTTTTACTCACGGCTTTTTTATCGCTCCGGCGATCGTAGTGTGATTGACAGGAAATGGGTGTTACTGGGCGGAAACAGGCCGTTTTATGGGCGTGCGGGAAAAAACGCTACCGTTTCCGGAAAAAACGCAGGAGTGGCCGGGGAAATGGGGGAGTGTCTGGGCGAACGCTGGGTGTGTTTGTGACGTCAAACCAGGAACGACAAGCACTGAACTGATCGCAGATGCCGAGTAAGTGTGGAGCTACTCTGAAACTGCTAAGTAGTTTGTAATCGCAATATTGCGAATACATCGTTCGCAATTTTAAGATGCTAAGATACACTCCCAGTAGGCGGCGGCTTAGTGTGAGCAACTCTGCTAAAATCGCCTTGCGAGCGATCAACTCGGAATGAGGGCCATGGTTTTTCCCAATTGCTAACAAACTTGCTGCTGCGATCAACTCAGAATTACCCCCATAGTGCAGATCAATTTTTATTTAAAAACACAAATGAAATAAAAACATCAAGTAATTCTACAGGACTCGTACCCTGAACAACCCACACTGTGGGCAGGTTAGCCGATGGTATAATACATTCCACAATGGCAAAACTGCATACCGCTGAAACATGGACCCGGGACCTTACACCGCGCTGGCTGAATATTTTCCAGACCATACCCGTCAGGACACCGCGTCACAAACTCAGGGAGCCTATGCAGTGCGAGTGGAGAAGATCAAGCATCTGGTAAGCACAGCATCAACATGTTCGGTAGATTACTTCGTCAGTAAGCTCCTGACGAAGCAATCTACGAAACATGTTGATGCCGCGACTGCCTCTGCCTGATTGACAGGCATAGGCGACCGCATTTTCTGTGGCCCCCCGCAGAAAATGCAGAAGCATGCGCAGTAGGGCCCACTGCGCATGCGCCCGCAGCACCCCCGCAAAAATTCCGTCCGGATCGCGATTTGCGATCCGACCTGAATTAGCCCTATACTGTATGAACCAGGGGCATTTATAGAGAGGAGGGGGCCTGTGTGCCAGCTCCGTTTTGGCTCCCTCCTCTCTAGCCTGCAGCACTGACCCTAGTGCAGTCCCAGAGTCTACAGCACATGAGCAGATTGCTGGGAAAATAACACTAAGGACATTTTCCCAGTAATTTTCCTACTGCGCATGCGTGAAACATCGGGAAAATGGTGCCGTGCCATTTTCACAATGATTTCTGCAGTGCTGATGCTGCGATGCGGCACTCCGGAGGGTAAGTATTAAAAATAATCGGTGCAGGGTGTGCGGTGTTGGCGTCTCTGACCAACTCAGACTTAATTACATCCAGCCCCTAATGACTTGTTAAATTGAATAACATATATGGTAATACTACTTGTAAGGAACATATGCAGTTAGTACTTGAAATAAGGTAAAGCCTATACTAAGATACAATGTACCAATGTACAGTATATGTTGTGATGCCAGCTGACAGCCATAGGGAATAGAGACATCATTCATTAAGAGCCATATATCACTAAGGTCCTCTGATACAGGTGGCTTGAATGCTTCCATAGAGATCAAAAGACAACTAAAGAAAATTATTTGTACAGTGTACACATGATTATTACTAGAGATGTGCGGCGGGCATTTATCGTGTTTTGTGTTTTGGTTTTGGTTCTGGTTCCATGCTCGTGTTTTGGATCTGGATTGGTTTTGCTAAAACCACCCTTTCGTGTTTTGGTTTTGGATCTGGATGATTTTTGAAAAAAGCATAAAAACAGCTAAAATCACAGAATTTGGGGGTAATTTTGATCCTACGGTATTAGTAACCTCAATAACATTAATTTCCACTCATTCTGAACACCTTACACCTCACAATATTGTTTTTAGGCCAAAAGGTTGCACCGAGGTGGCTGTATGACTAAGCTACGCGACACAAGTGGGTGGCACAAACACCTGGTCCATCTAGGAGTGGCACTGCAGTGACAGACAGGATGACAGTATCACTGGACTGGATTTATACGGCAGTACCACTGGACATATACGGAAGTATCACTGGAATTATATGGCAGTATCACTGGACATATACGGCAGTATCACTGGACTGGATTTATACAGCAGTACCACTGGACATATATACGGCAGTATCACTGGAATTATATGGCAGTAGCACTTGACATATATGGTAGTATCACTGGACTGGATTTATACGACAGTACCACTAGATATATACGGCAGTATCACTGGACTGGATTTATACGGCAGTACTACTGGACATATATGGCAGTACCACTTCATTTATACGGCAGTATCACTGGAATTATATGGCAGTACCACTGGACATATACGGTAGAATCACTGGAGTGTATTTATATGCCAGTACCACTGGATTTCTACGGCAGAACCACTGTATTTATACGGCATTACCACTGGACATATACGACAGTACCACTGGACATATACGGCAGTATCACTGGAATTATATTGCAGTTCCAATGGACATATACGGCAGTATCACTAGACTGGATTTATTCGACAGTTCCACTGGACATATACGACAGTATCACTTGAATTATATGGCAGTACCACTGGACATATACGGCAGTATCACTGGAGTGGATTTATATGGCAGTACCACTGGATTTATACAGCAGTACCACTGGACATATACGGCAGCATCACTGGACTAATACGGCAGTATCACTAGACTGGATTTATACGCCAGTACCACTGGACATATATGGCAGTATCACTAAACATATTCGGCAATATCACTGGACTTATACAGCAGTACCACTGGACTTATATGACACCACAGGGACACCACCACTGGATTGATGCAGGAAAACACAGCACCACTGCAATGGACTGGACTTATACAGCAGCACTGGACATATGGCAGAGGACACCACCACTGTGACTGGACTTATGCAGCGCAAGACACCACCACTAGACAGATGCAGCACAACACAGCACCACTGGAATGGACTTATACAGCAGCACTGGACATATGGCAGCAGAGGACACCACCACTGTGACTGGACTGATGCAGCACAAGACACTACCACTGTACTGATGCAGCACAACACAGCACCACTGCACTGGACTTATACAGCAGCACTGGACATATGGCAGCAGAGGACACCACTACTGTGACTGGACTGATGCAGCATAAGACACTATACTGGATTGAGCGGCACAAGACAGCACTGGAATCGCCACCCCACTTTCCCTCCTGCACAGACACTGAGGACGGAGACATGTCCTCTCGCTACACTCTCCAATGCCGGAGTTAAAATGGCGGGATGATGACATTTTGCCTCGTTCTGTTTTCCGAGTCAGGTGGCTCAGATTCGGGCATGGGTAGGGAAATTCGGTAACGTTCGGTTCTCAGGGAACCGAACCCGTTCATCTCTAATTATTACAGTATGGGTGTAGATCACAAGCTTCCCAGCCATCCCAATTTATTCAGGACATATTTTATATGAGGATGTCCCAATAACCAGGAATTTGCGAGATATGCCCCTGTTCATCTAATGCCTTCCTCTGGTACATCCAGCAGTTTAAGCACTTAAAAATTGAATTGCCACTATAGAAACATCTGGAACATTGGTAACATCCAATTTACCCAACAGCCATATACCCAGTGGCTGCTAATATCTGCAGCCGCTGGCTGAGGCGTCTTGCTGTGCTGACCGATCAGCAGTAATTTGCAGCACTTCAGACACTGGGGAGGCTGTCTTAACAGCAGTGTAGGCCCCTAGGCAAAGCAATGCACCTGGGCCCCTATCTTGTAGGGGTGGGGGGTGCTATCAGCAGCAACTTTGATGTCCTGCAGGCGGGAGGGAGTGTTCTATCTTCCGCTCAGCATGTAGGACCTGGTGCAGTAAGTTCTGCTAATTACTCCTTTACTGCACAGATGGTGGGAGATTGGGCCAGAACACTAAACTGTAGAAGGGGGCATTGAGCTGAATGAAGGGACCCTAGTCCAGGACTTCCAGGGTGGAAGGCTGTGTTTAATATGCAGGGGGGGGGGGGATAGTGGAGTAGGCTTAATATTCAGAATTTTCCGCTTCCAAGGAGAGCTTGCTTGACTGCAGATACTGTATCTCCAGTTACTGGAAATAGATTTATTAGCTTTTAAACTAGAGAGGCCTACCTTTCAGGAGGTACTGGGGACTTGGGGATCAGAGTTCAGAAGCTAGAGCAATCTACCGACAAAATGATAAAACTGCATATTAGGCGTGTGGAGCTGGAGCAGGGACCAGCTGCTGGAAGGCTGATATCTCTGGTTATGGGCACAGTAGAAACAAGCTGCTAGTGTCCACCAAAAGAGGAGAGACACAGCTTTTGGAGTAAACCCTAATAAAAACTATAAGGCTGGGTACACATTTGCCAAGCACACTTGCTTCTGAGGAAGGACCCAAATCGGGTCTGAATGCGAAAGAGCTGTGTGGACTCCGGCCAGTGAACCTGTGGATGATATCCTTTCCATCTTAGTGAGCCCATCTGGTGAGGGCAATATTCTGGGTGTGTGCAGATCCCCTTACCATCAGTGGGAGCCCAGAGGGATTCACCTATACCACAGATAACGTGAAGTTATGTATATATGCAAGTATAATTTTTAATATTGTGAGTGCATTATTGTTTGATTAAAACTACCTTTTTATCAAAAAGGTCTGCACGATCACTTCTTCCTATGTATTCTTCTCACCCTATTGCTATGGAGCATTGAAAAAGGGTAGAGGGTGTATGAATTTGTGTTTTAATAGGATCTATGAGATATCAGAACTAAGAGTGGTCTCTAAAACACTGTATTTATTTATCTGGATGGACTACTTAAATGGTGATTATCAGAGCCGTAACTAGGTGTGTGCGGATGGGGCATTGCACACAGTGCAGTGTCTCTGTGAGCACACCATCCGCATCCACACTTTGGCCGCCTAATCTGCAGTGCTGCCCGCTGTAGTGTAGTGTACATTAGTAGCGCTGCGCCCGGCTCCTACCCTGCCGGAGGCAGCGCTGCTAACATACAGTACCTTAGTAACAAACACAGCAGGCAGCACTGTCTGTGCAGGGGTGGAAGTTCCAGAGGCCATGCAGTCAGTTGCCACCAGGAGCCTCCAGCAGAGAAGAGGCACCTTCTCCATTGCCGCCAGCCAGTTACATTCACTGGCCGCCCCCTGACAACCCCGCTGTACACTGTGTACAGCTTCCGCCCCAATACTAGTCTGGCTGCACCGCTCCCGAGTCCCGTATCCTGACAATACGGCTGGCCGGCTCCCATCCCCACACTACTCCAGCTGCCCTGCTTGCACCTCGACACCCCCGCTGGCTATCGACTCCTGATACCCCGGCTGGCCGGCTCCCACACGCAGCAGCAGGTTCAGCAGCGAAGCGGCAGCTGCATGAAGAGCTGGTAAGAAGATGGGACTGACAGGGGAGAGTGACGGGGTAGGGAGAGAGTGAATATCTGTGGCTGTGTTTGTATAGCTATATATATTGATGAGTGTGTGTATATGTATACATGTGGATGTTTGTGTGTGGCTGTGTCTGTGTACATATACAGCATGTGGTTGTGTGTGTATATGTATATATGTGGCTATGTGTGTTTATATGTGGCTGTGTATATATATGTGTGTGTGTGTGTGTGTGTGTGTGTGTGTACAGTATATGTTATATGTGAGTGTGTTTGTGTGTTTTATATGTGGCTGTGTGCAGGGGCGTTCTCTCTTACATGTCTCTTCCCTCCCCATGCCTCCCTCCCTTCCCTCCCCATGCCTCTTCCCCCTCTTCCCTCCCCTCCCCATGCCTCTCCCCCTCCCCAAGCCGTAATGTGTAAAAAGTGGGACGCTGTCTACCGTAATGTGTTAAAAAGTGGACGCTATCTGCTGTAATGTGTAAAAAGGGGACACTGTCTGCCGTAATGTGTAAAAAGGAGACGCTGTCTGCCGTAATGTGTAAAAAGGGGGACGCAGTCTTCCGTAATGTGTAAAAAGTGGACTCTGTCTGCCGTAATGTGTAAAAAGGGGACGCTGTCTGCCGTAATGTGTAAAAAGTGGACGCTGTCTGCCGTAATGTGTAAAAAGGGGGACGCTCTCTGCCGTAATGTGTAAAAAGGGTACGCTGTCTGCCGTGATGTGTAAAAAGGGGGACGCTGTCTGCTGTATTGTGTAAAAAGGGGACGCTGTCTGCCGTAATGTGCAAAAAGGGATCGCTGTCTGCCGTAATGTGTAAAAAGGGGGGCGATTTCTGCCGTAATGTGTCAAAAAAAGGGCGACACTGTCTGCCGTAATGTGTAAAAAGGGGATGCTGTCTGCCGTAATGTGTAAAAGGGGCTCTACCTGGTGCAGTGGCTCTACTGAGCAGCGTAATTTGAATGATGGAGACTTCTATAATATGTAATATGAATTGGTATTATTGTGTGGCCACAACCCTTCCCCATGAAGCCACGTCCCTATATATTTTGCGAGCGCCTACGGCGCGCACTGCACCTGTTTTGCATAAGGGGGGGGGGGTGATGCCCTATCTTGCACACAGCGCTTAAATGTCTAGTAACTGCACTGGTGATTATTATCCTTTACATGAGCGCGTTTAAAGCTTCATTTAAATTTATTCTGCAAGTGTATCTATTTGGAAGGTATGTGTTGAGAAACACTATGAAAATCTTGTGAAAGCCGCTTTGTTTATATTTATTGAGCACTGTATACAGGAATTTACTTTGATCATCTATGAAGCAACCCAAAATACATATCCTACCACATAATTAAACCCATTTTTTTACTTTTGTAGAAGGGCCGAACACCACCTGAAGAATGACTTGTATTTATTGGACAATGTATGCTAATTAAATTAAGTGCATAATTATTATTTAGGAGGGGTGTACCAGCGGTTTACCTTAAAATATTTTTCTCATGCCTGCAGTTCACATTATATGCAACATTGTGCATGCCCCCAATTTACATTATATGCTGCATTGTGCATGCCCCAATTCACATTATATCAGAATCAGCTTTATTGGCCAGGTATACTTGCGTATACTAGGAATTTGTCTTCGGTTTGCTATACAACAGCCAAATAGGTAACAGATAAGCAGGTGGGGGGGGGGGGGGGGAGTAAAGTCACACATATAGGTATACGGTAGGGACACAAGTTAGTTACATGTACGTCTAGTTAGTCAATGTTCAGGAGTTCAGCAGGAGGACCGCTTGGGGAAAGAAACTTTTGAGGCTTCTGGTGGACCTGGCGGGGACGGCCCTGTAATGCCTGCCTGAAGGAAGCAAGTTAAACATGCTGTGGCCGGGGTGTAGCTGGTCTTGTACTATCTTCATTGCCCGCTTTTTATCTCTGGCCACGTACAGGTCCTGGACTGAGGGAAGGTTGGCCCCGATGATCTTCTCTGCGGTTCTGACCACCTTTTGGAGCCTGCATCTGTCCCTCGAGCTGGCGGAGCTGTACCATACGAGTATCGAGGAGCACAGTACCGACTCCACAATTGCGGAGTAGAAGAGGAGCAGAAGCTTCTGTGGGATGTTGAACTTCCTTAGTTGCCTGAGGAAGAACAACCTCTGCTGCGCTTTCCCAACAGTGGCGTCAGCGTTGGACCCCCATTTAAGGTCCTGTGAGATTGTGGTCCCTAGAAACTTGAAGGAGTCCACTAGCGATACCACACTGTCAGCAATCATTAGCGGAGGTGCACTAGATGACTTCTTCCTGAAGTCCACTATCATCTCAACAGTTTTGAGGGGGTTGAGCTCAAGGTTGTTGTGGATGCACCCACTGGGCCAACTGGTCTACTTCCCGTCTATAGGCCGATTCGTCCCCGTCCTTGATGAGGCTGATGACGGTGGTGTCATCGGCGAATTTGATGATCTTTACTGATTGCGCCTCTGAGGTACAGTCATTTGTGTACAGGGAGAAGAGCAGGGGTGAGAGGACACAGCCCTGAGGGGCCCCTGTACTAATGGACTGCGCTTGAGAGGTGAATTCCTCCGCTTTCACCACCTGTGTCCTATCTGACAGGAAGTCTACTATCCAGGAACAGGTAGCTTCTGGGACCCCTAGGCGAAGTAATTTGGGGTGGAGAATGCTGGGGACGATTGTATTGAAGGCCGAGCTGAAATCGACAAACAGGACCCTCGCATAGGTACCGGGAATGTCTAGGTGCTGTAGAATGTAGTGCAGGCCCAGGTTGACTGCATCCTCGACACACCGATTTGATCGATAGGCGAACTGCAGGGGGTCCAGTTGGGGGCCAGTCACAGTTTTCAGGTGATTCAAAACCAGACGCTCGAACGTTTTCATGACCACAGACATCAGTGCTATCGGCCTGTAGTCGTTCAGGTTCGTGATACTGTGCATGCTCCTACTTGCATTATAAGCTGCATTCTGCATGCCCCAATTTACATTATATGCCACACTGTGCATACTATCAATTTACAGTTTATGTTATATTGTGCATGCCTTAATTCCCATTATATGCTGCATTGTACATACCCCAGTTCAAATTTTGTCACACTGTACTCCCAATTCATATTATATACTACAGTGCCCCCCACAATATTTGTTTTTTACTAACTTGCTGATCTCAGCTTCCATGAATGCTGTTGCTGCTCCAGTCCTTACTCCTACATTTTCAAAGTTACGTCTCACTATAGCCATTTAGGATGGTAAAGGAAGATGGAGAGGTGGACCATGAGATGGGTGCACCACCTGCATCATTTATAATGCTGGGTATGACATGGCTGTCCTGGCATTGTTACACTTCTCAGAGGAGTCCTGTTGATTGTCAGGCCAGTAAGACTACTGTAATTTCACTTATGGCCAGAGTGGCACTCCCCCAAAACCCTTTGACCGGCACACCTGGCGGGTGGAATCCTTTCTAACCCCTAGTTATGGCCCTGGTGACGAACATGTAGGATGGCACTATGGTACTATATGCTTCTCCTTTATGCCAGCAGCCGAGATTCCAAGTGGGAGCATTAATACACTGATGAATGACATCATTTTAGGCATTCCTTAACTCTAATTACCTATGTTTGCATACTTCTACCGTATACTGTGGTTATTGTTTCATGAGTTTTAGAAAAAAATATATGTTGATTAAAGTATAATGTGTTCCTTTATAAATAGATAACTTATCTCCAAGTGATAGAAAACCTTGTTCAATTCAGAGAATGCTAAAATGAAATAATTGTGGTTCTGGATGTGCCGGGTTTTAAATGGTACCTTTGGGAGCAATCTAACATGGGACGTTCAGAGTACCTCTGCAACAAAAAAAGAGAGAATCAAAGAGTCAGAGAGATTGCTGTTTATTTGGCAACTGATGTCTGAGAGATCCTTGCACACCAGACTATGGGGGTCATTCCGAGTTGATCGCTAGCTGCCGTTGTTCGCAGCGCAGCGATTAGGCAAAAAAGCGTCACTTCTGCGCATGCGCCGCAATGCGCACGCGCGACGTACTTTCACAACAGCCGATGCAGTTTCACACAAGGTCTAGCGACGCTTTTCAGTCGCACTGCTGGCCGCAGAGTGATTGACAGGAAGTGGGTGTTTCTGGGTGGTTACTAACCGTTTTCAGGGAGTCTGTGTAAAAACGCAGGCATGTCAGATACAAACGCAGGCGTGCCTGGGGAAAGGAAGGCGTGGCTGGCCGAACGTAGGGCATGTTTGTGACGTCAAAACAGGAACTAAATAGTCTGAAGTGATCGCAAGCTAGGAGTAGGTCTGCAGCTACTCAGAAACTGCTCGAAAATATTTTGTAGCCACTGTGCGATCCTTTCGTTCGCACTTCTGCTAAGCTAAAATATACTACCAGAGGGCGGCGGCTTAGCGTTTGCACGGCTGCTAAAAGCAGCTAGCAAGCGAACAACTCAGAATGAGGGCCTATAAACCCAGAGCCTACTCTCCCTGAATATTCAGGATACTACAGAAATTCATGAAGTCCAATTGGACTCCAAGAAGAGCAGAGTTCCCTTGCATATCTCGAACATGTAGTTCGTGAAATGAGCAGGGAGGATCAAAATGATGCAATTTCAGTTTGCAGTGAATTGTGTCACCAAGGCCTTGCTGACAGTGCCTAATCACTGTTTTGTGGAATCATGCAGCAGGGGTGGGGTCATGATGATGCACACTGCACACAACACCCTCTGTAATTTGAACCTGTATCTCCTCTCCAGGAGTGGAGATGTTAGTGAAGGTAAAACAGTGCCGTTTCTAGTGATGGACGAGCCGTGCGACTGCACTGGGCACCTGCCGAGGCACTTTTCACTGTCCCTAGAAGGCTCCTCCTCCACCCTGTCATAGTACTCTGCTCAGGGGTGGATTTTCGTGGAATGACGCGTTTACATTGTGACATCATGATGCAATGCCTCATTTAGTGAAACTCCGCCCCTGAGTGGAGTACTATGACAGGGAGGAGGGGGAGCAGGGGAGCTGGTGTGATGGTGGGCTGCCGAGCTGTGGCTGTGACTGTACACACCCCTGGCAACTAGCATTACACACCCCTGGCAATGAGCATTACACGCCTCTTGCAGTGAGCATTACACACACCTGGCAATGAGCATAACACACCCCTGGCAACAATCATGACACTTATCCCAGACTCCTGGCAATGAGCATGGATACCAGAGCATGAAACCCCAGGCAACAAGCAAGACACCCAGCCCATGAAACCCCTGGCAACAAGCATGACACCGAGAGCATGAAACCTCTGGCAATGAGCATGACACACAGCTCATGAAACCCTTGGCAATGAACAGATAAAATAAAAGTAATTAGAAGCTTTACTATAGGGCGTAATGTATCACAGGCAGTATGTGGCATAATATGGTGCAGGAGCATAATATGGTGCAAGGGTCATTACTGTGTGGGGCTTAATATGGTGGAATATTTTTTCCCTGTGGTGGTCGAGGTCTGTTGGTGCAGGGTCAAAAACTGGGGTGTAAAGTAGTCTTTTCCTGCAAGGCCATGCCCATTTTAGCAAGACCATGCCCATTTTAGTGAGTCCTCATTGGAATGGTACGCGCAAACTTTTGTTTTTTATATCTAAAGGGGGGCACATTTTTGAATGTTTATGGGGGTGGGGGGGTATTTTTAAATCTTGTACTGGGAGCCAAATTGTCTAGAAACAACCCTGAGGTAGAATGTGCAGAAGTATATCTGGCATACAGTATCAATGATTTTCAATAATGGTTATTTTTAATGGGCCACACCTCCTTTAAACATGTAATGTGGAACTAAAAAAATAACAAATAAAAGTATTATAATTATCTGGCACTCACGCTCTGTACAATTTGTCACAGGTGGTAAGAATTGGTGTTTTTATTTACATGTTTAAGAAAGGAAGACTATTAAGGAGGATGTGTTAAAAGCCAGTACAACTAACCAAATGGAAATTAATCAGTACTTAGTACAATAAGTCAGACAGCTGTTTATTATTGAGATACACAGCATATGCTGGTACAAAATCATCCAAAGATTGAGCTGTACATCAATAAGCTGCATAACTCCAAATTGAGAAAAACAGTCTATTAAGTACACAGATGGCACAAAACCAGCATACATGTAGAAGCTGCTGATGCAGTGCAAAAGGGAATGGCCAGTCAAAGATGGGCTAATCAACTATTGCAATGGATATCTACTGGAAATAATGTAAGAGCCTTTATCCAGACTTTGAGCATGTGGGCCAACATGAGACTTGGGAATCTGCTTAATGGCCCCCATCTATCTATTTTGCTTCTTTTAAGAGGCTTGTAAAGTTTAAAATGTTCCAGTAGGTAGTCAATTTCTACCGAAAGCTGATGGTAAAATTTATTTCTTGGTTAGTTGTTACACCAGCAGTTCCATTATAAAGATTCAAAGTACAGTATTGATGTATAAAGAGAATCATCTTGCAAGTTCACAACTCTTATTTCTTATGCTTGGGGAAAAGTGGCTACAGGCTATTCTCAGGAATGAACACATAAATTATGGGTTGGTATCAATATACCAGTGCCCGTCATCCCGGCAGTCATAATCCCGACTGCGAGATGCTTGGCTACGGAATACTGGCAGCAGGATGAGAGCGCAAAAGAGCCCCCCTCCAGGGGTGTTGTGGAGAATAGGTGTCGGTATCCCGGCGGTCGGTATCCTGGCGCCGATATGCTGAGCACCGGGATCCCGACAGGTGGGATATTGACTGCATTCCATAAATTACATAGACTGTGAGCAAACTAAAATTGTGGGTGATGTTGCGAAAGTTATAGATTGTGAGCTTGCGAGCAGGGCCTTCCTGTCTCTATGTCTGTCTGTTTTTACCCAGTTTTGTTCTATTACTGTTGTTCTGATTGTAAAACGCAATGGAATATGCTGTGCTATATAAGAAACTGTTAAATAAATAATAAATAAAGATGTTATGTCTTTAGGGGTTGATTATAACATTATTAAAAGGTTTGATTAAGTCAAGTATTGCAAACAATTTATGAAACAGGTAAGACACCTCACCTGTAGGAGAACCTCTCCTTCTCTTGTTTGATCAACTACACCTGTTTCCTGAGTTTATACTCCCGACCCTCATTAGGTACCTGACTGGTCAATCACTCTTTTTACATGAAATGTGTTCTGCTATGTTATAGCTATTTTGATCCCATGTCTTGTGGTTTGAATATCCCGCAAACCAGTTTACCATTATTTCAACCTCAGTTTTGACTGCATTTTCCAGCATTAGGGCCTAATTCCGACATGTGCAGAGAGATTTGGGTGGGTTATATTGTTTATGTACATGGTAAATACTGGCTGCTTAATGTCTACACTGCAATTTAGATTTCAGTTTGAACGCACCCCACCCAAATCTAAATATCTCTGCACATGTTACACCTGCAGTGCAATATGGTTTTGCCCAATTGCTAACTTTTTTTGTTAGCTAACAAACCTGAATAACCGCCTAAGAGCGATGGCACTCAGAACTGGACCAAGGCCAATGGCGCTACAAACTGTACTGGAACTGGAGGCACCGAACACTGGACTGGTACAGCTGGCACTGAACACAGGACTGGTTCCAGTGGCACTAATAACCGGACTGGAACCAGAGGCACTGATCACCAGGCTGGTACTGTTGGAACTGAACACCAATCTGGTACCAGTGGCAGTACCTCTATACTGGTACTGGTGGCACTGAGAACTGGACTGGAATTGGAGGTGCTGAACACCGGGCTGGTACCAGTGGCAGTAACTCTAGGCTAGTATTGGTGGCACTGAGAACTGAACTGGAATTGCAGGTGCTGAAGACCGAGCTGGTACCAGTGGCAATCAACACTGAGACCGGTCTGGGACTGCTTATACTTCAGTCTGAAACTGGGCTGGGACCAGTAATGCTTCTCAAGGAACCACACTGGGACTTGTAAAGCTTAGGAAAGTCACACATTTGAAGACTGCATCTGTGTGTATAGCGCTTATGCTGTAGTAGGAAACAGAGGAAATTAACATGGCATGTACTTCAACATCCACACAGTGATTAATATTTTCAAATTAGACATGTTATTATATGTCAGTCTTCTTATGTGATTTATTTGATAATTTGCCCCTGCAATAAGTATTATGTGGGTAAAACCACCAGAACCGTCCGGGAGAGGATGGCTATACATCGCTCTGCTATTAAACAGGCTCGTTGTAACAAATAGATTAACCAACATGTTGCTAGACATTTTTTGCAAGAGGACCATACACTATTATCCCTCATATATATGATTATAGATCATATTCCATCGTCTCTTAGAGGAGGTGGCAGAGGAGGGAGGCTATTAAAACTGGAGGAAATTGAATACTTTTACATGAGCGCCTGAAATTTTTCGGGTTTTGTGTTTTGGTTTTGGGTTCGGTTCCGCGGCCGTGTTTTGGGTTCGAACGCGTTTTGGCAAAACCTCACCGAATTTTTTTTGTCGGATTCGGGTGTGTTTTGGATTCGGGTGTTTTTTTCAAAAAACACTAAAAAACAGCTTAAATCATAGAATTTGGGGGTCATTTTGATCCCAAAGTATTATTAACCTCAAAAACCATAATTTACACTCATTTTCAGTCTATTCTGAATTAGTGATGAGCGGATTCGGTTTTACTCGGTTTTACTCGGTTTTACTCGGTTCTCAAAACGGCATCTTATTGGCTCACGGATGTCACGTGTTTTGGATAGCCAATAAGATGCCGTTTTGAGAACCGAGTAAAACCGAGTAAAACCGAACCTCGCTCATCACTACTTTCGGACATAAGAAAAAATTCCATTGGAGTCTATTTAATTAAATTCTCTAGTTTGAACCTACTCTGGACATTACCACCTTATTATGATCGATATATGATATTATTATGTTAAGTAAGGTTATATATTTCTCAATGTTACTGTCAGCAATAAGTTTAGATACAATATCTATAAATTATTAGTACTGTTGGTACTGTACATTATAAGCAGTTGGAAGTTAGTGCATTGATTATAACTTAGTTAACAATGAAAATCAGTATCCCAATAGGGAATATCAATCAGGACGTTGCATCACTGTATAACCAAGGCAGTCTGTTTATGCAGATGGCTGTAGGCAGTGGTTTTAATGTGTATACCTTATTTACACTGTCGCAGTATAATAGATCGTCTTTGTTGGAAGATGATGTTATAACAAACTTGCTTTGTGATCTCTCCTTTATACTAACGATATTCTTTTGCCTACATTGACAGTGCTCCCTCTGTGTGCCAGGGAGACAAATCTTCTGGAAATAGTAGAGTTGCCGTATCATGCTGCGATGATGTCATCGGATAGAGAAGCTGGGGTTCCTGCCCACTTCCGGGTCTGGTCTGGCCCTGGCCTGCAAGGGGAGGAGTGGGCAATGGACACTTACTGAAGGTAGGATTGATGTGTGTATATATTTTAGTAGTTATACTGAGAGTGTAACATGTACACCTTGACAACGGGGCCAGGTGGGCCTTCAAATGTTGGTGTCCTGGAGTACCGGCGACATCACCGATAAGCCAGCACCCTTGGTTCCAGCACTGTGCCCGATTATACGTTTTGCCAGACTATCGGTGGTACAATGACAGCAGCATCCTGAAGGCAAATCCTCCTGCCCTCATTGCCTAGACCTAAACCTTAAAACTCCAGCAGTCTGACTGCACCCCGCAACCTAAATCTGCCCTGCAACATAACTCTACCTCTTCCGCAGCCTCTCCCCCTCTTCCTGTGTCCAGGTCTCCTGCAGCCCAACTCAGCCCTCCCACAGTCTATCTACCCCCAGCAGCCTAACTCAACACAGCAGCCCGATGTGTCCAGATTAAAAGTGGTGTCGGACCATCAGGTGCCTGGTAATAGATTTACCTGTACTAAATGTTGGTCTACTGTATAAACTGGTGGTTAATCAAACTAACAATACCTTGCTAATAAGGTTAATTCATGGGATGGAAAATATTGGCTTGCACTTAAGCCCTAATATTTGCAGTTAGGGAATTCTACTGAAAGTCATGTGGTAATTTAGATTAGGTATAGTACAGATGGGAAGAAAAAGCTATATCTTAAATATCATACTGTAGTTCTCAGATGACATATAAGGTGGAATTCAAATGTAATTCACGCCGGCAGCCAGCAGATGGTGCACAATGGAGCTATTCAATTGTAGCTCCATTTGGACGCCAGTGCTGATATTTCAAATAGCATCAGGGAGCTATCAGCATTTTAGACGGGAGATCACAACTCAATGACAATTGAATTCCCCTCCATGGAGTTAGTAAAGTCACTATGCTTGTGAGGTCCTGCATGGAGAAAGCTCAGGGTTTCTCAACAGCAATATTATAGTAGAAAAGCTGTAAGTCAGACCTTCGTGAAAAAATAAAGAGGGAAACAGTGAATGATTCAGTCCCATAATCTTACCCCTGAAAACCAGTGCCAGATTAAGGTCCACAAGGGCCTGGATATGAAATTTATGAAGGGCCTATTGTGTGCCTTGGTAGGAGGTGTGACAAATGCTGTGGTGGGGGTAGTCTAAATAGGGGGTGTGGCCTGTACTATAGGTTTGGCATGGAGGTCATAGCTAGTGCCTACCTTCAACCACTTAACAGTGCTTGTTGAAATGGGAACTTTGAAGTAGGGGTATGGGAAATGAAACAGGAGTACCGTAGTGTGCAAAAAAAGGGGTCATGGCCACTGAAAAGGATTGTGTCCTTAGAAGTATATGCATTAGTGTGCCCCTCCCTACCCTCCTAGTCGGCGGGATTCCGGCGGAGAGTGCAGTGCAGTCCCTCGTGGGCTTGCCACGCTAATTTTTTCCTCCTCAGGGGATGGCATGGACCACCCCCTGAGTAGGGATTCTGGGCTGTGGTCAGGACTCCGAACACTGGGTTTCCCTTGGCTGTCGGGATTCCAACATCAGTATCCTGACCGCCGGGATCCCGACAGCTGGGAAACTAAATGCTTTATATATATATATATATATATATAGAGAGAGAGAGAGAGAGAGAGAGAGAGAGAGAGAGAGAGAGAGAGAGAGAGAGAGAGATTCCCAGAACCAACCACACACATATCAATAAAAAGGGAGTGCTTGGTACATATGTAATAGCTGTAGTTCAATAGAAAGAACCAGCACATCCAGGTAATGGAAAACATTTCTTTATCAAAGAATCAAATTGACATAGTGCAAATAAGTATAAACGACCAGAGGCATGATCAAAGATTGCAAATAGCCAAAAAAGATAGTAATTTATAGTAGTAGTAGATGCCAAAGTAGGTGGCCAATTCATACCAACACTACCACATGCCTCAAGCGGGTAGTTGAACGGTCAACAGCTGTTTCAGTGCTCAGTAAGCACCTTCATCATGGACAAACAATTAACACTAAAGAAACACATTATATACCTAACTAATTGCTATACACATGCTCACCTGTGCAGGTCCACAGCATAGGTGTGCGCACACATGGGTCGGATGTCCACACTGCAACTGGAAGTGACACGGTGCGACAAGCGCCATGTGTCAGGCCAGACATGGACCCCACGGCCCGACTGCACGCAAATGTTACCATGGTAACCAGGGGGAGCAATAATACTGTGCGCACCACTGAGTACCACTTCAGAGATGCGCACACACACTGACCAGACATTCACGTCCTGGCCGCACAACACACAGCGGATATCACCGCCGACATCCGGGCAACTGTGGGCACCAACACCAGTGGAACGCAAATGTTGCTATGGAAACTCCATACAGGAAAAGTACTGCGGTGTCAAACAATAAGAGTAGTACACTCAACATATAAGCTCAATGGCAGCGCTCTAAACAAAAGAGCGGCACCAGAGAGCATACGAGCAGTGGCGTAACTACTGCCCCCGCAGCCCTCATGGTGGCTTGGAGGCGCAGGGCTGCTGGGGGCGCCGCCACTGATTTAGCGCAGATTGACATGCGGACGAGACATCCGCATGTCAATCTGCTGTCTCCCTCCTTCCCTAGCCTGCTGTGAAGGAGGGACACGGAGGGCACAGCGCGCACTCTCCTGTGTCCCTCCTGTGTCTCCGGTGTGTCTATTGAATGAAGTGCCCATTCGTGAGCTCTGATTGGCTCATCAACCGGCACTTACTTTAACAGACACGCTGGAAACGCAGGAGGGACACAGGAGAGGCGCGCGTTGTGCCCTCCGTGTCCCTCCTTCACAAAACAGCAGGGGATCGGAAGGGGGGAACTGTACCTGGCACTGGGGGAGGGGGAGCATATTTGGCACTTGGGGGGCATATGTGGCACTGTGGGGGAATATCTGGCACTGGGGGCATATGTGGCACTGGGAACACAGCCCTGGCAACAAGCATTACCCCCTAGCAATGAGCATGACACCCAGGGCATGAAAGCCCTGGCAACGAACATGACACCCAGTGCATGAAACCCCTGGCAATGAGCATGACACCCTGAGCATGAAAACCCCTGGCACCGTGCATGGAACCAAGAGCATGAAACCCCTGGCAACGAGCTTGACACCCAGTGCATGAAACCCCTGGCAACAAGCATGACACCCTGAGCATGAAAACCCCTGGCACCGTGCATGGAACCAAGAGCATGAAACCCCTGGCAACAAGCAGGTAATTTAAAAGTAATTAGAAGCCTTACTGTAGGACTTAATGTGTAATGGGCATTGCGGTGTGTAGCATAATGTGTCACAGGCATTACGGTGTGTGGCATAATGTATCACGGGCATTGTGGTATGTGGTATAATGTCTCAGGGGCATTGCAGTGTGGCATAATGTATAACGGGCATTGCAGTGTGTGGCATAGGGTATAACGGGCATTGCGGTATGTGCCACAGGCATTACGGTGTGTGGCAGTGGCGTCATGAGGCGGGTGCGGGGGGTGCGTGCCGCACCCGGGTGTCACCCTTCAATGGGGTGACACCAAACGAGCCGCACACCTCGCACCTGCTGCTTTCCTATCATGACACTGACACTGTCAATGTGTCAGTATGCATGGACCCGGCCACGGTGAACACGCCCCTTGCAGGGGGAAGGGGAGGGGGGGGCGTGCACGATCGTAACTGTGCCGCGGCAGGCGGCGTCCTCTTGTTGCAGGCGGGGGTGTATGATTTTGAGTCGGCGGGAGTGCGATCGTAACTGCAGTGCTCTATTTGCCGTCCGGCACCAAGCACTACAGTTAAGATCGCACCCCCGCTGACTCAAAATCATACACCCCCACCTGCAACAAGAGGATGTCGCCGCGGCACAGTTATGATCGCATCCCCCTGCTGACTCAAACCCCTGCCTGAACACCGCTGCCGCCAGGTCCATACTGACAGGGTTACTGAGCCAGGATGCCGGTCGCTGTACGTCACTCCTCATGATGTCATCAATCGCGCCGGCACCGCTTGCGGCTTGCCATTCTCCTCACCGCCGCCGGCCACGTTCTGCACACCGCCCCCCACTTCCTCCGCTGCCCAGGGCCTTCAACTCTGCACCGCTGCCAACTACACCCCCCTCCGCTGCTCAGGTACTTACCCTGCTTCTCTATGTCCCTGTCACTCTCCCTGTCACTGCTGTCTCTCACTTTCCCTGCTGTCACTATCTCTCTGTCACTGTACCTCTGTCCCTGTCCCTATGTCCCTGCTGTCACTCTCCCTCTCCCTGAATTTCGGCTCATACTGTGTGCTATAATGTGAATTTCGGCTCATACTGTGTGCTATAATGTGAATTTCTGCTCATACCGTGTGCTATAATGTGAATTTCTGCTCATACCGTGTGCTATAATGTGAATTTCTGCTCATACCGTGTGCTATAATGTGAATTTCTGCTCATACCGTGTGCTATAATGTGATTTTCTGCTCATACTGGGGCAGACGTCAGAACGTGCGCTAAGAAGCGGCTAACATCTGGGTTTTAACAAATGCACAAAGCACATACAGCAGTATCGTCTGGCGCACTGTGTGCATAGGAAGGCGATGGCTACCTGATGTACAAAGGCTCAGGTAGCTCCTTACCGCGCGTTACCCCCTTCCGGTCACTTTGTCAGGTTGGGGCTGGCGTTGGCTCTGTTCTTAAAGAATCTTTTTTTTTTTGGTTCTTTTTGATTAAACTTTAATGCTCCTCATTAGTGCGTCGGCATACTAGGGCAGGGTACGCTGGGAGATGTGGATGGCGCCGTCACATACTCCCGGCATGCCTTTCGCAGAAACGCACAACACACTACGCCCGTGCAGAAGGCGGCCTACTGTGCATGCGCCGGAGCAGAGGTAATGCCGGAAAGAAAAAAAAAACATGTCTGGCGTGGGGGATAGTGGGAATAGGTACTAGTACGCATGCGCTGGAGCGCACCAATCGGCGCTATGAGTCATTAGTGCACTTCACCTGGGGCCAGACATAGCGCATCGTTATGAGGCCAGGCCAGGAAATCATACATCCAGGTGATATGTGACGGCAGATCAACCCGAAAAAGCGGTGAAGTGCCAAGGCGGAAATAAGGCTCTTTAAGGTAATGATAATACATCTGCCCCCATGGAGGTCATTCCAAGTTGTTCGCTCGTTGCCGATTTTCGCTACGGAGCGATTAAGGCAAAAATGCGCATGGTGCTCAAAACTTAGTAGATTTACTCACGCCCGAACTAAGATTTTTCATCGTTGAAGTGATTGTTGTGTGATTGACAGGAAGTGGTTGTTTCTGGGCGGAAACTGTCCGTTTTCTGGGAGTGTGCGGAAAAACGCGGGAGTGTCTGAAGAAACGGGGGAGTGGTTGGCCGGACGCTGGGCGTGTGTGTGACGTCAAACCAGGAATGAAACGGCCTGAATTGATCGCTATTTGTGAGTAGGTCTGGAGCTACTCAGAAACTGCTAAGAAATTTCTATTCGCTATTTTGCGAATCTTTCGTTCGCTATTCTGCTAAGCTAAGATTCACTCCCAGAGGGCGGCGGCTTAGCGTGTGCAATGCTGCTAAAAGCAGCTAACGACCGAACAACTCGGAATGAGGGCCAATGTGTGGTATAATGTGAATTTTGGCTCATACCGTGTGCTATAATGTGAATTTCGGCTCATTCTGTGTGCTATAATGTGAATTTCGGCTCATTCTGTGTGCTATAATGTGAATTTCGGCTCATTCTGTGTTCTATGATGTGAATTTCGGCTCATTCTGTGTGCTATAATGTGAATTTCGGCTCATTCTGTGTTCTATGGTGTGTATTTCGGCTCATTCTGTGTTCTATGATGTGAATTTCGGCTCATTCTGTGTTCTATAATGTGAATTTCGGCTCATTCTGTGTTCTATAATGTGAATTTCAGCTCATTCTGTGTTCTATAATGTGACTTTCGGCTCATACTGTATGGTATAATGTGAATTTCGGCTCATACTGTGTGCTATAATGTGAATTTCGGCTCATACTCAATTATGGACCTAATTCTGGTCGCATTCAATTTTAGCAATAATCGCAATCAAGTGATTTTTGCTAAAATGCGCCATGGTGACAGTGAGCATGCAATCAAAGTGCGCGTGCAAAGTGCGGTCGTATCCCTAAAGGACTGCACTTTCATTGACAGTGGCGGGCATTGGGGGCCGGCATAGCGGGACGTGGTTGAAAAAGGAGATCAGAGCTTTTTGGGGCGACTATGTGACATCACACGCACCCACTGCAACCCGAAAAATGGAGGTGCATTGCCTGCATACGCAGCCTGGCTGCGTCTGCAGGGGGACATCCTTCGTATCTGCTTCAGCGATGTGATCGCAAAATAATTGAGATCGCATCGCTGGATGCCAATTAGCATGCTGGACGGACCCCAGCATGCTACAGAAATGATTGCAGATTCTGCTTTTTAGCAGAATATGCAAAACAACCTGAATAGGGTCTTATGTCACTACTATTGCCATCGCATTCAGTGATATACAGGAATTATGATTTACAAGTAAAACTAGTACAAAAACATTTTTAAGGATTCCGTGTGGTGTGATATGGGAGGAGGTCTATGGGGGGTGACACCATGAGTTACCACACCGGGTGACACCAACCCTAGTGACGCCTCTGGTGTGTGGTGTACTATATTACGGGCATTGTGGTATGTGGTATAATGTCTCAGGGTCATTGCAGTGTGTGGCACATTGTATCACGAACATTGCGGTGTGTGTTATAATGTGTCAGGCATTACGGTGTGTGGTATACTATATCACGGGCATTGTGGTGTGTGGTATAATGTCTCAGGGTCATTGCAGTGTGTGGCACATTGTATCACGAACATTGCGGTGTGTGTCATAATGTGTCAGGCATTACGGTGTGTGTTGTATACTATATCACGGGCATTGTGGTGTGTGGTATAATGTCTCACGGTCATTGCGGTGTGTGTCATAATGTGTCACAGGCATTGTATGTGCTATAATGTGTCAGGGGCATTGCAGTGTGTAGCATAATGTATAACGGGCATTGCGATTCCTGTCATAATGTGTCACAGGCATCACGGTGTGTGGCATAATGTGTCGGCGGCATTATGGTGTGTGCATATTGTGTCATGGGCATTATTGTGTGTGGCATAATGTCTAAGGGCCATTGCAGTATGTGGCATAATGTATACTGGGCATTACTATAAGGAGGAAAAATGACAAATAATGTAAGGGGCATGAATCCGGATTATTTTTCTTTCCTGTGGTGGCCAACGCCTGGGCATGCAGGCAGCAAAATTGGGCTTAAAGTAGTCTTTTCATGCAATGCCACGCCCCTTTATGCAAAGCCACACCCATTTCAACAAGCTGCGCCCCCTATTTGGATTCGGACGCGTTTTGGCAAAACCTGCCTGAAAATTTTTTGTCGGATTCGGGTGTGTTTTGGATTCGGGTGGTTTTTTTCAAAAACTTCTCAAAAACATCTTAAATCAAAGAATTTGGGGGTCATTTTGATCCCATAGTATTATTAACCTCAATAACCATAATTTCCACTCATTTCCAGTCTATTCTGAACACCTCATACCTCACAATATTGTTTTTAGTCATATAATTTGCACCGAGGTCGCTGGATGGCTAAGCTAAGCGACCCAAGTTGCCGGCACAAACACCTGGCCCATCTAGGAGTGGCACTGCAGTGCCAGACAGGATGGTACTTAAAAAAATTGTCCCCAAACAGCATACGATGCAAAGAAAAAAAGAGGTGCACCAAGGTCGCTGGATGGCTAAGCTAAGCGACCCAAGTGGCAGGCACAAACACCTGGCCCATCTAGGATTGGCACTGCAGTGCCAGACAGGATGGCACTTAAAAAAATTGTCCCCAAACAGCACATGATGCAAATAAAAAAAGAGGTGCACCAAGGTCGCTGGATGGCTAAGCTAAGCGACCCAAGTGGCCGGCCTCCCTCCACATTTTTGTTCTCCATCTTTTAATATGTGGAATTATATGCCAGTAATATATCAATAGCAATGGCCTACTGTACCGTACTGCTATATATATATATATATATACTGGTTGTCAGCAAAATTCTGCACTATCCTCCTACTATATACTGCGCACAACTACAATGCAGCACAGATATGGATAGTATACTTGACGACATAGAGGTAGAGCAATGGACTACTGTACCGTACTGCTATATATATATATATATATATATATATATATATACATACTGGTGGTCAGCAAAATTCTGCACTGTCCTCCTACTATAAACTACGCACAACTATAATGCAGCACAGATATGGATAGTATACTTGACGACACAGAGGTAGAGCAATGGACTACTGTACCGTACTGCTATATATATATATATATATACTGGTGGTCAGCAAAATTCTGCACTGTCCTCCTACTATATACTGCGCACAACTACAATGCAGCACAGATATGGATAGTATACTAGATGACACAGAGGTAGAGCAATGGACTACTGTACCGTACTGCTATATATATATACTGGTGGTCAGCAAAATTCTGCACTGACTCCTACTATATACTGCGCACAACTACAATGCAGCACAGATATGGATAGTATACTTGACACAGAGGTAGAGTAATGGACTACTGTACTGTACTGCTATATATATATATACTGGTGGTCAGCAAAATTCTGCACTGTCCTCCTACTATATACTGCGACAACTACAATGCAGCACAGATATGGATAGTATACTTGATGACATAGAGGTAGAGCAATGGACTACTGTACCGTACTGCTATATATATATATATATACTGGTGGTCAGCAAAATTCTGCACTGTCCTCCTACTATATACTGCGCAGAACTACAATGCAGCACAGATATGGATAGTATACTTGACAACACAGAGGTAGAGCAATGGACTACTGTACCGTACTGCTATATATATATACTGGCGGTCAGCAAAATTCTGCACTGTCCTCCTACAATGCAGCACAGATATGGAGCATTTTCAGGCAGAGAACGTAGATATTTGCAGCACACTGAGCACAGATATTTGCAGCACATTGAACAATGAACACAGAAACTGAGAGAACACAGCCATGTCCTCTCGTTATCATCTCCCAAGCATGAGTGAAAATGGCAGCGACGCGCGGCTCCTTATATAGAATACGAATCTCGAGAGAATACGACAGCGGGATGATGATGTTCGGGCGCGCTCGGGTTAACCGAGCAAGGCGGGAAGATCCGAGGCTGCCTCGGAACCGTGTAAAATAGGTGAAGTTCGGGGGGGTTCAGATCTCGAGGAACCGAACCCGCTCATCTGTAATAAATACATTAACAAAACATGGAAACCACAGTAATTATCAGTACACATATAAACAATAGTTAATGTACAGGCATATAGAGTACAAAACGTGTTACTGGACTTACAAACATGTAAAAAAATATATATAAAAGAGCAAAGGAAGCAGCACAGAGGACACAAGAATGATGCAGTAAATCATTGGGAGAGAGTACAGTGATACAGAAAGCAACCGAAGCCCTGGCTTTCATTGAGCCCACCCTGGGCAACTGTGTCTAGACGGGCAATCCAATATGCTTCTCACTGTAGCAAGTCTATTGCGGTCACCATCCCGCATTAACGGTGAAATGCAATCAATCGGCATGCACCAAAAGCCTCTATTTGTATGTCCCAAAGAGACAAAATGTCTAGCAACTGGTGGAGTATTGGTATCCAAAAGACTTTGAGCTTTCTTAATAGAGGACTGGTGCATTAAAATTCTCTCTTTAAGAGCTGGTATTGTCTTTCCGACATATAACAACTTGCAGGGGTTAGAGATTATGCACACTATATAGCAGTTATTGCAATCTAAGTGATATCGTATTTTGTATGAAAAATCACTTTTTGGGTCAAAGAACGTTTCCCCAAGCATCAAAAAATAAAAATTGGCACACCCATGGCATCTAAAGGGGTGGCATGCAGTATGCCGCCTGTTGGGATCCCGGCGCTCAGTATACCGGCGCTGGAATCCCGACAACCGGCATACAAACAACTATTTTCCCTCTTGGGGGCCCATGACCCCCCTGGAGAAAGAATAAATAGTGTGGCGCCTCTGTACAGCTGCAGCCTCTGTACAGCCCTAATGCAACAGCAGCAGCTGTAAATTGTATTAGCAAAAGGCAATACACATACCTGTATATTGCCTTATACTGTGATCTGCATGGCTACGCCCCTGACTGAAACCCTGCCAACTGTGACCATGCTGCTGTGTGTCTGGACCCTAATCTGCTACTTTAGTACTGGCCCAGGGGTCAGCTGGCATCCTGCCCCTGAGACCAGCCATCTCCTTGAGCCCTAGTGGGAAAGTGGAGGAATTGGGAGAGGAGCCTCCTCTCCATCCTGCCGGGGTGTCCTCTTCAGCCACACTAAGTCTGGGTGGGAGGAGCTGTGAGTAGAGAGGAGAGTGGCTCCTCCTCCACCCTGGCTGGGCAGTTGCGTCACTAAGCACAGACAGAAGCACGAGCACCGCTGATAGTCTAGGGGGAGGACCCGGAGGAGGTGCTCGAGAGGAGAGCGGCCCCTCCTCCCACTTCACCTGGGATTTTTATGTATACACAGACTAGGTCACCTTCTCTGGCATCTGGCGAGGTGCACTGCTGGTGGCGACTGCGACATACAATGAGTCACTGTGACTCATTCTAATGCCGACGATTATGGGATTTCACTGCTGCGGGCTGTGGGCCTATTTTCAAGGGGGAGCTAGAGCTGCTGCTCCATCTGCCCCATTTGTAACTGTAAATTAAAGTTCGACACTTATCCTGTTCAGAGAGGATGAGTTAATAGATAGATTAGGGAAAGCCACGTATATATTAATAGATCCTCCTATCAGGAAGTGCAAAAGGCAAATCACCATTTTTTACACTCTATTACTTTTTCCAAAACTCGGGTGTACATGTACTAAAAATACCGTTATCATGGAGATAATGACTTTTCTGTTTTGCCTGTTATCAGTGTAAAGAAGGAGCCAGTTAGTGCAATTGTTACTAAAATGTGTACACCGAGGACAGTGAACATTAGGTCACCCCCTTGTTTGTGTCAGCAGATAGAGAGACCATACTTTTTGCTAGAGATGAGCGGGTTCGGTTTCTCTGAATCCGAACCCGCACGAACTTCATGTTTTTTTTCACGGGTCCGAGCGACTCGGATCTTCCCGCCTTGCTCGCGCGCCCGAACGTCATCATGACGCTGTCGGATTCTCGCGAGACTCAGATTCTATATAAGGAGCCGCGCGTCGCCGCCATTTTCACACGTGCATTGAGATTGATAGGGAGAGGACGTGGCTGGCGTCCTCTCCATTTAGATTAGGAGAGAGAGAGATTGACCTGAGGCTGATACTGTAGAAGAGAGTGCAGAGTTTAGTGACTGACCGCAGTGACCACCAGCAGTGCAGTTGTTTTATTTAATATATCCGTTCTCTGCCTGAAAAAAACGGTACACACAGTGACTCAGTCACATACCATATCTGTGTGCACTGCTCAGCCCAGTGTGCTGCATGCCTGCATCATCTATGTATATATTATATATCTGACTGTGCTCAGCTCACACAGCTTATAATTGTGGGGGAGACTGGGGAGCACTGCAGTGCCAGTTATAGGTTATAGCAGGAGCCAGGAGTACAAGACAGTCACATACCATATCTGTGTGCACTGCTCAGCCCAGTGTGCTGCATCATCTATGTATATATTATATATCTGACTGTGCTCAGCTCACACAGCTTATAATTGTGGGGGAGACTGGGGAGCACTGCAGTGCCAGTTATAGGTTATAGCAGGAGCCAGGAGTACATATTATATTAAAATTAAACAGTGCACACTTTTGCTGCAGGAGTGCCACTGCCAGTGTGACTGACCAGTGACCTGACCACACTGACCACCAGTATAGTTAGTAGTATACTATATTGTGATTGCCTGAAAAAGTTAAACACTCGTCGTGTGACTTCACTTGTGTGGTGTTTTTTTTTTATTCTATAAAAAACTCATTCTGCTGACAGACAGTGTCCAGCAGGTCCGTCATTATATAATATATATACCTGTCCGGCTGCAGTAGTGATATATATATATTTTTTATATCATTATTTATCATCCAGTCGCAGCAGACACAGTACGGTAGTTCACGGCTGTAGCTACCTCTGTGTCGGCACTCGGCAGTCCATCCATAATTGTATACCACCTACCCGTGGTTTTTTTTTTCTTTCTTCTTTATACATACATACTACTACATCTCTTTATCAACCAGTCTATATTAGCAGCAGACACAGTACAGTACGGTAGTTCACGGCTGTGGCTACCTCTGTGTCGGCACTCGGCAGTCCGTCCATAATTGTATACCACCTAACCGTGGTTTTTTTTTCTTTCTTCTTTATACATACATACTACGACATCTCTTTATCAACCAGTCTATATTAGCAGCAGACACAGTACAGTACGGTAGTTCACGGCTGTGGCTACCTCTGTGTCGGCACTCGGCAGTCCGTCCATAATTGTATACCACCTAACCGTGGTTTTTTTTTCTTTCTTCTTCATACATACATACTACGACATCTCTTTATCAACCAGTCTATATTAGCAGCAGACACAGTACAGTACGGTAGTTCACGGCTGTGGCTACCTCTGTGTCGGCACTCGGCAGTCCGTCCATAATTGTATACCACCTAACCGTGGTTTTTTTTTTCTTTCTTCTTTATACATACATACTACGACATCTCTTTATCAACCAGTCTATATTAGCAGCAGACACAGTACAGTACGGTAGTTCACGGCTGTGGCTACCTCTGTGTCGGCACTCGGCAGTCCGTCCATAATTGTATACCACCTAACCGTGGTTTTTTTTTCTTTCTTCTTCATACATACATACTACGACATCTCTTTATCAACCAGTCTATATTAGCAGCAGACACAGTACAGTACGGTAGTTCACGGCTGTGGCTACCTCTGTGTCGGCACTCGGCAGTCCGTCCATAATTGTATACCACCTACCCGTGTTTTTTTTTTCTTTCTTCTTTATACATACATACTACTACATCTCTTTATCAACCAGTCTATATTAGCAGCAGACACAGTACAGTACGGTAGTTCACGGCTGTGGCTACCTCTGTGTCGGCACTCGGCAGTCCGTCCATAATTGTATACCACCTACCCGTGGTTTTTTTTTCTTTCTTCTTCATACATACATACTATGACATCTCTTTATCAACCAGTCTATATTAGCAGCAGACACAGTACAGTACGGTAGTTCACGGCTGTGGCTACCTCTGTGTCGGCACTCGGCAGTCCGTCCTTAATTGTATACCACCTAACCGTGGTTTTTTTTTCTTTCTTCTTCATACATACATACTACGACATCTCTTTATCAACCAGTCTATATTAGCAGCAGACACAGTACGGTAGTTCACGGCTGTAGCTACCTCTGTGTCGGCACTCGGCAGTCCGTCCATAATTGTATACTAGTATCCATCCATCTCCATTGTTTACCTGAGGTGCCTTTTAGTTGTGCCTATTAAAATATGGAGAACAAAAATGTTGAGGTTCCAAAATTAGGGAAAGATCAAGATCCACTTCCACCTCGTGCTGAAGCTGCTGCCACTAGTCATGGCCGAGACGATGAAATGCCAGCAACGTCGTCTGCCAAGGCCGATGCCCAATGTCATAGTACAGAGCATGTCAAATCCAAAACACCAAATATCAGTAAAAAAAGGACTCCAAAACCTAAAATAAAATTGTCGGAGGAGAAGCGTAAACTTGCCAATATGCGATTTACCACACGGAGTGGCAAGGAACGGCTGAGGCCCTGGCCTATGTTCATGGCTAGTGGTTCAGCTTCACATGAGGATGGAGGCACTCAGCCTCTCGCTAGAAAAATGAAAAGACTCAAGCTGGCAAAAGCAGTAGCACCGCAAAGAACTGTGCGTTCTTCGAAATCCCAAATCCACAAGGAGAGTCCAATTGTGTCGGTTGCGATGCCTGACCTTCCCAACACTGGACGTGAAGAGCATGCGCCTTCCACCATTTGCACGCCCCCTGCAAGTGCTGGAAGGAGCACCCGCAGTCCAGTTCCTGATAGTCAGATTAAGATGTCAGTGTTGAAGTACACCAGGATGAGGAGGATATGGGTGTTGCTGGCGCTGGGGAGGAAATTGACCAGGAGGATTCTGATGGTGAGGTGGTTTGTTTAAGTCAGGCACCCGGGGAGACACCTGTTGTCCGTGGGAGGAATATGGCCGTTGACATGCCTGGTGAAAATACCAAAAAAATCAGCTCTTCGGTGTGGAACTATTTCAACAGAAATGCGGACAACAGGTGTCAAGCCGTGTGTTCCCTTTGTCAAGCTGTAATAAGTAGGGGTAAGGACGTTAACCACCTCGGAACATCCTCCCTTATACGTCACCTGCAGCGCATTCATAATAAGTCAGTGACAAGTTCAAAAACTTTGGGTGACAGCGGAAGCAGTCCACTGACCAGTAAATCCCTTCCTCTTGTAACCAAGCTCACGCAAACCACCCCACCAACTCCCTCAGTGTCAATTTCCTCCTTCCCCAGGAATGCCAATAGTCCTGCAGGCAATGTCACTGGCAATTCTGACGAGTCCTCTCCTGCCTGGGATTCCTCCGATGCATCCTTGCGTGTAACGCCTACTGCTGCTGGCGCTGCTGTTGTTGCTGCTGGGAGTCGATGGTCATCCCAGAGGGGAAGTCGTAAGCCCACTTGTACTACTTCCAGTAAGCAATTGACTGTTCAACAGTCCTTTGCGAGGAAGATGAAATATCACAGCAGTCATCCTGCTGCAAAGCGGATAACTGAGGCCTTGACAACTATGTTGGTGTTAGACGTGTGTCCGGTATCCGCCGTTAGTTCACAGGGAACTAGACAATTTATTGAGGCAGTGTGCCCCCGTTACCAAATACCATCTAGGTTCCACTTCTCTAGGCAGGCGATACCGAGAATGTACACGGACGTCAGAAAAAGACTCACCAGTGTCCTAAAAAATGCAGTTGTACCCAATGTCCACTTAACCACGGACATGTGGACAAGTGGAGCAGGGCAGGGTCAGGACTATATGACTGTGACAGCCCACTGGGTAGATGTATGGACTCCCGCCGCAAGAACAGCAGCGGCGGCACCAGTAGCAGCATCTCGCAAACGCCAACTCTTTCCTAGGCAGGCTACGCTTTGTATCACCGGTTTCCAGAATACGCACACAGCTGAAAACCTCTTACGGCAACTGAGGAAGATCATCGCGGAATGGCTTACCCCAATTGGACTCTCCTGTGGATTTGTGGCATCGGACAACGCCAGCAATATTGTGTGTGCATTAAATATGGGCAAATTCCAGCACGTCCCATGTTTTGCACATACCTTGAATTTGGTGGTGCAGAATTATTTAAAAAACGACTGGGGCGTGCAAGAGATGCTGTCGGTGGCCAGAAAAATTGCAGGACACTTTCGGCGTACAGGCACCACATACAGAAGACTGGAGCACCACCAAAAACTACTGAACCTGCCCTGCCATCATCTGAAGCAAGAAGTGGTAACGAGGTGGAATTCAACCCTCTATATGCTTCAGAGGTTGGAGGAGCAGCAAAAGGCCATTCAAGCCTATACAATTGAGCACGATATATGAGGTGGAATGTACCTGTCTCAAGCGCAGTGGAGAATGATTTCAACGTTGTGCAAGGTTCTGATGCCCTTTGAACTTGCCACACGTGAAGTCAGTTCAGACACTGCCAGCCTGAGTCAGGTCATTCCCCTCATCAGGCTTTTGCAGAAGAAGCTGGAGACATTGAAGGAGGAGCTAACACGGAGCGATTCCGCTAGGCATGTGGGACTTGTGGATGGAGCCCTTAATTCGCTTAACAAGGATTCACGGGTGGTCAATCTGTTGAAATCAGAGCACTACATTTTGGCCACCGTGCTCGATCCTAGATTTAAAGCCTACCTTGGATCTCTCTTTCCGGCAGACACAAGTCTGCTGGGGTTGAAAGACCTGCTGGTGAGAAAATTGTCAAGTCAAGCGGAACGCGACCTGTCAACATCTCCTCCTTCACATTCTCCCGCAACTGGGGGTTCGAGGAAAAGGCTCAGAATTCCGAGCCCACCCGCTGGCGGTGATGCAGGGCAGTCTGGAGCGACTGCTGATGCTGACATCTGGTCCGGACTGAAGGACCTGACAACGATTACGGACATGTCGTCTACTGTCACTGCATATGATTCTCTCACCATTGAAAGAATGGTGGAGGATTATATGAGTGACCGCATCCAAGTAGGCACGTCACACAGTCCATACTTATACTGGCAGGAAAAAGAGGCAATTTGGAGGCCATTGCACAAACTGGCTTTATTCTACCTAAGTTGCCCTCCCACAAGTGTGTACTCCGAAAGAGTGTTTAGTGCCGCTGCTCACCTTGTCAGCAATCGGCGTACGAGGTTACATCCAGAAAATGTGGAGAAGATGATGTTCATTAAAATGAATTATAATCAATTCCTCCGCGGAGACATTGACCAGCAGCAATTGCCTCCACAAAGTACACAGGGAGCTGAGATGGTGGATTCCAGTGGGGACGAATTGATAATCTGTGAGGAGGGGGATGTACACGGTGATATATCGGAGGGTGATGATGAGGTGGACATCTTGCCTCTGTAGAGCCAGTTTGTGCAAGGAGAGATTAATTGCTTCTTTTTGGGGGGGGTCCAAACCAACCCGTCATATCAGTCACAGTCGTGTGGCAGACCCTGTCACTGAAATGATGGGTTGGTTAAAGTGTGCATGTCCTGTTTTGTTTATACAACATAAGGGTGGGTGGGAGCTACCTCATTGCGCCTCTTTTTTTCTTTGCGTCATGTGCTGATTGGGGAGGGTTTTTTGGAAGGGACATCCTGCGTGACACTGCAGTGCCACTCCTAAATGGGCCCGGTGTTTGTGTCGGCCACTAGGGTCGCTAATCTTACTCACACAGTCAGCTACCTCATTGCGCCTCTTTTTTTCTTTGCGTCATGTGCTGATTGGGGAGGGTTTTTTGGAAGGGACATCCTGCGTGACACTGCAGTGCCACTCCTAAATGGGCCCGGTGTTTGTGTCGGCCACTAGGGTCGCTAATCTTACTCACACAGTCAGCTACCTCATTGCGCCTCTTTTTTTCTTTGCGTCATGTGCTGATTGGGGAGGGTTTTTTGGAAGGGACATCCTGCGTGACACTGCAGTGCCACTCCTAAATGGGCCCGGTGTTTGTGTCGGCCACTAGGGTCGCTAATCTTACTCACACAGTCAGCTACCTCATTGCGCCTCTTTTTTTCTTTGCGTCATGTGCTGATTGGGGAGGGTTTTTTGGAAGGGACATCCTGCGTGACACTGCAGTGCCACTCCTAAATGGGCCCGGTGTTTGTGTCGGCCACTAGGGTCGCTAATCTTACTCACACAGTCAGCTACCTCATTGCGCCTCTTTTTTTCTTTGCGTCATGTGCTGATTGGGGAGGGTTTTTTGGAAGGGACATCCTGCGTGACACTGCAGTGCCACTCCTAAATGGGCCCGGTGTTTGTGTCGGCCACTAGGGTCGCTATCTTACTCACACAGTCAGCTACCTCATTGCGCCTCTTTTTTTCTTTGCGTCATGTGCTGATTGGGGAGGGTTTTTTGGAAGGGACATCCTGCGTGACACTGCAGTGCCACTCCTAAATGGGCCCGGTGTTTGTGTCGGCCACTAGGGTCGCTTATCTTACTCACACAGTCAGCTACCTCATTGCGCCTCTTTTTTTCTTTGCGTCATGTGCTGATTGGGGAGGGTTTTTTGGAAGGGACATCCTGCGTGACACTGCAGTGCCACTCCTAGATGGGCCAGGTGTTTGTGTCGGCCACTAGTGTCGCTTAGCTTAGTCATCCAGCGACCTTGGTGCAAATTTTAGGACTAAAAATAATATTGTGAGGTGTGAGGTATTCAGAATAGACTGAAAATGAGTGGAAATTATGGTTTTTGAGGTTAATAATAATATGGGATCAAAATGACCCCCAAATTCTATGATTTAAGCTGTTTTTTAGTGTTTTTTTAAAAAAAACACCCGAATCCAAAATATACCCGAATCCGACAAAAAAAATTCGGTGAGGTTTTGCCAAAACGCGGTCGAACCCAAAACACGGCCGCGGAACCGAACCCAAAACCAAAACACAAAACCCGAAAAATTTCAGGCGCTCATCTCTACTTTTTGCCAGGTACAGTGCCTTTTTTATGGTACCGATTTTTGACTCTCCAAATTCGCATTTAAAGTATAGGAAAGGGGGCGTGACTGGGGCGGTACACCTGTCAAACCGTAACGCAGGTGTCCTAAGGTGAGCTCAGGGAGGACAGAAACCTCCTGTGGAGCAGAAGGGCAAAAGTATAGGAAAGGGGGGGGTGACCACGTCTCTTTTACCCGTGGCCATTCCCCCTTTCCTAATTTGTACCGATTGTTATGTGTAAAATGTTGGAGGGTATGGAGAGACTGTGGACTCTCCTCTCCCATGTAGCTGCAGCACACAGATTTTATTGTGAACTGACAAAAGTGACAGAGAGCTCATTTCCTGCTTCTATACCAAGGAGAGCCAAATAATGGCAACTACAGGTGAATAAGCTGGCGCTGGAGAAGAGAGCTGATGGTAAGTGACCTCTCCCCTTAGTAACAGCTGGGTCACTTAGCGTTGCAATATGTGCCTATGGCAGCACCAATATTCTAGCCTCTACTTAGGGGCTGATTCTGTAGTGGCAGCTGATGTGACCCGCAATGCAGTTTGCTAATGGAAGCAAACTGCGCATGCGCACCGGCCGCATCACGGCTGCGAGGGCACACACATTGCGACCGCATCCATAAAGGATGCGGGCAAAATGTGATTGACAGAGGCGGGCGTTCGCAGGTAGGCGACACAGCATTGGAGGGTGGGGTGGCCGAACGGGGTAAGGCTGGGACCATTACCGGGACGGCTGCAAGACGTCACACACAACCGCTCCAATTAAATAAATGGCACCCAACTGCCTGACAACGCATATGGGCTGCGCTTCTAGGGGTCAACTTTAAATCTGATGCGTCCGCAATCTAATTACGGATGCATTGGGAGTCATCCTCACACATGCTGGGCAGTCTTGCCTTGTGCTGGGCAGCCCCCAGCATGTGAGGAGATGAACGCAGATGTGTCTGCATATGCAGCAGTCTGCGTCCATCTCTGAATGAGTGCTAAACAGCAGAAGACAGAGAAAACCCTGTAGTACATATCATGAAACAATATGTGCAAGGATTTTATCTGCTTTTTAGGTTTGTTCCCCTTATCTCCAGTCAGTTAGCAATTGCTAGGGTGGCCTAGCAATTACACTGCAATGACGCTAGTTCCACCAATGCCTGCACCACTTTCAATTAAAATCAACAGCAGTGAATCCAAAAACACTGCCCTATTTTGATGTACTGTAACTGCAGATGTGTAGGCAGTTGCTTAATTGAAAAAACCAGGGGCAGTGGAAAATCAAATTGCATCACCAGCTCAGCTCCCACAGATGTTGATATGGATCCCAGTGATGTAGTGTTCCGCCATTAATCACAACCTACCTGCAGAAAAGTTTATATCACAGCATAACCATACTTAGAAGAATCTATAACGGCGTAGACTTGTTTTTAATACTTGCTTTTTCTCTGATAATATACAGTCTGACGTTTGCTAATCTACTCTCTCCATCACTATATATATATATATATATATATATATATATATTCCAAACGGACCGGCACTCCCTCCTGCACTCAATACCTGCTCCGGTGCCCTCCATAAAAATCCAAACATGCATGAAGAAAAGGGCGGCACTCAGAGGCTTTGAAGTAATACCAAGTGTATTTCACAAATAGACCGACATTTCGGGGCTAGATTACCCCTTTGTCAAGGTGAAAAAAAAAAAAAAGGGGTAATCTAGCCCCGAAACGTCGGTCTATTTGTGAAATACACTTGGTATTACTTCAAAGCCTCTGAGTGCCGCCCTTTTCTTCATGCATATATATATATATATATATATATATATATTTATATAAATATACTATATGACACACACACACACACACACATATATAAATATATATATATATATATATATATATTATAAGTGGCACATACACATGGTTACTTTTGATGCAGTATTGAAGGTTGCTGATGATGTGGACACTTCACATCATTAGGTCCCTACCCCTTGTTATATAATGTCATGATTAATTTGTCATTGGTATAGAATGGGACCAAAATGATGTGACTCTCATAGCTATAGAGTGTTGCTTGTCCGAGTAGCCTTACTATACTGTATATGTGAAGGACAAGCAGAGTCGGCCTTAGGCATAGGCAAACTAGGCCAAAGCATAGGGCATTTGGTATGCCATGGGGCACAAGCAGCTTCTGCTGATTAAAATTATATGCAGCATGCCTATATTTTGTATGTGACTGTGGCTGTAGCTGCATACAAAATGCTACGTTACAGTGTATTCCTGGAAATCACTGTAACGTAGCATTTCATATGCAGATACAGCCACAGTTTCACACAGACTATAGGCATGCTGCATATCATTTTAATCAGCAGAAGCTGCTTGTGCATCCTAGCCACATATTTATGTAAATATGATGCATTTTCATCAAAAAAGCGCCCAACGTTAGCAGAGCTGCCACTTGACTCACACCAGGCATCTCCTGCATGGTGTATTGAGGCAAGATGTATGTGGACACATCTGTATCCAAGCAGAGGCAGAGGTCACAGTGTTAACAGCCATGTGAGTGCTGTGTGTGGGTGGGTTGGTTGTTCAGTAGTGTTCGGCATATGTGTAAGGGGAATTATGTGTGTCATGTGTATAAATGCATTAATAATGTGCGGCAAGTGTGTAAGGAGCACTATGTATGTCATTATGTGTATAAGTGCACTAATAATGTGCAGCATATGTGAAAGGGGCATTATATGTGTCATTATGTGTATAAGGCCAGTAATAATATGCAGCATATGTGTAAGGGACATTATGTATATAAGGACCTTAATAAAGGTTTGCATAATGTGTAAGGCACATTCTGTTTATAAGGACATTAATGTGTGTCATATGTGTAAGGGGCATTACTGTGTGGTATTAGGTGTATAAATGCATTACTAATGTGTGTCATTATGTGTATAATGTGCTCTACTGTGTGGCGTAACATATAGAAAGGGCACTACTGTGTGGTCTAATGTAAATAAAGAGCAATATGGTGTGATGTAATGTGAATAAGGAGCAATTCAGTGTGATGTAATGTGAATACGGGGAACTACTGTAAGGAGTAACGTATATAAGGTAAAGTGGTACTACTGTTTGATGTAACGTGAATAAGGGGCACTACTGTGAGGAGTAACATATATAAGGTAAAGTGGTACTCCTGTGTGATGTAACGTGAATTAGGGACACTATCGCATGATAAAATGTGAATAAAGTTGCACTACTGTGTGACGTAATTTAAATTGGGAGTACTATTGTGTGGCCATGCCCCTTCCCAGCATGAACACAACCCTTTTTGGGCTGTGTGCCGAATGTGCGCACTGTTCCTATTTAAAATATAGGGGGTAGGAACACCAAAATGAGTACTGCTATGGGTGAGGGGTGCTGGTGCTGGGAAAGGGGCGCATGGTCAAAGGCAGAACTAGCTATGGACTAGCCAAAATCTTACCTAGGGCATCATATTGGTTAGGGCCGGCTCTGAGGATGAGTCTCTCTTGTCATCTGCAGTAAACGGGTTTAATAAGGAATCCTCACTCTTTAGGTTCTACATTATATTAAAATTAGTAATATGTTGAGTGAGAAGGTCTGAGCTAATATTGCTAGGGGAGGTATGAGTCGCAAAATATTTCTTTATAATCTACTTGTATTTGAGATATCAATGGCTCATCATGTTGGTATAACAAATACCACCAGATCTGGTCTAGAGTACCATATTTGCATACCCAGAGATAGATGCCAACAACTCATTTGGGCCATGGTGCTGTGTTGTTTTGTGTCTGGGGGGGCATGTCTAAGACCTGACAGGCATTTACTACACAAATTGTGTGCTGCTGCAATATGGGAGTGCTGCCGAAGGTGACATGGATGCATAGTCTTGGGGATGTGGTTATGCCTCCCTGATAAGCCTAGTGTCACAATCCGGGTTACAGGACACCATTATTTACCTTTCAGGTGTCTCCTGAGGCTGGCTCAGCGTTCCAGGGCCGGGTCTCAATCATGCTGCTAAACATCCTTACTTTACATCTCCTCTCTGCCAGTCCACAGACGCTGTCACAAGGAACTCTTACAAATGGAATGGCGTTTCTAGCCCATCGCGGCCTCCGCCGCCATTACTGCACTCTCAGCACCTGGACAGCTCTGCATAGCATCTCCTGTCAGCCGCGGCCTCCGCCGCCATTGCTGCGCTCTCAGCGCTTGGGTGGATCTGTGTGGCGTCCCCTGTCAGCTGTGGCCTTTGCCGCTATTATTACAGTTCAAAGCACTAACAGGTCTGTGCGGTGCCTCTCGCCCCCTGTGGCCTCTGCCTCCGGATCTGTGGGTTTGCTGTGCAGTTTGGCGTCCACTGTCCCCTGCAGTCCTTACTGCAAAATCTCCATATGGGATTACAAACCAGGTTTCCCTCCAAAGACTAGTATGGGTGCAGCCATGTTGCTTCTGATCACATGGCGCTATTTCCTCCAATCTACAGCATCGCTGAGTTCTGCCTGATTGCTGATCCAATCCCTGCACTGCTGAGGGTATAAAGGGACTGATCCTGAACCAGGAAGTTGTCAGTGCTTTGGTTGTCATTATCCTGTCTCTGCTCTCTGTGATTACTAACTGTGTTCCAGGTATTCCTGCTCCTGTGTCTTCAGTTCTTCAGAGACCTGCACCAATCACCATCCTGAGGTGCCTGCCTGACTCCATAGTATCCTCATTGCCTTTTGCTATTGGCAATGCTCTAAAACACCAGCTTCCAGCATTTGGCTCCCAGCGGTGTTCAGCTTCCTGATGTCATCGGTGCTCCGCCATCGGTTTCTCTAATATCTTCAGTACTCAAGTCATTTGTTCTTCAAATTCATCGATCTCTAGCGTCACCAGTATCATTCAACTCCTCTGCTAACACTGGTTCATCAGCACTTCATCCACAGTTCTTTGTTACCGGTTCCATTCGGCAAAACCGTCAGTCTACGTGTACTACTCACTCTACAGCACGTTCAGTCTCTGTACAACATCTGCAGACCAGTTCCAGCTTTAATCTACCATACAGCACCTAGGTGATGGTAAAAGGACTCTCCATCTCCTAATCTCCCAAGATAGCCTTGTGCGGATACCACACCTAAGGGAATACTAACTTTTGCTATTTCTTGTGGAACTGTGTACTGTTTTTAATATTTTCTCTTATCATATTTCTGCAACTGCCGATGTACCATCAGAACTGTGTTCAAAAAACAAACATTAATTTTATCCTTGTTGTCGTGGTCACACCTTCGGGCAATGGTGGTACAAGTCATCCGTATGTCTAGGAGTCCTATTCTACCACCCAGATTTACATTTACGCCAGCTCCTACAACTGAGGCTGTTTCAGGTCAACACCAGCCCTCAGTTGTGACAGTAAGCACTTACCTAATGAATCTGGCCAGAGACCAGGACCAAGCGGCCAGGCCGATGCATGAACTGGCAGCCCGACTTGAACATCAGGAGGTTGCAAAAGGCCATATTATCCGCTATCTTTAGGATATCTCTTCTCGGCTGGATGGAATCCAAATGACCCTCCGTGGTTACGGGGCATCTGGTGTACCGACGGCAGTACCTACAGTGGTAACCCCACCCACCATACCCACTTCTGTTCCACGTCTTCATTTACCGATTCCAGCAAAATTTGACGGGTCCCCAAAAGCCTGCAGGGGATTCCTTAACCAGTGCGAAATTCATTTCGAGCTACAGCCTGGCAGTTTTCCAACTGATCGCACAAAGGTTGCCTACATTATTTCCCTCCTCAGTGGCTCCGCCCTGGATTGGGCATCACCATTATGGGAGAGATCTGATATTTTGCTGTCTTCTTATACAGACTTTGTGGCAACATTAAGGCGTATCTTCGACGAGCCAGGTCGAGTAACTTCAGCTTCTTCTGAGATTCTCCGTTTACGCCAGGGGACACGAACTGTTGGACAGTATCTTATACAGTTCCAGATTCTAGCATCAGAACTGGCATGGAACGATGATGCCTTGTATGCATCCTTCTGGCATGGCCTATCTGAGCGTATCAAGGATGAATTGGCTACCAGGGACTTGCCTCCAAAGTTGAATGAACTTATATTTCTGTGTACCAAAGTCGATCTACGGTTTCGAGAAAGGGCAATCGAGCAAGGTAGGTCATCATTTCCCAAGTCTACTCCTCCTCCTCGTCAACCATCTCCACCTATTGATGAACCCATGCAGATTGGTCATTCTCATCTATCTCCGGCAGAGCGTAGAAGACGTCTCTCTGAGCATCTCTGTCTCTATTGTGCTGCACCATCTCATGTTATTAATTCCTGTCCCAAGCGTCCGGGAAACTCCAAGTCCTAGCCCACCAAGGAGAGGGTCAGCTAGGAGTAATGCATTCCTCTCCATCTCCAAGTGATTGTAATCTCCCAGTTTCGCTCCAAGTGGCTTAGCGCACTAGGACCATTATTGCTTTGTTAGACTCAGGAGCGGCTGGGAATTTTATGACTGAGGAATACCCCAAGCGGTGGTCTCATCCCACCGAAAGACTTTCGTCTTCCATATCTTTGACTGCTGTGGATGGCAGCAAGATTTCTGATGCAGTCATTTCTTTCAAGACTCTACCAGTTTGTCTGAAAGTAGGAGTTCTTCATTCAGAATTAATTTCTTTTTTGGTGATTCCAAAGGCCACTCATCCGGTGGTTCTGGGCCTCCCATGGCTTTGTTTACATAATCCTCTGATTGATTGGAGGACGACCCATATCCTGGTGTGGGGTCCGTCCTGCTCCAAGACCTGCTTTTCCAAAGTGCTTCCTGTATGTTCTTCATCCTCCAAGTCTTCTGATGTTCCACCTCTTCAGTATCAAGACTATACTGATGTGTTCAGTAAAGCTTCTGCCGATATCCTTCCCCAACATAGGGAGTGGGATTGTCCTATTGACCTCATCCCAGGGAAGTTTCCACCTCGAGGCCGAACGTATCCGTTGTCTGTACCAGAGACTCATTCCATGGAGGAATATATTAAAGAGAACTTGGCAAAGGGTTTCATCTGACCTTCTTCTTCTCCAGCTGGTGCAGGTTTCTTCTTCGTTAAGAAGAAAGACGGTGACCTGCGGCCATGCATCAACTATAGAGGTTTGAACGACATCACTTAAAAAAAACAGTATCCTCTTCCTCTGATTTCACGAAATTAGATTTGAGGGGTGCCTTTAACCTCATTCGGATCCGGAAGGGTGATGAGTGGAAGACCACATTTAACACTCGTGACGGACATTATGAGTACCTCATTATGCCTTTCGGACTCAGTAACGCTCCAGCTGTTTTCCAACACTTCGTGAACGAGATCTTTAGAGATATCCTCTATCGCACTGGCATTTCTATAATGGGTGCAGTGTGTGTGGTGCACATGGGTCCCTGAGTCCAGTGGGGGCCCCCACCTCACACACTGCACCCATTTGTAAAATACTTACCCTCCGAAGTCCAGCGCCGGCATCCGCAGCGCCGCTAGAACACAGTGAAAATGTCCCAGCGGCCATTTTCACAGTGTTCTGCGCATGCGCAGTAGAGAGATCTCAGGCAAAATGTCTGCCGCGCCATTTTCATGGAGATCTGCGCATGCGCAGTAGAGTCTGAGCCCTCTAGTGCTCAGACTCTATGCCGCTCCGGGTAGAGAGGAGGGGGCCCAATGGAGGAGGCTGAACACAGGCCTCCTCCTCTCTTAATATGCCCCTGCTCTATCGTCATGTCGTGGTGTACCTCGATGACATCCTCATTTTTGCCAACGATCTGGAGGAACATCGCTCTTGGGTGAAGGAAGTCTTGTCCCGTCTTCGTGCCAATCATCTTTATTGTAAGTTGGAAAAATGTGTCTTTGAAGTCAAGCCCATTCCGTTTCTAGGCTACATTGTGTACGGTTCCGGACTAGAGGTGGACCCTGAGAAACTACAAGCTATTCAGGATTGGCCAATACCTACAACCCTCAAGGGTGTTCAGAGATTTTTAGGATTCGCCAATTTTACAGAAAATTTATTTGAGACTTTTCCACCATTGTGGCGCCTATCACTGCTTTTACCAAAAAGGTGCTAATCCCTCCAAGTGGTCCAAAGAAGCTGTTCCTTCCATCTATTAAAGCAAAGGTTCATCTCAGCTCCGGTGTTGAAACAGCCAGATACCAACTCGCCGTTCACCCTTGAGGTGTATGCCTCCTCCGTTGGAGTGGGCGTAGTCCTGTCTCAAAGAGCCAAAGATGGTCATCTGCATCCTTGCGGCTTCTTCTCCCGGAAGTTTTCCCCTGCGGAGCGCAATTATGCCATTGGCGATCAGGAATTGTTGGCTATCAAGCTCGCTCTGGAAGAATGGAGCTATTTGCAAGAAGGAGCTTCCTATACCATCACGATTCTTACAGACCACAAAAATCTCCTGTATTTGAAAGGTGCACAATGTCTCAACCCCCGTCAGGCCAGATGGGCACTTTTTTTTCTAGGTTTGACTTAAAACTCCAGTTCTGTCCTGGATCACAGAATCGCAAGGCTGGGAGCAAGAAAATGAGTCTGAGTCTATGGACAAGCATCCTATCATCAATCCTGTGGCATTCTCCATGGTAAGGATGGACTCTATGCCCCAATCAGGGAAAAGTTTTGTAAAGCCGGCTCTAAGGAAGAAGCTCATGCATTTAGCACATGCTTCCCGTTTTACCGGACATGCGGGCATCCAGAAAACCCTTGATTTCATCTCCAGGTCCTACTGGTGGTCGACCCTGAAGAAGGACATTACTGAGTTTATTGCTTCCTGCCCAAAATGTGCTCAACATAAAGTGCCTCGCCAGTCACCCGCTGGGCAATTGATTCCGTTATCTGTTCCTCATCGTCCATGGACCCATTTGTCAACGGACTTTATTACGGACCATTTTATATGTAACAAGTTTAATACCATCTGGATAGTAGTTGACCGGTTCACCAAGATGGCTCATTTTATTCCTCTTACCGGTCTCCCGTCAGCTTCCAAGTTGGCTCAAGTGTTCATTCAGGAGATCTTAAGACTGCATGGCCTCCCCGAGGAGATTATTTCTGACAGAGGAGTACAGTTCGCAGCCAAGTTTTGGCGAAGTTTATGTTTGGCCCTCCAAGTCAAACTAAAATTCTCCACAGCGTAACACCCCCAGACTAATGGTCAAACTGAGAGGGTGAATCAGGACTTAGAGGCCTTCCACCGAATTTATGTATCCTCCTCCCAAGATGACTGGGTTCAACTTCTTCCATGGGCCGAGTACTGCTATAACAACCAATACCACTCGTCATCCTCTTCTATGCCATTCTTCACAAACTATGGATTTCACCCTAAAGTTCAACCGCTTCCAGCAACTTCAGTGCCAGCAGCTGATATCACTCTTCGTCAGTTTTCAAATAACTGGAAGAATGTGCGAGCGGCTCTACTCAAGGTATCTTTTAGATATAAGAAGTTTGCAGATAAGAAGTGTAGGGCAATTCCTGCCCTCAATGTGGGTGATCGGGTTTGGCTATCTACGAAGAATTTGAGGTTAAGAGTTCGAAGCATTAAATTTGCTCCTCGATATATCGGCCCTTTTCGAATTGAACAGGTCATCAACCCAGTGGCTTACAAACTTCAGCTACCTCCATTCTTGAAAATTCCCAGGACGTTTCACATTTCCCTTCTGAAACCGCTGATCCTGTATTGGTTCCATTCAGCACTTCCTTCAGCTCCTAAACTCCAGACTCAACGTGGTGTTGAGTATGAAGTTGCCAAGATTCTGGATTCACGCTTCCGTTATGGTCAGCTTCAATACCTGATCGATTGGAAGGGCTATGGCCTGAGGAACGCTCCTGGACCAATGCTTCAGATGTCCATGCCCCTACATTGGTTCGGAATTTCAATTCCAAGTTCCCTCCAAAGCCAAAGAAGTGTCCAGGGGCCACTCCTAAAGGGGGGGTGCTGTCACGATCCGGGTTACAGGACACCATTATTTACCTTTCAGGTGTCTCCTGAGGCTGGCATAGCATTCCAGGGCTGGGTCTCAATCATGCTGCTAAACATCCTTACTTCATATCTCCTCTCTGCCAGTCCACAGACGCTGTCACAAGGAACTCTTACAAGTGGAATGGCATTTCTAGCCCATCGTGGCCTCCGCCGCCATTGCTGCACTCTCAGCACCTGGACGGCTCTGCATAGCATCTCCTGTCAGCCACAGCCTCCGCCGCCATTGCTTCGCTCTCAGCGCTTGGATGGATCTGTGTGGCGTCCCCTGTCAGCTGTGGCCTTTGCCGCTATTATTACAGTTCAAAGCACTAACAGGTATGTGCGGTGCCTCTCGCCCGCTGTGGCCTCTGCCGCTGGCTCTGTGGGTTTGCTGTGCAGTTTTGCGTCCACTGTCCCCTGCGGCCACCACCGCCATTACTGCAAAATCTCCATATGGGATTACAAACCAGGTTTCCCTCCAAAGACCAGTATGGGCGCAGCCATGTTGCTTCTGATCACATGACGCTATTTCCTCCAATCTACAGCATCGCTGAGTTCTGCCTGATTGCTGATCCAATCCCTGCACTGCTGAGGGTATAAAAGGACTGATCCTAAACCAGGAAGTTGTCAGTGCTTTGGTTGTCATTACCAGTGTATCCTGTCTCTGCTCTCTGTGATTACTAACTGTGTTCCAGGTATTCCAGCTCCTGTGTCTTCAGTTTGTCAGAGACCCGCACCAATCACCATCCTGCGGTGCCTGCCTGACTCCATAGTATCCTCATTACCTTCTGCTATTGGCATTGCTCTAAAACACCGTCTTCCAGCATTTGGCTCCCAGCGATGTTCAGCTTCCCGATGTCATTGGTGCTCCGCCATCGGTTTCTCTAATATCTTCAGTGCTCAAGTCATTTGTTCTTCAAATTCATCGATCTCTAGCTTCACCAGTGTCATTCAACTCCTCTGCTAACACTGGTTCATCAGCACTTCATCCACAGTTCTTTGTTACCGGTTCCATCCGGCAAAACCGTCAGTCTACGTGTACTACTCATTCTACAGCATGTTCAGCCTCTGTACAACATCTGCTGACCAGTTCCAGCTTTCATATACCATACAGCACCTAATCTCCCAAGCTAGCCTTGTGCGGATACCACACCTAAGGGAATATTAACTTTTGCTATTTCTTGTGGAACTGTGTACTGTTTTTAATCAGTTCTCATATCATTTTTCTGCAACTGCCGATGTACCATCAGAACTGTGTTCAATAAACAAATATTCATTTTATCCTTGTTGTCGTGGTCACAAGTCATTCGTATGTCTAGGAGTCCTATTCTACCACCCAGATTTACATTTACGCCAGCCCCTACAACCTGTTTCAGGTCAACACCAGCCCTCAGTTGTGACACCTAGGATCTGATACTTTGTACCCGCCTTATATGTTCAACACCTCTGAGTATACTTCACTACCAAAAATGTATGAGGTGCATTTACTAAGTTATAAATAAACATAATGGGAGAGATGAAAGTTATATGGTGTGCCTTATCAGTTTGATGTAAAACATTAAAGTAGTGGATTAAGAGAAAAGTAGATGTGATTTTATACCATCTGACATTTTTGTTTGTTAAACGTAAGAATGCATGAAAGTGATCCTGGTATCTAGTTGAACAACTTGGAGAACTTGTAGTGTGCTGTGTATATATTACTCATGCTTACAGTATGTTTGCGCATACATACTAATTTCCTAGACTTGGCAAGACCAAGACATTTGACAGTGAAAACCATGGGGTCTATTCATGAAACAGTGAAAAAGGTGGAGAAGTCTCTCAGTGGAGAAATTGTCCATGGCAACCAATCAGCTACTACGTATAACTGTACTTGACAAATATTACTTCAAAGCTGATTGGTTGGCAACTTCTCCACTGGCACACTTCCCCACTCTTTTCACTGCTCATGAATAGACCTCATGTGTGTTAGCATACAAAAGAAAAAGGCAGGAGGGTAGGAACTGAAAATTCTGCTCTATGCTCTTGAAACAAAACTGTATTTTTGAAAAATAGAATTTCTATAAAGATTATATTCAGTGTATATAATCTTCCCCATACATTCAATGCAAAATGGATGCCAATAGGTTTGCTATTACTCATCATTCGATCATTCCATGTTGTAGTTATTTGTATGGATACTACAGATGTGTCCTTTTACATCTTTGCTTGCACTGCAGTACTCTGCAGCATGCAGGCCGTGAAAAAGGTGCCCGTGTACAGCATTCACACCCACAATCCCATAGGACTGCATGGTGCGAACGGTGCCACAGCGTGGCATATTGTGTTGGGCACATGCATGGAAATGTGCATGCCTTAGCAAGCTGCAAGCAACAATGTAAGTGGACATATCTGTATCTGTTAAAAGTGTATAAAAATAAAACTGTGCCCAATTTTTGATTATTTGGTGACAGGTGATAGTCAGTGAATAATGCGGTTCATGTATATCAAATTCCAATATTAATATTAAATCTCCAAGTTTTTTTTATATTTTGTTTATTAATGCCTGAAATCCTGCCTGAGTCTGATTTGACAAAACATAGAACAAAAAATTCTCTATGAGAAGAGCAATAGCTGCAACCAAGAAAAGAACTAATTTATAACCAGTGACAAGTAGAACCTATGAAGTTTTTAAAAGAATGTGATTGTTGTCAAAAGGAATTGGGTAAAACAATGCTGTGTTCAGTTCTGGTTCTCCTCAAAGCCATGGCTGAGGGGCTGCTGTGAGGCTGGTGGGCACAGACCAGCAAGGAAGTGAATTTTGCATACTGTACGGATCATCGCTCAGTTCAGGGCAGTCAGATTGAATCTGTGATCAACCAAATGTGCTTCATGAAACCGTCAGCCCTCATTTATGTCTAGCTGTTTTCTTCTGTCCTGCTGTAAACAAGCCATGCTCTGAGCTGTCTCTCTACCCTTATCTATTTATGAGGATCACACAGACAGACCTCATCAGCAGCCGCACAGATAAAGTTAAAGTTACTCTTTCCAGACAGCAGTCCCTGTGCTGGCTGGGAGTCAAGGAGAAGAGCAACTTTGGAGTGACAGAGTTTTAGTTCCTTTTAGAAAATGCATACCTCCTATACTTACACATACTGGCATGTTATGTCTCTTTCATGAAATTAAATTAGGGTTCTTTAATATGAACAACTGTTCCTAGCATTAGCAACCTAGCTGAGCAGCTGTGGTCTTACTTTGTGGTCTCACCTTTGCGCTTTAGCTGGAATACTGAGAAAGCAATGTCTTGTCAGGCTGGCACAATTCTAGATACCTACAAATTCAATGTCCTGAACATCCTGAGCGGTGTTTTGTTGGTAACCAAAAACAGGTATTGTTATTTCTTTATTGCTGTACTTTATTCAACATCAAAATGTGTGTCCATTGGTTATTTATGTAACATATGCAGCCTAAAACAGCATTTATATTATATGTACAGTTTCAAAATGAATAATTAGGCATTTAGCAAACATTATCTAAATGTTTTATGTGTTATATAATTTGTGTTCTGTATATAAGTATTATATGATGATGATGATGATGATTATTATTATTATTATTATTATTATAAAAGTAGGAGCAGTAATAGGAGCAGAAATGGTGAATCGAGTATTAGCTTTGATTCATATCATTTTTTAAATGAAAAATAAAATGTTTAATTCACTTCTTATAAATTGCATACTAGTATAAAACATTACTGCAATAGTATTTCTTTAATTTTTTTGTATCAACATAAACATTAAATATCTATATTAATGTCATCATAGGAGCTTTGCACTGTGAGATTAACATAATCTAATTTTAAAAACAATCTAATTGATCAAATTGGTATAGTTATAACCGTGTATCAAAGGTTAGAGGACAGGGTTCTAGAAACAGCTTCTTGACTGCATAGCAATATTTTTTTTGTTCCATATTCCTTATTTAAATCAAATTATTGCAAATCAGTCTATAACATGTCATTGCCTTTTCAGTTTGTAATTTGAAATTTTTTGTAATGATTACTGAATGCAGAAAATAATGTATCTGTTCTAAAAACAAAAATTGTTTTGCAAAGCAAAAATAAAAAAAAATAAATTTAAAAAAGGTGCAGGATGAATATTACTATATTTGCATGGGAAGACATAAGAATTAAATGATTTCACATGTACTTTTCAGGTAAGATTAGAATTACTGTTAATAATACAATCAGGTACCAAAGAGAGTATTTCCATTCAATTATTTTCTAGCCATATTCAAACTTAAATTTACAGTCTATAGTTAAGTCTTTCAAAAGTTAAAATCCATCTCCAAAGAACTTGCTGAAGACATAAATGTACTATAATTTAATCTATTTGCCCCCAGTAATGTCAGCAGTACTTAAAAAAACTAGTTTTTAATACAATACATATATGTATAATATGAATCAATTGAATAACTTGAATAATAAAACAAATGGGCTATGGACAGATATGGCTACTGCTGGGGTTTTGGAAATCTGCATTTCCTATTTAAATATTTATCAACATGCTAATAATAAGTTAAATCAAGTTAAGATTGTCTTAAGCTAGGCCTCTGCAGAAATTAATGTAGTTTAATATGTTTGTTGCCACACATCTCACGTGACGTATAATGTTCCAGCATGTCACTGATAGGACCTTTCACCACAGCTTTAGGAGTTCTACCAAGCATTGCTGAGCTTTCCTAGGTCAAAGGGCAAACCCATGTGTAATTCACAACAGGAGAGGTCTCTGACCACTTAAAAGGAACAATTACACTACTTATACTATTCCTGCCCTTTCTTGAAATCCTGTGAGCCTCACAGTTTAGTGCAGTGTCACATCTTCTGCCATAGGCTAAAAGCTGTATGCAAATATTTGGGCATATGTTTATAAATCTAATAAAAAATAGAAACAGTATACAGTTTGTAAAGGTCTTATCATGGATCGTGAGAATTCCCTTAATTATTGAAGGCACTTTTGTCATTTTGATAGCTTTACTACTACATTGTCTAAAGCATCAATTAATCATCTCTCATTGCTGTAACAAAGAAGTCTATAGATCTGCAAACTAAAGTGCCATTCTGTCAATGCATTGTACATGCAAACTTGCATGAGTTTTTTTCTAAATACACTAATTACTTACTAAAGTGTCCATATTTACTTTGTTTTGCTTTCAGGAGATTTGCCACCTGTGTAAGGAACAATGAAAAGAAAGTGAAATGATTAGTAATACAGATGACATGCAATACAAATGCATATACTGTAATAGTCTTCATTCAAAAACCATAATGTTTTATTTATCAATGTCCCATCCTTTTATGGCACCGTTGTTTACCATCTTAACTAAAGTGCATTAAAATATGCATGTAATTTTATTCAACAACTGTAATGTAACTTTTGGCCTGTGTCCTAAACTGCAATATAAAATAGGAGCATACTGAATTATTTTCAATGTTGAACTGGAGCAATTGAAACTAAAACAACCAATTAAGTTCAGCATTCTTACTAAGCATTATACATAATGTTATAGTTCTATCAATTTCTTACCACCTTACTGATAATCACATTTTACAAACAAAATCAAAACATAAATAATTGGATTCGAATAACTGATGCTATAATTAACCTACTTTCTGTAATTAAGGAGGGTATGACTATAATTGTTAGAGCTTATTATGTTTTCTTACTTTCTGACTAATTTTATTTAATTACAGTATGTGGTTTTCATTTTACCCAATTGAAATAGACCCTGGAAAGAATGAAACACTGGAGAATACATGTTCTACAAACTACTACAGTGAACAACATCTACATACATTTTAGAGCACATCCACTTCTCCACTTTTTAAAATTTACAGTCTCCATATATTCTGAAATGACTGTTTTATTATTTTTGTTTACCAAATGTAATATAAATGTAATCAAAGTAGCCACGTTTTGCAGATACAACCGCTGACCACACTTGTGGCACTTTTATTTACAAAGGAATTCTAATACTTCTTGGGAAGTTCTTCCCAGCACTATTGCAGAAGCTCCCACAAATGTTTTGTAGTTTGCTTCTGTCCAGTTAATCAGAAACTAGCTCACGATCTCGGCAGTTGCAATCCCGGCGGTCAGCATACCGATGCCGGGTTCCCAGCTGCCATAATGCCGGCAGGGGGTCGAGGGCTATTCCCACTCATGAGTGTCCACGACACCCATAAAGTGGAAATAGAATCTGTGGTGAGCTCAGCAAGCCACTGAGTCTGCAATTCTGGCTGCCAAGATCCCAGCATCGGCATGCTGACCACCGAGCTCTCAACCGCCAGTATCCTGAACCCAACTCATTCTGACATAGCCTAGAGGTATTTTTGGAGTTATTATCTTGCTGTAGGATGAAATACTATTGGTACAGATTTTAGTTGCTTTTATAGCTGTCCTTCCAAATATACATCCAAATGCAAATTATTTCATCTGGATAGATTCTGGAAAGATGAAAGCAAACTTAGTTAATTTCAAATGTAGTTTCCACTAGAGATGAGCGGGTTCGGTTTCTTTGAATCCGAACCCGCACGAACTTCACTTTTTTTTCCACGGGTCCGAGCGACTCGGATCTTCCCGCCTTGCTCGGTTAACCCGAGCGCGCCCGAACGTCATCATGACGCTGTCGGATTCTCGCGAGGCTCGGATTCTATCGCGAGACTCGGATTCTATATAAGGAGCCGCGCGTCGCCGCCATTTTCACTCGTGCATTGAGATTGATAGGGAGAGGACGTGTCTGGCGTCCTCTCCATTAGAATAGAGATAGATAGATTAGATAGAGAGAGATTGTGCAGAGTCGCAGACAGAGTTAGTTTACCACAGTCAGTGACCAGTGCAGTTGCTAGTTAACTTTTATTTAATATAATATATCCGTTCACTTCTCTCTGCTATATCCGTTCTCTGCCTGAAAAAAAAAACGATACACAGCACAGTCAGTCACACAGTGTGACTCAGTCTGTGTGCACTCAGCTCAGCCCAGTGTGCTGCACAGTCATCAATGTATAAATTAAAAGCTTATAATTAATTGTGGGGGAGACTGGGGAGCACTGCAGGTTGTTAGCAGGAGCCAGGAGTACAATTATATTAATTAACAGTGCACACTTTTGCTGCAGGAGTGGTGACCAGTGCCTGACCACCAGTATAGTATTGTTGTATACTACTAATATCTCTTTAAATATCAACCAGTCTATATTAGCAGCAGACACAGTACAGTGCGGTAGTTCACGGCTGTGGCTACCTCTGTGTCGGCACACGGCAGGCAGTCCGTCCGACCAGAATTGTATTATTTATTATTATATACCTACCACCTAACCGTGGTTTTTTTTTCATTCTTTATACCGTCATAGTGTCATCCTAATTGTTACGAGTATACTACTATCTCTTTATCAACCAGTGTACAGTGCGGTAGTTCACGGCTGTGGCTACCTCTGTGTCGGCACACGGCAGGCAGTCCGTCCGACCAGAATTGTATTATTTATTATTATATACCTACCACCTAACCGTGGTTTTTTTTTCATTCTTTATACCGTCATAGTGTCATCCTAATTGTTACGAGTATACTACTATCTCTTTATCAACCAGTGTACAGTGCGGTAGTTCACGGCTGTGGCTACCTCTGTGTCGGCACACGGCAGGCAGTCCGTCCGACCAGAATTGTATTATTTATTATTATATACCTACCACCTAACCGTGGTTTTTTTTTCATTCTTTATACCGTCATAGTGTCATCCTAATTGTTACGAGTATACTACTATCTCTTTATCAACCAGTGTACAGTGCGGTAGTTCACGGCTGTGGCTACCTCTGTGTCGGCACACGGCAGGCAGTCCGTCCGACCAGAATTGTATTATTTATTATTATATACCTACCACCTAACCGTGGTTTTTTTTTCATTCTTTATACCGTCATAGTGTCATCCTAATTGTTACGAGTATACTACTATCTCTTTATCAACCAGTGTACAGTGCGGTAGTTCACGGCTGTGGCTACCTCTGTGTCGGCACACGGCAGGCAGTCCGTCCGACCAGAATTGTATTATTTATTATTATATACCTACCACCTAACCGTGGTTTTTTTTTCATTCTTTATACCGTCATAGTGTCATCCTAATTGTTACGAGTATACTACTATCTCTTTATCAACCAGTGTACAGTGCGGTAGTTCACGGCTGTGGCTACCTCTGTGTCGGCACACGGCAGGCAGTCCGTCCGACCAGAATTGTATTATTTATTATTATATACCTACCACCTAACCGTGGTTTTTTTTTCATTCTTTATACCGTCATAGTGTCATCCTAATTGTTACGAGTATACTACTATCTCTTTATCAACCAGTGTACAGTGCGGTAGTTCACGGCTGTGGCTACCTCTGTGTCGGCACACGGCAGGCAGTCCGTCCGACCAGAATTGTATTATTTATTATTATATACCTACCACCTAACCGTGGTTTTTTTTTCATTCTTTATACCGTCATAGTGTCATCCTAATTGTTACGAGTATACTACTATCTCTTTATCAACCAGTGTACAGTGCGGTAGTTCACGGCTGTGGCTACCTCTGTGTCGGCAGTCGGCAGGCAGTCCGTCCATCCATAATTGTATTATTATTATAATATATACCACCTAACCGTGGTTTTTTTTTCATTCTTTATACCGTCATAGTGTCATACTAGTTGTTACGAGTATACTACTATCTCTTTATCAACCAGTGTACAGTGCGGTAGTTCACGGCTGTGGCTACCTCTGTGTCGGCAGTCGGCAGGCAGTCCGTCCATCCATAATTGTATTATTATTATAATATATACCACCTAACTGTGGGTTTTTTTGCATTCTTTATACCGTCGTCATAGTGTCATACTAGTTGTTACGAGTATACTACTATCTCTTTATCAACCAGTGTACAGTGCGGTAGTTCACGGCTGTGGCTACCTCTGTGTCGGCAGTCGGCAGGCAGTCCGTCCATCCATAATTGTATTATTATTATAATATATACCACCTAACCGTGGTTTTTTTTTCATTCTTTATACCGTCGTCATAGTGTCATACTAGTTGTTACGAGTATACTACTATCTCTTTATCAACCAGTGTACAGTGCGGTAGTTCACGGCTGTGGCTACCTCTGTGTCGGCAGTCGGCAGGCAGTCCGTCCATCCATAATTGTATTATTATTATAATATATACCACCTAACCGTGGTTTTTTTTTCATTCTTTATACCGTCGTCATAGTGTCATACTAGTTGTTACGAGTATACTACTATCTCTTTATCAACCAGTGTACAGTGCGGTAGTTCACGGCTGTGGCTACCTCTGTGTCGGCAGTCGGCAGGCAGTCCGTCCATCCATAATTGTATTATTATTATAATATATACCACCTAACCGTGGTTTTTTTTTCATTCTTTATACCGTCGTCATAGTGTCATACTAGTTGTTACGAGTATACTACTATCTCTTTATCAACCAGTGTACAGTGCGGTAGTTCACGGCTGTGGCTACCTCTGTGTCGGCAGTCGGCAGGCAGTCCGTCCATCCATAATTGTATTATTATTATAATATATACCACCTAACCGTGGTTTTTTTTTCATTCTTTATACCGTCGTCATAGTGTCATACTAGTTGTTACGAGTATACTACTATCTCTTTATCAACCAGTGTACAGTGCGGTAGTTCACGGCTGTGGCTACCTCTGTGTCGGCAGTCGGCAGGCAGTCCGTCCATCCATAATTGTATTATTATTATAATATATACCACCTAACCGTGGTTTTTTTTTCATTCTTTATACCGTCGTCATAGTGTCATACTAGTTGTTACGAGTATACTACTATCTCTTTATCAACCAGTGTACAGTGCGGTAGTTCACGGCTGTGGCTACCTCTGTGTCGGCAGTCGGCAGGCAGTCCGTCCATCCATAATTGTATTATTATTATAATATATACCACCTAACCGTGGTTTTTTTTTCATTCTTTATACCGTCGTCATAGTGTCATACTAGTTGTTACGAGTATACTACTATCTCTTTATCAACCAGTGTACAGTGCGGTAGTTCACGGCTGTGGCTACCTCTGTGTCGGCAGTCGGCAGGCAGTCCGTCCATCCATAATTGTATTATTATTATAATATATACCACCTAACCGTGGTTTTTTTTTCATTCTTTATACCGTCGTCATAGTGTCATACTAGTTGTTACGAGTATACTACTATCTCTTTATCAACCAGTGTACAGTGCGGTAGTTCACGGCTGTGGCTACCTCTGTGTCGGCAGTCGGCAGGCAGTCCGTCCATCCATAATTGTATTATTATTATAATATATACCACCTAACCGTGGTTTTTTTTTCATTCTTTATACCGTCGTCATAGTGTCATACTAGTTGTTACGAGTATACTACTATCTCTTTATCAACCAGTGTACAGTGCGGTAGTTCACGGCTGTGGCTACCTCTGTGTCGGCAGTCGGCAGGCAGTCCGTCCATCCATAATTGTATTATTATTATAATATATACCACCTAACCGTGGTTTTTTTTTCATTCTTTATACCGTCGTCATAGTGTCATACTAGTTGTTACGAGTATACTACTATCTCTTTATCAACCAGTGTACAGTGCGGTAGTTCACGGCTGTGGCTACCTCTGTGTCGGCAGTCGGCAGGCAGTCCGTCCATCCATAATTGTATTATTATTATAATATATACCACCTAACCGTGGTTTTTTTATACCACCTAACCGTGGCAGTCCGTCCATAATTGTATACTAGTATCCAATCCATCCATCTCCATTGTTTACCTGAGGTGCCTTTTAGTTCTGCCTATAAAATATGGAGAACAAAAAAGTTGAGGTTCCAAAATTAGGGAAAGATCAAGATCCACTTCCACCTCGTGCTGAAGCTGCTGCCACTAGTCATGGCCGAGACGATGAAATGCCAGCAACGTCGTCTGCCAAGGCCGATGCCCAATGTCATAGTACAGAGCATGTCAAATCCAAAACACCAAATATCAGAAAAAAAAGGACTCCAAAACCTAAAATAAAATTGTCGGAGGAGAAGCGTAAACTTGCCAATATGCCATTTACCACACGGAGTGGCAAGGAACGGCTGAGGCCCTGGCCTATGTTCATGGCTAGTGGTTCAGCTTCACATGAGGATGGAAGCACTCAGCCTCTCGCTAGAAAACTGAAAAGACTCAAGCTGGCAAAAGCACCGCAAAGAACTGTGCGTTCTTTGAAATCCCAAATCCACAAGGAGAGTCCAATTGTGTCGTTTGCGATGCCTGACCTTCCCAACACTGGACGTGAAGAGCATGCGCCTTCCACTATTTGCATGCCCCCTGCAAGTGCTGGAAGGAGCACCCGCAGTCCAGTTCCTGATAGTCAGATTGAAGATGTCAGTGTTGAAGTACACCAGGATGAGGAGGATATGGGTGTTGCTGGCGCTGGGGAGGAAATTGACCAGGAGGATTCTGATGGTGAGGTGGTTTGTTTAAGTCAGGCACCCGGGGAGACACCTGTTGTCCGTGGGAGGAATATGGCCGTTGACATGCCAGGTGAAAATACCAAAAAAATCAGCTCTTCGGTGTGGAGGTATTTCACCAGAAATGTGGACAACAGGTGTCAAGCCGTGTGTTCCCTTTGTCAAGCTGTAATAAGTAGGGGTAAGGACGTTAACCACCTCGGAACATCCTCCCTTATACGTCACCTGCAGCGCATTCATAATAAGTCAGTGACAAGTTCAAAAACTTTGGGTGACAGCGGAAGCAGTCCACTGACCAGTAAATCCCTTCCTCTTGTAACCAAGCTCACGCAAACCACCCCACCAACTCCCTCAGTGTCAATTTCCTCCTTCCCCAGGAATGCCAATAGTCCTGCAGGCCATGTCACTGGCAAGTCTGACGAGTCCTTTCCTGCCTGGGATTCCTCCGATGCATCCTTGCGTGTAACGCCTACTGCTGCTGGCGCTGCTGTTGTTGCCGCTGGGAGTCGATGGTCATCCCAGAGGGGAAGTCGTAAGCCCACTTGTACTACTTCCAGTAAGCAATTGACTGTTCAACAGTCCTTTGCGAGGAAGATGAAATATCACAGCAGTCATCCTACTGCAAAGCGGATAACTGAGTCCTTGACAACTATGTTGGTGTTAGACGTGCGTCCGGTATCCGCCGTTAGTTCACAGGGAACTAGACAATTTATTGAGGCAGTGTGCCCCCGTTACCAAATACCATCTAGGTTCCACTTCTCTAGGCAGGCGATACCGAGAATGTACACGGACGTCAGAAAAAGACTCACCAGTGTCCTAAAAAATGCAGTTGTACCCAATGTCCACTTAACCACGGACATGTGGACAAGTGGAGCAGGGCAGGGTCAGGACTATATGACTGTGACAGCCCACTGGGTAGATGTATGGACTCCCGCCGCAAGAACAGCAGCGGCGGCACCAGTAGCAGCATCTCGCAAACGCCAACTCTTTCCTAGGCAGGCTACGCTTTGTATCACCGCTTTCCAGAATACGCACACAGCTGAAAACCTCTTACGGCAACTGAGGAAGATCATCGCGGAATGGCTTACCCCAATTGGACTCTCCTGTGGATTTGTGGCATCGGACAACGCCAGCAATATTGTGTGTGCATTAAATATGGGCAAATTCCAGCACGTCCCATGTTTTGCACATACCTTGAATTTGGTGGTGCAGAATTTTTTAAAAAACGACAGGGGCGTGCAAGAGATGCTGTCGGTGGCCAGAAAAATTGCGGGACACTTTCGGCGTACAGGCACCACGTACAGAAGACTGGAGCACCACCAAAAACTACTGAACCTGCCCTGCCATCATCTGAAGCAAGAAGTGGTAACGAGGTGGAATTCAACCCTCTATATGCTTCAGAGGTTGGAGGAGCAGCAAAAGGCCATTCAAGCCTATACAATTGAGCACGATATAGGAGATGGAATGCACCTGTCTCAAGTGCAGTGGAGAATGATTTCAACGTTGTGCAAGGTTCTGATGCCCTTTGAACTTGCCACACGTGAAGTCAGTTCAGACACTGCCAGCCTGAGTCAGCTCATTCCCCTCATCAGGCTTTTGCAGAAGAAGCTGGAGGCATTGAAGAAGGAGCTAACATGGAGCGATTCCGCTAGGCATGTGGGACTTGTGGATGCAGCCCTTAATTCGCTTAACAAGGATTCACGGGTGGTCAATCTGTTGAAATCAGAGCACTACATTTTGGCCACCGTGCTCGATCCTAGATTTAAAGCCTACCTTGGATCTCTCTTTCCGGCAGACACAGGTCTGCTGGGGTTGAAAGACCTGCTGGTGACAAAATTGTCAAGTCAAGCGGAACGCGACCTGTCAACATCTCCTCCTTCACATTCTCCCGCAACTGGGGGTGCGAGGAAAAGGCTCAGAATTCCGAGCCCACCCGCTGGCGGTGATGCAGGGCAGTCTGGAGCGACTGCTGATGCTGACATCTGGTCCGGACTGAAGGACCTGACAACGATTACGGACATGTCGTCTACTGTCACTGCATATGATTCTCTCAACATTGATAGAATGGTGGAGGATTATATGAGTGACCGCATCCAAGTAGGCACGTCACACAGTCCGTACTTATACTGGCAGGAAAAAGAGGCAATTTGGAGGCCCTTGCACAAACTGGCTTTATTCTACCTAAGTTGCCCTCCCACAAGTGTGTACTCCGAAAGAGTGTTTAGTGCCGCCGCTCACCTTGTCAGCAATCGGCGTACGAGGTTACATCCAGAAAATGTGGAGAAGATGATGTTCATTAAAATGAATTATAATCAATTCCTCCGCGGAGACATTGACCAGCAGCAATTGCCTCCACAAAGTACACAGGGAGCTGAGATGGTGGATTCCAGTGGGGACGAATTGATAATCTGTGAGGAGGGGGATGTACACGGTGATATATCGGAGGGTGAAGATGAGGTGGACATCTTGCCTCTGTAGAGCCAGTTTGTGCAAGGAGAGATTAATTGCTTCTTTTTTGGGGGGGGTCCAAACCAACCCGTCATATCAGTCACAGTCGTGTGGCAGACCCTGTCACTGAAATGATGGGTTGGTTAAAGTGTGCATGTCCTGTTTTGTTTATACAACATAAGGGTGGGTGGGAGGGCCCAAGGATAATTCCATCTTGCACCTCTTTTTTCTTTTCTTTTTCTTTGCATCATGTGCTGATTGGGGAGGGTTTTTTGGAAGGGACATCCTGCGTGACACTGCAGTGCCACTCCTAGATGGGCCCGGTGTTTGTGTCGGCCACTAGGGTCGCTTATCTTACTCACACAGCGACCTCGGTGCAAATTTTAGGACTAAAAATAATATTGTGAGGTGTGATGTGTTCAGAATAGGCTGAAAATGAGTGTAAATTATGTTTTTTGAGGTTAATAATACTTTGGGATCAAAATTACCCCCAAATTCTATGATTTAAGCTGTTTTTTAGGGTTTTTTGAAAAAAACACCCGAATCCAAAACACACCCGAATCCGACAAAAATAATTCGGTGAGGTTTTGCCAAAACGCGTTCGAACCCAAAACACGGCCGCGGAACCGAACCCAAAACCAAAACACAAAACCCGAAAAATTTCAGGCGCTCATCTCTAGTTTCCACATTGATTATTTCCTTAAACTCAGGCAGGAAAAATGCAAGGCACCTTTGTTTGGATCCTACAAATAGATCATCATACTAGAAGAAATCAAAAGAGTGGCCAGAGGCCTCTCATAGTGTAGCATATTGGTAAAATATAATAATTCTTACCATAAAAGTATGCTTACATATGAAAACTCACCCTGCTGCAGGGTGCAAACTCATGACAGAAGTGATACCTACTGTATGTAGAGATCAAATCTGCTATCCTACCCTGTGTGTGTTGTCTAACAAGACTTCGTCAGGGATATATAATAACAACTGGACAAAAATCCCATTGATCCAAAAATATATTTGCTTTCTTTTAATGGTGTGTGCATTAATTCAGTGTAGTACCATTTGGATTATTCACACACACACACACACACACACACACACACACACACACACACACACACACACACACACACACACACACACAGTCATTGCATGCAACCCTTTCAGGAGATGGTCAGTTTATCACTTCAAACATGTTTCCTTCATACTGACATGTGTGTTACATAACATAGTTTTCTCCAACTCCTAGATGTTGAATTTATTAATTTTTTGGGGTTGGTATGGGATATTACTTACTTTGAAGTAAGCATATAGAGTATTATTGTTCTGATTAGAAATGTGCGCCAACTGCATGTTTTGGTTTCAGTTCTAAATTGTAATTTGTCATCAGGTTTTTGTTTTGACAAAAATACCCTCACTTGTTTTGGTTTTGGATCTGTTTTTTTCTCAACAATTGATAAAAACAGCTAAAATCACATAATTTGGGCCTTTTTTTGTTCCTAGGATATTATTAGCCACAATAACATCAATGTCTAGTTCAGTGCCGTAACTAGACATTTTGGCGCTGTGTGCAAGAAATGGCATAGGCGCCCCCCCCGTTATGCAATATAGGGGACGTGCACGCTGTAGGTGCGCATCAAAAACATAGGGGCGTGGCTTCATGGGGAAGAGGTGTGGCCACAAAATAATGCCAATTCATATTACGGTGCACAGTAGTCTCCATTATTCAAACTACGCTGCACAGTAGCACTACTACACCAGGTAGAGACCCTTTTATACCTTACGGCGGACAGATTCCTCTTTTTACACATTACGGTAGACAGTGTTTCCTTTTTACACATTATGTCAGAGTCCACCTTTTACACATTACGGCAGACAGTCCCCCTTTTTACACATTACGGCAGACAGCATTCCCTTTTTACACATTACGGCAGAGTCCACCATTTACACATTATGGCAGACAGACAGCACATTATGGCAGACAGACAACACCTTTTGCACATAAAAAATAGATAAATAGACACATACCACCCCCGGGATCCCAATCGCCAGAATGCCAGTGGGGGTGGACAAGCACAATGGAGCCACTTGCACCACGCAGTGGGCTCGGTGGCATGCTACGCTCACCAAGTTTCTATTCCCACTTGATGCGTGTCGTGGACACCCACGAGTGGGAATAGTCTGACTGTTGGCATTGTCAGCGGTCGGGATTCCGGCGTCGGTATCCTGACCGCTAGCAAATCAACTACATCCCATATGAAGCACAGCCTACATTAATCAACAGCAACAACAGCCTGGTTTAAAGAAAATCCCCTTAAAACATGTGAAAGAAACACATAATATGTGACTATGCAGTTATCCTCAAAGACTGCTCCAGCCCCCCCCCCTTAGATAATATTGTTCTGCCACCTGCACCCCCTTATATATTAATTTAACTTATGCCTCTATATCATCTCAATTAATATATTAATGTGTGCTTGTATTAATTTACTGTATGCCACATGCCCCCTTACATATTTATGCCGTCACCTCTCCCAATTATATATATTTATTTATGCTGTTTCCCTATTTCACCTTTTATTTTGAAGTTGTGCCTCCTGACCCCTGCACACTAGCCTGCCTTATATATTTATATAACTGGAGCTTCCTACCTCATGGTTGTACTGTCCTGTTTATTATGTGTTGGCCGACTGCTCCAGAATACACACCACACAGTAATGAAGAGGCTTATGTGCTGGTATTGCCACATAAGATGCTAGGGGCGGAGCTTTGTGTGGTATTGGGGTGGAGCCACGGATGGGTCAGGGGGCGGAGCCTCTGCCATAATCAGGGGATGGGGGAAGATTTTCGGACAGTGCCTGGACTGGACGGAACTTTGGTAGGCTGCTTCGGCGTTGACTGTGGAGGTGACTGGGCAGCTGGCAGGTGAGGGAGCTGAGACACACAAACACGTCGGGGGCATGGCCTAATCACGGACCTCCATGACCATGTCCCTTTATTTAAAAAAAACAAATAGCATGTAGCAGGGGCACCTGGGCTGGAGGCGGAGCTGTCCCGGGAGAGGAGGAGGCGGCACTGGAGTCAGGATCTGCTGCCCAGCACCAGCGGCAGAAGTCAGGTGCCTGCAGCAGTTACTCCCGCAGTGCTGAACAGCTCTGCATCTGCTAGGGCGGCCAATCCGGAGCACACAGCACAAATGCGCTCCCTCTGCAAGTGCGCTGTGTGCCAGGCACAATAAGCACACACCTAGTTAAGGCCCTGGTCTAGTTATTTCCATTAATTTTTGACCACCTCACAGTTCTTTCACCAATATTGTCTGAAAACTGCAGCGAGCTGGCTGATTACTAAGCCAAGAACAAAGGGGATCATTCTGACCTGATCGCATGCTGCAGTTTATCGCAGCGGTGTGATCAGGTCAGAACTGTGCATGTGCTGGTGCCACAGTGTACCAGCACATGCCAGATGGCTGAAGTCCGCCGCTGCTCTACGATCGCCTCTGCCTGATTGACAGGCAGAGGCGGTCGCTGGGCGGGGGGAAAGGAACGGCGGTGTTTGGCTGCTGTTTCGTGGGCATGCCTGGCCAATGCAGGCATGACCGGACCATGCGGGGGGTGGGTGGGTCACAGTGGTTGCATGATGTCACATGCAGCCGATGCTGGCCGGGGAGCGACAAGTAGCTCCTGGCCAGCACGCAAAAGCTGCGCTGGCCAGGAGCTACTCCTGAAGTGCAAAAGCATTGCCGCTATGCTGTGGTTTTGCACTTCTGGCGGGGGGGGGGGGGGGCGGCACTGACATACGGGTCGGGGTAGCCATGTTCTGGGCGTCCCATCGCACGTCTATCTTCATGATCGTAGCCCTGCAAAATTTTGCAGGGCTACGATCAACTCGAAATCACCCCCAAAGTTAAAGTTATAGAAAAAGAAGAATCTTGTGTGGGTGCACTCTTATTGTAGTTAATAGTGAAAAAATTTAATTATTAGTGAGTCAAAACATAACTTTTAATAATTCCATAAAATTGATTTAGTATCCAACAGTTACATGAACAAAACTCCACATAAAATATAAAAAAGATAAACAAAGAGTGCTCTGTTGAAAATTGAGAATATATTCTGGTTTGTCTATATCAATTTATAGATCAATAAGGGACTGCAAACACCAACAGTACTGCAGCCATGTCTTATCACACCATTCCAAGCAATGCTTGCGTTAATGAAACCTAAATAGGTTAAAGATTCAAATGGAGAATAAGGACCTTTTTATCCATTTCCCATCATCCTTATTTTAGTCTTGCAGAATATTCACCTTCCAGAGCCCATATATGAGTGGTTATCCTTCGTTATGTTTAGTGTAGGTATGATTGATAATTGTGTCCAGGCCACAGATTTAGGGTTTAGTAGGAAAGAAGAAAACAGTGGTGATCCTGCTGTAGTGCTAACTTAGGATGGATTTAGAAGTCATGCTACTACACTTGGTAATCCCTTGAGGTCACCCTTCCAGGTACTGACCTAGCCCAACACTGTTTAGCTTCCAAGATCAGAGGAGATTGGGCGTATACAGTGTAGTAAGATAGTAGAAAATTGACACATAACCCTGACGCACTAAGGAGAGTGCACCTGAAAATAATTTTCAAGCTCTGCTTGAAAGGAGAGTAATGATAGAGTAGAAATCACAAGATTGTGAGACATGGATCTGCTGTCCGCGTTAGACAGAGGGTGTCCTCTGAATACCAGATGAGAGTCCACCGAGTAGGAAGAGATTGTAACAAGTTTTTGTATAGAACCTCAATTATTATTCATTATTTATAAACATTTTCTTATATAGTGCAGCAAATCCCATTGCACTTTACAAATGGAAACAAAAGTGATAAAACAGAATTGGGTAATAACAGTCATAAAGGTAGGAAGGCCCTGCTCATAACCTTACAATCTACAGGGAAATAGTATTTGATACACAAGGATAGGCACTATCTATAGCATAATGGTGCACTAGATTGCAAAGGTTCTGGGTGGGTTGTATAATATGGTTACACGGCAATGTTGGTCAGGGATCAGAAGGATGGGAAGTGAAGAGAGAGAAGATATGTGAGGATATGTGTGAACTGTACAGTTAGGATGTAATTAGATAGGAAAGTTTATGAAGTTTAGGTGGGTGGTTCTGGAATTTGATAAGCTTGACTGAAGAGGTGAGTTGTCAGAGAACACTTGAAGATTTGAAGTCTATAGGAGAGTCTTTTTGTGTGTGGGAGGGGAATCCACAGAGTGGGTGCAGCCCAAAGAAAATCCTACAGTCGTGCATGGGAGTGAGTAATGAGTGTGAATAAGAAACTATTGTTAAGAACGAGGTTGGGGTGGGAGATCTTAGTAAAAGTATTTTATATTGAATATGGTAGAATACAGGTAACCAATGGAGGGAAAAACAGAGTTGATCCAGAGAAAATTAACATCTAGCGAGGAACTTTAGTTTCACAGCTGCATTCAGAATGGATTGTAGTGGGGAGTGCCTCTTTTTGGTAGACCAGTAAGAAGACTATAGCAATAATCAATGCAGGAGATAATAAGAGAATGGATTCAAGATTTTGGATGCATGTAACATGATTTTGAGACAGACTGAATGTGGGGAACAAAGGACAGTTCAGAGTCAAGAATGACACCTATGCTGTGAGCCTGTGGGGTAGGATTGATTGTCAAGTTCTCAACAGTGATACAGATATTAGGTTGGTTTTTATTGGTCAATGGAAATATTATTAATTCTGTTTTGGAAATATTAAGTTTGAAGTGGCGAGATGACATCCAAGATGAAATGGCAGAAAGGCATTCAGTTGCACGGACCAATACAGGCAGTGAAAGATCTGGGGAAGATAGGTAGATTTGAGTATCATCCACATACAGATGATACTGTATTCAATAAGATCTGATTAATTTTCCTAGAGATGTGGTATAGACTGAGAAAAGCATAGGACCTAAGACTGAGCCTTGCGGTACTCCAACTAATAGAAGTAGTGAAAAGGAGGTGGATTCAGAGAAGCAGACACTGAAAGAGCGATTATATAGGTATGATGAGAACCAAGAAAGGACTGTGTCCTAAAAATGTAGGTATTGTTGTGTTTGTATAAGAAGAGAGTGGGCAACAGTGTCAAAAACAGCAAAAAGATCAGGAGTAATTTGAAGTGACTAGTCGCCATTAGACTTAGAAGTGACCAGATCATTCAAAACTTAAGTCAGTGCTGTCTCTGTGGCATATTGGGAATGAAAGCCTGACTGAAGTGGGTCCAATAAGTATTGTGAGTTAAGAAAGTGTATGAGGAGAGAGTAGGCAAGTCTCTCAGGTACTGTACCTTGGAGGGGCATGGGAGCTGAGAACTGGAGCAGTAGTAGAGAGAGTTAGGGTCATAATTGTGTTTTTTTTTTCAGAATGGGAATAATCACTGGATGCTTGAATGGTGAGGGAAAGATACCAGTAGAGATAGAGATATTACAGATTTTAGTTAATGTTGGGATGAGCACAGGAGACAAAGCTTTACTTATTTGTGAGGGTATTGTAGAAATTTTGGATTCAGCACCAGTCTATTAAGAAAAATGTAATAAGTAGACCTAAATGATTGATCCCCAGGAATCAATACCTTGATTGACCTTTAGGTTGTGCACCCTGAGTCAGTATACATAACTAAGAGGGAAAAAAAAGAAGACTCTTTATTGGGCTCACCCTTACAAAAATAATGTGATAAGAATAATGTTAAAATTAGACTTTTATTTCATATTGCATATAATTGTATCCTGGAAGAAAATAGTAATAATAAAAATACAGGTGTATGCCAATTACTATCCCTTGGTGCTGGGAGAGATGCCCAAATATCACCTGGGCATGTGCATGAGATAGCGGTGGGAAAGTGGACACCGCTCCCGGCTCCCCATCTCCTGTATAACCCTGGAACCAAAGTGTTTGTGAATTGCAAGCCCCTGCAGCCGCCATCTTACCTTCCTCTCCCTCCCGCTGAGAAGTGCTGCCTGGCCACCAGGGGTTAAAGTGGGCCGGAACGGGGCGGAACTGCGTTCCGTCACCTCTGATTGCAGGCGGAACCAATTCCGCCTCCGTCCGGCCACAGCATCAGGTCACGGCTGCATTGTAAAGTTTGCAGCGTCCGCCAGCCAATCCCGGCTCGCGGACCAGCTGCAGATCCAATTAAAAGAAGGGGCGGCTATTTCAAAAGCTGGCGTGAGCCAATCACGGCTCGCGGACCGCCAGCCAATGAGAAGCTGCCTAGTGGCAGTTTCTCATTGGCTAACAGTCCGCGATACGTGATTGGTGCGCAATCGGCGCTAGATTCAAAAGCGCAGCCCCTTCCCCTATACGGATACTGGGACCGGCAAATCTGTCTCCCCGCAGCACAGCGTAATGGGACCGCCGGAGCCCGTGACAGTGGGTCCCCCCGCACACATGCATAGGATCATAGGTATGCGCACCCCCCACACGTGCCCTACATTTATTGCTGCACATTCCTTCGCCCTTCTCCTGCTGCGCCCGCCATCAGGTCATGTGAGTGAGTGAGTGTGCTTTCTTTATCATTATTTAGGCATACATGTTTCTCCAGCGGCACACAATAAGGACAAGAGTTGGCTTTAGTCACTAAAGCCGACTCTTGTCCTTATTGAGTTCTGCTGGAGAAACATGAGAGATATATATATATATATATATAATATATATATTTGTTTACTTATTTAACGGTGAGCACTACTGGGGGCATTCTGTAAGCATGTGGGGCGGGCAATGTGAATAAGATTGTGCTACAGTGAGGCATTATTTTGAATTTGGGGTACTTTTGTGTGGCCACGCCCCTTCCTTATGAAACCACACCCTTTTTTGCGGCACGCGCGCCGAAGGCGCACGCTAAGGGGGAGGGGTTGTGGGGGAGATGAGTTCCCCCACCTCTCCAGGACCACTTTAAGCCCTGCTGGCCACCACTGTTAACTGCCACCCCGCTGGTCCCCGCAGTGAGAGACGGCTTCAGCTGTACTCCCTGCCACCGGCCGCTCTCCTGCTCATGACACTGGCTACCTGCAGCACTCCTCTGCAGCGATCCATCTGCTCTCTGCCACTCACGTCTGCCTCCCACTGCTAGGCTGCGAGCACCTGAAAGGACCCAGTGTCCATGCTTTGGTTTTCCCCAGAACTGTTTACTACACCCCACATCCTGCCTGCTGTCCCCCCCCCCCCCCCCCCCAAGTTTTCAACTATTCACATACAGGGCACTTCTTTGAAGGGGATCACAGTCCTGGCACTTTCATGATTTTCAGGTACGTGCTTCCTGTTACAAAGAATATGAAACTGTGACTGTTAGCCCTCAAATTCATTTATTCTCTGCTGATCTCCAGCTCTCCACAACACCATTTTTTCTCTTGCTCCATACCCTTGCCCTGACGGTGAGCAGCTGAATCAAGTACCTTCAGTGATTGCCTTCCTTTGCTTCAAGTGCTGCATATTACACTCTGTTTGTATTCCACCTGGGAACTGTCTCCATATTGTGTATCTGCTCCCCCTGCTGTCCAGGACTGTGCAACTTCAGTGTAACATGGTTGTTTCTGTGGATGGAGAAATTTATGGCTAAATCCCAATGTGGGGGCAAGGGTGCCCTGGGCCTCAAAGCAAGAGATACGTGAGCCACATCGTCAATGACTGCGAGTCCACCAGCCTCTCCTGCTGGGAGTGATATCCTGCAGGGTTTCTCTGACCCCACAGCATACAGTGCTGCTTTATTGGCCAAGGCGCAGGAATTTTCTGATTTGTTGTCGCCCTTGTTGGATAAAAAGCTGACGGGTATAAAAGATGCTATTAAATCTGCACTTACGCAGCTCAAGGAATATAGTGCCCATTTTGATGAAGCGGAGCAGAGGATCTCGAATGTAGAAGATGATCTACTTGCTGCAAAAGCCACCGTTGCTTCCCAAGAGGCCTCGCTACAAGCTGTCCATGAAAAACTGGATGACCTTGAAAACCGAAGCCGTCATAATTACCTGCCGCTCTTGGTTTGCCGGAGTCGGTTAAAATCAACGAGATCTGTTGGACCTGGTCTCCACTTGGCTTCCGAAAGAGTTAGACTGTTTACCCCATGCTGGCTCAAAGTTGGTGGAGAGAGCACACCGTATTGGCCCGGATCATCAAGCAGTTCGTCACATACCCCGTCCGGTCATCTTTAAGCAGCTCAACTATACAGATAAAATACGCCTACTGGATGCCTATAGGAAATTGCAAGGCCTCACTTACCTTGGAGATAAACTTCTCCTCTTTCAAGATTTCTCTTACCAGGTGGTGACGCGTCGTAGAGAATTCTCTCCTGTCTGCAAATCACTGTTTGACGCCGACATTCACTTTACTCTGCTCTATCCTGTGAAGCTGAGGGTACAACACAATGGCAAGCAATATTTCTTTTACTCTGTGACCCCGGCGAAAACGTTTGTCACCTCTTTGTTGGATTCGCTTACCAACATGCCTGAAAATGCTGATTGACTTTGGTGATGTCACGCAAGTAATATGTTCACATTACACAGTTATTGCTGATGTTGTTGTTTTGCTTTATAAGTTCTGAAGTACGTGCCCTTGCTCCTACATACTGTTCCTCGGGCGGCCTTTTGATCTTTTACTACCGATTATTGTATATGTTTCCTGTCTACCATGACATTATACCTCCTCCCCTGTTCCTCCCACTCAATTCATTAATGTTTTTGATGTACATGTTTGGCCCCTTTGGCCTATTATATGGGTTCAAAAAATTAAGAAAATTGGTTGGACTGCCTCGTGATTATGGTTCATGTTTGTTCCTGCCGTTACAAGTGTTGTTATGAGATTGCACACTGTGTCCCTTGATGGTACCCCTGCTGGCTGGGACGAGGGGGCCCATCATCCTTTCTATATTTAATATACAAAACATGTTTCCTCAGTCGGGTATAGGTTGATATAGTTCATCCCCAAACTGCATCATCTTCCACACGGGATCGCATCAAATTCCTCTCATGGAATATAGAGGGTCTTAATACACAATGGAAGCATACAAAAGTGTTACAGCATTTAAGGAGACTTAAACCAGACATAGCGGTGTTGCAAGAGACTCACTGGAGGAAAGGGGATCCTAATACTTTGCGGGACACGTGGTTTACTGATTATATCCCCGCATCCTATCATGCTAAATGACGGGTTGTGCTTCTGCTTAGTAACAAATCTCTCCATTATACAATTATCAGCCATTTCAGTGACCCTGAGGGTAGATTTTTGTTTGTGAAATTGTTCCTGGAAGGGGATATATACACGATTGCAACCGTTTATGCTCCTATTGGCCCTAATAATCAATTCTTCTCAGACCTATGTATTAAACTGCTGGATTGGGCTGAGGGTCACCTTGTCATGGGGGGAGATTTTAACGCCACCCTTAATCCCTCGCTTGATAAATCCAGGGTGACTACTCGTACCACTCCGCCACCCACCCTTGCCCTCCTCCTTTCATTGCTGAATTTAGCCGATCCGTGGTGTTTTCAGCACCCAGTGGACAGGGAATATACATTTTACTCCCACCCCCACCACACCTCAATGAGGATAGATTACTGGCTAGTCCCCACACCTCTTCTCACCAAAGTGTGCCAGTCTAAAGTGGAACACAATGCCATATCAGACCATGCCCTTGCCTGGTTCACATTATCCATTTCATCTCCTAGACCACTTTATTTCAATTGGAGATTCCCATCTTATCTCATGGACTCTCCTGATTTTAAATCATCATTGTAACAAAACTTTTTGAACTATGTTGATAATAATATTCAACATGTTGATGATATTAACCTTTTCTAGGCAACATCGAAACCAGTACTCCGTGGTCACATCATTGTTTATGTTGCAGCCAAACGCAAACAACTTAATTGCAGACTCCATGACTTAAGCTCGACAGTTTCTAACTCTTATTCTGCTATGCTCATCAATAACACCCCCGACACTCATAAGGTTTATACGGATACTAAAGCTATGTATGATGCGGTATGCGCCGAAAAGGCACAATACTCTATTGTCAAATAAATTGTTACTTTCGATGGGGTAAATTATTTATTGGCTTCAGTAATTCGTAGTCAACGTCCTCCAGTGACTATTCGTAAACTAGTCTCTGACTCGGGTCAACTGACCTCTACCTCTGATATAGCGATGTCTTTCTTGGACTATTACACAAACCTATATACAGCCTCCCCTGACAATCCGTCTTTAGGTATGACTTTTATACAGCACGCAGGTGCTCCACGACTGTCTGAGGATGAACAAGATAATCTAATTGATGCCATATCCGAACAAGAATTGCGCTCTGCCATATGCAGACTAGCAAAAGGTAAGGCCCTGGGCCCTGACGGACTGAGTGCAGAGTATTACAAAATACTGTCCCCGCATTTATTACCACATCTCTTGTCACTATTTCATTATAAATTATCAGGCAACGACCCCCCACCAGATTTTAATCAAGCTAGAATTATTGTCTTGCCTAAACCAGGCAAAAATCCTATGATGGTCCACTCATACCGACCAATTTCCTTATTGAATCAAGACCTCAAATTGCTGACTACCATTGTAGCACAGCGTCTGCAGTTTTTCTTACCAAAATTACTACAACCCTCTCAGACTGGATTCGTGAAAGGCAAATATTCCGTACATAACATTCGACAGGTTGTAGCTGCTCTGACACACTCCTTGTCCAATCCTTCAGGAAAACCTTTTTTAGTCAGTTGTGATGCTGACAAGGCGTTTGACAGGGTGTCTTGGGTACACTTACTCCGGGTATTTCATATGCAAAATTTTGGTACAGGATTTATCACCTTCTTCCGTAGATTGTATGACTCTCCCAAAGCATTTCTCACTATCAAAGGTTTGAATACAGATGGCTTTACACTCTTTCGGGACACTAGACAGGGCTGCCCCTTATCCCCTCTCCTTTTTAATTTTGCCATAGATCCCCTGATTCGACATTTTTATTTATATACATAGCAAAGTATAACAGTGGGTATCCATACCCTCAAAGTTTCTGCATATGCGGACGACCTGTTGTTATATTTTACTAATCCTCAGGAAGCGTTTCCAGGTTTTTTATGACTTCTGCAGGACTTTGAAAACATATCAGGATTTTTAATAAATAAATCAAAAACCAAAGCGTTAGCACTGCATACAAAAGCTTCCGATGGTTGGTTGGGCAATTTCCCTTTTGTCTGGGCAGACTCATCAATACAATATTTAGGTCTTACTATACCAGTGAATCCAGCAGATTTATATAAATCTAATTTCCCTGGGGTGATTTCCCGTACGTTATCAGACTTCCGGTCTTGGCGTAATCTCCCATTATCTTATATTGGCAGATGCCATCTCTTGAAAATTATTTCCTTCCCACGTCTGTTGTACTTTATTCAAATGCTCCCATTATTATTGACAGAATCGGATTTAAAGATACTGAACAGGGCAATTAGTGTCTTTACTTGGGACAGGAAAAAACCTTGGTTCTCTCTGTTCAAACAGTGCCAACCCGTCACCTCTGGTGGCATTAATTTACCTTGCATTCGTAGTTATTCATTGGCTGCCAACTATAGGTATGCAGTAGATTGGATTGGTGCTACAAATAATTATGTAATCCCCGAGTTGGAACAGGCCTTCTGTCCTGCTGTGGCCTTGACTAGTTTATTACATATGAAACCCTCTGACTTCCCCCCAAAACATCCAATAATTTACTTCTTCTCACTTCATGCACTGCCTGGCGACTCTCCCACTCACGATTAGGCATTTCCACACATGACACTGTGTTTCTCCTGCTTCCCCATACAGCTACTGCTCATGCTTCCTCAGCTCGAGGGTCTTCTCTATACACCACATGGTACAGAAGTGGTCTTCGATTACTTCATCATACTCTAAATGCAGATTGTTCAAAATTGTTATCTTTCTCCCAATTGACCGAAAAATACCCTGATTTGTCTATTCCGTTATTTTCATACTAACAACTGTGGAGTTATGTTTCTAGTGTGATGTCCCGCTTAACCACTACCACAGTTCTTAATGACTTGGACTCCTTGATTAGAACCTCGGGTGATAAGGTTTGCTCAACTTCTTTATTATATTCCCACATAAAGAAGCAATTGAATTTAGATACTATACAGATGGGCATGGCCAAATGGACCAGAGATTTACCTAATATCCCGCTTACCACACTCCTACATGCATTCACATGACTTAAGAAAACATTGGTTTCTTCTTCATACATAGAAATGCAATATAAACTGCTGCATAGAGCCTACTACTCTTCGAAATTATGAATGCTGATGGGCGCTTCCCCCAACTCACAATGTTTTAAATGCACGGCCCCTGATGCTGACCTATTTCACTATATGTGGAGCTATCCTGAGGTTAATAAATGTTGATTGATGGTATGTAAGTACATTGAAGATATCTATGGTATTGCCATTGTCCCTACTCCTGAATGGGACCTTTGGGACATATACACAACCCCTGTGCAGACCAGACCACTAGCTGGTCAATGAATGTTATTGGCTAAAATTGTGGCAGCTGTGAAAAAAACTATTTTTTTCTCAGGGGATCTCATCTGATACCTTGACATTATCGTTATTATTGCCCCGAGTCTCTTACTTATTTCACATGGACTGGGTAGAGATGTCCCTTCATAAGGAATTAAAAGCAGAAAAGTTCTTTGACATTTGGCTGCCACATGTCAAATCCTTGTCCCCTTCCCTTCGTAACACGCTGCGAACATCAGTGTCTCTGACTTCATGGTATAGTCTCGAAGTACTTACATCTGGTCGTCCTCCATTTTAAATTGAGAGGGAAAAACACTTTATCTGCTTTTGCTAACTAGTTTGTAAGGAGTTCCCTCTATTATTTGATAATACCATCTAGTATATCCTTTACTATGTGATGCTTGTGTTTTCTTATGCATTTATATTTTGCCCATCACAATGCATTCTCTCGATGATTCTACTGTATTTACCTTGTCTATTGGACTTTGTGATTACATGTGCAGTTCTCCAATAAAGTATGTTTGAAAAAAAAAATACAGGTGTATTTATATAACACCTATAAAAGGAGTGATTGTGATTATTTCAAAGTATCATAAATAAGTATAATTTGCACATTTGATACATATAGTGCACATAATTTTCAACAATATATATGATAGGTTTCTCACAAAAATCTCCAAACCTGGTCTGTCTCCTACTGGACCTCTGCGTGATACAGCCGTGGCCTGTCTTCACTCATAGACCCCCGCTGACCTCACTCCTTCAACAGCCTTCCTTCAGCCTGCACCTTACCTCTTCACAATTACGATAATACTGCATTCACGGATTCCTGCCCGTGCCATTCTCTTAGCAGCCATGTCTCGCCCACATATTTTGACAGGTATACCATTCAGTTATCCTGAGTGAAGCTATAAGAGTGGGTCTTAAATATTGGAATATTCTTTTTTCTTTATTGTGCACGTGACTGTTGGTGAAACTGTTTGACACCTGTAAGATGCCGTTAACCCATCATAGTCCTATGAGGAGTTAAATTCTACAATTGTGTATGACCATTTACGTAATCCTTTTTGGCACTTTGGATGTTGCTATAAGCTGTTTTGATGTAAGAGCCATTGTGTATCCTAGAAATAAGGAAACAATCCTATGCCTCATTCATAGAAAGATAAAGAAGTGAGAATCACAGCACTTGTCTCTGCTATATAATTTTTAATAGGCAAAGAATATGATACATGTACAAATAAAGTATTCATCTTTTGATACAGGAACAAGAATTACTATAATAGAACTTGTTCAATATTAGTATTTTTACTGTGATTGCCATGACAATATATTATTACTTGCACTATTGTAGTAAAAAAGTTTCTGATTTTTAACTCTATTACTAAATCTGTCCCTATTCCTTAATTCATCATCGGACTCTCATCTCTGATTCTGGGCTCAATTTTTTATATTGGAACCCAGTCTAACAGTGACAGCAGATCCATCTTTATGCTTTCTTCTGACTACCTAATACTTATCTCCTATGTGATAATCCTCTCAAATTTATCAATTTATTGCACCCCTCTAGGTGCTAGGTGGACTCTCATTAGTGAGTCACTATCTTTATAATTATTACTATTATACCACACTGTCAATGCCCAATACTGTCCGATCTTGGAAGCTAAGCAATGGTGGGCCTGGTTAGTACCTGGATGGGAGATCACCTGGGAATACCAAGTGTAGTAGAAATTGGGGTATCATCTCAGTCTGTGCCCAACACTTACAGCAGATCCACCTTCTGAGACTTCCTTCTTGCTCTAATTCCCACATTTTTTAATACAAAACACAGAGGTCAAGTAGGAGACAGACACAGTTTGGAGATTTTTGTGATAAACGTATCATATATATAGTTGAAAATGATGTGCACTATATGTGTTGAATGTGCAATTATACTTATTTATGACATGTTGAAATAAGCACAATCACTCCTTTTATAGGTGTTATATAACTACACCTGTATTTTTATCATTACTATTTTTTCCAGAATACAATTATATGCAATATGACATAAAAATCTAATTTTAACATTATTCTTATCACATTATTTTTGTACGGGTGCGCCCTAAAAAGAGTCTTCTTTTCTTTTCTGTTACTCAGTAATTTGTGAGGGTATAGGTTTAAGAGTAGAGGTAGTAGAGTAGGAGGATGAGAATAGTGTTGACACTCCATCTTCATTTGTGGGAGCAGAGGGTACAGGTAGGGAATTGAGCACGCCACTTGCTTCGGAAGAGCATACCATTTCATCCTGAATCTTATCAATCTTACCCTTGAAATAGGAAGCAAGATCCTGCACATTGATAGTGGCTGGTGGGTTGGTAGAAGGAGGTTTGAGAACTGACTTAAAAAGTAGCTTAGGGTTAGAGGATTGAGCAGAGATGAGAGTTTGGAAATATGTTTGTTTGACAGTGTCCAGGGCATTATGATAGGAGTGGTAGTCTTACACATGAGGAACTCACTTAGAATACGAGATTTATGACACAGATGTTCTACTTTATGCAAGAGTTTTTGTAGGTTTCTTGTTAATTTAGAGTGCCATGGTTGACATTGTGGCCTATGTGGAGTATGATTGCTAGCTGGGCTATTTCTAGAGTCTGGTTCAAGTGTGTTACAGCCATCTCTGGAGAAGAGACTGCAAAAATAGGTGAGAGCAGAGAATTGGAAAATTCTTAAAAAATTAACTGTGTTAATATTTCTGTGGGTTTGAGGAGGCTTGGAGGACTTCGGTAACATTGAGTTTTTAACATTGGCTTTTAACCATCTAAAACCCACTGCATTAATTATTATTATTTATTATTATTACATTTTATTTATAAGGTGCCACATGGGTTTCGCAGCGCCGTACAAAGGACAGTACAGGGTACAAAACATTGCATTACAGTAAATAAATAACAGAAATAGAGTACAGGTAACAGAGCACCACACATTCTCAAGACATAGTACAGCTAAGATGTAAGTATTGGGGGAGTGATCATCATACTACCAGAGGCTGGTGGTCATAGATGGAGATGAGCCTTTACTAGCAGGATAAAGATGGTCGTTAAGTAGGGGAGAGCTGTGAGTGAAATGTGTTGAGACGAGGGCTTAGATAACAAGAGGAAAGAGGGCCCTGCTCTGAAGAGCTAACAATCTATTGGGGAGGGGCGACAGACAGATGACAAGAGGTGCAGGCAAGCGGGAGGTAGCCTGATGGCAGTATGCAAGCAAAGCTGAGATGTTCACAGCATGAGGCAGGGGGTGGAGGCGCGGCTTCAGCTCTGGGTTATGCATTAGAAGGGTACGCTTTGATGAATAGGTGGGTTTTTAGTGCCCGTTTGAAGCTTTGCAAGGTTGGGGAGAGTCTAATGGAGCGGGGGAGTGCGTTCCACTGAAGGGGTGCAGCACGGGCAAAATCCTGAACTCGTGCATGGGAAGCAGTGACCAGGGCGGTGGAGAGGCGACGGTCATTAGTCGACCGTAGGGGGCGGGAGGGAGTATGAAGGGAAAGGAGGTTGGAGATGTAGGGAGCAGTGGAATTAGAGATGGCCTTGTATGTGAGGGTGAGGAGTTTGAAGAGGATTCTGTAGGGGAATGGGAGCCAGTGTAGATTTTGTTGAAGGGGAGTGGCAGATGTGGTGTGGCGGGAGAGGAAGATAAGCCTAGCTGCGGAGTTCAGGACAGATTGGAGGGGAGCAAGATGGGAGCAAGCGAGGCCAGTGAGGAGGACATTGCAGTAGTCAAGTCGTGAGATGACCAGTGAGTGGATGATGAGTTTAGTTGCACTCTGGGAGAGATATGGCCTGATACGAGCAATGTTGCGTAGCTGGAAATGACAGGATTGTGCCAGAGCTTGGATGTGGGGAGCAAAGGAGAGGGAGGAGTCAAGAGTGACGCCCAGGCAGCGGAGTTGGGGAACGGGGGAGATGGTGGTGTTGTCAACAATGATGGAGATATTGGTCGGGGGTGTTGCTCTGGATGGGGGGAAGATGATGAGTTCCGTTTTGTCCATGTTGAGCTTTAGAGAGCGTTCAGACATCCAGGAGGAGATTGCATAGAGGCAGCTGGAAACCTGAGAGAGGACAGAGGGGGACAGATCAGGAGATGAGAGGTAGAGTTGTGTGTCATCAGCATAGAGGTGGTATTGAAGGCCAAATGAGTTAATGAGCGCACCCAGGGAAGAGGTATACAGGGAGAACAGAAGGGGTCCAAGGACAGAACCCTGAGGGACACCAACAGGAAGGATGGAAGGGTGTGAGGTGGTGCTTGAGGCAGACACAGAGAAGGAGCGGTTAGTGAGGTAAGAAGAAAACCAGTCAAGGACAGTGCTAGAGAGGCCAGCGTTTTGGAGTGTGCCGAGGAGGAGAGGATGATCTACGGTGTCAAAGGCAGCAGAGAGGTCCAGAAGGATGAGCAGAGAGAAGTGGCCCCTGGATTTGGCCGAAAGCAGGTCATTGGTGACTTTCACCAGGGCAGTCTCAGTTGAGTGGAGTGGGCGAAAGCCAGATTGTAGTGGATCGAGGATGGAGTTGTCAGAGAGGTAGCTTGTGAGACGGCTGTAGACTAGTCGTTCAAGTAATTTGGAGGCGAAAGGGAGAAGAGAGATGGGGCGGTAGTTAGTGGGTGATGAGGGGTCGAGGTTGGGTTTTTTGAGAATAGGTGAGACCAGAGCATGTTTGAATGGTGAGGGGAAGATGCCGGTGGAGAGGGACAGGTTAAAGAGGTGAGCAAGGTGGGAGCAGGCAGTGGGGGAGAGGGAGCGGAGAAGACGGGAGGGGAGGGGGTCCAGGGGGCAGGTGGTGGGGGGGGGGATAAGATGAGGGAGTGGACTTCTTTTTCTGAAGTCGGATGGAAGGAGGACTGGGTGGGATAGATGGAGGGGAGGGATAGAGGGGGCAGGGGGGTAGCAGAGGGGTGACGGCGGGAGATGTCGTGTCGGATATCCTCAATTTTGGAGATGAAGAAGGAGGCAAAGTCAGTGGCAGTGAGGGAGGATGGGAGGGGAGGAGGAGGGGGGCGAAGGAGAGTGTTGAAAGTTTTAAAGAGACGGCGTGGACAGGAGGACTGAGAAGAGATGAGTGCTTGGAAAAAGGATTGCTTGGCGAGGGAAAGAGCAGAGCTGTAGGAGGAGAGAATAAACTTGAAATGGAGGAAGTCCGCCAGAGAGTGAGATCTCCTCCAGGAGCGTTCTGCGGAGCGTGAGCATTTTTGTAAGAAACGTGTTAGTTTGGTGTGCCAGGGTTGGGGTTTGGAGCGGCGGAGGGGGACAGAGGAGAGGGGGGCCACAGAGTCGAGAGCAGCGGTTAGGGAAGAGTTATAGAAGGTGGCTGCCTGGTTGGGACAAGTCATAGTGGAAAGAGGAGATAGGAAAGTCTCGAGGGAGGACATGAAAGTGGGGTTGAGAGAACCAAGATTGCGTCTGGTGGTGGGTCTGGGCGTGGAGAGGGGAAGGGAGGATGAGAGGGTGAAAGAAAGCAGATGGTGGTCAGAGAGAGGGAAGGGAGAGTTTGAGAAATCAGAGAGATCACATCGGTGGGTGAAGACAAGGTCGAGGGAGTGGCCGAGATTGTGAGTAGCGGTGGAGGTCCATTGAGAAAGTCCAAAGGAGGTGGAAAGGTCGAGAAGATTAGTGGAAGCGGCATTAGTGACGTCAATAGGGATGTTAAAGTCTCCGAGGATGACAGAGGGGAGGTCAGAGGAGAGAAAGTGGGGATGCCAGGCAGCAAAGTTGTCAAGGAAAGGTGAACAGTGGCCAGGGGGGCGATAGATCACTGCCACAAGGAGGTGAATGGGGTAGAAGAGGCGGATAGTGTGGACCTCAAAGGTGGAGAAGGTGAGAGAGGGCTCAGGTGGGATGACACGAAAGGTGCAGTTAGGGGAGAGAAGGACGCCCACGCCTCCACCCTGGCGACCATCAGTTCTGACTGTGTGGGTGAAGGAGAGGCCTCCGTAGGAGAGGGCAGCAGGGGAGGTGGTGTCAGAGGAGGAGAGCCAGGTTTCAGTGATGGCGAGAAGGTGAAAAGAGTGGGAGATGAAGAGGTCATGGATAGTTGGCAGCTTGTTGCAGATTGATCTAGCATTCCAGCGTGCACAGGAGAAAGGAAGGGAGGGGACAGGGGAGATAGGGATAAGGTTGGCTGGGTTCTGAGTGTTTGTGGGTGATTTTGAATTTGGGGGGTGAGACCTTGCAGTGAGGATTGGTATGTGACAGGATCGAGGAGCCATAATTTGGTACAGTAGTGTTAAGGGGAATAGAATGGTGTAGGTGTAATATAGAATGAACAAGGAGAATGTGGGGTGTAATGTAAGCAAAAGACAGTGCAAACAGTATTTTAAGAAATAATGTTAGGAACGGAAAGGCTGAGATGGATATACAATGGTTGTAGATTGCTCACACTCTCATTTACACAATGTGTGAAAGCAGTAGGGCTGCTACTTAATCAGACAGATATTGGACTCAGACCTAATACTACCTTAGCCATCATTACATTAGTGATCTACAGTGTGCGACTGGGCGACAGCCAGTGTCGGACTGGGGCATGTAGGGCCCACCGGTAGAATGCAGTGGTAGGAACCCATGATTAGGGGTGTGGCCAGTGTGACTAACCATTATAGAGTGCAACGTCTGGGCCCCTTCATAAATATATACAGTAAATTCAGCTGCTGCATGTGTGATAGTGTACCAGATAAATAACAGATTAATAACATTAATGCACTGTTGAAAATAGATCATAGTCCAGTATAAGATAACATATGTATAATTTATAATTCAACTGCACAGTCTGGAACTTAATCCTTAGAGCAGGAGGTGGGCACCCAGGCAGTGGGGCCCACCGGTGGTTTCCCCTGTACCTCTGTATGCCAGTCCAAGCCTGGTGAAAGCTGATATACTTGCTTCCCATTGCAAAGGATTGTTTCACAGTCAGTTGTTTTTTTTAAACACTACTAGTAATCTTACTTACCCTTCTGGGATGAAGATCCACCCCCCAGCAGCAGCAGGCCTAGTGCTGAAGGATTCTTCTGAGGAATCCTAGACAGGGGAGGAGTCAGTTAGCCTTATCAAATTGGATGCAGGACTACCTCCAATCATTAGTGAGGATATTGATGATGAAGGTGTTAAAAGTGGAGATTGCAAGTGCTGGGAGCTAGCTGATGCTGGACTTCTTGTTGGCATTTTTTTAGCATAAGTTTCTGATTTTGACAAAAACATTTCATGAACTCACTGCTGCAATTCACATAACAAGGAGGAAGTTCCTAGATGTTTAATGCTGCAACTTCTACTTACAGCTTTTTTTCCACAAATGACAAATTCACACTGTTACAGTGCTGATATATATGAAAGCAGTGGGACACGTCACCTACTGGGCTTTACTGAATGCACAAGTTGTATCAATTTTTTTTTAAATGTTTGTATTCACACATGACAAATTCACACGCGGAGTCACTCAAAGTGCTTATATATATGAACTCAGTGAGGCACGACACCTACTGGGCTTTACTGAACGGAAAGGTTGTACAAAGAAACCAGCTTTTTTTCACAAAATTATAAATTCACACAGTATAGTCATTTACAGTGCTTACATTTATGAACACAGTAGTGCACTGCACCTACTGAACTTCATTGAACACGCAAGAAAATAATCAGTTTTCTCCACTCTGAGTCACTCGTGCTCCTCTCTACTCAGATGGACATTTTACCCATTGGACTATACAGGGCCCTTTATTTCTATAATGTGTGTATACAGTAGTTTGTGCACATTGTGAGGAAATTCAATTACGGGCTGAAAATTTAACAAACCCCAGGTGGGGGGGGGGGGGGGGGGTTTCTGATTTTTCCTAAAATAGTTATTTTTAGGAAAAATCACTGGGAGGGACTTGCTCTGGGACCCCAACAGCACCCCCTGTGGACTAATTAGGCAATTGGAAATTTCCAATTAGCTTAGTCAGTAATTTCTCAGATTCCATTGTTGTCTTCATCCAGTATCAGGAGTCAGTCCTCTGTAGCAGTGGTGAGTATGCAGTGTGTGTGTGTAAGTGTGCATGACAGTGTGTGTGTATGTGAGTGAACCCCAGTGTTTGTGGACCCTTCCCCCCACAGTGTACTTCCCCCTGCAGCCAGCTGCTGGTATAACTACATCTCCAAGCAGCCCTTTAACCTCCCAGCACCCCTGGAGATTCCTAGTAGCCATCTCCTTAGTGACAAGATGGAAGGAAGATTATTGGGAGAGCGGGAGTCCAACATAGAGCTCCGGAAGGGTGAGTATTTTTATCATGTGCCACAGGGTTTTCGACCACTTAATTGAATACCATGGGTATCGGTAGTGTGCATATCTGCGGCAATCCAAAATTGGATGCAAGGGAAATTTTCGACCTGGTAATTTGCATGACTGTGTGAAAGGGGGGTCAGGCAGGTCCCGGCAAAACGACCCAGCACTGAAATGCCGGGTAATTGTCGGGACTTTCAGACTTTTCTGTCTGAAAAGGGTATAAGTAGCACTGTGGTGGCTTATCAATCATCAGCAATAATAATATAAAATACACTCTTCAAACTATTTTCTGGTCTATTGGAATTTATGTAGATGTAGCATTTCCCTTTATACTATACAAAGCCCATGGGTGTTTGAGAAAGTCTCTGTAGCTTCACATTCCCAAAAAAACAAAAAAATACAATTTCATAAATGTGTAATCTAATTTGTATTTAACCCTTTCACTTAAGCTCATTGTTCAAGGCAAATAATTCAGTTTGCTTATGTCTATTTACTACAAGACAACCGGTCATGTTTAAAATCTAGTTTGAAGCTACTGATAGTGACTGAAGGCAATCTGCTGGATCTGTGGATGTTAACTGTAAATGTTTTGCCATCTGCACATCCTATTCAGTTTGCTACTGTGGTCTATAAGGGTCAGACGTAATTTTTGTTTAGGAAGATTATTTGCTATTTTATGGGTAATATTTTTTAATAAATTGCAAAGTGTTAAAATGTTTATATAGGATTTACCTGTATAAAATATGTGAAAACGGCAAAAAATAAATAAAAAAAAATTGCTTTGCTTAATTGTGTTCAATACCATGCAGTGTGTATGCAACATAAAGTTGTATTCCTCTTTGCAGGTTATGTTATGAGCTAATTCTGGGGACTGTGTCTGCTACCTATTTGAAAGCGTGTGACCATGCCCCAATGATGGAATACTCCATGTACAGTATTTGTATAGTGAGGTGATATCACACCTTTATAAATTTGACAGGAAAGATTCAGGAAAAGATAATTTGGTTGCAAGAAAAATTGACAACCTCTTGTAAATGAAGGCCATCTGAATGAAGATCTAACTAGTTAACAAGCACCAATACTGTCAGGATTTGATCTAGTCTATCCCCATTGTCTACTTGGTTTAAGAGTAGGGTTTAGATAATAATTTATTACTGATGGGTATTACCCTACATGTAACATCAATAAGGAAGTTCCATGATGATTCTTAAACCATTGTACTGTAGTTGAATGCAGAAATAAACTATCCCAAACTATCTAAATTACTCTTTACTTAGGTCTATATTTTTTTCAGTTTTACCTAGTTGATTCTGGCTATTTATAGTAAGATTATATTGTGTTTTTTGCCTATACATATTTGTGTGCAATAAGTAGTTTAATTATAAAACATTTTGCTTATGTTGAAAATCAAAAATTTGTAGATAATGTATATAGATTTGTAAATATGATGTTAAAATTATACTATACAACAGGGAAAACATACTGTTGTCAGAAAGTATAGAATACTAGTTGAAGGCCCTGGAGCCATGACAACCCCAGGTCATACAGAGGTTATGGATGGGGCAGAGTAAGATTTGCATTGTCGTTGTTTTAACCATATATAGCCAAAGGACAATCACCAGTTTGAATCATTCTTAAAGATTATTAGCCAAGCATCTGTGTGTTATCCTTTACATTTTAAAAATGCCTGACTTTCAGGAAAGTATGCCATTGTTATTGATATGTTTGCTCCTGTTTGATTTTGTACAAAGGGAATAAGTGTCCTACAAATGCTTAACAATTGATTTGGCAATTGGTGAAAATTAAATAAGTGTGAGTATATAAGGAATAATGTAAATGGATTACCAGTGCCACTGAAAAATATAAGCACTTTAGTCATCTTGAATTTAAATATTATGGTGAAATCAATGCAATTATAAAAAACTAAATATAATTTTTTATTTTAAATATCAAGTAACAATATAAACCTTTTGCAGTTACATTTTTTTGCATTTTTTAATGTCTATTTAAGGTTAATTTATATACAATTAAATATAAGGAAAGGAATGCTTATATCAGCATGGCACAATAAAAATAAAGTAAGAAGTTTTCTTCACAGTTGACAAATTCTAATTATGTGGGGTTGGTAAGAAAAGGGTGTGGAGTGTTGCAGAACATACTGTATGAAATAAAGAGAAGAGAGAGGAAAGGGAAGTACACCAGGCAGCCATCATGAGGAAGTTCTTGGGTTATATAAATGTAATTATATGGTGTTGGTAAAGGAAGAGTGTGGAGTGTGGTAGACCACATGAAATAAAAAGAGGTAAGAAGAAAGGGAGGTACACCAGAAAGTCATCTCAGGGAAAGCTCTTGGTTTACATGAATGGAGAGCAGGAGTTTAAAAATGAATGAATATGGATCTCATATTTTATATTTTAATTACCCTAGTGTTGTACACCATATGATAGACATGCCATATACTTTTAATGACAGATTAAAATATATGTTTTTTTCCAGTCATTGGGTAGATGTCAACTAAAAGCCGAGAGTATGTGTTATTTTAATTTGTACTTGTAATAAGATGTTGCTGGGGCTCTGAGTGGAAGTCTCCATTTTCAAACATCTCACTCAATAGCTTCCAGTCTATCTCAAAATGATCATGGAGAAATTATGTTGGAATTGTCAGTGCTGAATTAAAAGTGGAACCCAAAATTTCTACAGATTATTTTTTAAAATAAATATTTTACTTAATTGTGGCATAATTTAACAGAAGAAACCATACGGCAAGAACATAAAATCTAATATTTTACATTCATGTGACATTTAATTAATATAATTTATCATTAACTAGTAAAATACAGTTTGGTAATTTAATATTTCACCCCAGTGCATAATTTTTATCTTTAATCTGAACATTAGAACTACATTACAAAATATTTAATGTTTTTCATACATTTTTAAAATTGTAATGTTGCAATGTTTAAATACTGTAGGTATTTCAATTAACTAAGCCACATAAAGTTAACAGAAATACTTGGATTTTGTATGAGCATACTTAGAAACTATTTAAAGGGAAGGGTCATCTTGGAGCAGGATTTATACTAATTCTAATATAAAGGTGAAAAAATGTGTCTATATGTTGTTGTTTTTTTAAATATTGCTGGGTCTCCCAGAAATATAATTTGTATGGATATCTGTGGATTCCAGTAAAAGCTTCCTGCCTTGTTATCTTTTTAAAATATAGCCAAGGTGGTAGAAGTGTAACCCCATTATTGATATCACAGCTCTCTATCCAGTGACTGTAAAAGAAAAACAATATATATATATATATACAGTGTATATATATATATTTATATATATATATTTATATTTTATATATATATATATATATATATATATATATACAGGTTGAGTATCCCATATCCAAATATTCTGAAATATGGAATATTCCGAAATACAGACTTTTTTGAGTGAGAGTGAAATAGTGAAACCTTTGTTTTTTGATGGCTCAATGTACACAAACTTTGTTTAATACACAAAGTTATTAAAAATATTGTATTAAATGACCTTCAGGCTGTGTGTATAAGGTGTATATGAAACATAAATTAATTGTGTGAATGTAGACACACTTTGTTTAATGCACAAAGTTATAAAAAATATTGGCTAAAATTACCTTCAGGCTGTGTGTATAAGGTGTATATGTAACATAAATGCATTATGTGCTTAGATTTAGGTCCCATCACCATGATATCTCATTATGGTATGCAATTACTCCAAAATATGGAAAAATCCCATATCCAAAATACCTCTGGTCCCAAGAATTTTGGATAAGGGAGACTCGATCTGTATATATATATATATATATATATATATATATACTTTGCAGAGGTGCGGCACTCATACCAAATAACAAGACATCAGAGGCGTTAAAAGCTTATGCATCAACGTTTCAATATTTACATATTGTCTTCAGGATATATATAGATAATATGTAAATATTGAAACGTTGATGCATAAGCTTTTACGCCTCTGATGTCTTGTTATTTGGTATGAGTGCCGCACCTCTGCAAAGTATATAGTTTCCCTGTGAGGGCACCGCCGCAGCTGCTGATTCAAGCATGGAGTGCCGGACCTGCGTTTCCTATATATATATATATATATATATATATATGTATATTCCAATTTGGTCGGCACTCCATTGGTTAAGTATCAGCCAGCCCTGGTGCCTGAATCCTGATACATGTACACATCTAATGGCGGAATATAAACGGCACTCACGAGAAATAGTTATCGTGCAGTAAGACGCTGGTATATTTAGCAGGTCAACGTTTTGGAGCGTCTGCTCCTTTTTCAGGACACACCAGAATGACAATAACCTAATGTCATATACCAGCGTTTTATTGCGAGATACCTATGCCTTGTGAGTGCCGTTTATATTCCGCCGTTTGATCTGTATATGTATATATATATATTAGTGATGAGCGGGTTCAGTTCCTTGAGATCCAAACCCCCCCGAACTTCACCTATTTTACATGGTTCCGAGGCAGCCTCGGATCCTCCCGCCTTGCTCGGTTAACCCGAGCGTGCCCAAACGTCATCATCCCGCTGTCAGATTCTCGCGAGATTCATATTCTATATAAGGAGCCGTGTGTCGCCACCATTTTCACTCGTGCATTGGAGATGATAGCGAGAGGACGTGTAGCGTTCTCTCAGTTTCTGTGTTCAGTGTCCTGCAAATATCTGTACTCAGTGTGCTTGCAAATATCTGTGCTCAGTGTGCTGAAAATATCTACGTTCTCTGCCTGAAAAACGCTCCATATCTGTGCTGCATTGTTGTATATAGTAGGAGGACAGTGCAGAATTTTGCTGACCACCAGTATATATATAGCAGTACGGTACAGTAGTACACTGCTCTACCTCTGTGTCGTCAAGTATACTATGCATCCATACCTGTGCTGCATTTTAGTTGTGCGCAGTATATAGTAGGAGGGGACAGTGCAGAATGTTGCTGTGACCACCAGTATATATATAGCAGTACGGTACAGTAGTCCACTGCTCCACCTCTGTGTCATCAAGTATACTATCCATCCATACCTGTGCTGCATTTTAGTTGTGCACAGTATATAGTAGGAGGGGACAGTGTAGAATGTTTCTGTGACCACCAGTATATATATAGCAGTACGGTACAGTAGTCCACTGCTCTACCTCTGCGTCGTCAAGTATACTATGCATCCATACCTGTGCTGCATTTTAGTTGTGCGCAGTATATAGTAGGAGGGGACAGTGCAGAATGTTGCTGTGACCACCAGTATATATATAGCAGTATGGTACAGTAGTCCACTGCTCTACCTCTGTGTCGTCAAGTATACTATGCATCCATACCTGTGCTGCATTTTAGTTGTGCGCAGTATACAGTAGGAGGGGACAGTGCAGAATGTTGCTGTGACCACCAGTATATATATAGCAGTATGGTACAGTAGTCCACTGCTCTACCTCTGTGTCGTCAAGTATAATATGCATCCATACCTGTGCTGCATTTTAGTTGTGCGCAGTATATAGTAGGAGGGGACAGTGCAGAATGTTGCTGTGACAACCAGTATATATATAGCAGTACGGTACAGTAGTCCACTGCTCTACCTCTGTGTCATCAAGTATACTACAAAAGTTCAGTAAAATGACCCAAAAATCTAAATTAAAAGCGTCTGATGAGAAGCATAAACTTGCCAATATGCCATTTACGACACGGAGTGGCAAGGAACGGCTGAGGCCCTGGCCTATGTTCATGGCTAGTGGTTCAGAATCACATGAGGATGGAAGCACTCATCCTCTCGCTAGAAAACTGCAGTTCCACTCCTAGATGGGCCAGGTGTTTGTGTCGGCCACTTAGGTCGCTTAGCTTAGTCACACAGCTACCTCATTGCACCTCTTTTTTTCTTTGCATCATGTGCTGTTTGAGGACTATTTTTTAAATCTGCCATCCTGTCTGACAATGCAGTGCCACTCCTAGATGGGCCAGGTGTTTGTGTCGGCCACTTGGGTCGCTTAGCTTAGCCATCCAGCGACCTTGGTGCACCTCTTTTTTTCTTTGCATCATGTGCTGTTTGGGGACTATTTTTTAAATATGTCATCCTGTCTGACACTGCAGTGCCACTCCTAGATGGGCAGGTGTTTGTGTTGGCCACTTGGGTTGCTTAGCTTAGCCATCCAGCGACCTTGGTGCAAATTTTAGGACTAAAAATAATATTGTGAGGTGTGAGGTGTTCAGAATAGACTGGAAATGAGTGGAAATTATGGTTATTGAGGTTAATAATACTATAGGATCAAAATAACCCCCATATTCTATGATTTAAGCTGTTTTTGAGGGTTTCTTGTAAAAAAACACCCGAATACAAAACACACCCGAATCCGACAAATAAGTTTCAGGGAGGTTTTGCCAAAACGCGTCAGAATCCACAACACGGCCACGGAACCGAATCCAAAACCAAAACACAAAACCCGAAAAATTTCCGGTGCACATCGCTAATATAAATAAATAAATATATATATATATATATATATATATATATAATGCTGAATAGTCTGATACTCCACTTAGAATATATATATGGCTCCAGTGTTCTCTGCAAAAACTAACTGTATACTGAACAAAGCACATCGGCACTCAGAGACTTATCGATTCTGTATTGTGGTCACTTAAACATACCAACTTTTCGGGGTCAAATGTACAAAGTGAATAAAGTGAATATCAACCTTGACAACTGGCACGTTTGGCCCCGAAACATCAGTACCGTATGATTGAGTGACCGCTATCCAGAATCTTTTGAGTCTCAGAGTGCTGCTGTTCTTTGTTCAGTATATAAAAGATAGACAGACAGACAGACAGACAGACAGACAGATAGACATTTGAAATTAAACAAACAAAACTTATCATTTAAAAATTATAATTTTGACATTCATTTTCATGACTAATATATACATGTCTTTTTAAAGTAAAAAAAAAAATTAGCAAATGTATGTGTAAAACATTATACATTATTTTGAATGGAACATTGCACTACCTGGTTTTAACAACAATTGTGATGTGGTTTCTAGTTTAAAACAATGGTGATACAGTATAGCTTTAGATTCTAACAGATATTTGTAGGAAGGAATAAACTAATATGCAATGCATTTATTTAATTGAGGTTTTCAAAGCTAAAGTGAATTCACATCATTCCATTCTAAATTACAGGCCTGATTCAGAGATGTACATAATGCCAATTTTGCATGCATTATGCAGTGAAATGCCACTGTGCAGGCATAGAAATTGAACTGTGCATATGCTGCAATGGCCTTGTAATGGTCACAGTGAGGATTTATTCACAAAGTGGTTGATAGTAAGTGAGAATTTGTGCGAGGTAACGGGAGTGGCGACTCAAATGCAGTCTGTTTGCATACCTCTCTGAAACAGGCCCTGTGATCCATCAGAACCAGGATGACATGAGTGTAGGTAAAGCACATCACAAGCACAATAAAGAAATGTTAACTTAACAGATAAAGTAGAGGGAAGATTCAAGTTATTTGTAAAACAATTTCTCAAAAACAAAAAAAAATTGTAGAATAGTATGCTGAATAAGTCTCATTTTTGATCGGTGTTTGCATATTTTTTCTAATATATTTATTTCAAATTTAAATTATTAACATAAAATTTAAGTAGATTAATAACTGATTTCAGAAAAGATATCAAAGAATATATATTTGTTTCTAATGTTGTCTGAACTCAGATAAAATGAAAGTAATTTTAGAGGAAGAACTATTTTTTAGAGTTTTACATTCTTATACTACTATATTCTGTATCTTTCATATAGAATCTATTTGTATTTGTATTTGTAATCAGACTTTATAAATGTATCTGCTAATATACAAAATATGCTATGTTATTCTCAATTATTAATGTCATAATTAATAACATAATGAATTAATAAATATTTTGTTGAATATTTTATAAAGATTATGAAATATGGGAATTGCTAAATACACCTTGAAATTAAATATAATAAAAATAGGTTTTCCATTTGTACATTTCTGTTATCTATCTACACTTTTACTGCAAAATACAGGGTTGACTGATCTACCTGACATCTGACACAACATTTGCAATTTGATGGTGGGATCCATTAATATATCACTATGTTCTACTGCCTATAACATAATGTGTATATATATATACATATAAATAATATGACACTTACATTACAATTTACTCATATTCGTGCATCACTTCTTGAAGTAAATCCAGTAAGTAGAAGAGCAGAAATAGTAAGCTTAGGTCCTGTAGTCAAAAGTCTTGTATACAGAAAACTAATCCCCCTATTCTGACAGTTGCACTGTTAACTTTTTCTGACATTCTAGAATGGCTACAGTTTCCAGAGCAACAGTGACCAGCATTGCGGTGTAAGTTACACAGCTTTATTTTCAGTCTATGTCGGTACATACATTTGCTCAGGAAACAGCCATTTGACATATTAACAAATTAAATAAATGCCCCTATGTTTATGCATGGCACCTGCTTAACTAAGGCTTTCTATTTGTGTCCAATAAGAAGAAACACATACTTGGTTTTTGGAGATCTGCTTCACTAAAGATGTTGTAGGAGATGTTATCATGTGTTGATTGAGACACAACAGGTGCTATATAGTAGTAAGATGTGGCTAGTACAAATGAAAGCAAGAGAGAAAAAGGAAAGTAAATACAAACAGATTAGCGTGTGACAAGAAATGAGTTTCAGGGAAGAAGAAAATAAGTGATGTTTATTAGCATCATTTTTTTAATGAGTAAGACAATAATTGAATTTAATACAAAGTGCATGTGCCAATTGCAAAATGCTTTTCTACTCTTAGCCAGAATATCTCTTACCAAGCAACTAAGATTGTTTCTTGACATTGTTTACAGATGACATCACTATATTATTTACTATCCATATTTAATTCTTTAACATAGCATTTTAGCAATAATGTAAAAAAACATTGCCAATAAACCTTGAAACCTAATTGTTATGTTACATACAGAAAAACATTACAGAAAATAAAAAAAAATATACAAAGGGGCTGAATCAGAGTTGGAAGTAAATCAGGCATACATTGCTAAAGAAAAAGTGCATGGAAGAAATGTGTACAGTATGTTCGCCTATTTGCCTATGTGCAGAACTGTATACATCTGAAGAGATGCCTACAGTATATCTACACATAAAGCATATGTGAATGGAGAGTAATTGCACATGCAATATACAAGGTGCCAGAGAAATGCCTCTATTAATATGTATAATTGCTTATATCTAAATCTGCATAATCTGTATTTGCATGAATGGGTTATGTTTAAGATTCCAGCTGTCGGGATCCCGGCAATCGAAATACCAACACTGGAATCCTGACACCCATCTGAACACCGACTCCAGAATCCAGAAAATGTCATGATACCCTGTGAGTCAGAAAGCAGTGGCTTTGCCGGTGGGAGAGCAAGGGGAGCTACGATTCCCTCAGATGAAAAGTAGCGCTAAATTGGTGCCTTTGCCAGTGGCTGTGGCATGGGCATAATCACTACATTTTGTTTACTCACTGCTGGTGCTGTATCTGTTCTGGGCACCTTATTATGTGCCCGGTCAATGCACCCAGTGCTGAGTTCCTGGAATTGTGGTGTAATGACATTGCAATGCTGCTAATCATAGACTAGAAGAGCATCAGTACTCTACTGTAGAGGATTGGAGGGGGCCATGGAATGGAGCAGACAGAACTGGAGGAGCATGAGAGGTTGGTATGAATTAGGTAAGTTAACGTTTGAGTGTGTGTTTGTCAGTGTTGTGCAAAACATAGAAACTGGGGATGGAAAGAGGTAATGCAAAACATGCAGATATGGGGGGCTGTCATAATATATAGATGGAAGAATGGGGGCTCAATACAATAACAGAGAAACGGAGGACAGTACACTACATGACATACAGATGAAGAGTGGAGATGGGCACTGATATAGAGCATGATACACATAAAATAGGTGAGAGTCAGCACAATACAGGATATACAGATAGGAGGGAGCACATATTGGACATACATATGAAGGGGGCACAGAAAAGGATATTCAGGTAAGGGTCATGTGGGGTGTCTGGTGGGCCTTATAAGGGTCACATGGAAACACCTGGGCCAGGAAAGCCTATGTTTCTATGTTTTCTTTGCCTTATGTCAAAAGCTGGCTGAGAGTTCAGTGGGTTGTAAAAAATAGCTAAAGTCATACACAAAGAATCATAACAAGATTTAGAGACTCATTGGATCAAGATAAAAATCTGACAGTGGTTCCATTGACTGACAAATTTATATACTACCAGATTAAAGGGGATTGGCTGCAGACAGCAAGTGGGTGGTAAATTGGTCTGAGGATTGTCCAAACAAGTTCATACATGTTTTATAGAAAAGATCTATCTGAAACAGGTGTGCAATTTCTGTCTAGAATGGAAGTCAGCAAAGACACCTACAACACTTCCATTGGACTCACGCAAGATGGAACAATTCTGTGCGTTCAAAGGGTCGCCACCCAGTTATTGCCCAGAAATGCCCCTTATGATAGTGTGCTCCACTGACAGATCAACCCATTTGCACTAGCATTCTCTGTACATGTGAGTGTGCCTGATCTGGCACATACTGTATGCAGATATCTTTCTTTGGTGAATGCGCTGTATGCTGAAATCCACAAGTTCTGTGCACATTTCCACTAGAGATGAGTGGGTTAGGTTCCCAGAGAACCAAACCCCACCGAATTTCACGTTCCGAGCCGGGACTTCCCGCCAGACTCAGAATCCAGAATGAGGCAAAACCTCATCATCCCGCTGTCGGATTCTTGCAGGTTTTGAATTTCATATAAACAGCCGCGTGTCACCTCAATTTTCACTCTGGACTTGGAGAGTGAGGGAGACAGACATCTGTCTCTCTGTGGGTAGTGGGGTCAGTGTGTGCTCTGTAGGGGTTCTGCTCCAGTCACTGTGGTGTACCTGTGCAGTTAGTGGTGCTGTCCTGGCTGTCAATGGTGTTTCATGTGCTGTTAGGGGTGCTGCAGCTGTACATGTGTGTTGCTGTCCTGGCTGTCACTGTGTTGTACAGGGGGGCAGGGGCACTGGCACTATCCTCCTGTATGCTGTAAAAATTCAGGGGTGCTGTTGTTAAAATAAAAGCACACTGGTCCTGTATGCTGTGAAAATACTGAGGTGCTTGCCCAATCTTTTATGGTATAAAAACTCAGGGGTGCTTCTGTTGTTAAAATAAAAGCACACTGGTCCTGTACGCTGTAAAAATTCAGAGGTGCAGATTTTAAAATAAAAGCACCCTGGTCCTGTATGCTGTGAAAATACAGGGGTACTGGCCCAGTCTTGTATGCTGTAAAAATTCAGGAGTGCAGTTGTTAAAATAAAAGCACACTGGCCCTGTGTTGATATGATGAAAAGCAAGCCACGATGGCTGCCTCACCTTTTGCATGCTCCTGATCATCTCCATAAAACAGCTGAAATTCACCACAACTGACCTATGAATCATCATAAATATCCAAGGACTTACCTTTAACTTGTACTACTCTACGTGGATATCTCATCAAAACCAACTGATTGCATTCCTGCACTGTGATACACACTGGATTGAAATCTCTGCATCGCTCCACTGAGAAGTCCTTCAGTTTGTAATCTACTGTACTTTGCATTGGACATCCCAGACAAGGTACTGTGGACTACAACCTATCTTTGGCTCCATCCAACCCTTCACTTACACATCATTCACCTCTGTTCTCTGAGCAACAAATAACTCTGACTTCATGCATTAATCAACTAATATACAGTATATTCAGGCTCTGAATTGCTAAAGGGTCACTTTTCATTTCAAATTGCAGGATCCCAGCCAATCTCCAGGACACATGTTATCTCTACCCCCACAAGAAATCTACTTCAAAAACCTCTCACACTGAGATTTTTTCACACCTACACAATAGGAATTGGATTCTAACATCTCTCCACAATCCTGCTTTGTCCTGGAATAATTGACTAAATCAGCAACAGATAAAGCAAAGTTATTTTATTTATCACTTGTTTCAAATATACCCATTAGATTAAAGAGCAGCAATAGGTTATAGCAACAACGATTATAGCGATTACAATCCAAGATGGTGCCGCAGATGGCTGCCTCAGATCTATGCAGCTCAGCCAAAATACCTGTTTCCCCTTAGAAACATAGAAACATAGACTTGACGGCAGATAAGAACCACTTGGCCCATCTAATCTGCACCTTTTTTTTATCCTTTAGGCAATCTCAACAATTTTTGAACCTTAATTATTTGTAAGGATATTCATATGCCTATCCCAAGCATGTTTAAATTGCTCTGCAGTCTTAGCCTCTACCACCTCTGATGGGAGGCTATTCCACTTATTCACTACCCTTTCTGTAAAGTAATTTTCCCTTAAATTTCCCCTGAACCTCGCCCCTCCAGTCTCAGTGTATGTCCTTGAGTTTTAATACTTCTCTTCCTTTGAAGAATGTTTCCCTCCTGAACTTTGTTAAAACCCTTGATATATTTGAAAGTTTCTATCATGTCCCCCCTTTCCCTTCTCTCCTCCAAACTATACATGTTTAGATCTTTTAGCCTTTCCGGGTAAGTTTTGTGATGTAGGATATGCACTATTTTAGTTGAACTTCTTTGTACACTCTCTAATGTATTTATATCCTTCTGAAGATATGGTCTCCAGAACTGGACACAGTATTCCAGATGGAGCCGTACCAATGACCTATACAGTGGCATTATCACTTTTTTCCTGCTACTCATTCATCTACCTATGCAACCAAGCATCTGACTTGCCTTTCACATTGCTTTGTTGCATTGCTTTCCTGCTTTCAAGTCACTTGAAATAGTGACTCCTAAATCCATTTCCTCCTCAGTAGTTTCCATTATAGTACCCTTGATACTATATTTAGCCTTTGGGTTTTTGAGACCCAAGTGCACGATTTTGCATTTTTTTAGCATTAAACTGTAGTTGCTACATTCTTGATAATTTCTCAAGCCTACCTAGGTTATCATTCATTTGTGTTACATCTCCTGGTGTGTCTACCCTTTTGCATATCTTTGTATTATATGCAAAGATATTAAAGAGAACTGGACCAAGTACAGATCCCTGGGGTACTCCACTGGTAACATTTCCCTCCATAGATTGCACTCAATTTACTACAACTGTCTGTTTCCTATCCTGGAAACAGGTTCTTATCCATTTAACTGTTTTATAATCCACCCCCATGCTTTCAAGTTTATTTAGCAGTCTGCGATGTGGGACAGTGTCAAATGCCTTACTAAAGTCTAGATATGCTACATCTATAGCTCCTTCTTGATCTATTATTTTTGTCATAGAGTCAAAAAAGTCATTAAGATTTGTTTGGCATGACCTCTCACCAGTAAATCCATGCTGTTTTGGATCCTGTAAGTTGTTTGATTTAAGATATTCCACAACTCTTTATTTTAATAGTTTTTCCATTACTTTCCCTACTACGGATGTAAGGCTTACTGGTCTGTAGTTACTTGCTTACACTTTTGTGCAGTGGAACTGTTAGGCGCCGAGGGTCCGCTCGTCAGTGCGGCCGGCGCCTAGCAACGGGGACGCCACTGTCGGATCGTGTTCCCCGTTGCTGGGTCTAAGTTTATATCATCACTGGTTTCCTGGCTGTGTAGCATGCAGCTGCACGGCATGTTGTAATTATCACTCATCTGTTTCCCTGGCCATGCAGCTTGTCAGCTGCATGGGATTTAATCCAATCAGCCTCCAAACAGCTGATTGGAAGACTCTCTGTTAAAAGCACTCCCAGGACTCCTCACAGACGCCGGTGATAGCTTCCTGTTTGCCTGATTCTGCTGCAGAGAGAGTTCCCAGTCCCGGTCTGTTCGTTTGTTCCTGTTCTCAGTGATCCAGTACTCGGAAGTTACCATCTGTTCCTGGAGTCTGACCGAGCACCTTTAACATCTGGTGGTGTTCGTGAGTCGCGGCGCAGCCGTGTGTTGCGGCTTGTCCGCTACTATTTATTATTGTGTTTATTTTGAGTTCTGGAGCTTTGCGGAGGATTCCGCTTCCACAAGATCCACTCTGGTGTCCAGCGGTGCTGGATAGGAGTGTCGGATCCGTGGATCCTTGGTTGTCCTTTTCCCTGGCGGCTAGTCCGCACATACCTTTTGATTTAGTTAAGTTAGCTTGTAACCCCTGGCTTGGTTGCTTAGTCAGAGGGCCCCTTGTTATCTCCCTGTCTCGGACTTCCCCTTGTCTCCCATTAAGACCTGCGGGGGCATCGGGGTTGGGCAGACATAATCCGCCCTCCGAACGCGGCTGCCATGGGCTCAAGCAACCATAGTCTCGCAGGGGATTTCTGATAACACGGGCGAGACAACGGAGTTAGGGCGCCAGGGGTTACTAGGCTCTCCAGCTCCCACAACCTGTATTTCATTCCTGTACTCAGATCTCTGCCATAAGATCTTCTCCAGTCTGGAGTACAGGAATCGTAACATTATCACCGGCCAGACAAAAGAAAAAATTTCAACAGGAGTTAATTTTTTCACTTATCCAGTAGGGAGAATTTTGTCGGCCTCATGAATCCCACCGGTGTTGGGCCAAATCCTGGCCAGTTTTTGGTTAGTCAGATTCAGGAACTTACCCAGATGGTTCAGGATCTGTCCCTCCGGGTGAGCTCACAGGAAGATCTGTTACGGACTTCCCCGAGGGTCATCCCTGAACCAAAAATGCATCTGCCTGACCGTTTTTCTGGGGATAGAAAACAGTTTTTTAATTTTAAAGAGTCTTGTAAACTGTATTTTCGTTTAAGACCAGTTTCCTCAGGTACGGAGGCTCAGCGGGTTGGAATTATAATTTCTCTGCTTCAGGGGGATCCTCAGACCTGGGCTTTTGGTTTAAAGACAGACGATCCGGCCTTATCGTCTGTAGACGCTTTTTTGAAATCTTTAGGGCTATTGTATGACGACCCTGATAGAGAGGCATCCGCAGAAAGTCAGTTGCGTGCTCTAAGACAGGGTAGGAATCCTGCAGAGAATTATTGTACGGAGTTTCGCCGTTGGTCGAACGACTGTGGCTGGAATGATCCTGCCCTGCGCAGTCAGTTTCGCCTCGGCTTATCTGAATCTATAAAAGACAGCCTCCTTCAGTATCCCGCTTCTGAGAACCTTGATAAACTCATGGAGCTCTCTATTAAAATAGATCGTCGGCTCAGAGAGCGGAGGACTGAGAAAGGGGCATCTGTAGTTTCTTTTCCCTGTGTTTCTTCCGTTCCGATAGACATGGAGGAGCCTATGCAGATTGGTCTCTCCAAATTGTCTCCGGAAGAAAGAACCAGGAGGCAAAATTCTGGTCTGTGTTTGTACTGCGGAGGTAAGGGACATTTTGCCCGTAGTTGCCCAAACAAGTCGGGAAACTTCCTGACCAAGTGAATAGTGAGGGGGTTCACTTTGGTCTACAGCTCATCTCCTCAAATAATTCACTATTGGTTCCTGCTAAAGTTTCTTATGACAGCCTCTGTTCCTCGGTCTCTGCTTTTGTGGACAGTGGAGCTGCAGGAAACTTTATGGACATAACATGGGCCAAGGCCTTAGGTATTCCTCAGTTAACCTTAAGTCGGTGTATCACCATGCATGGTTTAGATGGGAGTCCCTTATCCAATGGGTTTATTTCTCTATGTACACCTCCTGTTTTGCTCTCGGTGGGAGCTCTACATTCTGAAAAGATTGAGTTTTTTCTTACCCATTGTCCAGCAGTTCCTGTGGTTCTGGGTCACCCTTGGCTGGCCTTTCATAATCCCATCATAGATTGGCAGTCTGGGGAGATTCTACAATGGAGTACCATCTGTGATAAAGAATGTATTACACTTCCTATCCGAGTAGCTGCTGCCAGGTCCGCACATATTCCTGGAGAGTACCAAGATTTTTTGGATGTGTTTTCCAAGGGCAATGCGGATATTTTGCCTCCCCATAGGCCTTATGATTGTACCATTGAGTTAATTCCTGGTGCCACGTTGCCTAAAGGAAGGTTATATGCATTGTCTGGTCCTGAAACTGTGGCCATGAATGAGTATGTGAAAGAAAGTCTTGAGAAAGGGTTTATCAGGCCATCTAAATCCCCTTTAAGTGCAGGTTTTTTCTTCGTAGAGAAGAAGGATGGTTCCCTCAGACCCTGCATTGACTTTCGAGCCCTGAATAAAATCTCAGTAAAGAATACTTACCCTCTGCCTCTGATCTCTGTCCTCTTTGATCAGCTACGTTCGGCTGTTATTTTTTCTAAGATTGACCTGAGAGGAGCATATAATCTCATTAGAATCAGATCGGGGGATGAGTGGAAAACGGCATTCAGTACTCAATCAGGTCACTATGAGTATCTGGTCATGCCTTTCGGCCTATCTAACGCTCCGGCAGTCTTTCAGGATCTCATTAATGATGTGCTCCGTGAGTTTCTGGGAAGATTCGTTGTGGTCTATTTAGACGACATTTTGATTTATTCTGACTCTATAGAACAACATGTTACCCAGGTGCGTCAGGTACTTAAGAAATTACGTGAAAATCACTTGTATGCCAAACCGGAGAAGTGTGAATTTCACGTCACGGAGGTATCCTTTTTAGGGTACATTATTTCCCCTCGGGGATTCCGAATGGAACCTAAGAAGCTCCAAGCCATCCTGAGTTGGGCGCAACCCACCAACTTAAAAGCAATTCAGCGCTTTTTAGGGTTTGCGAACTACTACAGAAGGTTTATTCACTCTTTCTCTGACATAGTTGCTCCCATTGTGGCACTCACTAAGAAGGGAGCAGATCCTACCAATTGGTCTTGTGAAGCTAAAGTATCTTTTCAGGCCTTGAAACAAGCCTTTGTCTCAGCCCCTGTCCTTAGACATCCCAACCCAGAATTGCCTTTCATCGTTGAGGTAGATGCCTCGGAGGTTGGTGTAGGGGCTATCCTTTCTCAGAAGGATCCAGATTCCCTTGAGTTACATCCTTGTGCCTTTATGTCCAGGAAATTCTCATCTGCTGAATCCAACTACGATGTTGGTAATCGGGAGTTGCTGGCTATTAAATGGGCTTTTGAGGAGTGGAGACATTGGCTTGAAGGAGCGACCCATACCATTTCTGTTTTGACAGATCACAAAAATCTTCAATACATTGAATCAGCTAAGCGACTGAATGCCCGACAGGCTCGTTGGGCTTTATTTTTCACTCGTTTCAAATTCATTATCACCTTCAGACCTGGTTCCAAGAATACCAAGGCAGATGCCCTCTCACGCAGTTTTCTTCCCGCTCAAGACAACAGTCCTGTTACTCTCATACTTCCGCCTTCAGTCATTCAGGCAGGTCTCACACAGGATGTTTTTTCTCAATTGAAGCTGCTTCAACATCAAGCTCCGGGAAATACTCCTGCTGGTCGTCTTTTTGTTCCTGAGTTTTTGAGAGCAACTGTTTTGGAGGAATTTCATGATAGCATAGTTGCAGGGCATCTGGGAGTCGCTAAAACTTTTGAATTGGTATCCCGCTCAGTGTGGTGGCCTGGTCTTTCTAAAGACATTAAAGAGTTTGTTTTTTCGTGTCAGGTCTGTGCACAGCATAAAGTTCCCCGTTCTTTGCCTATTGGTCAACTTATGCCATTGAATGTTCCTCTTAGACCATGGTCGCATATCTCCATGGATTTTGTGGTGGATCTCCCTCTGTCAGCTGGATGCACAGTGATATGGGTGGTAGTGGACCGTTTTAGTAAGATGGCTCATTTTATTGGTCTTCCCCGATTGCCATCTGCCCAGGGATTGGCAGTCTTGTTCCTCCGTCATGTTTTCAGACTCCATGGGTTACCCACTGATATTGTTTCTGACAGGGGTCCACAATTCATTGCACAGTTTTGGAAGTCTTTTTGTGCTTCGTTAAAAATGAAATTATCATTAACCTCCGGTTATCATCCACAATCAAATGGACAGACTGAGCGAGTGAACCAATCCTTAAAACAATATTTGCGTTTGTACTCGGCCAAACTCCAAAATGACTGGTCTGAGTTTCTTCCATTGGCAGAGTTTGCTTATAATAATGCCTGTCATTCCTCCACCAATGTGTCTCCATTTTTTGCAGTTTTTGGTTTCCACCCCAGAGCTAATTCATTTTTCCAACATTCCTCTGTCTCCTCTCTGGCCCTGACCTCTCATCTTAAACTTATTTGGAAAAAAGTGCACATAGCTCTCAGAAAAGCAGCTTTCAAGGAAAAAGATTTTTCGGACAGGTTCCGGCGGCCGTGCACTTTTAGAGTAGGAGACAGGGTGTGGCTGTCGACTCGCAATATCAAACTTCGACAAACCTCAGCCAGATTGGGTCCTAGATTTATTGGACCATTTCTCATTATCAAAAAAGTCAATCCAGTTGCTTTCCGATTACAGCTACCAAAAACGTTACGAATCGGAAATACCTTCCATTGCTCTTTGCTCAAACCATATGTTTCATCTAGCAGATTTCCTCGTAAAAAACCTCAGGGGAGATCACCAGTTAATGTACAGGGTCAGCAGGAGTTCGTGGTTGAGAAGGTTCTCGATTCCAAGCTGTCCCGGGGTCGGCTTTATTTTTTGGTGCATTGGAAAGGTTATGGTCCTGAGGAAAGGTCGTGGGTCCTAGATGAGGACCTTCATGCCCCAAGGCTCAAAAGGGCATTTTTTCAAGAATTTCCTCAGAAACCCGGATTTAGGGGTTCCTTGACCCCTCCTCAAGGGGGGGGGTACTGTTAGGCGCCGAGGGTCCGCTCGTCAGTGCGGCTGGCGCCTAGCAACGGGGACGCCACTGTCGGATCGTGTTCCCCGTTGCTGGGTCTAAGTTTATATCATCACTGGTTTCCTGGCTGTGTAGCATGCAGCTGCACGGCATGTTGTAATTATCACTCATCTGTTTCCCTGGCCATGCAGCTTGTCAGCTGCATGGGATTTAATCCAATCAGCCTCCAAACAGCTGATTGGAAGACTCTCTGTTAAAAGCACTCCCAGGACTCCTCACAGACGCCGGTGATAGCTTCCTGTTTGCCTGATTCTGCTGCAGAGAGAGTTCCCAGTCCCGGTCTGTTCGTTTGTTCCTGTTCTCAGTGATCCAGTACTCGGAAGTTACCATCTGTTCCTGGAGTCTGACCGAGCACCTTTAACATCTGGTGGTGTTCGTGAGTCGCGGCGCAGCCGTGTGTTGCGGCTTGTCCGCTACTATTTATTATTGTGTTTATTTTGAGTTCTGGAGCTTTGCGGAGGATTCCGCTTCCACAAGATCCACTCTGGTGTCCAGCGGTGCTGGATAGGAGTGTCGGATCCGTGGATCCTTGGTTGTCCTTTTCCCTGGCGGCTAGTCCGCACATACCTTTTGATTTAGTTAAGTTAGCTTGTAACCCCTGGCTTGGTTGCTTAGTCAGAGGGCCCCTTGTTATCTCCCTGTCTCGGACTTCCCCTTGTCTCCCATTAAGACCTGCGGGGGCATCGGGGTTGGGCAGACATAATCCGCCCTTCGAACGCGGCTGCCATGGGCTCAAGCAACCATAGTCTCGCAGGGGATTTCTGATAACACGGGCGAGACAACGGAGTTAGGGCGCCAGGGGTTACTAGGCTCTCCAGCTCCCACAACCTGTATTTCATTCCTGTACTCAGATCTCTGCCATAAGATCTTCTCCAGTCTGGAGTACAGGAATCGTAACAGGAACTACATTTGCTCTTTTCCAGTCCTGTGTAATGGCACCTGTATTTAGTGACTGGTTAAATAATTCTGTTAAAGGTGTAACCAGCACATCTTTTAGCTCTTTGAGTATCCTTGGGTGTATCCCATCTGGCCCTATTGATTTTTTTCCACTTTAAGTTTTGAATGTTCTGTTAGGACCTTTTCCTCTGTAAATGTACTTTCATCTACCTTATTTTTATGAATGTCCTTGCAACTTAACTGTGGCCCCATCCCTTCTCCTTCTGTAGTAAATACTGAGCAAAAATAATTATTTAGGTGATCTGCTATTGCCTTGTCTCCCTCCACCAAATGCTCACTCTCTGTCTTAAGTCTTATTATTCCTCCATTTGATTTTCTCCTTTCACTTATATACTTAAAAACGTTTTGCCCCTTTATCTACTGACTAGACCATTTTCTCCTCAGCTTCTGCCTTTGCACGTCTGATCACTTTCTTAGCATTGTTATGTCTGTCAAGATACACCTCTTTGTCGTTATTATTTTGAGTCTGTTTGAATTTCCTAAAAGCCATCTTTTTTGCTTTCACACTAGTTGATATTTCTTTTGTGAACCACACTGGCTTCCTTTTCCTGGTGATTTTCCTAACCCTTGATACAAAGGTCTGTTGCCCTTAATATTGCACTTTTCAGTTTTTCCCACCTCTTCTGTGTTAGGTTCCTGGTGCTCAGAACAAGGGAGATGTTATGAAGCGAGTCCAGAGCACCAGGACGTAATGCTGGGAAAGGGGAATGGAAAGGGAATAGCCCCTGGCGCCCTATCTCCGTTGTCTCACCCGTGCTGTCAGTACACTCTTGCGAGACTATGGTTGCTTGAGCCCATGGCAGCCGCGTTTGAAGGGCGGATTACGTCTGCCCAACTTCGATGCCCCCTCAGGTCTTAATGAGAGACAAAGAGTGAACCGAGACAGGGTGATAACAAGGGGCCCTCTGACTAAACAACAAGGCCAGGGGCTACTAACAAACCTAAAACCAAAGTATGTGCGGCTTGCCGCCAAAGGAAAAGAACAACAAAGGAAATGCTGACCACACGCCGACACAATACTCTTGTGTACCGGCGGTGACAGCATAAGCAGAACCCTCTGCAAAACACCAGTGACAGAAATAATAAGGGAATACAGCGGCCTAAGCCAACGGACGCGGCTGTGCCGCTACTCACGGAACCGGTACGAATACTGGCAAACGGACAGGAACTCCCAATGCTGCTGACACAGACTCTCAGAACTGGAGGACAGGCAGAATCCCAAACGACAGACCAGTGGACACCAAGAAGCCAGAAACTTGCACAGGCAAAGGTACTGGACCTCAGGACAGGAACGCCTCACGGCAGGACACGGGATCAGACATAGGAATCGACACAGGGACTGACACAGGAATCGACACAGGAAGCTCAGGACCTAGCAGGAACCAAGCTCAGAACTCAAGCAGACTGAAAACCCAGGAATATCACCAGCATCTGTGAATTGCAAACAGCCAGCATATAACAGAGAGGCCTAATTAATAATCCCATGCAGCTGCCTTGTTGCATGATTCCAAACTGACCAGATGCAATTAGCAGCCAGGTGAGGCTGAACACAAGGGAACAAGCTGCAATTACACAGACTCACCAGCGGCAGCAGACAAGAGTATTCTAAAACAGAGCAACAGGAAATCCTGGCATGCAAGACAACTTTATAAACATAAAATAGGAATGAACCACTACCTGTGGTTCATAACATTCTGCACTCCTTCCAAGTTCCTCCAGTCCGCCAATGAATCATTTAAACATCTCCAAAGTCAGCATTTCTAAAATCCAACACCTTTGTTTTTGTGTGACAGGAGTTGGATCCTATCTTTATACTAAACCATACTGCTTGATGATCACTGGATCCCAGGTGCTCACCCACATATATGTCAGATATCCTGTCACCATTTGTAAGAATTAAATATAATATTGAGTCTTTGCGACTGGGCTCCCTCACCAATTGCTTGATAGATACTCCCTGTAAGGAATGTAGAAATGTGCCACTTGTAGCTGAACTTGCAAAAGACCCCTCCCAATTTACATCAGGTAAATGAAAGTATCCCTTGATTATTACTTCTTCCTTTAAAGCCTTTTTAATGATGTCCAACAATAGGTTCCTGTCCAAATCCTTCACCCCTGGCATGGTGGTCTATAGATCACCACAATGAGAATAATGTCCTTCTCCCTGGTTTCTATGGTGACCCAAAGGGCCACAGTTTTATCTTCAATATTTTGTATTAAAGTATCATTTATGCTTTTTTCACATACATTGCTACCCCTTCTCCTATTCTTCCCATTCTATCCTTCCTAAATAAATAGTATCCTGGTATAGCTATGTCCCAGTCATGATTCTCATTGCACCATGACTCTGTAATTGCCACAATATCCAAGTTATCCCTTGTCATTATCGCAATTAGCTCTGGAATTTTGTCTCCTAAGCTCCTAGCATTTGCACACATAGCTTTAAGAATTGTGTCTGTGCATCTGTTATTAGTAGCCATGTCCAGACAGTACAAAATAAATGACAAGCTAAAAGTTGAATTTACCTGTTTGGTGATGTTGCTCAGTGTTTGGATTTTTTTTTTTTTTACTATTCAGGAACCACACTCTGGTGGTCATTCCGAGTTGTTCACTCGCTGCCGATTTTCGCAGTGCAGCGATCAAGTGAAAAAATGGCAAAAATGCGCATGTGCATGGTACGCAGCCCGCATGCGCTAAGTACTTTCACACAAAACTTTTTAGATTTACACAAGTTCGAGCGTCGTTTTTTCATCGTTTGAGTGATCATAGTGTGATTGACAGGAAGTGTGTGTTTCTGGGCGGAAACTGGACATTTTCAGGGAGTGTGCTAAAAAACACAGGCGTGCCAGGTAAAAACGCAGGAGTGGCTGGAGAAACGTGGGAGTGGCTGGCCGAACGCAGGGTGTGTTTGTGACGTCAAACCAGGAACTGAACGGACTGAGGTGATTGTAGTCAAGAAGTAGGTCTGGAGCTACTCAGAAACTGCAGGGAATTATTTAGTAGCAGTTCTGCTAATCTTTCATTTGCTATTCTACTAAGCTAAGATTTTATTTATTTATTTATTAACAGTTTCTTATATAGCGCAGCATATTCCGTTGCGCTTTACAATTAGAACAACAGTAATAGAACAAAACTGGGTAAAAACAGACAGACAGAGGTAGGAAGGCCCTGCTCGCAAGCTTACAATCTATAGGGAAATAGGCATAGATACACAAGGATAGATGCTACCTATTGCATAGTGGTCCACCAGATTGCTAGGTTCTTAATGGGTTGTATGATACCCCACAAAGTTAACCAAGTGTCAGGAGGGTGTGATACTAAAGAAAGACAAGATATGTGATGTTATGAATACTCTACAGAGGATGTAATTAGATAGGGAAGTACTGAAGGTTATGTGGGTGGGTCTGGAATTTGATAGGCTTGTCTGAAGAGGTGAGTTTTCAGGGAACATTTAAAGGTTTGGAGACTAGGGGCGAGTCTTACTGTGCGTGGGAGGGCATTCCACAGAGTGGGTGAAGCCCGGATAAAGTCCTGTAATTTTGAGTGTGAACAAGTAATGCGTGTGGATGAGAGACGTAGATCTTGTGCAGAGCGGAGAGGTCGGGTAGGGAGATATTTTGAGATGAGTGAAGAGATGTATGTTGGTGCAGTTTGGTTAATAGCCTTGTATGTGAGTAAAAGTATTTTATATTTAATACGGTAGAATACCGGTAACCAATGGAGGGACTGACAGAGCGGATCTGCAGACGATGAACGTCTGGCAAGGAAGATTAGCCTCGCAGCTGCATTCAAAATGGATTGTAGTGGTGAGAGCCTATGTTTGGGAAGACCGGTCAGGAGACTATTACAATAATCAATGCGGGAGATAATGAGAGCATGGATTAGAGTTTTTGCTGTGTCTTGTGTAAGATAAGGGCGTATTTTGGATATGTTTCTTAGATGTATGTAACATGATCTTGAGACAGATTGAATGTGGGTAACAAAGGACAGTTCAGAGTCAAGAATGACACCTAGGCAGCGAGCTTGTGGGGTAGGGGTGATTGCAGAGTTCTCAACAGTGATAGAGATATCAGGTTGGAAACTACTATTGGCCGGTGGAAATATAATTAATTCTGTTTTGGAAATATTAAGTTTGAGGTGGCGAGATGTCATCCAAGATGAAATGGCAGAAAGGCATTCAGTGACACGGCCCAATACAGATGGTGACAAATCAGGGGAGGATAGGTAGATTTGAGTATCATCCGCATACAGATGGTACTGAAATCCGAAATAGTTGATTAGATTGCCAAGAGATGTGGTATAGATAGAGAAAAGCAGAGGACCTAGGACTGAGCCTTGCGGTACTCCAACTGAGAGAGGTAGCGAAGGAGAGGTGGAATCAGAGAAACGAACACTGAAGGAGCGAAGATACACTCCCAGAGGGCGGCGGCCTAGCGTTTGCAATAGCAGCTAGCGAGCGAACAACTCGGAATTAGGGCCTCTGTCCTTTACACCATGACTACACCTCACTAAATGTAAAAATATAATACACCTGACCACAAATGGCCAAATGATCAAAGAGGTAAACACCAGAAAGCATGCAATAATAAACTATGTTTCACTGAGCAACTTGCCCACACATGCAATGCCAATTACAAGCCAATCATTACATCAAAAAACATACATGAGTTTGCATAAGAGAGAACTGTAGTGAGCAGATTGGGGATGTCTTTTCATAGTTTAAAAAGACAGATAGCATTGGTACAGGTGAGAATTCAGATGTTATTGGTAAGCTATAGACATAAATTTGAGTAGTTACGGATGAAGTGGAAAGGTCTTGCAGCGTTCCTAACATATATTTAACTTATGAGTGTCTGGGTTATGCAGACTGGAGTAGTTTGATGTGTAGAGAAATTGGACTCACATTTGATTGAAAGCTGTCCTTCAGTGGTCCAGATTGTGGGTTGATTGTTGTCCTTCTGTTTACCTTCGGTTTAACATCAGTGTAACGTCAAAATTATGTTTAAAATTGTAGTTATCCTTTGAATAATGTCCTTTGAATTAATGGACACAAGCCATTTGGCACAAGCCTACCTGATGCTTTTTAAGTAATGGGCCAAGCATGTGAACAGACTGATTATACCCAAATTTCAATAAACCCTCCCACAGCAATGGCTAGTAATAAAACAGTTTAAAGAAAACAAGCTAACATACCAACCAACTGAAATTTATCAGAGTCATGCACTCATTCCTATATTCAGGTGATAATATTCCAATTTATCAAAAATAAGCCATCATGTGCATAAGCAATCTAATATAAAAGCAGTTGCCTTATGCCTGTAGCATGTTTTCCCCTGCCTTTGTCTACCCCACCGGTGACCATGAGGGTAATTCATAGTTGATCACAGCCACAAATTTGTTATCAGTTGGGCAAAACCATGTGCAATGCAGGTGTGGCAGGTCTATTTACTAAGCCTTGGATAGAGATAAAGTGGCTGGAGACAAGGTACCAGCCAATCAGCTCCTAACTGTCATGTCACAGGCTGGTTTGAAAAATGACAGTTACTAGGAGATTGGCTGGTACTTTATCTCTGTCCACTTTATCTCCACCTGAGGCTTAGTAAATAGACCCCTTAGATTTGGGTGGGTTATTTTATTTCTGTGCAGGGTAATGTCAGAGGCCCTCATGTTGGCCCTAGTAGAAGGACCTGGGCTTAGAGGAGAGGCTGTTGCAAAGGCGTCCTAGTGAGCTGGTGGCGGCGAGGGCACTGGTCTGCACTTCTCGTGATCCTGCTCTCGAATGTGCACTCACTGTCAAACAAGTTCAACGAACGGTCCTTCCTTCTGTGCAACGCAGGGTCAGGCATACAGGTTTGTCCGTCCTCTGCTTTACGGAGACGTGGCTTGTTGACTATATTGTGGATGACCTGATGTCTCTGCTGGGCTTTGGTCTCTTCAGGACCGATTGCTCCAAGGTTCTCTCAGAAAAAATAAAGGGTGGTGGTATCTGCTTCTACATAAATGACAGATGGTGCACCAATGTCACAATCCTTGGCAAATTATGTAGCCCTCACCTGGAGATGCTAAGTATCAACTGCAACCCCTTTTATTCCCCCCAGGAATTTGCCTCAATTGTCCTTGTGGGAGTGTACATCCCCCTCCTTGCCTGTACAAACAAAGCCCTGCACCACCTGGCCGTATGCATATCTGACATAGAACAAAAACACCCAGACTCTCTGCTTATAGTGCTGGGTGTCCTCAACAGAACTAACCTGTACTTAGGAGCTACCTAAGTGCAAACAACAAGTCATGTGTCCCACTAGGGAGGGGCGCACCCTTGACCACTGCTACACTACTCTCAAGTCTGCCTTCCAGTATATCCATGTGCTGCACTTGGCCTATATGACCACTGCCTCATCCACCTACTCCCTACCTATACACAGAAGCTGAGAGTGGTTAAGCCTGTTGTCAAGACTGTTAAGAAATGGATGAACGAGGTTAAGATGAAGCTCCAGGCTTGCTTCGACTGCATGGAATGGGGGGTCTTCGAAGACTCGGCAACTGACCTGAACGACCTGACAGACACTGTCACATCATACATCAGCTACACTGAGGACATGTGTGTACCTACCAAGACTTACCGCATTTACAACAACAACAAGCCCTTCGTTGGGCCAAAGAGGAGGCCTATAGCAGTGGTGAGAGCACTATACAACTGAACTAGGAACTCTCTGATCAAAGAAATCAGGCTAGCAAAAAAGTGGTTCTCAGACAAGCTGACAAACGATCTCTCCACCAATGTCCCCATATCTGAATGGAAAGGAATGCAATTCATAACCAAATGCAAGAAAACCTCAAAGTCCACCACCATATACCAAGACCTAGCAGATGAGCTGAAGCACTTTTATTGCAGGTTCACAAAAGAAGTCCCCTGCGACCCAAACAATCACCTCTATGATGCCCCAAACACTGACGGCCAACTCCAGGCACTGCAAGTTGCTAAAGAAGAAGTGGAGGCACTGTTCAAAATAGCCAAATCCAGGACAGCTCTGGGTCCTTAAGGAGTGTCACCATATGCCTTTAGAGTATGTGTGGGTCAGCTCACCCCAATATTCACCAAGATCTTCAACAAATAGCTGGAGTTACAGAAAGTCCCTTCCTGCCTCAAAAGGTCCACTATCATCCTGGTCCCCAAAAACTCTCTATCACGAACTGAATGACTACAGGCCGTTAGCACTGATGTCTGTGGTCATGAAAATGTTCGAGCATCTGGTTTTGAATCACCTGAAAACTGTGACTGGTCCCCAATTGGACCCTCTACAGTTCGCATATCTGCGACCCAAACAATCACCTCTATGATGCCCCAAACACTGACGGCCAACTCCAGGCACTGCAAGTTGCCAAAGAAGAAGTGGAGGCACTGTTCAAAAGAGCCAAATCCAGGACAGCTCTGGGTCCTTAAGGAGTGTCACCATATGCCTTTAGAGTATGTGTGGGTCAGCTCACCCCAATATTCACCAAGATCTTCAACAAATAGCTGGAGTTACAGAAAGTCCCTTCCTGCCTCAAAAGGTCCACTATCATCCTGGTCCCCAAAAAACTCTCTATCACGAACTGAATGACTACAGGCCATTAGCACTGATGTCTGTGGTCATGAAAATGTTCGAGCATCTGGTTTTGAATCACCTGAAAACTGTGACTGGTCCCCAATTGGACCCTCTACAGTTCGCATATCTATGAAATCGGTGTGTCGAGGATGCAGTCAACCTGGGCCTGCACTACATTCTACAGCACCTAGATATTCCCAGTACCTATGCGAGGGTACTGTTTGTTGATTTCAGCTCGGCTTTCAATACATTCGTCCCCAGCTTCCTCCACCCCCAAATTACTTTGGCTAGGGGTCCCAGAACCTACCTGTTCCTGGATAGTTGACTTCCTGACAGATAGGACACAGGTGGTGAAAGTGGGGGAATTCACCTCTCAAGCATGGTCCATTAGTAGAGGGGCCCCTCAGGGCAGTGTCCTCTCACCCCTGCCCTTCTCCCTGTACACAAATGACTGCACCTCAGAGGCACAATTAGTAAAGACAATAAAATTTGCCGACGATACCACCGTCATCGGCCTCATCAAAGATGGGGACAAATCGGCCTATAGACGGGAAGTAGACTGGTTGGCCCAGTGGTGCCGCCACAACAATCTTGAGCTCAAACCACACAAAACTGTTGAGATGATAGTAGACTTCAGGAAAAAGTCAGCTAGTGCACCTCCACTAATGATTGATGACAGTGTGGTATTGCTAGTGGACTCCTTCAAGTTCCTGGGGACCACAATCTCCTGGAAAACCTTAAATGGGGGTCCAACGCTGATGCCACTGTTAGGAAAGCACAGCAGAGGTTGTTCTTCCTCAGGCAACTAGGGAAGTTCATCATCCCACAAAAGCTTCTGCTTCTACTACACGATTGTGGAGTCAATACTGTGGTCCTCGATACTGGTATGGTATGGCTCCACCAGTAAGAGGGACAGAAGAAGGCTCCAAAAGGTGGTCAGAACTGAAGAGAAGATCATCGGGGCCAACCTTCCCTCAGTCCAGGACCTGTACCTGTCTAGAGCTAAAAAGCGGGAAACAAAGACAGTAAAGGACCAACCAAACCCTTGCCACAGCATGTTTAACTTGCTTCCATCATGCAGGCATTACAAGGCTGTGACTGCCTGGTCTACCAGAAGCCTGAAAAGTTTCTTTTCCCAAATGGTCCGCCTGCTGAACTCCTGAACGTTGACTGACTAGATGTACAAGTAACTCACTTGTGTCCCTACAGTATATCTATCTGTCTGACGTTACTTGCCCCACCCTGCCACCTGCTTATCTGTTACCTACTTGGTTGTTGTATAGCAAACCGAAGACAAATTCCTAGTATACACAAGTATACCTGGCCAATAAAGCTGATTCTGATTCTGTATGTTGTAAACATTCAGGGGTGCAGTTGTTAAAATAAAAGCACACTGGTCCTCTATGCTGTAAAAATACAGGGATGCTGCTGCTAAAATACACTGGCCCTGTATTCTGTAAAAATTCAGGGGTGCAGTTGTTAAAATAAAAGCACACTGGTCTTGTATGCTGTGAAAATACAGGGGTGCTGACTCTGTCTTGTATGCTGTAAAAATTCAGGGGTGATGTTGTTAAAATAAAAGTACACTGGCCCGGTATGCTGTTAAAATTCAGGGGTGCAGTTGTTAACATAAAAGCACACTGGACCTGTATGCTGTAAAAATTCAGGGGTGCAGTTGTTAAAATAAAAGCACACTGGTCCTGTATGCTGTGAAAAAACAAGGGTGCTGGCCCGGTCTTGTATGTAAAAAATCAGATGTGCTTGTTGTTAAAATAAAAACAAACTGGTCCTGTATGCTGTAAACATTCTGGGTGCAGTTGTCAAAATAAAAGCACACTGGTCCTCTATGCTGTGAAATTACATGGTTGCTGGCCCAGGCTTGTATGCTGTAATAATTCAGGGGTTCTACTGTTGTTCAAAAAAAAGCACACTAGTCCTGCATGCTGTAAAAATTCAGGACTGCTGTTGTTAAAATAAAAGCACACTGGATCTGTATGCTGTAAACATACAGGGGTGCTGCTGTTAAAATAATATTACACTGGCCCTCTATGCTGTAAAAATTAAGGGGTGCTTCTATTGTTAAAATAAAAGTACACTGGTCCTGTATGCTGTAAGAATACAGGGGTGCTGTAAAAATAAAGGGGCACTGTTCTATGTGCTGCGTTGATAAAGGGGTGCTGTCCTGTGAAATGGAGAACAAAAATTTGGAGGAAAAAATAGTGGAAGATCAGGAACCACTTCCAGTTCCTAGTACAACTGCTTAAGATGCTGAAGCCACCAGTCATGACATTGACGATGCAATTCCATCAATGTCATCTACTAAGGCCGATGCCCAATGTCATAGAGGGCATATAAAATCTAAGAAGCAAAAATTAATAATCAGGAAAAAAAAGAAAAGATCTGATGAGAAACGTAAAATTACCAAAATGCCACAAACGACACAAAGTGGCAGGGAAAGACTAAGGCCTTAGCCTATGTTCATGACCGGTGGCTCAGCTTCTCATGAGGATGGAAGCCATCCTCACTCTTGAAAAAGTAAAAAAATTAAGCTTGTTAAAGCTCAGGAAAACACAACTGTGCGTTTAGAGATATCACAAATCCCCAAGGAGAGTCCAAGTGTGCCCATGGTTGCGATGTCTAGGTCTGACCTTCTCAAGATTGTATGGAAAGAGGAGGCTCCTACCACCATTTGAACACTCCCTGCAAGTGCTGGGAGGAGCACCACCAGTCCAGTTGCTGATATTGAGATTGAGGATATTGGTGTAGCTGGCGCTGAGGAGGAAGTTGACGATGAGGATTCTGATGGTGATGTGGTTTGTTTGAATAAAGCACCAGTGGAGACAGTTGTTGTCCGTGGGATGAGAAAACCCATTGTCATTGCTGGGCAAAATACCAAAAAAGCCACCTCTTTGGTTTGGAATTATTTCTGCACAAATCCGTACAACAGGTGTCAAGCCATGTGTTGCCTTTGTCAATCTGTAATAAGTAGGGGTAAGGAAGTTAACCACCTAGGAACATCCTCCCTTATATGTCACCTGCAGCGCATTCATCAGAAGTCATTGTCAAGTTCAGAAACTTTGGGTAAGAGTGTAAGCAGTCCACTGACACCTAAATCCCTTCTTCCTCCTATACCCAAGTTCCTGCAAGCCACACCACCAACTCCCCCAACGTCATTTTCCTCCTCAGTCAGGAGTGTCAGTAGTTCTGCAGGCCATGTCACTGGCAAGACTGACGAGTCCTCTCCTATCCGGGATTCCTCCGGAGGATTCTTGGGTGGTATGCCTACTGCTGTCGTTGCTGTTGTTGCTGCTGGGAGTCGATCGTCATCCCAGAGTGAAAGTCGGTAGACCACTTGTACTACTTCAACTAAGCAATTAACTGTCCAACAGTCCTTTGTGAGGAAGAAGAAATATAACAGCAGTCACCCTGTTGCAAAGCAGATTACTGAGGTCATAAGAACTATGCTGGTGTTAGACGTGCATCCAGTATCTGCTATTAGTGCAGTGGGATTTAGACAGTTGATGGATGTACTGTGTCCCCGGTACCAAATCCCATCTAGATTCCACTTCACTAGGCAAGCGATTCCCAGACTGTACAGGGACATTAAGAAAAGTGTCCTCAGTGTCCTGGAGAATGCAGTTGTACCCACTGTCCACTTAACCAAGGACATATGGACAAGTGGAACAGGAAAAACTAAGGACTACATGACTATGACAACCCACTGGGTAGATGTATTGCCTCCTGCAGCAACAACAGCAGCGGCACCAGCAGCAGCATCTCACAAACGCCAACTCATTCCTAGACAGGCTATGCTGTGTATCACTGGTTTCCATAAGAAGCACACAGCTGACAACCTCTTACGGAAACTGAGGGACATCATCGCACAATAGCTTACCCCACTTAGACTTTCCTGGGGATTTGTGATATTGGACAACGCCACCAATATTGTGCGTGCATTACAGCTGGGCAAAATTCAGCACGTCCCATGTTTTGCACATACAATTAATTTGGTGGTGCAAATTTTTTTTTTCAATTACAGCAGCGTGCAGGAGATGCTGTTGGTGGGCAGAAAAATTGCGGGCATCTTTTGACATACAGCGACTGAGTGCCGAAGACTGGAGCGGCAGCAAACACTCCTGAACCTTCCCTGGCATCATCTGAAGCAAGAGGTGGTAACGGAGTGGAATTCAACCCTCTATATGCTTCAGAGGATGGAGGAGCAGCAAAATAACATTAAAGCCTATACATCCACCTACGATATAGGCAAAGGAGCGGGAATGCACCTGACTCAAGCACAGTGGAGAATGATTTCCCCATTGTGCAAGGTTCTCCAACCCTTTGAACTTGCCGCATGTGAAGTCAGTACAGACACTGCCAGCTTGAGTCAGGTCATTCCCCTCACCAGGCTTTTGCAGAAACAGCTGGAGAAATTGAAGGAGTAGCTAAGATGTATGTGGGACTTGTGGATGGAGCCCTTCATTCGCTTTGCCAGGATTCAAGGGTGGTCAATTACTGAACTACATTTTGGCCACCGTGCTTGATCCTAGATTTAAAGCCTACGTTGTATCTCTCTTTCCAGCAGACACATGTCTGCAGAGGTTCAAAGACCTGCTGGTGAGAAAATTGTCAAGCGGAACGTAACCCATGAACAGCTCCTCCTTCATTTTCTCCTGCAACTGGGGCTAGGAGGAAAATCATAACATTTCCGAGCCCACCCGCTGGTGGTGATGCAGGGCAGCCAGGAGCAAGTGTTGACACCTGTTCCGGACTGAAGGAGCTGCCAACAATTACTGACATGTCTACTGTCCCTGCATATGATGCTGTCACCATTGAAAGAATGGTGGAGGATTATATGGATGACAGCATCCAAGTAGGCATGTCAGACAGTCCGTATGTATACTGGCAGGAAAAAGAGGCAATTTTGGAGGTCCTTGCACAAACTGGCTTTTTTTTTTACCTAAGTAGCCCTCCCTCCAGTGTGTACTCTGAAAGAGTGTTTTGTGCAGCCGGTAACCTTGTCAGCGATCGGCGTAGGAGGTTACTTCCACAAAATGTGGAGAAGATGATGTTCATCAAAATGAATTCTAAATTCCTCCAGGAATACCTTTACCAGCAATTGCCTCCAGAAAATACATAGGGACCTGTGATGGTGGATTCCAGTGGGGATGAATTAATACTGTGTGAGGATGAGGATGTACACACTGAAATGGGTGAAGAATCGAAGGATGAGGATGACATCTTGCCTCTGTAGAGCAAGTTCGTGCAAGGAGATGAATTGCTTCTTTTTTGGTGGGAGGATTAATTGCTTCTTTTTTTGTGGGGGCCCAAACAAACCAATCATTTCAGCCACAGTCATGTGGCCGGCCCTGTCACTGAAATGATTGATTTGTTAAAGTGTGCATGTCCTGTTTATACAACATAAGGGTGTGTGGGAGGGCCTGGGTGAGAGGGCCCAAGGACAATTCCATCTTGCACCTTTTTTTCTTTGCATTAAGTGTTCTTTGGGGCCTAGTTTTTAAAAGTGCCATCCTGTTTGCCACTGCAGTGCTATTCCTAGATAGACCAGGTGTTTGTGCCGCCCACTTGTGTCGCTTAGCTTAGTCATCCAGCGACCTTGGTGCAAATTTTGGCCTAAAAACAATATTGTGAGGTGTTCAGAATAGACTGGAATGAGTGTAAATGAATGTTATTGAGGTTACTAATACCGTAGGATCTAAATTACCCCCAAATTCTGTGATTTTCACTGTTTTTATGTTTTTTAATAAAAATCATCCTATCCAAAACCAAAACCCAAAAGGGTGGTTTTGGTAAAACTAATCCAGATCCAAAACATGAGCGGGGATCCAGATCCAAAAAGAAAACACAAAATCCGAAAAGTGTCCGCCGCACTAATTTCCACTTCTGCTTGACTCAGGCCCAATGAATTTACGTGGCAGTCATCCATGACAACTTGTACATTCTCAGCATAAAAAACATTTTTACAATGAGGCAAAAAGAAATCTGAAACATGTTGCCTGTATGTGGATGCCCCATCAACTGAAATCTGTGCCACATGCCTAAAACTAGTAGGGGAAGAGGTATCAAACTAAAGCTTCCTTGTTGCCATCATATAACATCATATTACCGCTAAAAGCCCATACACATTAGGCAATTTTGTAAGTGATATCGCTAATTTTTACCCTCCTGAGCAATATCATTTACAATATCGCCCAGTGTATATGCTGTACACGACGGCTGATGTGCGCTCCCGGGGGTCATTAACGACTCACTCTGTCCTCTGTACATACAGCTCAATCTGACGATATCATCAGATGCTGCATGTTTGGGCCAGATGAAGCATCAGGTCACTGTGCGATATCACTAGCAATATCGCACAGTGTTTATGAACACTGTCGGCAGCACGGCTCTGGAGGGGAAACACTAGGCGATATCACTCCTGTGGCGAATTGCATAGTGTGCACAGGCTTTAACTGCTGATAACTGCTTCTCCTTACTGAAGAAGCAGGAAGTGAGCTCTGTCGCTTTGTCTCGTTGTCAATAAAGTGTGTTTTAAAATTATGTCTCTGCTGTAGCTGCACAAGATGGACCTGGAAGAAAGTTGAATACACAGTGATTACAGTCATTATCAAGGGGGTGACTTTTCATTCACTCTTTTCGTGGGGCTATTTTTATTACACATCGCAGTAGCCACCTCCTGCTTTGCAATAATACCAGGCAAAATGGGATCGGTAGTATCTCTATAGTAAGTGGAGTATTATTAGTACATTAGTACATTGACTCCTATATGTCTTAAAAAACTGGGTAATATCAACTTTAGTTGCAGCTCCTAAAGGAATATGGTTTCATGAAATATATAGATCAGAAAAGAATTCCCAGTTGGTTTTTAAGCAAATATCACACTCTACTTGTTTAGAGCATGCTTGATGTGAATACTTTCACCCCTTTCCACACCCATTCTGTTTCTGCCCTCAGGGACGTGGAATCATTATTTCAGCTCGCTACCCCCGGAGTAGCAAGGCACCCAACCCTTTACACAGCTAAACCTGATTACTATGGGCGCAATATGCGCGATAACGGAGATAATTTTAGTAAGGAAATTGGGTGTGATATATCATTTGAATCCCACCCTCTTTTTTGAAATGTAAAGCACAAACTGGGAGAAGGTAAGAGTCAAAAGAAAAACTGCTGTTAAAATGTTTCTGACATTGTTGTTGATGTTTAAGTTAACAGTTTGAAGGCATTTAATAAATAAATATCAAATTCAATGTGGTGATTGCAAAATTGATGTTTCTAACAAAAGTATGCCATCAACATTATTTAGGGAAGGTCTCGTGTTCTTTGTTTAGTAATGGTAATGTTAATGACATATTTTGTGTTTGTTATTGGATAAATGCTGACTGAGGCTTATAATGAATGAGTTTATGCAGGGCACATGGAACAATGCACACGCTTAGCACATGCAGGTGCATCCGCAGAAACCTAAAACAAGGAAATATTTAGAAAATATGCTGAAACCCCCATAAATAAAAGCAAAAACTATTGCACTCAACCTCTGAGGAGACTACATGCCCCATAGATTTCTTGATAGACATTTTAGCATTCTGTTTGAAATAGAGATAAAGGAGCACTTTAAAAGTGTCAAGCAGGTATCTCCCTCCAAACAGGTATAAATTACATGAGATAATGTGACATTATTTCTCCTGGATAATTGTATTAGCTGAAAAAAAGGTTAAGAATAAAAAAAATACTCAAAATCTTCATCAGTCATTTTGACCTTCTTAAAAAATGAGACATTCTCAGAGATCCTTGTGATTAGCAGGAAAAAAGTTCAAGAATGCTGGATGACCAAGTTCAGCACATATTATAACCTAATGTATATCAGAATATAAAACTAATAGGATGTGGATTTAAAAATAGTAATACAGATTGTGTTATTTTGTCCACTTTACTTCACTATGTATATATCTTACCTAAATGCAATTTTATTTTTGTCATCACAGAAGATGCGCTTGAAATAATTGTGACAGGAGCATATGAATAGAGGACAAGCATTGTGACTGTTACTAAAAGATATGCATGCTGAAAGCATTGATTGTAGTGTAATGAACAGGACAAATTTCTACTCTGATAATTTTCTTTCTTCTCTGAGTGGGTTGGTAAAAATAACTGAAATAAAATCAGAACAATGTATAATAAAAAACAATACAAAATTGTTAGAAAAACACTTCCCATAAATATATTGAAATGGTCAAGTCTAGAAGTATATGGGTGCTGGTGGGGTCCTACTCATTTTCTGACTAAGCAAGGGAAAGTGGTTGGTTCCTGTTTTCACCTCCAAGACACAGGATTTACTATCCAGCAGTTAGGGAGGGGAAAATTCAAACTGTCAGTGATGTGCTGCATTTTCCTCAAACCTATCCAGTATACTGTATGTTGGTTTCAGAAGATAATATTTGATACTATTAGATGGAAAGTAGGAATTCAGTTTTTTTATATTAATTTCTTACATTGTAGACAGTGGATTTATTTTATGTATGTTTTGTCTAAAAATCAGCTGGTTTTGCATTATAAACTTGCCATATTCATGCCGGTCCATCATTCTGGAATGTACTACAGAACTCCCCATATGTCTGATTAATTTGTTTGAGCTTGTGTTGCTGTCAGGACTGCAAGGGGTAAATAGATTTTGGGGCTCGTGAGGATGCTGACCTTTGATGATCGCAAAATCTAATTTTATAAATCTTGCCAGATCCAAAATAGTTTTAAGCACTTGCAGCGAATGTGATAGAATGACCATGGTGATGCCCTCCCCCTCACCAAAGTTGGTCAATGGAATCTGGATGACTCTTCATAATTATTATTCTTGCACAGATTGAACTGGATCCAACATTTTCCTTGATTTCCATCCAGTCATTTTTGTCTAGATGCTAATCCAGGTCAGCCTTCCATGAAAGTTCATAAGAATCACGAGAATCAAGATTTAGAATGGTCAGCTGAGATTAGAGAGTACAAATTAAAAAAATTGGTATTTGGGATTCCATTTTTGGATTGAATTTCTGAAAAGGAAAGAAAGCATTTTAAGTCAAATAATTATATGATAAATACAATCTGCAGACCAAAGACAGAAATAGGCCAGTTTTACACCTGGTGGGATGACTGTTAAAGGTTGAGGGTTGTTAAAGCACATACAGTCTAAAAGCCTGGTCCCTAATTGATAGGGTATGTGGTGATGGGAATTCTCCTTATGGTTGTTTGGTGCATAGCAGATAGAGGAAGACAAATGTGACAATATCCCCAAGCTCTCCCCCTCAGTCTGTTTTCATACTTTATCAGGACTGAATTTGTAAAACATGAAGCAGAATGAGCAACATAGCATGGTAATATCATTTGTAATCACAAACACCAATACCACCTTTGGAAGGGAAAAGATCCTGATGCACACCAGTGGATGTGTATCTAGTATTACATTGCAGATATTAAAAGACATAATAGGGAACCTGGATTAGAAGGAGCGGGAAAATGCACAACACCCTGGGTACTATATTCATATTTACCTGGTGTGATATGGCCAATGCAGAAAATAATTTGATGAGACCAGTAGTCATGATCCAATTTTGAGGCAGAGGGTGAGATGGGAGCAAAGCAAAATAAGCAAGTAACTTTGAATTTGAATACACCCCTCTCACATCTGTACATTCTGTACATTTTAAATCTATCCCACCTGCAGTGAAACATGGTTTTGCCCAAGTGCAAAGTTACTATACATGCTCTGTTTTGCTTTGCTCTTAACCAATGGTGGCTCCAGCGCAGTCTGAAATTCAAATTGGGGAGCCACACCAACTGCCACGCCAAACATCACCGGCAGGACTCACTGGCAGTTGGTGCTTCTACTCTATTTGAATTTTGAACTGCATTGCAGCCCCAACTCTGTAGCCGCCACTGCTCCTAACTCAGAGTCAGACCGTTATCTGACAGATGTGGGGAGGAAAGTTTACCTGTAAGAGTTGGCAATGGAATTTAGTAAAATACACCTCCAGATATTTATTTTTCTGCTAGTACATGTGAACGGAAAAGCTAACTCAATGAAGAAACCTCATCAGGCAGATACTAGTCCAAAACTTCTGTTTTCTGATGGTAAATTTTATAGCTGGGCTTTTTGCTAAACAAATCTACAGTATTTTATCCAAAAAGTGCAGGAGAAGATGAGAGGGATTCGCTATTGTCAGCAGAATATTGTAGGCACAAAGGACTACTTATGTTCAATGGAGCTAATTCTCAGAACAGAAATTGACTGGCTCATATCCTCATAGCAAATGGCTCAATAACTAAAGCTAAAATGAGCGGGGAGATGTGAAAAGCAGTTTATGCTATATACTGTATAATATTCCATCCTATAGTGCTCTTACCCTGACACATCAGTAGCACATATTTGTTATTTCCAAATGCATTTTTCCCACTAATAAAAGCATTTCCTTAAATCACAGAGATGCTTTATTTTATGAAACTATAATTCTCATGATCTAATCAGTGGCGTAAGTTTGCCCCAGTTGCCCGGAGGCAAGAAAAATATTGGTAACCCCCCCCCCCCCCCCCTATATATCATCCGTGAGCCAATAAGATGCCGTTTTGAGATCTGAATAAAACCGAACCCGCTCATCTCTAATTTTAACTATATGAAGCTACTACAAAGCCTGTTGCAACTAGGCAGATCTATGTAGGGATCCAGCCACACACTACATAGATCTGCTCAGTCACTCACAATGCTGATTATTTATCTGACAATTAATTTGCAAGTGTCATATCCAGGATTAGAACCCACAACCTATTACACTGGAAGCATGCACCTTAGGGATGGAGATATCTGCTCTTGCATAGGAAGTATGATAATTCTAACTATATGAAGTTACTTGTAATTGTCAGAGAAATAACTTCATATAGTTAGAATTCTCATGTTTCCTTTATAGGAGCAAATAGCTCCATCAGTAAGGTGTCTGCTTCCAATGTATCTATAATAAAGAGGGTGTGATTTGTAAGGTGTAGCGACTACTGGGGAAGTCGGCTATGGAAGAGATACCGGCTGCTGTCAATTAACTTAATTGATTAATGTCGCTGAACACACGGAACAGGAGGAGAGGTGCCCCCCTTCAAAGCAGGAGCCCGGCAGCAGCTGACTCCGTTGCCTCCCAGAGTTCTGCCTCTGGATCTAATCCAGTCCCACCTAACCTAGAATAAAGGAACTCCATTATGTATTTTATTTATTTTGCAAATATAGAAGAGAACTAAAAACAATAAATGTATGCATATAATACTACTACTACTACTACTACTACTACTAATAATAATAATAATAATAATCATCATCATAATAATAATAATAATAATAACGATTTTATAAAAAATGCACTATACCATTTTATGTTGCAAGTTTATAATGTTCTAGTAATAATTTTAATAATATTTAAATTGTGATTACCAACATGTACAACTATTAGTTTCTAAACATAAACACTATTTGGCATGAAATTTGAACAGCTCATTTTTCTTGGATTACACATACAGTACAATCAATATGTCAGATCTGTGGATTCTTGTGTTTCTGGATATAATGCTAAGGCTACTACAGAGGTGAAACTCGTATGCAGGTACAGTAGCTGGGTGATCATATGTAGCTTCTTGCATAAGAAAAGAATAGAGGTTAGAGATGGTTGTAGAACCCCGAGTCAGAGATCTAGGCCAAATGACTGGAACCAGGGATGGACTTTGCTGGAATTCCAGGCTGGAGCTAACTAGGCTGGTATGTCGGATTGGGCCTGGCTACATTGGTATTCCAGGCTGGAACTGACTATGCTGGAATGCCGAGTGCCAGGCTGGGACCAGCTAAACTGGTTACCGGGCTGGGACCTGTTAAGCTGGTTACCAGGCTGGAACAGGTTAGGTTAGATGCCAGGCTGGGACCGGCTTTACTGCAGACCAAGCTGTAACTGATGTCTGAATTAACCAGGCTAGGTGGTAATGATGGTAGCTTGACTGAAACCACTAGTGCTCTGGACCGAGTTGGAGCTGGTGTGTGGATTAACCAGATTGGATGGTGACGTTGGTGGCTGGCTGGGAACAATAGTGCTGTGAATTGAGCAGAATCTGGTATCTGGATTAACCAGGCTGGATGGTAATGCTAGTGGCTGTCTGGGACCAGTAGCGCTGCAAACCAGGCAAGATGGTGAAGTGGTGGCTGGCAGGGACCAATAGTGCTGCAGACCAGGCTGAAACTGGAGACAAGCAACAGAAACTCTGAATTAGAAGGCTGATCATGAAAATAAGGAGCCGATGGATGTACAGTAGCGAGATAGCAACGTTGCACTGGTAGTTTGCTAGTGCACCTGGACAGCCTTTTATACCCCTTGCTGCACTAGGATTGGTTTCCTGATTCACATGAATGAATCCTGTTGTGTCATTGTTGGTTGACTGGTCAGCAGACCTGACCCAAGATGGCTGCACCCAGTGCACAGAGCTGGAGGACAAAGTGCCGGGGACAGAGCAGGCCTGAACTCTGGAACAACATGCAGCTGACAGAGAACTGCAGGAATGTCGGGTTCCCCACTGGGTAACCCATCTGAGTCCTAACACAATATAAGGAGGTAATTACACAAGATAAAGGGTTTCCATAGAAAGAATAAAATATTATGGTTCCTTTTTTACAGAATTATAAGCTACTGTATTTTGAGAAATACAGTAGTCATTTGTGTGATAACCCATAATAAATACTACCACCTGAAATGACAAAAACAGTGAAAGAATGGCAGAAAAAAATTATCAAAATATATTATAATATTTCAAGAAATTATTTGTAAATTCTATTGTCACAGAGTTAAATATTATTTTTCAGCTATTAGTCTAACATTAATTATTCGTAGTGATGAGCGGGTTCGGTTTCTCGGAAACCGAACCCTCCCGAACTTCACCCTTTTTACACGGGTCCGAGCCATACTCGGATTCTCCCGTATGGCTCGGTTAACCCGAGCGCGCCCGTACGTCATCATCCCGCTGTCGGATTCTCGCGAGATTCGGATTCTATATAAGCAGCCGCGCGTCGCCGCCATTTTCACTTGTGCATTGGAAATGTTAGGGAGAGGACATGGCTGGCGTCCTCTCCGTTTATTCATTGTTGAGTTGATGCAAATATTTGTGCTTGCTTATATCATTGTGGGGACTGGGGAGCAGCTTTATATTAATATAGGAGGAGTACAGTGCAGAGTTTTGCTGATCAGTGACCACCAGTTTTATCCGTTCTCTGCCTGAAAAAAACACTCCATATCTGTGCTCAGTGTGCTGCATATATCTGTGCTCACACTGCTTAATTGTGGGGACTTTGGAGCAGCTGTATTATATAGCAGGAGTACAGTGCAGAGTTATGCTGACAGTGACCACCAGTATACGTTGTCTGCCTGAAAAACACTCCATATCTGTGCTCAGTGTGCTGCTTTATTGTGGGGACTGGGGAGTCGGGACCACCAGTATAATATTATATAGGAGGAGTACAGTGCAGAGTTTTGCTGACACAGTGACCACCAGTATATATAGCAGTATGGTACGGAAGGCCACTGCTGTACCTACCTCTGTGTCGTCATTAAGTATACTATCCATCTACATTCTATACCTGTGGTGCATTTTAGTTTTGCAGTTTGCTGACACAGTGACCACCAGTATATATAGCAGTACGGTACGGAAGGCCACTGCTGTACCTACCTCTGTGTCGTCATTAAGTATACTATCCATCTACATTCTATACCTGTGGTGCATTTTAGTTGTACGCAGTATATATAGTAGTAGGCCATTGCTATTGATACTGGCATATAATTCCACACATTAAAAAATGGAGAACAAAAATGTGGAGGTTAAAATAAGGAAAGATCAAGATCCACTTCCACCTCGTGCTGAAGCTGCTGCCACTAGTCATGGCCGAGACGATGAAATGCCATCAACGTCGTCTGCCAAGGCCGATGCCCAATGTCATAGTAGAGAGCATGTAAAATCCAAAAAACAAAAGTTCAGTAAAATGACCCAAAAATCAAAATTGAATGCGTCTGAGGAGAAGCGTAAACTTGCCAATATGCCATTTACGACACGGAGTGGCAAGGAACGGCTGAGGCCCTGGCCTATGTTCATGGCTAGTGGTTCAGATTCACATGAGGATGGAAGCACTCATCCTCTCGCTAGAAAAATGAATAGACTTAAGCTGGCAAAAGCACAGCAAAGAACTGTGCGTTCTTCTAAATCACAAATCCCCAAGGAGAGTCTAATTGTGTCGGTTGCGATGCCTGACCTTCCCAACACTGGACGGGAAGAGCTTGCGCCTTCCACCATTTGCACGCCCCCTGCAAGTGCTGGAAGGAGCACCCACAGTCCAGTTTCTGATAGTCAAATTGAAGATGTCACTGTTGAAGTACACCAGGATGAGGATATGGGTGTTGCTGGCGCTGGGGAGGAAATTGACAAGGAGGATTCTGATGGTGAGGTGGTTTGTTTAAGTCAGGCACCCGGGGAGACACCTGTTGTTCGTGGGACGAATATGGCCATTGACATGCCTGGTCAAAATACAAAAAAAATCAGCTCTTCGGTGTGGAATTATTTCAACTCAAATGCGGACAACAGGTGTCAAGCCGTGTGTTGCCTTGTCAAGCTGTAATAAGTAGGGGTAAGGACGTTAACCACCTCGGAACATCCTCCCTGATACGTCACCTGCAGCGCATTCATCATAAGTCAGTGACAAGTTCAAAAACTTTGGATGACAGCGGAAGCAGTCCACTGACCACTAAATCCCTTCCTCTTGTAACCAAGCTCCTGCAAACCACACCACCAACCCCCTCAGTGTCAATTTCCTCCTTACCCAGGATAGCCAATAGTCCTGCAGGCCATATCACTGGCAAGTCTGACGAGTCCTCTCCTGCCTGGGATTCCTCCGATGCATCCTTGAGTGTAACGCCTACTGCTGCTGGCGCTGCTGTTGTAGCTGCTGGGAGTCGATCGTCATCCCAGAGGGGAAGTCGGAAGACCACTTGTACTACTTCCAGTAAGCAATTGACTGTCCAACAGTCCTTTGCGAGGAAGATGAAATATCACAGCAGTCATCCTGCTGCAAAGCAGATAACTCAGGCCTTGGCAGCCTGGGCGGTGAGAAACGTGGTTCCGGTATCCACCGTTAATTCAGAGGCAACTAGAGACTTGATTAAGGTATTGTGTCCCCGGTACCAAATACCATCTAGCTTCCATTTCTCTAGGCAGGCTATACCAAAAATGTACACAGACGTCAGAAAAAGAGTCACCAGTGTCCTAAAAAATGCAGTTGTACCCAATATCCACTTAACCACGGACATGTGGACAAGTGGAGCAGGGCAGACTCAGGACTATATGACTGTGACAGCCCACTGGGTAGATGTATTGCCTCCCGCAGCAAGAACAGCAGCGACGGCACCAGTAGCAGCGTCTCGCAAACGCCAACTCGTTCCTAGGCAGGCTACGCTTTGTATCACCGCTTTCCAGAAGAGGCACACAGCTGACAACCTCTTACGGAAACTGAGGAAGATCATCGCAGAATGGCTTACCCCAATTGGACTTTCCTGGGGATTTGTGACATCGGGGAACGCCAGCAATATTGTGCGTGCATTACATCTGGGCAAATTCCAGCACGTCCCATGTTTTGCACATACATTGAATTTGGTGGTGCAGAATTATTTAAAAAACGACAGGGGCGTGCAAGAGATGCTGTCGGTGGCCCGAAGAATTGCGGGCCACTTTCGGCATTCAGCCACCGCGTACAGAAGACTGGAGCACCACCAAACAATCCTGAACCTGCCCTGCCATCATCTGAAGCAAGAGGATATAACGAGATGGAATTCAACCCTCTATATGCTTCAGAGGATGGAGGAGCAGCAAAAGGCCATTCAAGCCTATACATCTGCCCATGATATAGGCAAAGGAGGGGGAATGCACCTGACTCAAGCGCAGTGGAGAATGATTTCAACGTTGTGCAAGGTTCTGCAACCCTTTGAACATGCCACACGTGAAGTCAGTTCAGACACTGCCAGCCTGAGTCAGGTCATTTCCCTCATCAGGCTTTTGCAGAAGAAGCTGGAGACATTGAAGGAGGAGCTAAAACAGAGCGATTCCGCTAGGCATGTGGGACTTGTGGATGGAGCCCTTAATTCGCTTAACCAGGATTCACGGGTGGTCAATCTGTTGAAATCAGAGCACTACATTTTGGCCACCGTGCTCGATACTAGATGTAAAACCTACGTTGTATCTCTCTATCCGGCAGACACAAGTCTGCGGAGGTTCAAAGACCTGCTGGTGAGAAAATTGTCAAGTCAAGCGGAACGTGACCCATCAACATCTCCTCCTTCACATTCTCCCGCAACTGGGGGTGCGAGGAAAAGGCTAAGAATTCCGAGCCCACCCGCTGGCGGTGATGCAGGGCAGTCTGGAGCGAGTGCTGACATCTGGTCCGGACTGAAGGACCTGCCAACGATTACTGACATGTTGTCTACTGTCACTGCATATGATTCTCTCACCATTGAAAGAATGGTGGAGGATTATATGAGTGACCGCATCCAAGTAGGCACGTCAGACAGTCCGTACGTATACTGGCAGGAAAAAGAGGCAATTTGGAGGCCCTTGCACAAACTGGCTTTATTCTACCTAAGTTGCCCTCCCTCCAGTGTGTACTCCGAAAGAGTGTTCAGTGCAGCCGGTCACCTTGTCAGCAATCGGCGTACGAGGTTACTTCCAGAAAATGTGGAGAAGATGATGTTCATTAAAATGAATTATAATCAATTCCTCCGTGGAGACATTCACCAGCAATTGCCTCCAGAAAGTACACAGGGATCTGAGATGGTGGATTCCGGTGAGGACGAATTAATAATCTGTGAGGAGGGGGATGTACACAGTGAAAGGGGTGAGGAATCGGAGGATGATGATGAGGTGGACATCTTGCCTCTGTAGAGCCAGTTTGTGCAAGGAGAGATTGATTGCTTCTTTTTTGGTGGGGGCCCAAACCAACCAGTCATTTCAGTCACAGTCGTGTGGCAGACCCTGTCGCTGAAATGATGGGTTCGTTAAAGTGTGTATGTCCTGTTTATACAACATAAGGGTGGGTGGGAGGGCCCTAGGACAATTCCATCTTGCACCTCTTTTTTCTTTCATTTTTCTTTGCATCATGTTCTGTTTGGGGACAATTTTTTTGAAGTGCCATCCTGTCTGACACTGCAGTGCCACTCCTAGATGGGCCAGGTGTTTGTGTCGGCCACTTGTGTCACTTAGCTTAGTCACACAACGACCTTGGTGCGCCTCATTTTTTCTTTGCATCATGTGCTGTTTGGGGACCATTTTTTTGAAGTGCCATCCTGTCTGACACTGCAGTGCCACTCCTAGATGGGCCAGGTGTTTGTGTCGGCCACTTGTGTCGCTTAGCTTAGTCACACAGCGACCTTGGTGCGCCTCTTTTTATCTTTGCATCATGTGCTGTTTGGGGACAATTTTTTTTGAAGTGCCATCCTGTCTGACACTGCAGTGCCACTCCTAGATGGGCCAGGTGTTTGTGTCGGCCACTTGTGTCGCTTAGCTTAGTCACACAGCGACCTTGGTGCGCCTCTTTTTTTCTTTGCATCATGTGCTGTTTGGGGACAATTTTTTTGAAGTGCCATCCTGTCTGACACTGCAGTGCCACTCCAAGATGCGCCAGGTGTTTGTGTCGGCTACTTGTGTCGCTTAGCTTAGTCAAACAGTGACCTTGGTACGCCTCTTTTTTTCTTTGCATCATGTGCTGTTTGGGGACAATTTTTTTGAAGTGCCATCCTGTCTGACACTGCAGTGCCACTCCTAGATGGGCCAGGTGTTTGTGTCGGCCACTTGTGTCGCTTAGCTTAGTCACACAGTGACCTTGGTGCGCCTCTTTTTTTCTTTGCATCATGTGCTGTTTGGGGACCATTTTTTTGAAGTGCCATCCTGTCTTACACTGCAGTGCCACTCCTAGATGGGCCAGGTGTTTGTGTCAGCCACTTGTGTCGCTTAGCTTAGTCACACAGCGACCTTGGTGCGCCTCTTTTTTTTCTGTGCATTATGTGCTGTTTGGGGACTATTTTTTTGAAGTGCCACCCTGTCTGACACTGCAGTGCCACTCCTAGATGGGCCAGGTGTTTGTGTCGGCCACTTGTGTCGCTTATCTTAGTCACACAGCGACCTTGGTGCGCCTCTTTTTTTCTTTGCATCATGTGCTGTTTGGGGACTATTTTTTTTAAGTGCCATCCTGCCTGACACTGCAGTGCCACTCCTAGATAGGCCAGGTGTTTGTGTCGGCCACTTGTGTCGCTTAGCTTAGCCATCCATCGACCTCGGTGCAAATTTTAGGACTAAAAATAATATTGTGAGGTGTTCAGTGTTCAGAATAGACTGGAAATGAGTGGAAATTATGGTTATTGAGGTTAATAATACTATGGAATCAAAATGACCCCCAAATTCTATGATTTAAGCTGTTTTTTAGGGTTTTTGAAAAAAACACCCGAATCCGACAAAAAAATTTCGGTGAGGTTTTGCCAAAACGCGTCCGAATCCAAAACACGGCTGCGGAACCGAATCCAAAACCAAAACACAAAACCCGAAAAATGTCCGGTGCACATCACTAATTATCCGTGAATTAAATGTACGCCTTTTTAATAGCCAAAAGTCTAATAAATAAAATGGCACTATTTCAAAATGAAATATATGTTGGCTGACTTTTATGTTTTTTATCAAGATGAAAAGTACTCAAAAGCTATTACTTTGTCAGATTTCTCATTTAGCAAAGCAGCTTCAGTTTATGTACAGACAGCTCATGAATCAATACCTTTCCTTGTGTAATGTGTCATTTGTTAATCGGATATTGATAAAAATATTGACATGTAGCTAATTAATCGAAAACCTACAGCCAACCATCATATATTCTCTTAATTATGTTCTTCATCTTAGTCTTAGAACATCAAAACGTAGATGCTGAGCTGTCAAGAAGCAAGGTTTACCAAAAGAATTACAATGTATTTGTAGGCAGAAGTTATTTTGTGAGTTTCAAATGAACTAAATATTTGATAAGCTTTTTCTGTTGTACATTGTGTACTGTGCAAGAGTCTCAGTTTGTAACTTTATGGGGTTAAGTAGTACTAGTTCTCAAGTCCAAGAAACTTGTACATGTTTATGTTAGTACAACATCAAGAAAAAGTTACAAATGCAAAATGTGCATTACTATGTTACTTGTTACTATGGGTGGACTTATTGTATCATACTGGTTTTATATTTTTCAACAACATGAGGCTGCATAACTGTACCAATGTTAACTTGCCTTTATACCCTTTAAAGGGAATGAGGTCAACATGCCAGCGTTCGGCATCCTGGCTGTTGGAATGCCAACGCCTTCAATCCCAAAACTACTCAGAATGCCGACGCCGGCATCCTGACATGGATTGCAATGCCGGAGTTTACTTACCTTAAGTTGTTTTCTTGTTTTTCCCTCGGAATTGGCAATATACCTCTTGAAGGCGGCAGCAGCATTACAGCAATGCTGCAGGTGCAGACGTAGTAGCATGCTGCTGGAGAGCCAGGATCCAGAGGCCCAGAGGAGGTGCATCAGAGCTATGTGGAGGGGCCGTGGGGGCGCCCCTCAGAAGTCATAGTTACATTTCCCTCCTATGTGCCTAAACATGACTTGATGTTACATGTGTCATTACAGAGAAAGCGCTGAGGTACTATGTAGTACAGCCTGAGAGTGTTAGCTGCACCTGATTAGACCCACAGCAGCAGCCAGTGCAGTGTAAAAGGAGGAGGACGCATACAGAGACATCCTTCAGTTTGTTGCTAGGCAGCTGCCTAAAGCAGCCTAATGGTAGAGCCAACCCTGTGTCTACCTAATCATTTTTTCTGCCCCCTCTGTACACCGCCCCAGTATCTTCCACCTCCTCCTCCCCCTCTCTCCCCTCCACTGTGTCCTTTCCACCCCTCTGCTTCCTTCCCCCAAATCTCCTGTTCCTCCATTTTCATTCACTTCCCCCATATTGGTCCTACTACCCCATCATTAAGCCCTGCTTCCTTCCTCCTCTTCGTCACCTCACTTCACCTCCATCCGCATCACACTAAGCTACCTCCCTTCCCACCTACTTCAGTTTCCCTTCCTAGCTCAGGAGCCCATGCATCATCACTATTCTCTCTTCATCTCTGCCCTCCAAATTAATCTCACCTCAGTGCTACAGCAACCCTGATTATCTCATTCACATCTCTCCCACTAACTCTGTCCCTCTCTCCTGTGCCCTCTGGAATAGCAGATCTGTCTGTAATAAGCTTGTCCCTATCCATGACCTTTTTTAGATCCAACTCCCTGAATTCTCTACCCATTTCTGAATCCAGGATTTCCTCCTCTAACACCACTTCTCCCTCATCTCTCTTCTCTGGGGGTGTCATGTTTGAGGTTCATGCCGTATGCCTCTTCAAGTAGCTTGTGCAGGGAGAGAGAGAATAAAGGAGAGAAGTGAGTCAAGCGTGAAGGATATGCTAATGATACCCAGATCTAACTTTCCTCCCCCGACCTCTCTCTCCTCACTAGTATACCAACTGTCTCCCTGCTATCTTTTCCTGTATGTCCCAGCGCTTTCTTAAACTTAAGATGTCTAAACAATCTATTGACAGCACAGTCATCTCCTCTAACCCCCAAGTGTGCTGTTTTGGAGTTATCTTTGACTCCTACCTCTCCTTCAAGCCATACATTCAGTACCTTTCACAATCCTGCCATTTATATCTCAAAAATATTTCTAGGATGAAAACTTTTCTCCCCCAGGATGCTATTGAGACCTTCAGATTGGACTACTGTAACTACCTCATATCTTGCCTCCCTGACTACCACCTCTCTCAACTCTCAATCTGTCCTCAATGCTGCCGCCCAGCTCATCTTCCTCTCCAAATGTACTACATCTACTTCCCTCCCCCTTAACAAGCTCTACACTGGCTCCTCTTCCTATTCAGAATCCAAATCACGCTTCTCACACTCACTTACAAAGCCCTCACCTAATCCTCTTCCATTTACATCTCTTTATCTCCCTTTACACTCCTGTCTGTCCTCTTTGCTCCACAAATTAATGCCACCTCTTCTGCCAACTGATTACTTCCTTACACTCCCTCCTTTAAGATTTTTCCTGTGTTGCTCCCTACCTCTGGAATTCTCTTCCTCTCCCTATCAGACTTTCCATCTTTCTACAAAACTTTAAATAGGATCTCAAGACCCACTTCTTCATCAAAGCCATCTAGCTCTCATACTAACCCACTGCCCCATGCTCACTGTCTACTCCATCTGTGTCACGCCTGTCTGCCCCTCTAATTCACAAGCAGGGCCCTCTTCCCTCATGTGCTTTCCTTCCCTTACTTATACTACTGTATCATCTACAACAGCACCCAACATTTGGTTTCTGCCATCCTGCTACTTATTTGATTGTAATGACTGCTGATGCAGCAATGATTATAAACCATGTACTTGTCCTGCAATGTCTTTTATTGTAAATCAGGGTTTTCTTGCTCTGCTCATATATTTTTTAACTTTGTTAGGCGGAACCTTCGTGGCACCATCTTAATAAAGGATAATAGTAATATTGTGTCTGTTTTGAATTTATAAGCAAAATAGGGCATTTCAATTTTTTGCTTATGCTCAGTAGCAGCAGGTGTACATTTATGGGCAACTTTGCAGCAATACGATCTGCCTGTTTCTGCCCGGCCACTTCCTGGGGAAAATGTAACTCTAAAATAAGCCTGAGTGACCTGGCCATTATACGTACAGCTACTGTATCTCACCTGTCAGTGGGCAGAGGAAAAAGGAAGGAGACAATCACTCAAAACAGAGAAAAAAGTGTGAGTGGGGGTGAGAGTGTGAGTGAGGCAGAGGCTGGCATATACCATCTGAGAGAAAAGTGTCAGATAGGTGGTGCAGGGCAGGAAGGTGCTGTAGTTTGGAGTGCTGTAGGGACTTGTGTACTGTACATGCCCATCACAGAGGTGACAGCAGCAGTGGAAGTGCTGTCCAGCTCTGACCCTCCCTGATCCAGCTGCTACTGCTGCAGCCAGAATTCCTTGCCGGTCCCCTCCGTAGACTGCTGGGGGTAGCCCAGCTACAGGAAGGGCAAGTCTCTGCCTCGGTCTCTCTCTCCGGCAGGCAAAGGAAGCTCTTATTCTCCGGCATAACAACAGGGAGGGCTAGGCTTCAGGAACACAGCACTGGGAGAAACAGGAGACCAGGGAGAAACAAGAGACTTCCTCGCAGCCATGTGATCGGGTTGGAACTGCATATGCGGGTTGGCCGCATTGCGCAGGTACTTCATTGCCCGTCGCCAGCCGTCGCCAGGCAGCAATGCCACTAGCGAGGACAGTGGTTGCTGCGGCGACCGCAAGATGATTGACAGGAGGAAGGCGGAACCGGGCAGAAACTCACTGTTTTCGGGGAGTGGTGAGTCCAATGCAGGAGTGTCCAGGCATTTGGAGGGAGGATGTCTGACGTCAATTCCGGGACCTGCATATCTGGATTGATCGCACAGGGTAAGTAACTCATACCCTGGTCTTCTTTCACAGGAAACTTTTTTTGCATAGCAGGGCTGTACAAGAGTTCGCAGCCTTCCTATGCAGAAATACACTCCCCCATAGGAGGCGTCTAGTTGACCGCACGGGCAGCAAAAAGTTGCTACAGTACGTGCGATCAACTCAGAATGACCCCCCAAATGCATGGCTAAAAAGTGAGCATGGCAGTGATCAGCCCAATGGTCTTTCCCTCTCTCTGGCTGCAGAGCTGTATTCTACACAGCGAGCTGGTGGGAAGAAGGGGAGAGGTGTGTGGGATGGATAGGGTGTCTATTTCCACCCCCCATCTCAAATATCGGCTCTTATGTGCTCCTAAATCCCTTAGATGTAATCTGATCAACAATTAAGCTCCAACTGATGTGTCTGCCCTTAGGTTTTGGGCTGATCATTCAGATACAATTTGAAGTTGATGCTTCATTGGCATCCACCTGAGCTGCAGTCCCCTCCCCCTCTGGAGCATGTGCCCTGGGCATTGGCTGGGCCCCAGTACTCTGTACATACTCACGTGCGTGGCACCTGACACACACATACATACATATACAATCGCAGCACCTGACACACACACACACACACACACACACACACACACACACACATATATACGTGCAGCACCTGACACATACACACATATACACACGTGGCACCTGACACATACACACATAGCATCAGACACAATAATATAAACATGCAGCACCTGAAACACATATACACAAGCAGCACCTGACACACACATACACATGCAGCACCTGACACATACATATACACGCACAGCATCAGACACAGTAATATACACATGCAGCAACGGAAACACAAACACATATACACACACATGGCATTTAACACACACGCAGCGCCCGACACTCACAGCACCTAAAACACACATTTACACTCGCAGCACCTGACACACACACACATACATGCTTATCACCTGACACATACACACACTCATATACATGCACAGCACCTGACACACACATATACATGCGCAGCACATGACACACACATATACATGCACTGCACCTGACACACACATATACATGCGCAGCACATGACACACACATATACATGCACAGCACCTGACACACATGTATACAGGCGCAGCACCTGATACTCACACACTGGGAAGATATCGGGTTCCACATCACTCAAGCTTGCTGGTAGATGAAAAACCAACCGTGGTTTATTGACAGAATAGGTTATAACTAGAGATGTGCACCAGACATTGTTTTGGTTTTGGATTCGTTTCCACGGCCGTGTTTTGGATTCGGACACGTTTTGGCAAAACCTCCCTGAAAATTTTTTGTCGGATTCGGGTGTGTTTTGGATTCGGGTGTTTTTTTTTCAAAAAGCCCTCAAAAACAGCTTAAATCATAGAATGTAGGGGTAATTTTGATCCTATAGTATTATTAACCTCAATAACCATAATTTCCACTCATTTCCAGTCTATTCTGAACACCTCACACCTCACAATATTATTTTTAGTCCTAAAATTTGAGCCAAGGTCGCTGGATGACTAAGCTAAGCGACCCAAGTGGCCGACACAAACACCTGGCCCATCTAGGAGTGGCACTGCAGTGTCAGACAGGATGGCACTTAAAAAAATTGGCCCCAAACATCACATGATGCAAAGATAAACAAAAAAAGAGGTGCAAGATGGAATTGTCCTTGGGCCCTCCAACCCACCCTTATGTTATATAAACAGGACATGCACACAAACCCATCATTTCAGCGACAGGGTCTGCCACACGACTGTGGCTGAAATGAGTGGTTGGTTTGGGCCCCCACCAAAAAAAGAAGCAATCAATCTCTCCTTGCTCAAACTGGCTCTACAGAGGCAAGATGTCGACCTCATCATCATCCTCACAGAGTATTAATTCGTCCCTACTGGAATCCACCATCTCAGGTGCCTGTGTACTTTCTGGAGGCAATTGCTGGTGAATGTCTCCACGGAGCCCCAGTTGCGGGAGAATGTGAAGGAGGAGCTGTTGACGGGTCACGTTCCTCTTGAGTTGACAAGTGTGCCACCAGCAGGTCTTTGAACCTTTGTGTCTGCCAGAAAGAGAGATACAACGTAGGCTTTAAATCTAGGATCGAGCACGGTGGCCAAAATGTAGGGCTCTGATTTCAACAGATTGACAACCCATGAATCCTGGTTAAGCGAATTAAGGGCTCCATCCACAAGTCCCACATGCCTAGCGGAATTGCTCTGTTTTAGCTCCTCCTTCAATATCTCCAGCTGCTTCTGCAAAAGCCTGATGAGGGGAATGACCTGACTCAGACTGGCAGTGTCTGCACTGACTTCACGTGTGGCAAGCTCAAAGAGTTGCAGAACCTTGCACAACGTTGAAATCATTGTCCACTGCGCTTGAGTCAGGTACATTCCCCCTCCTTTGCCTATATCGTAGGCAGATGTATAGGCTTGAATGGCCTTTTGCTGCTCCTCCATCCTCTGAAGCATATAGAGGGTTGAATTCCACCTCGTTACCACCTCTTGCTTCAGCTGATGGAGGGGCAGGTACAGGAGTGTTTGCTGGTGCTCCAGTCTTCGGCACGCGGTGGCTGAATGCCGAAAAGTGGCCCGTAATTCTTCGGGCCACCGACAGCATCTCTTGCACGCCCCTGTCGTTTTTTTTTTAAATTCTGCACCACCAAATTCAATGTATGTGCAAAACATGGGACGTGCTGGAATTTGCCCAGATGTAACGCACGCACAATATTAGTGGCATTGGCCCTCATTCCGAGTTGTTCGCTCGGTATTTTTCATCGCATCGCAATGAAAATCCGCTTAGTACGCATGCGCAATGTTCGCACTGCGACTGCGCCAAGTAACTTTGCTATGTAGAAAGTATTTTTACTCACGGCTTTTTCATCGCTCCGGCGAACGTAATGTGATTGACCGGAAATGGGTGTTACTGGGCGGAAACACGGCGTTTCAGGGGCGTGTGGCTGAAAACGCTACCGTTTCCGGAAAAAACGCAGGAGTGGCTGGAGAAACGGTGGGAGTGCCTGGGCGAACGCTGGGTGTGTTTGTGACGTCAACCAGGAACGACAAGCACTGAACTGATCGCACAGGCAGAGTAAGTCTGGAGCTACTCTGAAACTGCTAAGTAGTTAGTAATCGCAATATTGCGAATACATCGGTCGCAATTTTAAGAAGCTAAGATTCACTCCCAGTAGGCGGCGGCTTAGCGTGTGTAACTCTGCTAAATTCGCCTTGCGACCGATCAACTCGGAATGAGGGCCCTTGTACGATGTCACAAATCCCCAGGAGAGTCCAATTGTGGTAAGCCATTCTGCGATGATGTTCCTCAGTTTCCGTAAGAGGTTGTCAGCTGTGTGCCTCTTATGGAATGCGGTTATACAAAGCGTAGCCTGCCTAGGAACGAGTTGGCATTTGCGAGATTCTGCTACTGGTGCCGCCGCTGCTGTTCTTGCTACGGGAGGCAATACATCTACCCAGTGGGCTGTCACAGTCAAATAGTCCTGAGTCTGCCCTGCTCCACATGTCCGTGGTTAAGTAGACATTGGGTACAACTGCATTTTTTAGGACACTGGTGACTCTTTCTGACGTCTGTGTACATTCTCTTTATCGCCTGCCTAGAGAAGTGGAACCTAGATGGTATTTGGTACCGGGGACACACTACCTCAAGCAATTCTCTAATTCCCTGTGAATTAACGGTGGATACCGGACACACGTTTAACACCAACACGGCTGCCAAAGCCTGAGTTATCTGCTTTGCAGCAGGATGACTCCTGTGATATTTCATCTTCCTCGCAAAGGACTGTTGGACAGTCAATTGCTTACTGGAACTAGTACAAGTGGTCTTCCGACTTCCCCTCTAGGATGACGATCGGCTCCCAGCAACAACAACAGCAGCGCCAGCAGCAGTAGGCGTTACACTCAAGGATCCATCGGAGGAAACCCAGTTAGGAGAGGATTCATCAGACTTGCCAGTGACATGGCCTGCAGGACTATTGGCGTTCGTGTCTAAGGAGGAAATTGACACTGAGGGAGTTGGTGGTGTAGATTGTAGGAGCTTGGGTACAAGAGGAAGGGATTTAGTTGTCAGTGGACTGCTTCCGCTGTCACCCAAAGTTTTTGAACTTGTCAATGACTTCTGATGAATGCGCTCCAGGTGACGTATAAGGGAGGATGTTTCTAAGTGGTTAACGTCCTTACCCCTACTTATTACAGCTTGACAAAGGCAACACACAGCTTGACTCCTGTTGTCCGCATTTCTTTTAAAATAATTCCACACCGAAGAGGTGATTTTTTTTGTAATTTGACCAGGCATGTCAATGGCCATATTCATCCCATGGACAACAGGTGTCTCCCCGGGTGCCTGACTTAAACAAACCACCTCACCATCAGAATCCTCCTTGTCAATTTCCTCCTCAGCGCCAGCAACACCCATATCCTCATCCTGGTGTACTTCAACAGTGACATCTTCAATTTGACTATCAGGAACTGGACTGTGGGTGCTCCTTCCAGCACTTGCAGGGGGCGTGCAAATGGTGGAAGGTGCCACCTCTTCCCGTCCAGTGTTGGGAAGGTCAGGCATCGCAACCGACACAATTGGACTCTCCTTGGGGATTTGTGATTTAGAATAATGCACAGTTCTTTGATGTGCTTTTGCCAGCTTAAGTCTTTTCATTTTTCTAGCAGGAGGATGAGTGCTTCCATCCTCATGTGAAGCTGAACCACTAGCCATGAACATAGGCCAGGGCCTCAGCTGTTCCTTGCCACTCCGTGTCGTAAATGGCATATTGGCAAGTTTACGCTTCTCCTCAGATGCTTTTAATTTAGATTTTTGGGTCATTTTACTGAACTTTAGTTTTTGGATTTTACATGCTCTCTACTATGACATTGGGCATCGGCCTTGGCAGACGACGTTGATGGCATTTCATCGTCTTGGCCATGACAAGTGGCAGCAGCTTCAGAACGAGGTGGAAGTGGATCTTGATCTTTCCTTATTTTACCCTCCACATTTTTGTTCTCCATTTTTTAATGTGTGGAATTATATGCCAGTAATATATCAATAGCAATGGCCTACTGTACTGTCTGTACTACTACTGCTGGTCACCAAAATTCTGCACTGTCCTACTATATACTGCTTACAACAATGCAGCACAGATATGGATACTTGAAGTGATACGGAGCTGCAAGATACAGCAATGGCCTACTGTACTGTACTACTGTATATGTATACTGGTGGTCACTACAATGCTGCACTGTCTTTCTATATACTGCTCACAACAACAATGCAGCACAGATATGGATAGTATACTTGACACAGAGCTGCAAGATACAGCAATGGACTATTGTACTGTACAACTATATACTGTTGGTCACCAAAATGCTGCACTGTCCTACTATATACTGCTCACAACAACAATGCAGCACAGATATGGATAGTATACTTGACACAGAGCTGCAAAATACAGCAATGGACTACTGTACTGTACTACTGTATATGTATACTGGTGGTCACCACAATGGTGCACTGTCTTACTATATACTGCTTACAACAACAATGCAGCACAGATATGGATAGTATACTTGACACAGAGCTGCAAAATACAGCAATGGACTACTGTACTGTACTACTGTATATGTATACTGGTGGTCACCACAATGCTGCACTGTCTTACTATATACTGCTCACAACAACAATGCAGCACAGATATGGATAGTATACTTGACACAGAGCTGCAAAATACAGCAATGGCCTACTGTACTGTACTACTGTATATGTATACTGGTGGTCACCACAATGGTGCACTGTCTTACTATATGCTGCTTACAACAACAATGCAGCACAGATATGGATAGTATACTTGACACAGAGCTGCAAGTTACAGCAATGGCCTACTGTACTGTACAACTATACATTGTTGGTCACCAAAATGCTGCACTGCCCTACTATATACTGCTCACAACAACAATGCAGCACAGATATGGATAGTATACTTCACACAGAGCTGCAAGATACAGCAATGGCCTACTGTACTGTACAACTATATACTGTTGGTCACCAAAATGCTGCACTTTACTACTATATATACTGCTCACAAAAATGCAGCACAGATATGGAATGGATTCTTGCAGTGACATAGAGCTGCAAGATACAGCAATGGCCTACTGTACAACTATATACTGTTGGTCACCAAAATGCTGCACTGAACTACTATATATACTGCTCACAAAAATGCAGCACAGATATGGAATGGATACTTGCAGTGACACAGAGCTGCAAGATACAGCAATGTCCTATTGTACTGTACAACTATACTGTTGGTCACCAAAATGCAGCACACTGAGGACAGATATTTGCAGCACACTGAGCACAGATATGGAGCTTTTCAGGCAGAGAACGTATATATTTGCAGCACACTGAGCACAGATATTTGCAGCACACTGAGCTCAGATATTTGCAGCACACTGAGCACAGATATGGTGCTTTTCAGGGAGAGAACGTAGCCACGTCCTCTCCGTTCAATCTACAATGCACGAGTGAAAATGGCGGCGACGCGCAGCTTTTTATACAGAATATGAATCTCGCGAGAATCCGACAGCAGGATGATGATGTTCGGCCGCGTTCGGGTTAACCGAGCAAGGCGGGAAAATCTGAGGCTGCCTCGGAACCGTGTATAATAGGTGAAGTTCTGGGGGGGGGGGGGTTCGGTCTCGGAGAACCGAACCCGCTCATCTCTAGTTATAACACAGTTCAGCACACTTCTGTAATCCAATTCTACACGACGATTCCCTCTTGGAACTCCTGACAGAGCATTACTTCTTGGTCTGTCACCTGCAACATTCTACCCTTACCACAACTCACCCTCTCCCTGTCCCTCAGTCGAGGTCACTCCCGTTGTCCCCCCCCCACCATGTCTATGCCTCACACAAGCAGGTCAATGAGGGTGTCACAGAGTAGTGGAGACGAGGTGTCTGGGTTCCTGCACACAATGGGGTGTACATGATCAGATTATCTGCAGGCCCATACATAACCTGTTTACTGTTTAACCTGCTCATCTTACTCCCATCTGATTGTGCAGCTAGGGGACTTAAATTACAATGGACTGACTTAACTATATTAAACAACTCGGGCCTCCCTCTTATCCTGTTAACGGTTACATTGCACACAGTATAACTAAATAACCTACATCTTCCAAATATAGCAGATAAACATAACTGTACACTAACAATAACATCATACAATATAATACAATATTGCCTAGTATATAGCCAAATACAGATCGGCAATTAGTGTAGTCCATGGGATTGGACCAGGGCTAGGAAAGTAATACACAATGCGCCGGCTGTGTCATTACATTTCCTCCCTCTACTTCCTAACCCTGTGTCCTGGGTGGCTTAAGCTTGCTGAGAGTAATGGTATTCTCCGGTATCCTGGGTATTGGTAGCGAGGGATCTCCTGAGCTTGCTCGGCGCTGGGTCTGGTTCCTGCTGACGGGACAGGCCATCTGTGTTCCCATGATCTCTGCCCTTTTTTTGATTGATAGAGAAATTGTATAGTTGTAGGGCTAAGCTCCATCTCAGCAGTCATCCATTGTCCCCGGCAGTATGCTGTAACCAACTAAGGGGACTGTGGTCTGTTACCACTGAGAACTCACGCCCATACACATATGGCTGCAATTTCTTGAGTGCCCAGACTATGGCCAGGCACTCCTTTTCAAAAGTGGCATAGGCTATCTCATGGTCCACAAGTTTTCAGGAGAGAAAGGCAAATGGGTGTTCACAACCATCCTTCCCTACTGTGCTCAACACAGCTCCTATTCCACAACCCGAGGCATCTGTTTGCACAATGAACCGCCAGCGGAAGTCGGGGGCTGCTAACACTGGGGATCGGGACAAAATGTCCTTCAGCTGGGAAAAAGCCTGCTCACACTCCGGGCTCCAGTCAACTTGTCGGGTGTATTTTTTTGTCATTAAGTCAGTCAGGGGTTTCGCAAATGGTGCTGTACTGGGGCACAAATTTACGGTAGTACCCGGCTGTTCCGAGGAAGGCACGTACCTGTTTTTGGTTAGTGGGGAGAGGCCATTTCAGGATGGCCTCAATTTTCGCTGGCTCTGGACGAATATGGCCTCCACCAACCCTATGCCCAAGGTACAACACCTCTGCCATCCTCATCTGACATTTGTCAGGTCTGATTGTTAACCCTGCCTTGCTGATCCATGGCAACACCTGGGCCACATGCTGCAGATGCTCATCCCATGTTTGAGTAAAAATGGCTATGTCGTCAAGGTATGCCTGGGCAATGTCCTGACACCCTGTCAGTAGGTGATCTATGGTACGCTGATAGGTGGCTAAGGCATTCTTCATCCCAAAGGGCATGGCAATAAAATCAAAGAGCCCAAATGGGGTGCTGAATGCAGACCTCTCCTATGCCTTCCTGGTAAGGGGAATCTGCCAGTATCCTTTGCTAAGATCCAGAGTGGATGCATAGCGAGCCATCCCCAACCTGTCTAATAGCTCATCTACTCGGGGCATGGGGTATGCGTCTGTCACTGTCACCTCGTTCAGCCTCCTATATTCCACGCAGAAGCGGTTACTGCCATCCTTCTTGGGCACTAGGACTACGTTGGCGGCCCAGGGGCTATGGATTGTACCATAACACCAAGTGCCAGCATTTCATCGACCTCCCTTTTGATCATATCACTCACTTTGGTATTCACCCGATAAGCTGATTGTCTAGTGGGCCGAGCCTCTCCTGTGTTGACATGATGGGCCACTACATGAGTGCGCCCTGGCCTGCTCGTGAATTGTGGCCTCTCTGCCTCCAATACCTTCCTCATCTGTTGGGCCTGGGTTTCGGTTAACTGCGAGCCTATGGGCACTAGAGGTCCCCCTTGGTGGCTGCTAGAATGTCAGGGATGGGGTCAGTCTCTGAGTCATCCATTGGTGGGCAGCAGATTGCCACCGCCCCTATCTCCCTGGTGCCATATTTCTTTAACCTATTTATGTGGCAGGTACCCACCCACTTCCCTGTTGGGTCTAGGGCAATAATGTAATCTACCTGGCCCTGCCAATCCACTACAGTATAAGGCCCTGCCCAGGTCGGCTGTAATTTATGCTTTCGGGCAGGTACTAGAACCATCACTTTCTGTCCAACCTCTAGCTCCCTTTCCTGTGCTCTTTGGTTATAGTACTGGCACTGTCATTCTTGCGCACCCAGGGTGTGGTCATGCGCAAGCTGCATCAGCCTCTGCAGTTTCTCCTTCATTTGGACTACATATTCCGAGATGGGAACCTCAGGTTCCTGGAATGACCCGTACCAACCGTACCTCGAAAGGAGAAAATCCAGTTGAATACTGCGACACTTCGCGGTACGCGAATTATAGCTGCTGCAAGGACTTCTCCCAGTCTCCCCCCTCTGATTCAGCAAATGCCCGCAGCAACTGCTTTAGGTTTGAATTAAATCTCTCACAGAGACCATTAGTCTGGGGGTGATGAGGGGTGGTGCGTAAGGGATGGACCCCAAAGTTGTCCCATACTGTCTGCAGAAAGAAAAAAAGACAACCTGGCGCTATACCAATTATGATTAGAATATACTTATATTCCTATTAGTCCTATACCACACTTCTTGTCATTAATAAAGCAGCAGGAAAGCTTTGACTTGGGGTTTGCAAGTCAAATCAAACACCAGAATTACCGGGTGTATACCAGAAACACTAAAACAACTATCCGCGTGCGCTATACTTAAAATATATGATATGGCTGAAAGTTCAATAACTTAAATTTCAAATAAATGTATATAATATAAAGTTTAATAAAAGTTTGCTTGTTTTAAACTTGACCTGTCAAAACAATAAAAATCACATACAACATTTCTAATAACACATGGAGGTAGATCCGAAATTGTTATGTGCACAAGAATATATTGTGTAATATTAGAGATGAGCGGGTTCGGTTCGTCGAGATCCGACCCCCCCCCCCCCGAACTTCACCTATTTTACACGGTTCCGAGGCAGCCTTGGATCTTCCTGCCTTGCTCGGTTAACCCGAACGTGCCCGAACGTCATCATCCCGGATTCTCGCGAGATTCGTATTCTGTATAAAGAGCCGCACGTCGCCGCCATTTTCCACTCGTGCATTGGAGATTGAACGGAGAGGACGTGGCTGCGTTCTCTCCCTGAAAAGCTCCGTAATCTGTGCTCAGTGTGCTACAAATATCTGTGCTCAGTGTGCTGCAAATATCTGTGCTCAGTGTACTGAAAATATCTATGTTCTCTGCCTGAAAACGCTCCAAATCTGTGCTCAGTGTGCTGCAAATATCAGTGCTCAGTGTGCTGCATTGTGGGGACTGGGGACCACCAGTATTATAATAGTACAGCACAGTAGGCCATTGCTGTATATCTTGCAGCTCTGTGTCAAGTATACTATCTCTGTGCTGCATTATTGTGAGCAGTAAATAGTAGGACAGTGCAGCATTTTGGTGACCAGCAGTATACATATATAGTACAGTACAGTAGGCTATTGCTGTGTATATTGCAGCTCTGTGTAAAGTATACTATCTCTGTGCGGCATTATTGTGAGCAGTATATAGTAGGACAGTGCAGCATTTTGGTGACCAGCAGTATACATATATAGTACAGTACAGCAGGCCATTGCTATTGATATATTACTAGCATATAATTCCACACATTAAAAAATGGAGAACAGAAATGTGGAGGGTAAAATAGGGAAATATAAAGATCCACTTCCACCTCTTGCTGAAGCTGCTGCCACTAGTCATGGCCGAGATGATGAAATGCCATCAACTTCGTCTGCCAAGGCCGATGCCCAATGTCATAGTAGAGAGCATGTAAAATCCAAAAAACTAAAGTGCAGTAAAATGATTCAAAAATCTAAATTAAAATCGTCTGAGGAGAAGCGCTAGAAAACTGAAAAGAGTTAAGATGGCAAAAGCACAGCAAAGAACTGTGCATTCTTCTAAATCACAATCCCCAAGGAGAGTCCAATTGTGTCGGTTGCGATGCCTGACCTTCCCAACACTGGACGGGAAGAGGTGGCACCTTCCACCATTTGCACGCCCCCTGCAAGTGCTGGAAGAAGCACCCACAGTCCAGTTCCTGATAGTAAAATTGAAGATGTCACTGTTGAAGTACACCAGGATGAGGATATGGGTGTTGCTGGCGCTGAGGAGGAAATTGACAAGGGATTCTGATGGTGAGGTGGTTTGTTTAAGTCAGGCACCCGGGGAGACACCTGTTGTCCATGGAATGAATATGGCCATTGACATGCCTGATCAAATAACAAAAAAAAAATCACCTCTTCGGTGTGGAATTATTTTAACAGAAATGCAGACAACAGGTGTCAGGCTGTGTGTTGCCTTTGTCAAGCTGTAATAAGTAGGGGTAAGGACGTTAACCACCTAGGAACATCCTCCCTTATACGTCACCTGGAGCGCATTCATCAGAAGTCATTGACAAGTTCAAAAACTTTGGGTGGCAGCGGAAGCAGTCCACTGACAACTAAATCCCATCCTCTTGTACCCAAGCTCCCAGTGCAAACCACACCACCAACTCCCTCAGTGTCAATTTCCTCCTTAGACAGGAACACCAATAGTTCTGAAGGCCATGTCACTGGCAAGTCTTACGAGTCCTCTTCTAACTGGGATTCCTCCGATGGATCCTTGAGTGTAACGCCTACTGCTGCTGGCGCTGCTGTTGTTGTTGCTGGGAGTCGATTGTCATCCCAGAGGGGTAGTTGGAAGACCACTTGTACTACTTCCAGTAAGCAATTGACTGTCCAACAGTCCTTTGCGAGGAAGATCAAATATCACAGCAGTCATCCTGCTGCAAAGCAGATTACTCAGGTCTTGTCAGCTGTGTTGGTGTTAAACGTGTGTCCGGTATCCACCGTTAATTCACAGGGAATTAGAGAATTGCTTGAGGTAGTGTGTCACCGGTACCAAATACCATCTAGGTTCCACTTCTCTAGGCAGGCGATACCGAGAATGTACAAAGACGTCAGAAAAAGAGTCACCAGTGTCCTAAAAAATGCAGTTGTACCCAATGTCCACTTAACCACGAACATGTGGACAAGTGGAGCAGGGCAGACTCAGGACTATATGACTGTGACAGCCCACTGGGTAGATGTATTGCCTCCCGCAGCAAGAACAGCAGCGGTGGCACCAGTAGCAGCATCTCGCAAAAGCCAACTCGTTCCTAGGCAGGCTACGCTTTGTATCACCACTTTCCATAAGAGGCACACAGCTGACGACCTCTTACGGGAACTGAGGAACATCATCGCAGAATGGCTTACCCCAATTGGACTCTCCTGGCGATTTGTGGCATTGGATTACACCACCAATATTGTGCGTGCATTACATCTGGGCAAATTCTAGCACGACCCATGTTTTGCACATACATTGAATTTGGTGGTGCAGAATTTTTAAAAAAACGACAGGGGTGTGCAAGAGATGCTGTCGGTGGCCCGAATAATTGCGGGCTACTTTCGGCATTCAGCCACCACGTGCCAAAGTCTGGAGCACCAGCAAACACTCCTGAACCTGCCCGCCATCATCTGAAGCAAGAGGTGGTAACGAGGTGGAATTCAACCCTCTATATGCTTCAGAGGATGGAGGAGCAGAAAAAGGCCATTCAAGCCTATACATCTGCCTACGATATAGGCAAAGGAGGGGGAATGCACCTGACTCAAGCGCAGTGGAGAATGATTTCAACGTTGTGCAAGGTTCTGCAACCCTTTGAACTTGCCACACGTGAAGTCAGTTCAGACACTGCCAGCCTGAGTCAGGTCATTCCCCTCATCAGGCTTTTGCAGAAGCAGCTGGAGAGATTGAAGGAGGAGCTAAAACGGAGCGATTCCGCTAGGCATGTGGGACTTGTGGATGGAGACCTTAATTCGCTTAACCAGGATTCACGGGTGGTCAATCTGTTGAAATCAGAGCACTAGATTTTGGCCACCGTGCTCGATCCTAGGTTTAAAGCCTACATTGTATCTCTCTTTCCGGCAGACACAAGTGTGCAGAGGTGCAAAGACCTGCTGGTGAAACACTTGTCAAGTCAAGCGGAACGTGACCCGTCAACAGCTCCTCCTTCACATTCTCCCGCAACTGGGGCTGCGAGGAAAAGGCTAAGAGTTCCGAGCCCACCCGCTGGCGGTGATGCAGGGTAGTTTGAAGCAATTGCTGACATCTGGTCCGGACTGAAGGATCTGCCAACGATTACGGACATGTCATCTACTGTCACTGCATATGATTCCGTCACCATTGAAAGAATGGTGGAGGATTATATGAGTGACCGCATCCAAGTAGGCACGTCAGACAGTCCGTACGTATACTGGCAGGAAAAAGAGGCAATTTGGAGGCCCTTGCACAAACTGGCTTTATTTTACCTAAGTTGCCCCCCCCCTCCAGTTTGTACTCCGAAAGAGTGTTTAGTGCAGCAGGTCACCTTGTCAGCAATCGGCGTACGAGGTTACTTCCAGAAAATGTGGAGAAGATGATGTTCATCAAAATGAATTATAATCAATTCCTCCATGGAGACATTCACCAGCAATAGCCTCCAGAAAGTACACAGGGACCTGAGATGGTGGATTCCAGTGGGGACGAATTAATACTCTGTGAGGAGGATGTACACAGTTAAAGGGGTGAGGAATCGGACAATGAGGAGGAGGTGGACATCTTGCCTCTGTAGAGCCAGTTTGTGCAAGGAGAGATTGATTGCTTCTTTCTTGGTGGGGGCCCAAACCAACCAGTCATTTCAGCCACAGTTGTGTGGCAGACCCTGTGGCTGAAATGATGGGTTTGTTAAAGTGTGCATGTCCTGTTTATACAACATAAGGGTGGGTGGGAGGGCCCAAGGACAATTCCATCTTGCACCTCTTTTTTTTTTTTATCTCTGCATCATGTGATGTTTGGGGCAAATTTTTTTAAGTGCCACTCCTAGATGGGCTAGGTGTTTGTGCCAGCCACTTGGGTCGCTTAACTTAGTTATCCAGCAACCTCGGTGCAAATTTTAGGACTAAAAATAATATTGTGAGGTGTGAGGTGTTCAAAATAGACTGGAAATGAGTGGAAATTGTGGTTATTGAGGTTAATAACACTATAGGATCAAAATTACCCCCAAATTCTATGATTTATGCTGTTTTTGAGGGGTTTTTGGAAAAAAAAACACCAAAATTCAAAACACACCCGAATCCGACAAAATATTTTCAGGGAGGTTTTGCCAAAACACGTCCGAATCCAAAACACAGCTGTGGAACCGAATCCAAAACCAAAACACAAAACCCGAAAAATTTCCGCTGCACATCTCTACTGTGGACTATGATTTGTTTGTATATTCCATATACTTATTTGTAATTTTAGCTTATCACCATGAATGCAGTTGATACCAGCTCCTGTAACACTTGCCAATAGCAATACAATGTTGCAGTATAAGGCTGTCCCACACCAGAGCCTTACATGCAGCTTCCACAAGGAGTGTAAGCGAGGGAGAGTCAAGATAGCATGTGAGGTAAATCTCGGCTGCGGGATCCGGCACTTTGCTTGCGCCTGGTGATTTAGCTGTTCCTGACATCAGGGTGCTGTGAGTCTCGTCCTCCGTGTGCTGCATGCATGCACCGATAAATGGTCTCTCTCTTTGCGGCTCCTAAAAAGCTGATGGTCAGCAGGGTAATTGCAACGGTGACAATGCAGGGGTCCAATACTTCTGACGCATTCCGCTCCTGTTACAGGTGCTTTATTAAAGAATATATCTTACAGTCTGCAGAAAGTCCCCTTGAAATTGCATACCCTGATCAGTCACTAATTCTTGGGGAAATCCTACGCGACTAAAAATATCCATAAGGGCCTGGGCGATATGTTCAGCATCTATGGATGCCAGTGTCACTGCCTCAGTGTATCTAGTCGCGTAATCAACTAGTCAGTATGTATTTCTTTCCTGTTCTGCTCGGCTTCCTAAAAGGCCCCTTAATGTCCATGGCCACTCTCTTAAATTGCTCACTTATGACAGGCATGGGTTGTAGGGCACCCGGTGTGGGGGTCCCACGAGGCGTTGGCAGACCTCACATGACTCTCTATACTGTTTTACCTCCTGATTAACCCCAGGCCAGAAGAAATGTTGCAATAGCCGGGCATGGGTTTTTTGAACCCCTAAGTGGCCTGCTAAGGGGATGTCATAGGCAAGGGCCAGCAACTGGGCACGGTACTGCTGTGGAACAATCAACTGTTTTCTTAGGACCCCAGGCTCTAATGGGTCTTCTTTTTCAGGCACCTGGTACAGTCTCCCCTCCTACCACATAATGCGATCCTCCTGAGGTCCCCAATCTGTTCATCCCGCTGCCCTGCGGAGGCTAGCTAGGGAGGGGTCGGTCCATTGGGCTTCCCTAAATGCTACCCTTTCTACATCCCCCAGATTCTCATCACAGTCAGGCAAGTCTGGTACAGGGTTACTCACCGCCGACGGTTCAGAGTTTGTGGCTGTCATTTCCACCGAGACTCCTGGTGCTGGCATGACAGGGTCCTCATGCACTGTCTCCAAAGTCTGTGCTTGGCTTCGGGTGATAGCTTCCACTAAGTACAGATGGGTCCTGGTTTATCTTGACCTTTTAATAGGATTAACTGATACTGGCCAGTCGGACTTAATCCCCTGCTGTACTGTTCTCTGTATTGTATTGAAGCTGTGAACAATAGATGAAGGGTTTATGCTAATAAGTCATGTTGTGCCTAGGTGCAGAAAACTAGTCAAGATAACCGTGGACCCATCTGTAACTAGCCAATCCAGCACACAGATCGTTGCCCAGAATAACGTGAGTGGGTAATCCATCCAAAAGTCCCACATTTACCTCTCCAGAGTCCAGGACCCAGTCCAGGTGTACCCGTGCCATAGGTATTACAGTGATCTGCCCTCCTGCCATGGAGATTTTAACCTTCCGTTTCTTCAGTAGTTGGCAGGGGGGAAGTAATTCTGCCTGGATAAGGGTGATAGACGCTCCAGAGTCTCTCAACCCTTGCAGCTCCTTCCCATTAACTTTTACAGGTTGTAGGTGGGTCTTCATATTATCCGGGGTGGCTTTCCCAATAGCTGCTACCACCTCTACTTGGTATGCTACTTCCTCTGCATCTGGCAAATCAGGAAAGTAGTCCCCCTCCCTCTCTCCAAATGATTTGTGGCACACCACCACCCACGACACAGCAGGTTGGGCACCTGGGAATGGCCATCTTACCCATGTACAGTCTCGTAATAAATGCCCCACCTGGTCACAGTTGTAGCAGTGCCGGCTTCCAGGTGACGCTGGTCCCCGATGCCTTGAATTTCTGGCTAAGGAAGCTGGGCTATGTATTGGGGCCGGCCGGTGAGGGGGCAATGGTAGATCATGATCCTGCTGGGCCCATTGGAGGGTTGTCCTCTCCACTGTATTGGCACCTCTCCACCGAGGTCTGTTAGCTGTGAACTCATCTGCTAGCTGTGCTTCTTTTTCCAGAGTGGTAGGGTTCCGGTCTGCCACCCACTCCCTGATCTCTGGAGGCATATTGTTTAGCAACTGCTCCAAAATAAAGCATTTTTAATGTTGGCTACAGTAAGGGCCTTCTTCACGGCCAGCCACTTATTACAGTTCCTCCGCAGCAAGTTACTGAACTCTATGAATGAGGCATCTCCATTCCGTGCTATAGACCGGAATTTTATGCGATACGATTCAGCGGTCACCGCATATCTGACAAGCAGCACTCTCTGTATCTCCTCATATACCAGGATCTGCTCTGGACTCAGGGCATGACATGCCTCCAGTGCCCGCCCTCTGAGACTGGGGTACAAAGATTGAGGCCACTCTGCTGCATCAATTCCATGCATGGTCATAACAGATTCAAACATCTGCAAATGAGTATCAATATCCGAACTGACCTCATCAAAAAGTGGGACCTCATTATACCTCAGCCGGGATGTAGGCCTTATTGCTTCTGCCGGGGTGGTTATACCGGTCTGTGCCCCCAATGCGGCTCCCAGTACTGATGCTCCTTGTCCTAGTGCTGCCAGCAACTCCCGCAACTGATCTGTACTTCCAGTGGCCAGTGCAGGGCCCGTTGTAGCGGTTCCAGTGGTTCCTTGACCCTCGGCCTGCTCTGGGATGCAGTCCTCATCATCCTCCTGCCTAGTGTGTTCTTGGTCCCATTCCGCTAGCTTTGCCATTAAGACTGCTCTGTTGTCCGATGCATTAAACTCAATCCGTCTTGTTCGACTGAGTTCCTGTAGTTGATCCTTCTTGCTGTATCGGAAGCATAGCGGGGCGGAATCCATTGCCTGTTGTGGTTTATTTCTTTCTGCTGGTGTCTTGAATGGTCCCACTGCTGCCACCAAATGTGAAGATATCGGGTTCCAAATCACTCAAGCTTGGTGGTAGATGAAAAACCAACCATGGTTTATTGACAGAATAGGTTATAACACAGTTCAGCACTCTTCTGTAATCCAATTCTACACAATGATTCCCTCTTGGAACTCCTGACAGAACATTACTTTTTAGTCAGTCATCTGCAACATTCTACCCTTACTACAGCTCACCCTCTCCCTGTCCCTCAGTCGAGGTCACTCCCCTTGTTCCACCCCCACCCCCTGTATATGCCTTAAGGGGGGTACACACGGAGCGATAATCTAAGCAATCTGACTAGATTGCTTAGATTTTTAGCAAGATCGTTCCGTGTGTAGCCCTAACAGCGATAGCGATGCGCAGCCCCGCGCATCGCTATCGCTGCTGCTAGATTGGCCTGCATGCAGGCCAATCTAGCGGGTCGCTCACTTCACCCGCTGGGTGAAGTGAGCGGCCCCCACGTCTCCCCCCGCACGCTCAGCACAGATCGCGCTGTGCTGAGCGCCGGGAGAGATGTGTGCTGAGCGGTTCACTCAGCACACATCTCTCCAGCATCGGGCCGTGAGTACTGGCCTTTACACAAGCAGGTCAGTGAGTGTGTCACAGAGGAGTGGAGACAAGGTGTCTGGGTTCCTGCACACAATGGGGTGTACATGATCAGATTATCTGCAGGCCCATACATAACCTGTTTACTGTTTAACTTGCTCATCTTACTCCCATCTGATTGTGCAGCTAGGGGACTTAAATTACAATGGACTGACTTAACTATATTAAACAACTCTGGCCTCCACTTATCCTGTTAACAGTTACATTGCACACAGTATAACTAAATAACCTACATCTTCCAAATATAGCAGATGAACATAACTGTACACTGTAACAATAACATCATACAATATAATACAATATTGCCTTGTATATAGTCAAATACAGATCGGCAATTAGTGTAGTCCATGGGATTGGACCAGGGCTAGGAAAGTAATTGCGTGTGTTTTACCACTGTGCGAGACAATGTGCCGGCTGTGTCGTTACACACACATATATACACTCACAGCACTTGACACACACTCATATACATGGACAGCACCTGACACACACATATACACGTGCAGCACCTAACACTCACATACACATATACACATGCAATATCTGACACACAAACACGCGGCAGCTGACGCATACACACGCAGCATCAGGCACACTAATATAAACACGCAACACCTGAAAAACATATATACATGCAGCACCTGAAAAACCTATATACATGCAGCACCTGACATGCATATACACACAGCACCTGACATTCACATACATATACATGCACCTGAAAAACACATATACATGCGCAGAATCAGACACACTAATATAACCACGTAGCACCTGAAACACATATACATATATATATATATATATATATATATACATGCAGCACCTGACACACACATATAAAGGCAGCACCTGACACGCACATACACAGGCTGCACCTGACACACACATATACATGCACAGCATCAGACAGTGATATACATATGCATTACCGGATACACACACACATATACATGCATGTAGCATTTAACACACGCGTATACACATGCAGTACCTGACACACACACGTACATGTGCGTTCAGCAGCTCATACACGTAAGCGCACAGTGGCAACACACACACAAGTATGTACACGTGCAGTACCTCACACACATACTTACACATGCGGCACATGACACACACACACATATACACGCATGGCAAATCACACACACATACGGAACCTCACTTTTACACACACATACACGCGCAGCACCTCACACACATGTACACCCATGGCACCCTACACATACATACACGCACAGCAAGTGACACACACATATATACACACAGCACCTGACACACACACACACACACACACACACACATATACGTGTAGCACCTGAAACACACATACAGTATATATGCGCAGCACCTGACACACACACACACACACACACTCACACACACACACACACACACACACACACTCACACACATATATATATATATATAGAAAACACAAATCCTGAGCGCGCTCTGTTTGATGTATAGATATAGCGGAAGTCCTTCCAAGTAGGTGTATCTTATACTATGGATGATTGGATTTCTTGGGTTCCTGCATATATATATATGCACAGCACCTGACACACATACACACACATATACAGACACAGCACCTGACACATGCACATATAAACACACATAGAATTTAACACACACTCACACATATACATACACGGCACCTGACACATACATGCACGGCACCTTCCACACATATTTATGGCACCTGACACAAGCACACACGTACACACACTGCACCTGACACACACATGGACACGGCACCTGACCCTGACATACACACATGTGCATGACACCTCACACACACATGTACACTTGCAGCACCTGACACACACACATATACACGTGCAGCACCTGACACACACACACACACACACACACACACACACACACGTGGCAGCTGATGCATACACATGCAGCAACATACACACTAATATAAACACACAGCACCTGAAAAACATATATACATGCAGCACCTGACACAAATATACACACACAGCACCTGACACACATATACACAGGCAACACCTGACACACACACACACACACACACACACACACATATATATACACACACGTAGCATTTAACACACACATATAAACTTGCAGTACCTGACACACACACACGTACTCGTGCAGCACCTCACACATGTATATGTGCAGTAAAACCACACACACATACGTAGATGTGTGGTAACTCACATTAGTACGTACATGCACAGTACCTCACACACGTACGTACATATGTGGCACCTGACATGCACGTACATGTGCGGAACCTCACACATACGTACATGCACGGCACCTCACGCACACATGAACACGTGCAGCAATTGACACACACATATACGCGCAGCACCTGACACGCACATACATATACATGCACCTGGAAAACACATATACATGCGTAGCACCTGACACTCACACACACATATACACATGCAACACCTGACACATACACACGCGGCAGCTGACCCATACACACGCAGCTTTAGACACACTAATATAAACATGCAGCACCTGAAACATATATATACATGCAGCACCTTACACAAACATACACAGGCAGCACCTGACACACACATACACAGGCAGAACCTGACACACACATACACAGGCAACACCAGACACACACATATACATGCACAGCATCAGATACAGTAATATACACATGCAGTACCATACAAACACACATATACACGCACGTAGCATTTAACACACACATATACACATGCGGTACCTGACACACACATGTACATGTGCGTGCAGCACCTCACACACATAACGGCTGACAATGTCTATAATATTTGTCCTATTAAAAACACGTTAAAGGTTAAAGAACACAGTACGCAATTGGCGCAAAAAGTACCGCAAGGGTACGCCCTTAACTATACCTTAAGGAATGTACTTATACTGTAAACATTTGTGCAGTGATAATGTGTAGATGTAATGCAGTGTAACATTGTTAGCTTAAAAGCTGTATGAGCGACTATGACGCTCTGAGAACCCCTTAGTAATACAATAATCAACCAAATACGGGTCTAAGGTTCTAACGCCTTTAGTGAGAGAATGAGAACGTTCACTTTGCAAAAGAATACACTTTACAATTTATACACTACCAAGATAACATAGAATATCTAACCAAGTAACTACACATAAAATACAATAAAGACACAAGTACGTTTAAGGGGGAGGGGAGAGAGAGGGGGAGAGAGAATGGCTAACAATAACAATAAGACAATATGGTTGCAGAGAAACTTACACATGTGAGGAACAATCGCTGCGCAGTTAGTCAATGCTGAGAATCTTTGTGGAGAAAATACTTGAGCTTACCCAGGCTGCCTGTCCCTATATACACAACACCCAGCAACACAATTGTCCCTACAATGCCGCATGGGGCAGAAGCTAGACTCCATTTTGGGAAAAACCTCCCATGATTCCAAAGACTGCAACACATGGTTCAAAGGGGGAGGGGAAAACACCCTGCAGCAGCCATTTCTTACAAACCAACTAATCTTATTCCACATTCCAATCCAACTTCCTAGAACCATCTTATTCAATTTCACATTCCAAACAAACTCAGTATTTCAATAACCAGAGCATATGGTATGCTGGCTATGCTATATGAATCATCACAAGAACCACACATATCAGCCTGCCATTGCTACAAGCACATGACTACAGTAACAAAAGGAAGTATGCTTTGACTTTAAACTTTCAGCAAGATGCATCATGTAAAACTACTATAATCTGTTATAAATCACCAACCATAAATGTATACCAGGAATGCTATGCTACAGATTGTCTACTGTTCCAATTCATTACAGATTTCATAGAGTATTATCACCAACACATAACAATCACACAACTGCACAAGCCTCATTAACCTTAAGCCATTTGTATCTCCACTAACTATTCAATACCAATCATTTCACAACTACTTTAAACTATTCTATGCCAATCAGCCATGTGGATTCAATACTTAGCCTTTCGCTTGGAGGTCAGTCCTGGGGATGAACCAGCCATGCTGCTGGGTGCTAGCTTAGTTCTGAGTGAGTGTCTGTGCCCTGTGATTTCCAGTGGATATAATCATACCTGCATTCCAGCTGTGGGGGGGTGTCAACCACAGGAAGTGTGTGTCTTTCACAACATGTGGGCTAGCTGTATCAGTGACCTTGGTTATGCAAAACGTTGGGTGATGACTAACAAATTCCTGTCTTGTGGGAAGCTATTGTTTGGCAAATACTGTCTCACTGTCCACTTTCAGTTGAGACAATGACATCTCAGCAATCATTCTTCTGGAGACAAATCCAGCCCCATTTCGTAAACACAGGTGTTGGCCCTCCTCATTGAGTCTCAAAGCTCAGTGTAATTAAAGGCTATTGTACTCCGTCTGCGGGACAGAAACTGACTATTCTTAGGTGTAATTTATTCGGAATACAATTAATCTTCAATTACTATTCCTGTCCTTAACTATGCATAAGAACATGTGAAGCCCTTTTAACATGCAAACTATTGTTTGGGGAATCTCTAAGGTCAAAGAGCCATCTTTAATATACCATACTTTGCTGAACTCAGGGGAATATTAACTTATAAAATACATTATTTTGATTAAATATGCAGCGTGCACACACACATGAAGTGCATATATGGCAACGTGCAGCGTGATATTTTTCTGACTTTGACAGTCCACCCTTTGGCAGTCACCAATAACTGCCACTTCCTAAAACATTTCGAAAAGAGAAAAATATATGTCATATGTAAATACATTTCTATGATTGGGTAAGGGAGGAGAGAAGAAGGTAGGAAAAAAGTATGACCTAGTGAAATAGTAAAAGTATGTATGTATGAATCCATGTTTGGGGGGTCATGTATCATCGTGCCGTACGTGTTTTAAATAAAGCTTCGAGGTATTGCGAAGTATACATTTGAATTCCTTCTTATCCCGTATCAAGGGTCTGTGGATGGGCTGTCAAACTTTACCAAGCTCTTTTCGGCTTTTGGTTGCAACAAAATGGGGGAGCACATTTTAGTTGATGATACATGAATGGGGGGATATGTGAGTGCTGATATCTGTGCCTGTATTCCCTATCGACTATGTGTGTCATTACCTGAAGGTTGTAGAGATGAAGATAAAGAACAATTATGGAAAATGCAGTCATATTCTATGTGAGGTTAATGTAAATTTGTTGATTGAAGTCTTGTCTTGATGTACATGTTGACTGCAGTCTTCTTTGGGCTTTTGTCAAAAGTGCGAGCAAAAGCTTTGTCAATGTCCATAGACTTACAAAAAGTGTTGGGCTAGCGTAATTTTAACGTTACTAGGGATAAGGGGGTCTATGGCATAGTCCATCTGTTGTCTGTGTACAAGGTTGTCAAAACTTCTTCTTTAGTCTATCTGCTGTCTGTATACACGGTCGTCAAATTCCTCTTCCAAGCGGGTCTTTTTACCTTGGAGAAAAACAAAGGAGAAACAGGGGAAAGAAACGGACCGTGGAATCACATTTTCATCACAACAGTGTCTCTATCGTTGGGTCATAAATCAAATCAATTTTGTTATGCGATACAGTCATTACCTCAGGCAGTACTTTTCCAATATAACATAATCCTTCTGAGTTTGGGGCAAGCCGCTCATACGCCTTTCTCCCGCATATGAAATATGCATCATCGGGGAGAACATATGGGACGGAGTAGGACATAACCATATTACACATTTTCCATATGAAATCTCCTAACCCTAATTCTCCCATCTGTTTAGTACACCTATCAGTTTGTACGATCTGTGCACTGTATCCTGGTGATACTTCTCCAACTCTCATGGTCCTACTTCTTAGGGTATACCTATATCGGAAAGATTTTCCACTACCGGCTATGTGGCGTATAAGCTCTGTATCTGTAGGCATTCTATCGGCTCTATGTGAAAAGGTCATGGTTTTGTTATTCCATGACACTTCCCAATTTCCCGGGTTTTGGGGATTGGAAATGTTAAAACATATTAGGGATCTATCCACATGGTATTGGTGGAGCTTCAAACTAGGAGGACTGGAGATTTTAAACCTCCTGTCCACCGGCCTCCCACCACTTAACTCAAGTACCTCCCCTACCGTTAAAGGGAATGGTACTAAGCCTGATTTGCTATGGCCTTGAGGTACTTGAAAGCATACTAAACAATCTGTCTGATTTAACACTTTACCCACTAAGGAGTGATAGTCACTCAATGGATGCCGGTCCATGTGGATATTAAAACTGGACTGACATCTTGATGCACCCATCCTCTACTACACTGTCACAGAGTCTACAGATACAGTTTTTTTTTTTTTCCAGCTAACAATCCTTCACAATGTTTACAAATAACATGGCTGCTAGATCGTTTCCGGTACTCGCCTTTGCTTGGTGATTGTGTTGCTATTGGAAATTTACACCTCCGTCTCAGTCATCGGAACCTTTCTGGATCCTTTCTCGACCTCCATGGTACTCTCGCCGGAACAGACTGCTCTGGTCAACATCAGGGTCAACATGAAAATCCGGATCACAGTCTCTTGGGGCAAGTCCATCTTACAGGAGGAGGAAAGGAGAAATTTGTAATGGGGGTACAGGAAAACAGTTTGAGGGGGAGAGAAACTTGTTACGATAATTAGTTCTCTAGTCTTGTCGTCCTTCTTGTTCTGCTGTCATCTCAAAGGTGCTGTCTCTCAGTCTTCCAAACGAACATTCCGGTGATGCAATATTCCTTCCAAACCAGCGATCTCTCTGTACGGAGCAAAAATCTTGCATTACCATTTGTCTAACTGATGGGTGACATACCATCTTTAAAACATGAAAACATGAGTGAGAAGAGAGAAAAAAAAAAAAAAGAGAGAGAGAACAATTCATATATATATATATATATATATATATATATATATATATATATATATATATGCATCACATAAATCAACAATAAACAACAACAGAAAAAAAACATTTTTTTTCTTTCAAACATTTTTTCAGGAGAGAAAAAAAAACATTGTCAGATCTTCCGTTCACCATTAGGCTGTCACATCTACATGTCCAATGGTATCCTTGCATAGTCTCTCCCACCAGTATTTCCATACCTACACTCTGTATCTGGCCAGGATACATCGATGCTGGCAGGTCATACTGGGGTTTGGTAGACTTCTGCAAGGACCAAATAGCTATGTGATATTTGGGTCCTGCCGATGAACTTCAGAGATGGGGAAAAGAACATTTACAGATGAATTACAACGTCTACCCGGCCGTCCTTGTGCCTGCAAGGAACTGACCTCCCATTTCATTAACTGTAACCTCAGGCTTACTATCAGTCCTAATGATCACCTTTCCTGATTGCATGTTACAGGTGCGGCCCAAACTCCTTCCTATGTGGTCTCTGATTACAATTTGGTGTGTCATAACTCTGCTCATATCTTTGTCTAGGGGGTTTATATGAATTTGGTCTACTTCTTGATCTACAATCTTTTGCAAAATGACCTTCCTTCTGGCAATTATAACACCTTTTCACCTTTGACTTACCCACAGGGATCTGGGGCTTCTTTGTTTCCCTGTGCTTGATGATGTTTTGCTCATGCCCAACAGCGGAGTTCCTTAATGCAGTTACTGAGTTATTTCTCCAGTTAGGTAGAGAGGCTTGTATACTCGTTCTTAATACTTCCTTTAAACCATTTATTAATACCTTAACCGCTATTTCTCTATGCTGTGCATTTGTTTTAATATATATTGTTCACCCTGACAGGATTAAATTCAATTACATCTTCTTGTGTTGGTCTTACAATATGAGGTACATTTGTTTGTGCGTGATATATAACACCGTACGTACCTGTGGACACGACCTCACCTGACCCTCCGTTAGGGGGTTTGATTACTGCCTTTACCGATTTGGTTGCGTCCACCTGGATGTCTCGTATGATGACTGCTGGGTAGAGTGTTGACATCGTGTTGGTTTCACCTTCTCGCTGGTAATCCTGAGGGGAGTTTAACATGGGGTGCGACTTGCACAGGTTAATAGTTGTACATTTAACAGTATTACAATTATCATCGTTACGTTTATTACAATTATTCTTATACAAGTTACTAAGTGCATTTTTATCGTACACCATTGCCATTCTCTGCAACCATACTCCTCTCCATTGCCATGTCTCTCTTCCCAAGATGAGAGTTTGATATGTCAGTTAAACTTCTTTGCATTTCACTTTCCTGTTGTCACAATTTTAAATAATCATAATGTTTGATCCGTCTCTTTGCTGATTTAATGAGACATATCCTTCTCCTTAGGTTTTGTAACACATCTGGGCTAAAACTACCTACCCGGGGAAACTTCTCCCCGTCATGCACAGTCATTCTTTCCCATTCATCACATAAAACCTCTGTGTGTGAACCGTATTTTTCACACATTACATACCTTGCCGACCCGATTGGTCGGTTTACTGAATCAACCCGAACCGAGGTTGATCGCCCCCTACCTGAACAACTGGCCCCCATAACGTGCAGGTGTTGCTTTCACTACCTCTGACCTTCAATCAGGGTCTTCAGCGAACCCTTACAAAAACCAAGATGTTCAAGATAGGCCGACGGTGGCGGTTTACCGAGTACCCCACTCACTCGCCCACGCCGACCAATACGCCCACACACTGCTTTAGCGCTGGCGTACTCGACCTAGGGCCCCTATGAACCTTTGTTTACTGGAACATGCGAGTGTGATCCGCAGAGCATTAACCCTTTCCAGTAACTGTTGGTTGTTGGATAATTCCTGAGTGACCAGCGAACTTCCCTTAAAAAAAAAAAAAAATTACACAAATCACGTTAGAATGTACAAATAGCGTTTATGACCCCTTTCGTACGCAAATGGTACTGGGTCAAATTACTAACTAATGCACACAATTACGTGCGGTACAATCGTTCAGCACATAAGCAACTAATCTTATGTGCGGAGCGACCAATGGAATCGAAATTTAGCAGCTGCGAATTCCTTCAGCCTGAGCTTTATGGCCTATATGGGTTCCGCACCAACCCTTTCTGGTGTTGGGCTACTTGTCTCTATTTATAGCGGACTTCCTTGTCTGCTGTACCTGGACCTCCTGGTCTGTTATGGACCTCCTGGTCTGTGCTACAGTATGACCTCCTGGTCTGCTATACTCTAATGCTCTTTGTATATTTAACAAGGGATGCCTCCCTAGCCACCGTGCATGTCACTTACACGTATGTAATTCACGAGAACTCGATGATTTCTGTGGTTCAATCCCAAAAAATTGTAGAAACTTATATATATAAACACTCACTCACCACATGTACACTTTACTTTTGTTTCTATTTCTGCGCAGAAATTTCTTTCCTTTAGACCAGATGAGTCGTAAATTTAGAGAAGGATCTATTAGTTTAAATTTCGGACACTAAAATTGACTTGCGCTATTTATCGCGTTGCCACCTTTTCGCCTGTTAAAATAATACTATAGTGTGATTTGAGTTACGTGGGCGTACCCAGACGCTCCGTTGCGTAATATACGCTGCGTGCGTCGGCCTTTACGTTGCGTACACTAGTCTAACCCTTTTGTTAGAAACACGTGTATGCCAGCCAGATATGTCCACAGAAATACAATTAACACGTTTATCAATGTAGATGGTCTTCAATCATCTACCGAGCACCACCCAGGTCTTTCCTTGTATCTTAGGCAAAGCTGTGTGCGTGCTTTACAAATTACCCCTTAATGTATTACTTTTACTCTTTAACTTCTAATAGCAACAAATCTTTCTTAGCACGTTATCAATGCAAATGGCAAACAGGAAGGTGAGATGTGAAAACTACACAAATGAACATGCAATTCTAAATTTAATCTAATAACATACATTGATGTGAGCACACGCATATAGATATTACATATAAGTACCAATCACTATTACTTATGATTGACTATGATATAGACTAAATAAATGCATTAAAAAAAACTCATTAAATGATGATTTCTTTTTGACAATGGATGGCTGATTATTTCCTGAGTCAACTGAAAATCAGCCGCTTAGGAAATTTTTTTTTACCTTCCCAAAATGGCCGCTGCTCCTCCCCCTTCCACCTCCATGAGGGCCACACAAAATGGTGGACAGACCATGCTGCTTCTTGTCACAAAGAAAGTCATCATTCAAACTCCTAAAGTTATCACGCTATGCAGAGCGATTAAAAATAATTTTAAACCTATTTAAACAGACAAACCATCCAATCTGCGTGTGTAGTTGGCACCAAATAGAAATAAAAACCAGATTTACAAAGACAATAACGTACTGTTCTTACCTTCCAGTTCCCGAATTCCCTCAGCACTCCTTACTAAGTGAAGCAGGCGCTTATCTGGTCAGAACTGCGAGGGATAGCACCTTCCTGCCTTTTGCTGATCGATAATGTCTGCTAAAGTTACCTAGTGCAGATATGTGAAGACCGGAGGACGAGCTCCCAATTGACAATGTCTATAATATTTGTCCTATTAAAAACACGTTAAAGGTTAAAGAACACAGTACGCAATTGGCGCAAAAAGTACCGCAAGGGTACGCCCTTAACTATACCTTAAGGAATGTACTTATACTGTAAACATTTGTGCAGTGATAATGTGTAGATGTAATGCAGTGTAACCTTGTTAGCTTAAAAGTTGTATGAGCGACTATGACGCTCTGAGAACCCCTTAGTAATACAATAATCAACCAAATACCGGTCTAAGGTTCTAACGCCTTTAGTGAGAGAATGAGAACGTTCACTTTGCAAAAGAATACACTTTACAATTTATACACTACCAAGATAACATAGAATATCTAACCAAGTAACTACACATAAAATACAATAAAGACACAAGTACGTTTAAGGGGGAGGGGAGAGAGAGGGGGAGAGAGAATGGCTAACAATAAGACAATATGGTTGCAGAGAAACTTACACATGTGAGGAACAATCGCTGCGCAGTTAGTCAATGCTGAGAATCTTTGTGGAGAAAATACTTGAGCTTACCCAGGCTGCCTGTCCCTATATACACAACACCCAGCAACACAATTGTCCCTACAATGCCGCATGGGGCAGAAGCTAGACTCCATTTTGGGAAAAACCTCCCATGATTCCAAAGACTGCAACACATGGTTCAAAGGGGGAGGGGAAAACACCCAGCAGCAGCCATTTCTTACAAACCAACTAATCTTATTCCACATTTCAATCCAACTTCCTAGAACCATCTTATTCAATTTCACATTCCAAACAAACTCAGTATTTCAATAACCAGAGCATATGGTATGCTGGCTATGCTATATGAATCATCACAAGAACCACACATATCAGCCTGCCATTGCTACAAGCACATGACTACAGTAACAAAAGGAAGTATGCTTTGACTTTAAACCTTCAGCAAGATGCATCATGTAAAACTACTATAATCTGTTATAAATCACCAACCATAAATGTATACCAGGAATGCTATGCTACAGATTTTCTACTGTTCCAATTCATTACAGATTTCATAGAGTATTATCACCAACACATAACAATCACACAACTGCACAAGCCTCATTAACCTTAAGCCATTTGTATCTCCACTAACTATTCAATACCAATCATTTCACAACTACTTTAAACTATTCTATGCCAATCAGCCATGTGGATTCAATACTTAGTCTTTCGCTTGGAGGTCAGTCCTGGGGATGAACCAGCCATGCTGCTGGGTGCTAGCTTAGTTCTGAGTGAGTGTCTGTGCCCTGTGATTTCCAGTGGATATAATCATACCTGCATTCCAGCTGTGGGGGTGTGTCAACCACAGGAAGTGTGTGTCTTTCACAACATGTGGGCTAGCTGTATCAGTGACCTTGGTTATGCAAAACGTTGGGTGATGACTAACAAATTCCTGTCTTGTGGGAAGCTATTGTTTGGCGAATACTGTCTCACTGTCCACTTTCAGTTGAGACAATGACATCTCAGCAATCATTCTTCTGGAGACAAATCCAGCCCCATTTCGTAAACACAGGTGTTGGCCCTCCTCATTGAGTCTCAAAGCTCAGTGTAATTAAAGGCTATTGTACTCCGTCTGCGGGACAGAAACTGACTATTCTTAGGTGTAATTTATTCGGAATACAATTAATCTTCAATTACTATTCCTGTCCTTAACTATGCATAAGAACATGTGAAGCCCTTTTAACATGCAAACTATTGTTTGGGGAATCTCTAAGGTCAAAGAGCCATCTTTAATATACCATACTTTGCTGAACTCAGGGGAATATTAACTTATAAAATACATTATTTTGATTAAATATGCAGCGTGCACACACACATGAAGTGCATATATGGCAACGTGCAGCGTGATATTTTTCTGACTTTGACACTGCGTGGTGGCACCACACACACACATATGTACACGCGCAGTACCTCACACATATACGTACATGCACAACAACTGACACACACATATATACACATAGCACCTGATACACACATATATACGCACAGCACCTGAAACACACACACACATATATATGCACAGCACCTGACACACACACATATACACACACAGCACCTGACACATGCACATATACACACATATAATTTAACACACACTCACACATATACATGCGCGGCACCTGACACATACATGCACGGCGGCACCACGCACATGTACATATGTACATGCACAGCACCTCCCACATACACGTGTGGCACCTGACACACACACATAAACGCGCTGCACCTGGCACACACATGCACAAGGCACCTGACCCTGACACACACTCACATGCACGGCACCTCACACACACACACACATATGGTACCTCATACTCACACGTACATGTGATGCATTTCACACATGCCTCCAGCCTCAGTTACAGGTTCTCCATGCATCAGCCGCAAAGTTAAGGGGCGGTACACACAGAGAGATCCATGCTTAAATTCTAAGCAATTTGACTAGATTGCTAAGAAATTAAGCACAGATCTCTCTGTGTAGGGTGCCGGCGACAGAGATGCATGGTCCGGTGCATCGCTATTGCTGGCTCTAGATTTGGTATTTCGCTGCTGGGTGAAATAAGCGCACCCTCACTCAGCACACATTGTTCTGTGTGCTGAGCGGTCTGTGGTAGATAGCTCAGCACATATCTCCCCCGTGTGTACGGGGCTTTAAAAGTATAACAATTCTGATTGGTAAATAAAATTATTTTTGCATTTTGCACAGAACAGTGATGTTATACGAACATTTTCATTAAACATTTAAAAATCATATGTTTATTCTTACAGTGAAATATTACATTTCTGAACTTAAAAAATACATTGAAAAAAAGCTATGAAATTCCATAGTCAAAAAACTTTAACATTAACTTTAAGGCTTCTTACACATGATCTGGCATTTCAGAAACCTGTTGTAACTATTCCACTCAAACTCCAAAAGCAATGAAATTCTGATTATGAAGGCTGACGCCTTAATGGACGTGTTCCTTGTGCAATACAGATATGGTATGCCATCACAGCCTGTGGGTAAGTGCACATTCAGCACTCTCAAAGAGTGAGATTGCTGTCACTCACACAATGGTGGAGCTGTTAATTCACAGATTTGTGTGCTCATTGGAATACACACATGCAGTCTATGCAACTGAAGGTCTGAGCAGAAGACAAAGCTGCTCAGATCAGGGAAGAGAGGTGTTGATTGGAGGGAGGAGGTAGAGCAGTGTGGATGGGTTGACAGAAATGTGTGGATAGGGGGAAGACTAAGCAGCACTGTTGGGTGGAAAACAGGGGTGCAGATGGGGGGAAATAAGACAGAGTGATGCAGTTGGGGGGAGACCGAGTGCGACAGATTGGGAAAGAAAGTGGCACAGATGGGGGAAAGAGAACGGTGCAGATTGGGGAAAGACAGTGGCACAGATGGTGGGGAGACAGAGCGGTGTGAATGGGTGGACAGTGCGGGATCCGGTCTGAAGATCGACAGTGTCTAGGTCGACAATGTTTAGGTCGACCACTATAGGTCGACAGTCACTAGGTCGACATGGATGGAAGGTCGACAGGGTTTCTAGGTCGACATGTGCTAGGTCGACAGGTCTAAAGGTCGACATGAGTTTTTCACATTTTTTTCCTTTTTTTGAATTTTTTCATACTTAACGATCCACGTGGACTACAAATGGAACGGTAAAGTGTGCCGAGCGAAGCGGTAGCGGAGCGAAGGCACCATGCCCGAAGCATGGTGAGCGAAGCGGGCCATGCGAGGGGACGCGGTGCACTAATTTGGGATCCCGGTCACTCTACGAAGAAAACGACACAAAAAAAAATAAAAATCCTCATGTCGACCTTTAGACCTGTCGACCTAGCACATGTCGACCTAGAAACCCTGTCGACATTCCATCCATGTCGACCTAGTGACTGTCGACCTATAGTGGTCGACCTAAACATTGTCGACCTAGACACTGTCGATTTGATGAACCACACCCGGACAGTGCTGTGTAGATAAGGGGGACAGAGCAGCACAGATGCAGAGAGGTGAGAGCAGTACAGATGGAAGGAAACAGTGACACTGTTGAGGGGTGCAGAGCAGCATCGATGAGAGGAAGATGGTCCCGACATCAGAGGGGGTAAATATTTTTACCTACCCTTGTGGGGTGGCAGATAGGCCTAATCCTCAGGGATGGTGGCTAGGGCTACCAACTTCCACCCCAACAGTGACTGATACTTACTTTCGGAATGTTGGCGATGTCAGCTACATGAATGGGGTAAGAGTGGTGTGGAGAGGGGAGATTAAGCAGCTTGTATGGGATGGGAGACAGAGTGGTGTGGGTGGGAGGCAGTGATGCAGATGGGTTGAAAACACTGGCACGGATGGGTAGAAAACTGGTGCAGATGGGAGAGAAGACAGTGTGGCATGTATGGGAGGAGGCAGAGTGATGTTGAAAAGGGAGACACTGAGCAGCGCAGAGAGAAGAAAATGGTGGTATGGACAAGGCACAGATGGGCAAAGACAGATGGTGCTTTTAAGTGAATACAGACTAGTACAGATGGGAGAACACAGCAGTAGGGATTGGGGAAGACAGAGGAGCATGTAGGCATATAGGGGAAGTCAGTGTAGATGCATAGATCATAGATGGGGTATTATAATTTAGCAATTAATCAAGATGTTTGAAGGAGCTAAATGTGTATACTAAATGAGATGGATGTATGGAGTGACAAGAATGTTGGAACAAGGTGGGATTGTTGTGGTGACCGAATGGGATGGGTGCACCACATAACTGCTCAGACCTTCAGTTGCATAGATTGCATGTGTATATTCCAATGAGCACACAAATCCGTGAATTAGCAGCTCCACCATTGTCTGAGTGACAGAAATCTCACTCTGTGAGAGTGCTGAATGTGCACTTACCCATAGGCTGTTATGGAATATTATATCTGTATTGCGCAAGGTTTCTGGAATGCCAGATCATATGTAAGAAGCCTTAACAGGGCATGTGAAACTGTAAGTTTTTTTGTCTATGGAATATATATATATATATATATATATATATAGCGATCAGCTGTCAAAACTTTCATATATGGCCTTTATAAAAGATATATTCAGGTTAAGCCTATATACCAGGATAGGCCATGTATGCAGTATGGATCTCTGTATTGCATAACTGAAGCGGACATATGATCATCAACTGAGTAGTACAAATGAGTATTTGAGTAAAACATCTACCATATTATGCCCTAAACAGTACTTTCCTTTATTTTATTTTTTGTACCTGCTATGCTATCTTTGAGTAAAAATATTTTACAGAAATCCCTGAAGTGCTTGGTGCTGATGAACTTTTTTCAGCCATTTTATTTTTACCATATTGATTTGTAAGAATTAAAACTGCCGCTACTGTAGGTGCGATACCTTTTAATTATGGTAGCGCTCATAAGAAGTGTATACAATGCAGTAGTGATGTCAAAAGATAGTTTCTATAGAAAATAATGACTTGAAAATAGCAGTCCACTATTCTGGCCTCTATGCATGAAAGGGTTAAAATATTTTTTAAAATACGAGTCTCTGTATGAAGATAAATATAGAGAAGAGTGACACATTCCACTCTTTCCTCCATACTTTCTTTCTATCAGCCACTTTCTGCAGTTGGGGTGTTTCAAGAGAATGTTGTCCTCAAATACACTTTATTGGTAATGGCTAGGGGCACCTAGAAGGGAAACAGGTACTAAAAACTAGGAGCCGAGCTTGTCTGAGGGGCTAAGCATCAAGGTCAGCTGTGAAGGAAGAGAAATGGCCCCTTTTTGAAACACTAGGTTATTTTTTCACATGTATTCATTAGTGGCCCTGATACTGGGAAGTAACCTAGAGACAAGTGCTCACTATATTGCACATCACAGATAACAGTAACGTGTTTCTGTTGTTGAACTCTAGTGGCAGAGACAGGGGCATAACTACAACTTTGTGGGCCCCATAGCAACATTTTGAAAGGGCTCCCCTTCTATAGAAAGGGGAGGTGCAGAGTGACACACAGGGGTAGAGTGGGGTATAGGGTGATACACACACAGGTAGACTGGGGGTACAAGGAATAACAATCACACAGAGGTAGGGGGTATAGGGTGTCACACACACAGGTAGGGTGTACAGTGTGTCATATATGGGGAGGTTACAGGCTGTTACACACACATGGGCAGGAAGTGTACAATGCATCATACACTGGGGTGTTCAGGGTGTCATACACACACTCACAGGGGCAAGTGATGTACAGTGTGTCATTGGGCAGGGGGTACAGCGTGTCATACACACCCAGGTAGGGGGTAAAAGGTAGGGAGTAGATGTTATCAAACATGGGAGGTACAAGGTTTGTAATACACACAACACACACGCAGCGGTAGGAGGGTACAGGGGATGAGGGGAGTAGTGGAAGAACACATACACAGATATATGGGGTAAAGGGGGTCAGACACAGAGAGGTGAGGTGTAGGTGAGTAAAGGGATACCCAGGTGCTCACCTTTCTGTGCACTAATACACCTTTTGGTGAGCTGTATGGTGCTATATGTGGGACCCAGGTACAGACCAAAGGGAAGGCCAGTGGCAAGGGGAACTAGGCTGGTTACAGAGTTAAGCGAGTGCTGCACAGCCTCATGGAGCCGCCCGGCCAGTAATGTCAGGTGTGAGGTCCGAACTGTGACCTGGATTGGGAGACCAAGCTATGCTCCCTCCTCTATGGAGGATGGAGGGTGCCAGAGCTTGCAGAAAGAGTCAGGGGGAGAGTGGGCATGCTCAGATCTCCAGTGGGTGGGGATGGTGGTCGTATATCTGGCATCATTAGTGGGGGGGTGTTGGGCTCCCGTGGCTACTGTGTGTTAGTGCTTAGATCTCTGGCATCATTAGCAGGGGAGTGTGTTGGGCTCCTGTGGCCCCTGGTGAGCAGCATCAGGGGCACGTCTGTAGATGGAGTGTCGTGTGACTGGGTGCAGTCTGGGCTCCATAAGATCTGCATCCCTTGCACCCACAGTAGTTACGCCACTGGGCAGATACTCCATGAGAATTGCGCATTGGTGCATGCTATTGTGTTAGTGCAAGATAGGATACTGGACACTTGTGCACATCACACATCTCTGTCACATAAGAAGCAACTTTGGCAGGTGGTCTATGATGCAGTGAATGCTTGGGGCCTTGTGAAGAGAAACATTGAAAAACTGCAGAGAAGCAGCATGTAGCAAGAGGCACGAGAGAAGACCACCACTGCAACTACAACTCATTAATTTATGATTTGCAAATGTTCTTTGATATAGGGAATAGGATTGCAACCAAGCATCAGCTGGTGGGTTGTGTGGTCAAGCCTTTTAACGGCTCTGAAAAGGTAACGTGAAAAAACTTTCACTTACTTTTCCCATAGCACTAGGGAGTGGATCTGGCACACGCACCTTGGTGTGCACGCAGTTCACGTGCATACATGTAGCCCTCTAGTTCAGTTTTTTCAGATGCTTGCAATCCCAATGTAGAAAAATAGAAACAAGAAAACAACAAATAGTCTATTTCATGATGAATAATGACAGGGAGCAATGAGATTCAACATGAAGGTGGATCCTAAAAGCTTGAGAAAACTCAACTGGACAATAACTGTTAAACACTGGGAAGAAAAGATAGTCTGTGATAAATGATGGGAGTCTCGAAACTAGAGTAGATCTGGTCAACTCAGGCAACGGAGCAGAAATTAAACTGGATGAAATAGACATTATGGTAAGAACTTACCGCTGATAACGTGATTTCTCTTATGTCCAAAGGTATCCACAGGATAACATTGGGATATGCCGGAGCGACAGCGGAAATGGCACCAGACGGTCACAATATTTCTGTTCTCCCAGGATGCATCGGGGCTTCACCATATAATCCCGCCCACTGGCTCAGTCAAACCAGTTCTTTCTACAGCAATTAGGCAGGAGCATCAGGTAGAAACCTATTCAGGTGATAAGAACACACGTGCACACCCTTCCATGCAAGAGGGAAGAGGTTTAGTGATTGTAAAGATACTCAAATCAGGTACGTCAGGGTGGGACCCCTGTGGATACCTGTGAACATAGGAGAAATCACGTTATCAATGGTAAGTTCTTACCATAACGTCTATTTCTTTGGATGGGTCCACAGGTTATCCACAGGATAACATTGGGATTCCCAAAGCCAATTTTAGTGGTGGGGACGCTCCTGATTACACAGGAGAACTTTTCGCCCGAATTCTGCATCATGAGAGGCAAAAGTATCCAAGGCATAATGTCTGATGAATGTGTTTATGGAAGACCATGTGGCTGCCTTACAAATCTGTTCTGCTGAAGCACCATGTTGTGCTGCCCATGAAGGACCTACCTTACGTGTAGAGTGAGCAGAGACATTAGCCGGAGTAGGAAGATCTGCATGAGAATAAGCTTCTGATATTACCATTCGGAGCCATCTTGCCAGCGTCTGTTTACTAGCAGGCCATCCTCTTCTATGAAATCCGTAGAGGACGAAGAGAGAATCTTTTTTTCTGATGGCACTAGTACGATCTATGTAGATTCTTAATGCTCGGACTACGTCCTGCGACGCTTCTCCCGCAGAAAGTCCCGATACCTGAAAAGTTGGGACTACAATCTCTTCGTTAAGTTGAAACTTGGAAACCACCTTCGGAAGATAACCAGATCTAGTTCTGAGAACTGCTTTATCTGGAAAAAACTTAGGAAAGGAGACTTACACGACAGTGCTCCTAAATCTGATACTCTTCTAGCTGAGGCCATTGCCAGTAGAAAGAGTACTTTAGCCGTTAACCATTTAAGATCTGCTCTCTTAAGTGGTTCAAACGGAGGTCCCTGAAGGAATTTTAGAACTAGATTTAAATCCCAGGGAGCTGCAGGAGGAACAAATTGAGGTTGAATGTGTACAACTCCCTGAAAAAAAGTACATCTTGTAAGTCAGCAATCTTTCGCTGAAACCATACAGTTAATGCTGATACTTGAATTCTCAAGAAAGCTACTTTCAAACCCTTATCCAATCCTGCTTGAAGGAAATCCAAAATCCTGGATACTTTAAAAGATCTTGGATTCAAACTTTTTCCACTACACCAATGAATATAGGCTTGCCATATTCGATGATAATTACGAGCTGAGGAAGGTTTTCTTGCTCTAAGCGTAGTTTGAATTACTTGCTTTGAAAATCCTCTAGCTTCTAGGATAGAGGTTTCAACAGCCACGCCGTCAAAGACAGACGATCCAGATGGCTGTGACAAAAAGGACCCTGCATTAGCAGACCTGGATGTTGAGGGAGCAGTATCGGTGTTTCCACAGACATCCTCAGTAGATCTGTGTACCAATGCCTTCTTGGCCAAGCTGGAGCTATTAGAATTATGGCTCCTTTTGCTTGCTATATTTTCCTCACTACTCTGGGTAACAGAGAGATTGGAGGGAACAGATATGCCAGATGAAAATTTCCATTTTACTGACAGTGTGTCTACAAGGACCACTCCAGGATCCTTTGTTCTTGATCTGTACCTTGGAACTTTGTTGTTTAGACGAGACGCCATGAGGTCTATTTCTGGTAGACCCCATCTGTTCACTATCGTCTGAAACACTTCTGGGTGTAATGCCCATTCGGTTTCCTGAATGGTGTGTCGACTGAGAAAATCTGCTTCCCAGTTCAGTACACCTGGAACAAACACTGCTGACAATGCTGGAAGATGGAGTTCTGCCCACCTTAGTATGGGAGTTACCTCCTCCATCAATCTTTTGCCTTGAGTTCCTCCCTGATGATTGAGGTATGCTACTGCTGTTGCATTGTCTGAGCGAATCTGGACCGGTCTTCCTTGCAGACTGTCTATTGCCTGAACTAGCGCCATATAAATGGCCCTTATTTCGAACAGATTTATTGGCAGGCTACTTTCCCTTATGGACCATTTTCCCTGGAACCAAAGGCTTTCGAGTACCGCTCCCCAGCCTTGAAGACTGGCATCTGTTGTCAGGACTTGCCATTCTTTTATCCAAAAGGGTCTCCCCTTGTTTAAATGGTCTGTCTGTAGCCACCACGCTAGAGACCTGAAAACTTTATCATCTGTTTTTTTATTGTCTGATGATTTCCGTTCCATTTGGTCAGAATAAGGTGCTGTAGTGGTCTGGAGTGGAATTGCGCATATTCCACCATGTCGACGGTTGATACCATCAGACCCAACAGTCGCATTGCTGCATGGACTGACATTGTCTGAGTGTGCAACGCCTCCTGAGTCATGACCTGCACCTTGACTATCTTTTTCTCTGGTAAGAAAACTCTCCGTAGACCTGAATCCAATATGGCCCCCAAATGAACCATCCGCTGTGACGGATTCAGAGACGACTTTTCCCAGTTTAGGAGCCACCCGTGTCTCTGTAAACAAACTACTGTCTGTTGAAGATGGCTCAAAAGTAATTTATGCGAATGTGCTAGGATTAACAGGTCATCTAGGTATGGAAATATTCTTATCCTCTGCTTGCGGAGATAAGCTGCCATAACCACCATAATTTTGGTAAACACCCTGGGTGCTGTTGCTAGCCTGAAGGGCAAGGCTTGGAACTGAAAATGTTCCTGGAGGATGGCAAACCTGAGGTAACATTAATGAGACCTTGCTACATGTAGGTAAGCATCCTGTATATCCAGAGATAACATGTAATCTCCCGGTTCCATAGCCAACATTATGGAGCGTAATGTCTCCATGTGGTACCTTGGAATCCAAATGTATTTGTTTAACATTTTGAGATTGATAATTGGTCGGAATGACCCATTTGGCTTCTGAATCAAAAATAGATTGGAGTAAAAACACTGTCCTCTTTGTGATGGAGGTACTGGGACAATCACACCCGACTGAAGCAATTTCTGAACTGCTTCTTGCAGGGCATTGGCCTTCGACTCTATACGAGACGGGCTGGTGCAAAAAAATCTGTGAGTACGCTGCCTCCTGAATGGGTACCCATACCCGATAGATACCACCTTCTGCACCTAAGCATCTGTCGTCGACTGTTGCCATATATGTGCAAAATGAAGGTGTCGGCCCCCAACCCTGGAATCCTTCAGGCGGAGGCCCGTCTCTTCAGGCTGATGGTTTCTGTTCAGGCTTGGAAGCTGGCTTTCTACTAGCCCATTGCTTCCTACCCCTGGCTGATCTATTCAACTGGGGTTGCTTAGACTCCTCTTTAGCCTTTGCTTGGCCTTGCCATCGAAATGGCCGAAACTTTGAACCCCTAGTCTTAGGGTTATAACTAGCTGGAAATCTGACCTTTTTGGATTCAGCTTCCGGTTCTAGTATATCAGACAATTGTTTCCCAAACAATATATTACCATTGAAAGGTAATGCTTCCAATTCTTTCTTGGATTCAGCATCTGCTTTCCAAATGCGTAGCCAAACTGCTCTACGAGCGGCTACTGTTAAGGCTGATGCTTTAGAAGCAATCGTGCCCATATCAATTGCTGCTTCTTCCAAATATTGGGCAGCTTGTCTTAAACGGCCTAAATGATACTCCTGCTCCCTATTAAGGGAGGAGAAGCCATTCTCTAGTTCCTCCATCCATTCTACCATTTCCTTTGCCATCCAGGCTGAAGCCATAGCAGGCCTTACCACTGCTCCCGAGAGAGAAAATATACTTTTCAAGAAGCTATTTACCCTTCTGTCTGTGACATCATTTAGTGAGGTAGATTACAATGGTAAAGCAGATTTATGCACGAGTCGCAGTACATGTGCATCTACTTTCGGAAGAACTTCTTTTTTTGAACAATCCGCAGCAGGAAATGGATAATAAGAATCCCATTTTTTCTGAATCTTATATTTTTTACTGGGCATCGCCCAGGATTCTTCCATCATTTCCGTCAGATCCTCTGACGCTTGGAATTCAGTCTTAACTGTTTTTGTTCATTTAAACACAGGTGCTTTAGATTTTGAGTTCAGCTACATCTTCTGAGCTGAAACTCTGCTATTGATCATCATACGGAGTAATTGAATATACTGTATCATCATCTGTTGTATCATTTTGTGTAGTCTGCAACATAGACGTATCTGTCTTAGTCTTACCTGTACCTTGGTTACTTGTAGAGGCTACTGGAACCAAACCGTAGGAAGCGAGCTGCATGTATGGGTTAATAGTGTAACCTATTCCCTGGGGTGGCGCTGCCGGAGTTAATCTGTCCATTATTGAAAACAAAGTCTGTGTGAACATACTCCATGGTGGCTCTGCTGGTTGTTGAACCAATTCCTGTGCTGAAAAGCAAAACAGTTCACACATAACCCCTCATAAGTGACCAACTGGCCTATACCAATTAACCCTGTTTTACAAGATAAACATGTTAGGGATGTAGGAGTGCCTGATAAATTCTCCTTGTCACTTTTGCCGCTCACTGACATGGTAATATTTTGTTTATGACTACACAATTTGTGACTGAAAATACCCTATATATAGAAGTGAGATCAATCTGACCCCAACCGTGCACCTGAATTGAGGTTCAGAACAGGCCTGACAACATAAAAAAGTCAGCACACATACTAGCAGTCAGTCACATGTTAAAACATTAAACATTGTCATATGAGAATGCAATCACCATCATAATAACTTACAAGTAAGTAGGAAAATTGTATTTCTGTTTTTAACCGTTTTTTTTCAAACATAACATGCAGAAACAACAGTAATATACAGGTCTCATATGCAATATGTACCAAAATTAACAATTCATACTAACAAGTAGAGATAATTTTAGTACTGTATAACCCTTCCTCCATAGAGCGGGATACAGGGAGACTCACCACACTTCCACATCCATCAAATACGCTCGGAAGACGCTGAGTGGATTCAGATGCTACTGGTGTACACTGCCGTTCTGATAACTGATGAAAGACACGGACGTTCACTAACGGACACGGACGCTCAGTGAATGCCACGTGTATGCAGACACTAAGGCCTGCGACTCGGTTCGGCAATTTCTAGTGTACACAACCGCCGCATCTAAGCTGCGACTGAGTACCCTCGTGGTAGCATCTGAGACGGAAGTGAGGTCATTCAGTTCATGGATGGGAGACGCACAGAAGCTGGTCATGAACTTTGGGGAGGGGTGGCCAGGAGAGCATCTAATTCCCCCTGTTGACTTAAACTCTAAGGATCGCGGCCTCTACCTAGTCCTGGCGCCTATGATCCCTAAAGCATAGCGCTGTCGCACCTAAGAGTGGTCGGCGCATCAACACAGTTTGTAGTCTCCACCAATACAGTGTAACTGTGTCCGGAACCCCTAGTAAGAGGATATCCATAGACTTACCTTCTCCCCATGCTCCGGCCACAGCCTGGTTATGTCTGCTAGACCTGCTAGAATCATCAGACACAGACACCCGTCGAGACAGCACTATACTGCGAAGGTAAGCGTTGTTGTGACCCGGTGGAGAGTTGTTGGAGAGACTATTTCTAATATGCGTTTAAGATGCTGTTAAGAAAAGTCACTCAAAAAAAACATAGTAAGACTATAAAAATAAAATAATAAAAGCTTCAGGCTGCTTCATTAACAGCAGCCCAGTGTCCATGGTCCGGCTCCTGCCGCACCAAACAAAAAAACTGATTTGACTGAGTCAGTGGGGAGGATTATATGGTGAAGCCCGATGCATCCTGTGAGGCCAGAAAGCTTGTGACCGTTTGGTGCCATTTCCGCTGTCGCTCCGGCATATCCCAGTGTTATCCTGTGGATAACCTGTGGACCCAGCCAGAGAAACTGGAGTTACTTTCATTAGGTGGTTGCACCTGCTGGCCTTTTGGAGTGCCTGCGAAGCGATAAATCCAAATTCTGATATTAGCGTAGCCCTAGGTCAGAGACACCAACAGGACCAGGATGGGTTGGGTGGGCGCTGTTGGAAGGTGGTAATCCTATTCCCTAGAACAAAGAAAATATGTAGGTCATAGATTCCTGCAAACTACTGTCAGGAGGTTTGCCACCTAGCAAAATCTGGTGGGCAGACTACCACAAACCTGGTGGTTGCTCTAATAAACTCAATCCTATAAGGATCAGAAGCTCTCCAGTTGTGCTTGACAAAGGTATGGCTGGAAGACCAACAGGCAGCTTGCATTATAAATTGTAGTGGATCTTTATTTTTGCAGCAGAAGTGATGACAGCACCACTATTAGAATGACCCTAAAAAAGGGAAGTATCTATTCTAAAGAGCTTCATGGCAGAAATTCTACATTTTCTGACAGCAGAAGGTTTAGCTTCATGGAAGGGTTTAGAGAAGTAGATGAAGAGTTGGGAGTTGTCACGATGCAGGAAAGCTGTGAGATCCAGGTAAGCAGACTGGCATGCAAATAAACAAAGATCAGGGTCTGTCTGATCTGTAACCAGGTAATATTCAACTAAAGAGTTCAAATAATTGGTTTCATGTGATCCTTGAGAATGATATGGAACCCCATTCTATAATGCTGAATTACTGTAGGTGCCCCTTGCAGCATGCTAAGGCTAAAAGGGATGGTAACTTTCTACACAATGAGAAAATATCAGAAGTGGAATTTATACTAGCCAAAAAACCCTAGAAGGGTTCAATGTGCCATGTGATAAAGTAGCGTAGATAACACGTGCTAGACAAGAAAGCACCTTTATGTTATGCTCTGCATACTTGGAACCCAGGAGATTGGGTGGCACCAGGAGAGTTCCAAGTACATATGCGTGAAGCTGCAACTGGACTGAGATACGCAGCTAACCCTAACAAAAATCCCTGACTCTGTTGTCCTTCCCAGTGGTGATTAACGCCTGCAAGACTATGGTTTCTGGCATGGCAGCCATGTTGAATGGGCGAATTAGGTCCGCCCAGACTCCGATTCCCCCCGGTCTTAATAGTTGACAAGGCGTTAACCGAGACAGAGAAGAACAAGGGAAAAACTAACTAAGACTGAAATGACTAAAACAGAGGACACAAAAAATAACAAAGTAGTTTATGTGCGGTGCGGCCGCCTGGATCAACAGAAAATGAAGTAATGCAACCTTACTGCCGAATATGAACCCATCGTAATAAGGCGAGGACAGCAATGTGGAAACCTCCACAAAAATGACACAACCAAAAATAGATAAAGACAATATAGTTTCAGCCATAAAGTGCGACAGAGCCACTACTCACGACACCATGACAGGTGTGCACAGGAAACTATCAGAACCCAGAAGCTTCAGATACCAGACCACTTTACTGGAAGTTAACTCGGAGTACAGCAGGAAATGATCCCTCAGACAGGACTCAGGAAACTGGACACAGGACACTAGCGTACACAAGCTGGATGCAGGATCACACCAGAGGCAGGAAGACAGGCTCCACAGGAAGCTGCTGACAGGGACCAGGAACAAGCTTGCAGAAAGCTAACCAAGAACTGGAACATACAGGTACAATAACAAACTTCTATCACCGGCGCTGGACTGCAGGGCTAGCTGGGTAATAAGGGAAGCATGCCCCAATCAGGATGGCTGAAAGCCAGGCACAAGGTAATAGCCAAAATACTGGCAATGTGTGATTGCCGAAGCTAAGCCTGCTTTAAAATTGGTGGCCAAGAAATCTAATGCCAAGTTGAGAGAGCAGTAGTAAAAGTTGATGGGTGAATTTGTGTAGTTAACCATGCACTATATTCATTAATGATGGCACGGTATCTGGATCTTATTCTGGGTCTCAGAGAGGCATTAATTAGGGTCACTGAAGCAGCACCAATGGAGAAAGCCACTTTGATGAATCATGCACAGGATTGACCTTTCCTTCACAAGTGATGCCCCTTTACCTGAATTAATCACAACAGGTACCTTTTCTATTAGGGTGCACTTCTATGCCTTTAGAGCACTATCTGTGTAACCCTTGAACTGTCCCATGATATCAGGGGAATTAGCAGCAACCTGTAGGCAGTAGACTCCCTCACTATTTTATTTCCATAAAGCAATACATGATGGAGATCACTCACCTGTTGTTCAATATGTTCTATCATACACAACAGGCAGCAGCACTATACATGTCCCTTGCCATGCCTTCACTGAGGCAATGATGAGCATGGCTATAGCTCTACTTATTTCAACACCCTCCTGGCATCTTTTTCAAGGTGCAGTAAGGTTTGAAGGTTACAACAGGATGTTTTTTTTTATTCAGTAGCATTGCTGATGTACAGTATTAGGACATTAACACACATCACCTGTATTCAATCAAGATTTCACCAAGTGAGGGATATCATTGAGTTAAAAGTCCTATAATGAGAGAGCATAGGAAATATATATATATATACAAGTGGTAATGCACATATTAGTATAATATGTGTAGACAGATATAATTGCACATAAATTATTGTATTAAAATTAAAAGGTACTAGCTTGGATTAAGTTAATAAATATAAAGTCATTGAGGTCCCTATCTCCTTGCAAACAGAAGGGGCCACTCGGACTTTGTCTGACCAAGATAAATAATTTCTGAGAAAGGACTCCAGGAATGAACTGAGAATGTATAAAATAGAACCCTGAAGAACTCCCAGACTCAGGGCTCTCATTTTTCCTACGACCTTGGCAATGTCTCTCACTGAGAGTTTCCAGCAAAGAGATCAAGCATTGAATGTCTGCACCTACAAATGTTATGATTCCCGTACTCCAGACCAGAGGAGATCTTAAGGCAGAGGTCTGAGTACAGGAAAGATATACTGGTTTGTGGGAGCAGGAGAGCCTAGTAACCCCTGGCGCCCTAACTCCGTTGTCTCGCCCGTGTTATCAGAAATCCCCTGCGAGACTATGGTTGCTTGAGCCCATGGCAGCCGCGTTTGAAGGGCGGATTATGTCTGCCCAACCCCGATGCCCCCTCAGGTCTTAATGGGAGACAAAGGGAAATCCGAGACAGGGTGATAACAAGGGGCCCTCTGACTAAGCAACCAGGCCAGGGGTTACAAGCTAACTAACTTAACCAAAGAAGTATGTGCGGACTAGCCGCCAGGGAAAAGGACAACCAAAGATCCACTGATCCGTCACTCCTATCCAGCACCGCTGGACACCAGAGTGGACCAGGGAGAGCGGAATCCTCCGCAAAAGCTCCAGAACACAAAGATACAAAATAATAAACAGTAAGCGGTCAAGCCGCAACACACGTCTATGCCGCGACTCACGAACACCACAGGATGTTAAAGGTGCTCGGTCAGACTCCAGGAATAGATGACAAACTTCCGAGTACAGGATCACTGAGGACAGGAACAACCGGATAGAGCAGGACTGGAAACTCTCTGTAACTGACACAGGCAAACAGGAAGCTATCACCGGCGTCTGTGAGAAGTCCAAAGGGTGCTTATAACTGTGAGCTCCCCAATCAGGAGCCAGACTGGGTACTCACAAGTAATGCCGTGCAGCTTGCATGCTGCACGGCCAGCACACCATTAATACAAATTAGAAAAGACCCAGCAACGGGGAACGCGGCCCGAACGTGGCGTCCCCGTTGCTAGGGTCTGAGCGGCTCCGTGCGCCCGGCGTCCAGCATTGCCAGGGAGCCGGCGGCTGTACGCGCACGGCGTCCCTGGTTGCTAGGCGCCGGGCCGCACCGACGAGCGGACCCCGGCGCCTAACAGTACCCCCCCTTGAGGAGGGGTCAAGGAACCCCTAAAGCCAGGTTTCTGGGGAAATTCTCGAAAAAATGCCCTCTTGAGCCTCGGGGCATGGAGATCCTTATCCAGGACCCAAGACCTTTCTTCTGGACCATAACCTCTCCAATGCACCAAAAAATAAAGCCGACCCCGGGACAACTTGGAATCGAGAACCTTCTCCACCAAGAACTCCTGCTGACCCTGTACATCTATTGGTGATCTCCCCTGAGATATCTTACGAGGAAATCTACTGGACGAGACAAATGGTTTCAGCAAAGAGCAATGGAAAGTATTTCCGATCCGTAAAGTTTTTGGTAAACGTAACCGGAAGGCAACTGGATTGACTTTTTTGATAATGTGAAATGGTCCAATAAATTTAGGACCCAATCTGGCTGAGGTTTGTCGAAGTTTAATGTTGCGAGTCGACAACCATACCCTATCTCCTACTTTAAAAGTGCACGGCCGCCGGAGCTTGTCAGAAAATCTCTTTTCCTGAAATGCCGCTTTTCTGAGAGCCAGGTGCACTTTTCTCCAAATGAGCCTAAGATGAGAGGTCAAGGTCAGTGAGGAGACAGAGGAATGTTGAAAAAAGGAATTTGCTCTGGGGTGAAAACCAAAAACTGCAAAAAATGGAGACACATTGGTGGAGGAATGACAGGCATTATTGTAAGCGAACTCCGCCAATGGAAGAAACTCAGACCAGTCATTTTGGAGTTTGGCCGAGTACAAACGCAAATATTGTTTTAGTGATTGATTAACTCGCTCAGTCTGCCCGTTGGATTGGGGATGGTAGCCTGACGTTAAAGATAATTTAATCTTCAATGAGACACAAAAAGATTTCCAAAACTGTGCAATGAATTGTGGACCCCGATCAGAAACAATATCAGTGGGTAACCCATGGAGTCTGAAAACATGGCGGAGGAACAAGACTGCCAATCCCTGGGCAGATGGCAATCGGGGAAGAGCAATGAAATGGGCCATTTTGCTAAAACGGTCCACTACCACCCATATGACTCGGCATCCGGCTGACAGAGGGAGGTCCACCACAAAATCCATGGAGATATGAGACCATGGCCTGAGAGGAACATTCAAGGGCATAAGCTGACCGATAGGCAAAGAACGGGGAACTTTATGCTGTGCACAGACCTGACACGAAAAAACAAACTCTTTAATGTCTTTGGAAAGACCAGGCCACCATACTGAGCGGGAGACTAATTCCAAAGTCTTAGCGATTCCCGGATGCCCGGCAACTTTGCTATCATGAAACTCCGTCAAAACAGTTGCTCTCAAAAACTCAGGGACAAAAAGACGACCAGCAGGAGTATTTCCAGGAGCTTGATGTTGAAGCAGCTTTAACTGGGTAAATAAATCCTGTGTGAGGCCTGCCCGAATGACTGAAGACGGAAGTATGGGAGTAACAGGAATGTTGTCTTGAACTGGAAGAAAACTGCGTGACAGGGCATCTGCCTTGGTATTCTTGGAACCTGGCCTGAAGGTGATAATGAATTTGAAACGAGTAAAAAATAAAGCCCAACGAGCCTGCCGGGCATTCAGTCGTTTAGCTGATTCAATGTATTGAAGATTTTTGTGATCAGTCAAAACTGAAATGATATGAGTCGCTCCCTCAAGCCAATGCCTCCACTCCTCGAAAGCCCATTTAATAGCCAGCAATTCCCGGTTACCAACATCGTAGTTGGATTCAGCAGAAGAGAATTTCCTGGACATAAAGGCACAAGGATGTAATTCAAGGGAATCCGGATCCTTCTGAGACAGGATAGCCCCTACTCCAACCTCTGAGGCATCAACCTCAACAATGAAAGGCAATTCTGGGTTGGGATGTCTGAGGACAGGGGCTGAGACAAAGGCTTGTTTCAAGGCCTGAAAAGATAACTCAGCTTCACGTGACCAATTGGTAGGATCTGCTCCCTTTTTAGTCAGTGCCACAATGGGAGCAACTAGGTCAGAGAAAGAGTGAATAAATCTTCTATAGTAGTTCGCAAACCCTAAAAAGCGCTGAATTGCTTTTAAGTTGGTGGGTTGCGCCCAACTGAGGATGGCTTGGAGCTTTTTTGGTTCCATACGGAATCCCCGAGGGGAAATAATGTATCCTAAAAAGGATACCTCCGTGACATGAAATTCACACTTCTCCAGCTTGGCATATAGGTGATTTTCACGTAATTTTTTTAGAACCTGACGCACCTGGGTAACATGTTGTTCTACCGAGTCAGAATAAATCAAAATATCGTCTAAGTAGACTACAACGAATTTTCCAAGAAATTCACGGAGCACATCGTTAATGAGATCCTGGAAAACTGCCGGAGCGTTAGACAGGCCGAATGGCATAACCCCAGATACTCATAGTGGCCTGACTGAGTACTGAATGCCGTTTTCCACTCATCCCCTGACTTGATTCTGATGAGGTTATATGCTCCTCTCAGGTCAATCTTAGAAAAAATCACAGCCGAACGTAGCTGATCAAAGAGGACAGAGATCAGTGGCAGAGGGTAAGTATTTTTTACTGAGATTTTATTCAAGGCTCTAAAGTCAATGCAGGGTCTGAGTGAACCATCCTTCTTCTCTACGAAAAAGAAGCCTGCACTTAAAGGGGATTTAGATGGCCTGATAAATCCTTTCCCTAGGCTTTCTTTAACATACTCATTCATGGCCACGGTTTCAGGTCCGGACAATGCATATAACCTTCCCTTAGGCAAAGTGGCACCAGGAATTAGCTCAATAGCACAATCATAAGGCCTATGGGGAGGCAGAATATCCGCATTGCCCTTGGAAAAAACATCAACAAAATCCTGGTATTCCACAGGAATGGGTGCGGGAATGGCAGCAGCTATTCTGATGGGAAGCGTAATACATTCTTTATTACAGATGGTACCCCATTGTGAGATCTCCCCCGACTGCCAATCAATGATGGGATTATGAAAGGCCAGCCAAGGGTGACCCAGAACCACTGGAACTGCTGGGCAATGGGTGAGGAAAAACTCAATTTTTTCAGAATGCAGAGCTCCTACCGAGAGTAGAACAGGAGGTGTACAGAGAGAAATAACCCCATTGGACAAGGGACTCCCATCTAAACCATGCATGGTGATACACCTACCCAAGGCTAACTGAGGAATACCTAAGGTCTTGGCCCATGTTAAATCCATAAAGTTCCCTGCAGCTCCACTGTCCACAAAAACAGAGACCGAGGAACAGAGGCTGCCAAAGGAAACTTTAGCTGGGACTAACAGTGAATTATTTGAGGAGATAAGCTGCAGACCAAAGTGAACCCCCTCACAATTCACTTGGTCGAGACGTTTCCCGACTTGTTCGGACAACTACAGGCAAAATGTCCCTTACCTCCACAGTATAAACAAAGACCAGAATTTTGCCTTCTGGTTCTTTCTTCTGGAGACAGTTTGGAGAGACCTATCTGCATAGACCAAAGTGAACCCCCTCTGCATAGACCAGTTTGGAGAGACCTATCTGCATAGACCAAAGTGAACCCCCTCACAATTCACTTGGTCGAGACGTTTCCCGACTTGTTCGGACAACTACAGGCAAAATGTCCCTTACCACCACAGTATAAACAAAGACCAGAATTTTGCCTTCTGGTTCTTTCTTCAGGAGACAGTTTGGAGAGACCTATCTGCATAGGCTCCTCTATGTCTACAGGGATGGAAAAAACACAAGGAGTTGACCCGACAGATGCTCCTTTTTCAGCCCTCCGCTCTCTGAGCCGACGATCAATCTTAATAGAGAGCTCCATGAGTTTATCGAGAGTCTCAGGAGCGGGATACTGAAGGAGACTGTCTTTTATAGACTCAGATAAGCCGAGGCGAAACTGACTGCGCAGGGCTGGGTCATTCCATCCACAGTCATTCGACCAACGGCGAAACTCCGTACAATAATTCTCAGCGGGATTCCTACCCTGTCTGAGAGCACGCAACTGAGTCTCGGCAGATGCCTCTCTATCAGGGTCGTCATATAACAGTCCTAAAGACTTCAGAAAGGCGTCTACAGAAAATAAAGCCGGATTGTCTGTCTTTAAACCAAAAGCCCAGGTCTGAGGATCCCCCTGAAGCAGAGAAATAATAATTCCAACCCGCTGAGCCTCCGTACCTGAGGAGACTGGTCTCAAACGAAAATAAAGTTTACAAGACTCTTTAAAATTAAAAAACTGTTTTCTATCCCCAGAAAAACGGTCAGGCAGATGCATTTTTGGTTCAGGAATGACCCTTGGGGAAGTCCGTAACAGATCTTCCTGTGACCTCACCCGAAGGGACAGATCCTGAACCATCTGAGTAAGTTCTTGAATCTGGCTAACTAGAAGCTGGCCAGGATTTGGCCCGACACCGGTGGGATTCATGAGGCCGACAAATCTCCCAACTGAACAAGGGAAAAATTAACTCCTGTTAATTTTAAATTTTAGTCGGGCCGGTGATAATGTTATGATTCCCGTACTCCAGACCAGAGGAGATCTTAAGGCAGAGGTCTGAGTACAGGAAAGATATACTGGTTTGTGGGAGCAGGAGAGCCTAGTAACCCCTGGCGCCCTAACTCCGTTGTCTCGCCCGTGTTATCAGAAATCCCCTGCGAGACTATGGTTGCTTGAGCCCATGGCAGCCGCGTTCGAAGGGCGGATTATGTCTGCCCAACCCCGATGCCCCCTCAGGTCTTAATGGGAGACAAAGGGAAATCCGAGACAGGGTGATAACAAGGGGCCCTCTGACTAAGCAACCAGGCCAGGGGTTACAAGCTAACTAACTTAACCAAAGAAGTATGTGCGGACTAGCCGCCAGGGAAAAGGACAACCAAAGATCCACTGATCCGTCACTCCTATCCAGCACCGCTGGACACCAGAGTGGACCAGGGAGAGCGGAATCCTCCGCAAAAGCTCCAGAACACAAAGATACAAAATAATAAACAGTAAGCGGTCAAGCCGCAACACACGGCTATGCCGCGACTCACGAACACCACAGGATGTTAAAGGTGCTCGGTCAGACTCCAGGAATAGATGACAAACTTCCGAGTACAGGATCACTGAGGACAGGAACAACCGGATAGAGCAGGACTGGAAACTCTCTGTAACTGACACAGGCAAACAGGAAGCTATCACCGGCGTCTGTGAGAAGTCCAAAGGGTGCTTATAACTGTGAGCTCCCCAATCAGGAGCCAGACTGGGTACTCACAAGTAATGCCGTGCAGCTTGCATGCTGCACGGCCAGCACACCATTAATACAAATTAGAAAAGACCCAGCAACGGGGAACGCGGCCCGAACGTGGCGTCCCCGTTGCTAGGGTCTGAGCGGCTCCGTGCGCCCGGTGTCCAGCGTTGCCAGGGAGCCGGCGGCTGTACGCGCACGGCGTCCCTGGTTGCTAGGCGCCGGGCCGCACCGACGAGCGGACCCCGGCGCCTAACAACAGTATGTCGATTTCTCTGGTGGGACTGCTGTTGAGAATGAAATGGAATCTATTGGGAACCACAGAAAGACTATATTCTGGTATGGTATGGGGACAGATTTGTGGTTTATGGAGAAGCTTAGGTTTAGGAAAAGGTATATAATGAGCTCCCAATAAAAAAGTAACATCTCTTGGTCTGAGTGAGTTACTAGGAGATCATTCAAATAGATAAGGCAATTAATCCTCTTATGATGAAAAGTGGTCACTGTCACTTTCATAAGGTGAGTAAATATGTCTGGTGAGCCCAAAAACTGTAACTATCCACTGGCAAAAAACTATCCCCTGGCAAAGAGGATCTCCAGAGGAACCTCAGAAAGGTCTATTTTGATGCAGAAATCATTTTGGGAAAGGAGGAAGGGGACCTCTGGTAGACCTTCCATTCAAAATGTTGGTCACTTTATGAATAGATTTAATGGTTTAACATTCAAAACCAGTCTGTATGGGCCATCTACAGTAGCTTTCCCACTGGAAAGAGGTGGCTAGTCCAACCTGTCTTGGTTATGTCTACTAATTTATTCTTGCCCTGGTATAGCGTTAATACGAAGTCTAGTATTAGACTGCAACATTTGGATCAGGGGAACCTCTGGTGTGTAAAATGTGTAAAGTTAAGTACAACCCCTATTTCTATAATGTTTAAAAGCCACCTGATTGTGGAAATCTGCCTTCAGATTGCTATTGCTTGAGAGAGGCAAAGATGGAAAGTTACCTAAATAAAACATACCATAACCTCTTTCTCTCCTGTAGGGGTTCCTGGTGGAGGACACTGCACCTATTGCAAATGGTGTCTTGTAGGACCATCCTCTTTAGCCTCTGGTAGCACCTTTGTGCTCTTGGATCAAACTGTTGGCTGTTGCAGATCAACCCTATTGGGTAAAGTGTCTTCTTGAGTACTGGTGATTTGATGAGCTCTGGGCCTAATAGGTGTGCATGTATTAGGTTAGAGACATCTACAGGAAATATAAGGACTATGAACACATATATCAGAGCCATAACAGCAGATGATAAGATAATAATGGTATTATTGTAATGACATACATTTAATAAAAAATAAATCTAAAACCAGATTTATTAATATACTCTCACAGTGAGGAGCTCAGAAAAATTTAACTGCAGTGATCGCAAAAACGCGCTATGGTGTGTATTTTACCAAGAAACGGCCGCCCGGGACTCACATTTAGAAGATGAGCGGGTCCCACAGGACGCGCTCATCTGAATATGTGTTTGCATGAGTAAGCCAGTCAGCAGAACGCAGGTGGTGACTGGCTGTTTCCTCAGCCAATTACCTCCTGTAGTCTACAGCCAATCACAGCCTGCAGTGTCTCCCGCCAGTCCGCCTGCTTTGAATCCTGCTCCCCTCTGCCCGCTGACCTGGGCTCCACTGCCAGCATATGAATCTATGCTGCAGCACTGACAGACTGGCCCCGCTCATCCAGCTCCACCTCCTCCCCGCTGCACGCTCCGCCGCCAGCCCAGCACCAAGAGACTGTCCACGCATACCAGGCACCACACCCTCCTCTGCGACGGTGAGTACTGCTCCGGATCTGCCCCTACTCCCCCCCCCCCGGGACCCGCTCAACGCCCCACCAAGACCCGACATTCGCCGTCCAGTTCCCTGAGAGGGCGGTGTAAACAACAGGAGCCGACCGGGCTGCGCAGCTCCCGCTGTAGGTGAGCAGTGAGCTGCGCTGTGGCGCCCCACTTCACCCAGAGTAGCCGATGCAGATGATGGATGTCGGGGGGCTGCAAGCTCCGCATCGTACTCTGTGTGTGCGCAATGTGAGGCCGCCCAGACTGTCAGTGTGAGGGTCTGACCTCGGGCGGCGGGAGCCGGTAAACAGGGAGATAGAATAATGACCGGTATGGCTCACGTTCGCTGGGCGCGTTGGTAAGGAGGGCAGGGGGTGAGCTTATTCCTGGCTGTAGTGCACTAGCTCAGTCATGTTGCAGTAATTGCGCCCATACAGCGCCTGTGTAGCCGCAGGGAGATCCTGAGTACATGGGAGCAGGTGCTTGCTAGCAGATGGCGCACAAGCTGGTATTTTTCCTGGGGAGCTTCCACATCCTGCAGCCCTTACACTTGTTATTGGCAGATGTCAATGTAGTGGTAGAGTGCCTGTATGTACTATGGGGGGGCTACTGCGCGCAGTTGAGGTTAGAGTAGGACTGCCACAGTGTCTGGGAAATACATGTTCTACTGATGCCCTATTACTGGCAACCTTGGCCGGTTGCTTATACAGGCTGCTCAGTACTGGCCTGTTGGCAGCCCAAGGAGGAAGGTAGCTGTAATATTTGATGCATCTGTATAGTAGTTGCCGTCAGATTTTCTTTTTCTTAATACTTTGCTAATGTTTTGTTCTCTGAATATTACTCGGCTTATGGTTAATATTTTTTTTAACTTTGCTATGGTTTATGTGTGCCCGGGCTGCAGTAGGCTGCGTGTGGTCGTTGGTGAATGGTCTTGCTGAAGGTGTCACGTGACACTGGGGGGGAGACTGGAGGTCATAAGTGGTTGGCGCAATGTGCCTCAGTGCTCTACCTGGCGCAATGTGCCTCAGTGCTCTACCTGGCGCAATGTGCCTCAGTGCTCGACCTGGCGCAATGTGCCTCTGTGCTCTACCTGGTGCAATGTGCCTCAGTGCTCTACCTGGCGCAATGTGCCTCAGTGCTCTACCTGGCGCAATGTGCCTCAGTGCTCTACCTTGCGCAATGTGCCTCAGTGCTCTACCTGGCGCAATGTGCCTCAGTGCTCTACCTGGCGCATTGTGTATAACGTGCTCTACCGGGCGCATTGTGTATAACGTGCTCTACCGGGCGCATTGTGTATAATAACGTGCTCTACCTGGTGCATTGTGTATAATAACGTGCTCTACCTGGCGCATTGTGTATAATAGCATGCTCTACCTGGCGCATTGTGTATAATAGCGTGCTCTACCTGGCGCATTGTGTATAATAATGTGCTGCATTGTGTATAATAACGTGCTCTACCTGGCGCATTGTGTATAATAACGTGCTCTACCTGGCGCATTGTGTATAATAACGTGTTCTACCTGGCGCATTGTGTATAATAACGTGCTCTACCTGGTGCAATGTGTATAATAACGTGTTCTACCTGGTGCAATGTGTATAATAACGTGCTCTACCGGGCGCATTGTGTATAACGCGCTCTACCATGCGCTATGTGTATAATAACGTGCTCTACCGGGCGCATTGTGTATAACGTGCTCTACCTGGCGCAATGTGTATGATTATGTGCTCTACCTGGCGCAATGTGTATGCTAATTGGAGCAGGTACAATATTTCTCCTGAGGAAGCCGCTGAGTTTACAGGTGGAGAAACGCGTTGAGAGAGGTCCTAAGCACACGGACCTGGTAGTACGTCTATCTGGGACACGTATATACAAACGGATCTGAGGTGTGTCGGTATTCAAAGGAGGAGTCGGCTGCGGAGACTCTGGCACAGCAGATAATCAGCTGGTCGGTGAGAACCCCTAATAATCAAGCCCGCTCAGTAACCAGTGCCCAGGACAGATTATGAGAGCCCCATCTAGAGGGCAGTACAATAATATGGTTGCATGCCCATGTTAATTTTGGTGGATTACAGTGACTTACTAACCAAAATCTGATATAACCTAGGTTATGGACATTGCTGGCTACACTAACAAACTAACCTAATATCTGGATGCACATGTGCTTAGCTTTCTATCTGCTTATATGGACACAATTGTGACTGAATACTGGATGCCATATGCTGCAAAGTAATTGAGGGTTAAATCCTAGTCATCAGGGGCCCCTCAGTTAAATTACATACATGTTATCAATTGATTAACATACCAGTGATGCATCATTGACAGGTCATGATTGAAATAGAGGGCATGTTGTGAGATTTGGAACTTATGGGTTGATGAGTTTTATCATTTTAATTTAAGGTAATTTTAATACCGGCCGGGTCTATGTGTGTGTGTTATGTGTATGTTATTTGTCATTTGTCTTAATATTGTGTGATTAAAAAGCATGAAATGATTCCGGCTATGCAGCGCTTTATTTATTAATTATCTTTTACACATGAGCTTGTATATCTTCCATGCAGTGTCGTGAGCAAGTGGTGAAGTCTTAAGCCTCCCAAGTTCCATTCCCAAAGCGTGAGTGTATTTTTTTTTCTGACACTCACTTTATTAAATATTCTAATCTATTGTAATATACCTTCACATTCAATAGACGAGTGCACACAGGTTTTACATAAATCAGGGTAAATCTGCAGTAGTGACTCATTCCGCTATCTAAAATATACATCGGCAATGAGGACCCGTAGACATACCAATTAATATAAATTAGTGTAATATGACGCAACTAACTGTTCGAGCAACACAGTACTGTAGATCGTCGGCGTTAGAGAATCTGTGTTATACTTTATGAGAAGGGATCACTGCTAATGTACCATTTACACATCTATCAAAGCGACTGCAGTTCTCTATCTGATTTTCATATGCAGTACAATATTGTGTTGTACATTTATTGTAACCTGACCTCCCTCCCTGTCTACTGTATGAACTGTGGAGTCTCCCAGGGGGGAAGTGGGATGGGGGTAGGGAGAGATGCTGGCTAAATACTGTGTTCTGAAATATGAGCATCCAAGTCCCTTGACAGCATAAACAAATATCAATGGGATGGAATCGCTGCTTACAGTACTTTTACACATGAGCATGTATATCTTCCATGCAGTGGCGTGGGAAAGTGGTGAAGTCTTCAGCTTCTCATGCTGAGAGTCCTGGGTTTGATTCCCAAAGCGCAAGTGTATTTTTTTTTCTGACACTCACTTTATTATTATTTTTTTTAATCTATTGTAATATACCTTCACAGTCAATAGAAGTGTGCACACTTCTAGCCATTACAGCAGAGTACGTTACAAGCTGTTCATGCTATTTAGTACTCAAATATAAAATACTGTACAGAGATCCTAAGCACGGTGATTTGGCATCCAGGAACTTAGGGAGGAGCTTTTATCCCTCCCCATTATACTTGGAAAGATAACACTTGCCGCTGTATAGTACAAGCTGTTCGTGCTATTTAGTATTCAAATGCAAAATACTTTACAGAGATGCTAAGCATTGTGATTTGGCATCCAGGAAGTTAAGGAGGAGCTTTTATCTCTCCCCATTATACTTAGAAAGATAACACTTACCGCTGTATATTACAAGCTGTTCGTGCTATTTAGTATTCAAATGCAAAATACTTTACAGAGATGCTAAGCATGGTGATTTGGCATCCAGGAAGTTAGGGAGGAGCTTTTATCTGTCCCCATTATACTTAGAAAGATAACACTTGCTGCTGTACATTACAAGCTGTTCGTGCTATTTAGTACTCAAATGCAAAATACTAATACTACGGGATTTGGATGCTCACATATCCCTAACATCAATAGACCATACTGTACCTGTAACACATTCGTTTGCATGTGTATATGTTGTACTATTTGCATCTGTACTGTATATACTGTTATATAGTTTATGACATACTGTAGCATAATGAGACGCACCAGTAAAGTAGTTCTTATGCTGTAGTTCAGTATTGTATTTTAATGGAGACCACACACATGCACAATGGTGATTTTAAAAAGTGACATCTGGTGGATGATTGCAGGTATTACACTAAAAGGTAACGCCAAATGCTCTGTGCACCTCCCTATGACTAGGCGCGCCTCCTTGCGCCCAGGCACGCTGCATATGCCCGATCACGACTAACACCTCAGCCAGCCAAGATAACGGAGGGTCCATTAGTACATGCACAGACATTCACGCTAGGGTTAATTTTTGTTAGGATCCAATTAACCTACCAGCATATTTTTGGATTGTGGGAGGAAACCGGAGTACCCGGAGAAAACCCACGCAAGCATGGGGAGAATAGACAAACTACACAGAGATAGGGCCATGGTGGGAATCAAACCCATGACCTTAGTGCTGTGAGGAAGTAATGCTAACCATTACACCAGTTGAATGTTTACTATAGTAAATATGAGGGGGTCAAGTTTGGTCTCTGAGGAATTAATAGTGGGGCCTTTCTTGCAATTCTGACAGTATTTTCATTCTATTGCAAACAGTGACTTGAAAGTCTCCGTAAATACTGTATGTCGGAAATACACCAGATTTGCAAATTTGAACCCTATTATATCTCCCCTGATACTGTATGTACATTTTAGAGCTATACAAATACTGTGAGTTCTTAAAATATGAATACAACATCTACATGGCATGAAGACATTTAACGCCTTGCTTTTCTTTTATTTAACATGCATAACACATTTTATGTACTGTGTAATGGGTGCTGCGGATTCCTTGTGGTGCCATATAAATAAAGGATAATAATAATAATAATAATAATAATGAATTATCTTAAAAATATGTCATATATACAAATACTATGTCATATACTATGGATGTTCCATAGTGAATCAAGAAAGAATATTTGGGTTACAAAATCTTTACCTGTCCCAGCGCCACATGCAATCATTCACACGAGCAAGTGGGGACTGGGGTTGCAAGGCAACAGGAACTATGAAACACAAACAGCATGTGAAATTGAAAACTATCTAAATGTTCTACAAGACGTTCTAACCCACCTGAGCAGGTACTGTATGCTCATTGTAGATCAAAGTTATACTACACTTAGTATTTGCTTGTGTTTAACTATTAATTCTATACACACCATTACATCTGATAATGCACCAGGAATGCACATCAATTATACAAGCTTCTGACAGGCACTATACAAACGTTGTATATGTTTGAGCAAACAGAAATAAAGGAAGCATAAATTTAGTATAACACATTCATTGTCAAGACATAGGAACTGTTTTACGTTCCCATCAGACCTCCAAATCCATAATATCATCCAATTGCCATTTACAGTAAATGTCCATTAGATCACCCCCATTCTATCAGACATTGTCACATACCACATACATTTACCTCAGACCTCCCCACATACAACGTAAGCAGTTTAAACCACATGCCGATTTTACTCATATGCCAACAGACCTTTCCACTTGCCCCTTAAAAGGGACTTAGGCCTCCCTAAATACCATCAGAAATCCCTAAAAGCCATCAGACCACCTCACAATCCTCACCCCCAAACCTGCATACCTGCCAAAAGTAAATTACCATTACCCTTAAATGCCCAACAAATCACCCAACATGCCCAGAGACTTCCCTACATTGCCCTTGAATGCTTCTAAGGCAACCCCACATACAATTAGTCCACCCACATGACCTTTAAATGCATTAAGATCTCCACACATTCCCTCAGATTACCCTTCAAAATTGGGATGTGTCAAAGGTCAACAATAACAATGTTGACATTCATAATAATGATACCACAATGTGCACAGTTATTATGCTGACATTGTTAAAATGTTCAGCTTGGACAATGAAGAACTGACAAAAAATGACATAATCTTGCCTCACTATAATGACAATATCCTTTTGATCTGGGATGGAGAAACGAATGCATTAATCTCCTAAATTAAAAACTAAAAAAAAAATTAAATAGAAATATTTTAATCTTAAACTTACCTATGAAGCAAATGAAGAGCTCCTTCATGGACCTTACCATATACAGGAACAGAACAAAAACTTGGCAATTGAAATGTACCAGAAGGCCACAGCAACAAATATTCTTCTACATAAATCAACTCCCACTTTCCACCAGCAAAAAGCAATATTCCTAAAGGGGAGTTTCTCCATTTGAAAAGGAACTGCTTAGATAAATGCACTTTCAAAAGACTAAGGAGCATATTGAAAGACTAAAGGACAGCATTATTATTATTATTATTATTATTATTATTATTTATTTATAAGGCACCACAAGTGTTTCGCAGTGCCATACATACAACACACATTAGAACAATACAGGGTATACAGAAGTTAACATCACAGAAAACTAAAACAGAGCACGATAACAATTAGCACCACAGTTCTCATTATCGAATACAGCTGAAATGCCAGGTAGCAAAGCAGTAATTGGCATTTCTCACCTAAGCATTTCACAAATGAAGCTGGTCATACACCTAAAGATTTATCTGTCAAATCTGGCTGGGTGGAATGAAAACTTGGTAATGGAAGAGAGCAAATAGCAATTGACCATTTGCTTCTAAGTACCGTAAAACTGACAAAAAGGTCGTTCAAATTGGTTAAATCAAATGGATTTAACCAATTTGTCTGATTGACCATTTCTGTCTGTTTTCCAGTGTTTGGGAGCAAATGGTACTTGTCATTTGCTCTCATCCATTACCAGATTTTCATTCTATCCAGCCAGATAGATCTTTAGGTGTATGGCCAGATTTAGAGTTGAGGTTTTGTATAGGGCAGAAGTTCTCAATCGAGTCCTCAAGACACCCCAAAGGACCAGGTTTTAGGTATATCCATGGCTCAGCACAGACGATTAAATCAAATTGACTAAGGTGCTAAGTAAGTCACTTGCGGCTAAGCATAGATAAAACCTAAAGCCTGGACCATTGGGGTTCCTTGAGGACCGCATTTGAGAACCTCTGGTATAGGACATAAGTAGTTTCTATAAATGAGTTACAGTGCCGTCTTTACCCCCACATGGCAAGAAAATAATTAGCTATGTGACCATGAGAGAAGGCAACAATATCTTCCCAGGGGTCATAATGCAATTTCGTTGAATCGTGTAGAATCTGGTAGAACTAGAAAGCTGGTTCCCAGTATAGGTTTGAGCTCAGATAATTTTTCAGTGTCAATTTAATCAAAAGAATGAAGCAAAATATCTTTGTTATTTTTGGCTCCAGGATGAACAGTAATATTGATATTAAAAGAGAAATGAAGAGTGACCATCTGGCTTGTAGGCATCTAAAGCTAGGTTCACACTATACAATTATCTGGCAGATAATCCACCAGATCTAGCTGGTTGGAATGAAAAGTTGGTTATGGATGAGAGCAAATGACAATCGACCATTTGCTCCAAACACTGGAAAACAGACAAAAACTGTCAGTCATCCAAGTTGGTTAAATTTATGTTTAACTAATTTGTAGGAATGACAGGTTTTGTTCGTTTTCCAGTGTTTAGGACCAAATAGTCAATAGTCATTTGCTCACATCCATTACCAAATTTTCATTCCAACCAGACAGATCTGGCAGATTATCTGCCAGATAATTTTATAGTGTATACCTAGCTAAAGTGCTGGGAAGACTGCAGTTAGAGTATATTATAATGGTCAGTGTAGATATTGACTTGGAATATTGGCCTTTCCAATAGATAATGCTAATCATCTAAAGCAAGTTTGGTAGATTCCTTGTCATAATCAAATAGTTTCTTTTACCATACGAGAACTTCCTAGAAAATAAGCCATAGGGTTGGAACTCCCCAGTGAAATGATGCAGAGACAAAACAGCCCAAACACCAAAAGAGAATGCATCCACTTCCAAAACAACGGTGCAGAACTATTTGGCTGATTGAGCATTAGGGCACAGAAAATGGCCTTTGCCTTTCATATTAAATGCTTGCATAGCTTCTGCAGGTAAATCTTTTGGATTTACTGACTTGTAAAAAAGTGCAGTGATGGAGCAACTGTCGAACATGACCCTTTAATAAACTGACTATATTGGTAAAACAGTAAAGAAATAACACCATGGGGCACGTCTGCTAAAATCTGTCTAATTGTACCTGGTTTAACCCAGAGGAACACATAGTACAAAACAATGGTTGATAGAATAGATGAACATAATAGAATAGAATGAAAATAAAGAATGACAATTACAAATGTAAATAAAATATGAATAATGATTCCCTTAGACGTGGTATTATTCTAACCAATGTAGATGAAATGGTGGGTCTAGAAGCACGTGTTTCCAGGTTTTCCTTGAACTGGTAACACTTTATCTCAACACACACTTAACATGTAAGTAAATGATAACTATATACAGGTATATCCAACTGGCTGCATAATTTTGGCTAAAACAAAATCCAGTGTACCTTGCGCCACATTTTGAATTACCATGAGTATGCGTTCTACCCATACCCATATTATTCAATTGAAAAAAATTGAGCGTGACATTGTTTTCAGGCAAAACCTTATGGGAAATGGAAAAAAATGAGGAGTGGCCTGTACCCCAATTTTTTTTAAATATTGGGTAACAGCAATAATGGTTATTACTGTACCAAAGAAAATATTTTGAGATTTAAAAATGCTGCAAATGGCTTATTTGTGCTTTTTTTGTAAGTAAAAAATTCAATAAAAGATTAGTGAGACCAGGCTATAAAGTGCTTGACTGAATCACCTGGCTAACTCCCACGACCCACATAATAAACTGTACAACTTGAGTGTTCCCATGGCAGAACCTCACAGTAACCACGGTCCCCAAACACACTGCTCAAAGTGGCATGCAGTGCACATCATACCACACATAAGAAGAACCTGATAATTAACTTTCGGCCACATTGAACTGCACAATGCGACACCTCTTGCGGATTCTAACAGTTGGACTCAACTTTCCTGTGGGAGGTCACTTATGTTCATAGCATTCCATAAGAAATATCCTTAGTACACATTATAACAATTTCTTTATTTCAAAAGTGATCCTTAGCTTGTTTCAACACACTCTGACCAAGGGAGCGGGCTGAGCTACAAGGACCTCCCCTAAATACATGCCTGGAATGGGGGTCCAGTCCACAGATTTGGGTTTATATATGTCAGCTCAATACGTTATTCAATGTTAACAACACTTGGGTGAAGATGAAGTAGTATTTATGAGGCACACATCAAGGGGCTTATTAATAAGCCTTGGATAGAGATAAAGTGGAGGGAGATGAAGTACCAACCAACCAGATCATGTCTTTTTCGAACACACCTTGTAACATGGCAGTTAGGAGTTGCTTGGCTGGCACTTTATCTCTCACCAAGGTAGGCTGACTATATTATCCCTTTTACCTGGGACGCTCATGGATTACACAGGTTCTGTGGCTGATTAAAACCATCTGAAATGTAGGCTTGAAGTCAGCCAGCCACAGAACCTGTGTAATCCATCAGTGTCCCAGGTAAAAGAGATAAAATGGTCACCCTATCCAAGGCTTAGTACATATGACTCCAAGTCTTTGATGTATTGTCAGCAATGAGAGTAATGTTTGAGCATTAGTCAGAATGGCTTATTTGTGCCCACAAATAACTTGTAACATCCCATGGAATATGTTTGCACGCTGCTCTTTCAGGACCTGGGGTTGAACTGAATCACTATTTTTTTTCTTTTATTCTGAACAATTGTGAACACTCTATAATATGATGTAATGTTAAACAATTTAAATGGCAGTGAAGTGAATGCAAAGTGATTAGCCTATACTTTTCACAGACTGGTTTAAAGATTTAGTCAACATAAAGTGCAAAAATCTGCTAGAATCCAATCATTACAAATTGATTACCTTTATTTGCTGAAAGGGTTTTTGATTTACTAGGGAGTAAATGAGAAATAATATGAATCATAGGAGGAATGAGTAAAATTTTAAAGCTATGTTATGGAAATCATTAATGATATCCAGCCAAAGAAAATCCATATGTTGAGAATTAGGAATCTGGTTTACATCATGGTGATTGTCGATAGTGTTCTGAGCGTGTGCTTGCTATTATTAATGCAGCTAATGTGCTCACAAATGTTCTGTGATCTAACAAGTGCAAGGCGGCTCAAAACATTTCTAACTTAAAATTTGTTTGTGCACTTAAAATATTAAATTGTCATAAGTTATTAATGTGTTTTATGTCAAAATTCAGCTGTTGAGTGTGTGTTCCTGGATAGTCAAACTGTCTAACAGAGAAGATCTATTTCTATGTGAATTGCCGTCAGTATAAAGCAGCAATGTTGAGTGATTCTGCATGTTGTGTGAGGTGTAAACGTTTGAAAGATTGATTTATTGCTGCACTAGGGAAAGGTGAAGTAAATTTGAAGGACAAACATAAGGGGTTTTGAAAAGTCTATACGCTACAATTCCATCCATGAATAACTTGGATGTCAGTTCTCTGAAAAGCATGTCTAACTACAACAAATCTGTATGTGTATAGAGCAAAGGAACAGCTGCTAGAAATCTCTGTCCTTATTACTATTGTGAGATAGCTAAATGTTCTGTGTTAGCAGGAATGGTTTGTGGAGTGGGCTATAAGTTTTATAATGCAATAATATACATGTGGCAATTTTGCCTTACCAGTATTACTGTCACAAGTTTTCTGTGCAGGAGGAATACTTTAACCACTGCAGATCCAGCAGTCTGCTTATTATTAAGGAAATCTACAGGCAAACTGAAAATACAGTAATACCAGCATGCTTACTAGATACTATTAGTTTAAGTTTACATTAAGAGGACTTCATAAGTGTACCTCCATATGCATACCTCCCAACATGACTCATTCCAGGAGGGACACATTGCTCTTTTTATGGACTTTGCTCTTAATTTCTGATTGCCATCACCTGTGTTAAAATACCTTTCTTATCAATTAAATAGTTCAATTTAGGTGAGGGCAATCATAAATTAAGAGAGAAGTCCAGGAGCCGAGCATTTTGTCCCTACTGGAATGGGTCAAATTGGGAGGTATGCATATGTAGACTCAAACACATCTTACAGTTCATTTGCTAATAGGGCTGTTTCACACACTCCGGTTTTCCCCGGATGGCAAAAAGCCGGTCAAACTTTGTCCGGCTTGTTGCCATCCGTCAGTGCCTTACACACACAACGGTTTTGTGCCGTGTTTAAGGCTGTGCGCATGCGCTGCAGCAGCAGCACAGCATGAAAAACCCGTTGTGTGTGAAAGCAGGGCAATGTGTCAATTCACACGGTACAGCACCGGCACGGCTGCCAGATTGCAGCCGGAAATATCCACTGAAAGATCTGGCTGCCATGCCGGGGCCATGCCGTCCTTACAGGCAGTGAGTATAGTGTGTGAATGGGCGCTTTCACACACAATGGTTTTTTTGTGCCGTGCTGCTGCTGTGGCGCATGCGCACAGCCTTAAACATGGTACAAAACTGTTGTTTGTGTAAGGCACTGACGGATGGCAAAAAGCCGGACAAAGATGCAAGTCAGATGAACACCCTTGGGTACAAACCAGCTGACTGCCACCATAATTACCTTTATATTTTTTTGTTATATGACATCTTACAGGTGCCCCCTAAAAATATCCCCCTATCTAGACCCAGACATGGGATGGAGAACAGCATAGGCAACTTGCCTTATGTCATTTGCCAATTCTGAATGGAAATGCCCAAGAGAGATACAGAAACTGGACAACATATGGAACAGATATTATAGGCCTATAAACTTAAATAGGAATCAGATGATATCTTAAGTAACCTTTAAGACTTCGGCCAAAGAAGGGAGTACCTGTCTCTCAGTGCAGAAAACTGGGTAATATGGCCTCCCGGGTCGAAAACCTGGTTAGCGGAGCACGGGCCCCTCTCCCGCCACTTGAGGAACAGAGCAATATGAAGAGAAGGAGTGAAAGAGGGGTTCCCCCATAGAGATACATATGGGGAAACAGTGTGATCACTCCTCAATTTTTAATGTAGTTTCACCCAGCTAAAGTAAGTATCCCGAAACAGGGGGTGTTCCAGGATAGAAGGAGGGATAGAGGACTTCTTGGTATGTAGAAGAGCACAGGGGGAAAAGGGTCTAAAAACTCTAACAACCAAGGCCAGATCAGTATAAGTACTATTGCCCAGAAGCCAATCAGCAGCATAGCGAAGAAAGACGTCATGGAGTAGGAGAGAAAATCGGGACCACCAGCACCACCAACTGATTTGTCCAGCACAAGTTTCGAGTAGGCAATTTTTGGTTTCTACCCCTGCCACAGAAAACATGTCATTGCCCTACGTAAATGGAGTTCATGCGAGTCACGGAGATGGATTGGAAGTGACTGCATAATGTAGAATATTTTAGGAAAAATTACAGACTTGAGGGCAGCAATCCTGCCTAGCAAGGAAAGGGGAAGGGCAGCCCTTCCTTCCAACCTGGCAATTGTAGCAGAAATAACAGGGGGAAAATTCAGATCATAAATATTAGACACATCACGGGAAATGTTAACCCCTAAATATTTAAAATGTGATTGAGTAATCGTAAAGAGAGAGGCAAGTGTGAGGGAGGAAAGTAGAGGAGGGGGGGATGCGTACAGGCAATAGTTCAGATTTGGTGACATTGTTTCTATAGCCTGCTGTCCTCCCAAAGTCCAAAATCAAAAGTTAAATTTCCGGGACTGAAGAAAGTGGATTGGAGACAAATAACAACATGTCATCGGCAAACAGAGCAACCTTAAGCTCAATGTCACCAATATGAATACCTGTATGTTCTGTAGACAACCTAAGGGCCATAGCTAAGAGTTCAAGGGCAATGGCAAAGAGGAGTGGGGAAAGCAGGCAGCCCTGTCGTGTCCCTTTTTCTATGATGAAAGGATCAGAAAGAAAGCCATTACAAGAGATCTGGATAGCAGGAAATGAGTACATTTGTATAGCATGGATAAAGGTTTCTGGGAAGTGAAAGTGATATAAAGTGGCATTTAGGTGTGACCATTCAACAAGATCGAAGGCTTTTTCTGCATCTAGGGATAGGATAGCATTACCAGAGGGGGAAACAGAATATTGGCAGGCGTAAAGGGCCACAATCATCTTCCTCACATTGACCACCTGATGCCTGCCGGATATAAAGCCAGTTTGGTCAGGGTGAACAATGTGAGGAAGTATAATTGTAATGCGATCTGCTAGAATCTTAGCTAGTAATTTATAATCAAGATTTAACAGGAATATCGGCCAGTAGGAGCCCAGGAGGGATAGATCCCTACCAGGTTTAGGAAGCAATTTGAGAATAGCTGAATTAAAATGATGATGGGGCATCAGCTGATAACAAAGAGTTGAATATATCTACGAGAACACCTTAGGAAGCAGCAGTTTATAAAATTCACCATTGTACCCATCAGGGCCTGGCACTTTGTTGGGCTTCAACTGTTTAATTGCCATATGAACCTCATCTAAGGTAATCGGGGCGTGATCTACTGAGGCCATGTCATCTGTGAGAGAAGGGAAGGGCAGAGAGTCCCAGAAAAGAGGACGGTTGGGGTACACAGAAGTATGATCAGAGGAAGGGAAAGAGGGAGGAGGAGACGTAGATGCCAGGGGAGGAGGTGTCAAAGAAGAGGCAAGGGGACTGCTGAAGAAGTTGTCGGGGACTGCTGAAGAATAAAGATTTTAGTAAAAAGTTACATAATGTGGGCAATTTGTTTGTTCCTGGAAGTCAGTGTTCCATGCTGTGTGTGAAGGGGGTGAACAACTGCAGGCGAAAAGGTGCCTCATAGCAGGTTACAAAGTAAGCGTGCGGACTTGTTGCCAAATCTGTGAAACTTGTGGTGAATCGAAAAAAGGTATCTGTCACCCATATCAGGCAAGACCTCATCGAAATGAGTCTTATAAAGACGGTAGGCTTGCTTCATGGCAGCGGGAGGGGGTCAGTTTATATAGCTGAAAGGCATTGGATAGAGAATCCTGGAGCAACAAGTATTGGGCAGAGTATTTCTTATTGGAAGCTGCATTGAACTAAATAATTGCTCCCCTGAATACAGCTTTCACCAACATCCAAAACAAGGATGGGTCCGACTGGATATGCTCAGAGTTAGTTGTGCAAAAATCATCCCGTGCAGCATCCAAGAAGGATTTAAATGTAGAGGAATGACACAATCTGGAGGGGAACTTCCACAATTTAGTCGAGCCCTGTTCATCGGGGACATTAATAGTAGATGAAACCAAAGCATGGTCAGAGAGGAAGATAGGGGCAATATTGCAGTCAGTGACTTAAAGGAACAGAGCATGAGAGACAAAAAGGTAATCGATGCGGGAGAGAGAGCCATGCGCCGCTGAGAGACCCTATCTGTCAGGTGTAAAGTATGCCATAAATCCACAACCTGTAGCGTTTTGGAAAAAAGGGGGACACCCACCTTGGGGAGGGAGGAGCTCCATGCATCATTGATTTATCCAATAATTGGGAAGAAACCAAATTGAAATCTCCCCCAATAATAAGATTATCCCCCATAGAAAGGGTCAAAAGAGTAATCAGCTGTTGAAAAAAGGACCTAGAGTAAGGGGGAGGTGCATATACATTAACTAGCGTAAACCACTTGCCTAGCATACCAACAGAAGCCACAACAAATCTACCATGGTCATCAGTATTCACATGCAAGATTTTGAAAGGGAGGGAGCATCTAACCAGGATGGCTACACCACGGGCACTGGAACTGTAAGAAGAAAAAGCTAACACAGACCACCCAAACATACCCAATTTTGCCATCTCAGGGGAGGTTAGGTGTGTTTCCTCGAGAAATGCCACATGCAAATAGAGCAGAAGTTTCCTCCTCTTCGCTGTGGAATTAATTCCACTGACGTTCCACGTAGCGCAGTGTAGATCAGGCATCAATCAAGGAATCAGGATAAAAAAATAAAAAGGCTTCCAGTACATAAACCCAGTACAATATGTCATCATCCAACATACCTGTAAAGTAGAAGATAGTGCAGAAGGGGAGAGGTTAGGAAGGCAGGAGAATAGGAACACAACAAGAGGGAAGTGGGAAATGGGGAGGGACAAAGGTAAGAAAAAGCAAGCAAACGCATGCTTTGATGCTAGACTTCCTAAATGCAAAAGGAGGAATAACAAAGCAACAACCACACTCCTCCAGTGGGAAACAACAGATCTGTCCCCCCCCCCCCCCAACACCTCTGATAAGGGAATACTGAAACTGAGGCCAGGAGACCTCCACAGTGACAAAGAAAAATAAACAAAAAAAATAAGTTTCATAAGAACCAACAGCATGCTGTAAACCTATACATAAGTATCAAATGGGTAAACCTACAGGGTGTGTGCGAGCAGAGGTGTACCCACACAATACGCCATAATTAATCATAATGAGCAACTGAGAAAAGGTGGTAGTATATTAGTAGGCCAGGAAAAGAAGCTGTATGGGCAAGTGGTATCACCCTACAGAGTCGGATATGTCAGTGTCTTTGGCTTGGGAGAGTTACTGGAGGTAGACCATGGCATCAGGTGGGTTAGAGAAATCTTTGAAAGAGGTTCCATCATATATACGAAGCCTGGTGGGGTACAGTAATCCAGATTTGCGTCCATCAGCCACGAGACGGAAGCAAACAGGTGAAAAGGACTTCCTAGCCCTTGACAGCTCAGCGGAATAGTCATGAAAAATATGCAGCTTGTGACCTTCCCATGATAAGGTTTTAGCCTTTCGAGAAGCCAACCATATTTCCATTTTATGCAGATAGTTCAAGCAACAGAACAGAGTAACAAGGGGTCTTGGTCTATTAGGAGTTGATGTTGGACCCCCTCTGTGAACCCTTTCAATAACCATGTCTTGGAAAATCACCTCTATGCCTAAGAGTGAGGGGAGGGTGTTGCAGACAAAATGGGCCAGAGCTGTCCCCTTGATGGATTCAGGCAGACCAACCAGCCTAATGTTATTACGACCCAATCTATTCTCTAAATCGTTGATCTTGTTCCAAAGCCAATAGTTTTCAGTAGTGAGGCGTTTAACAGAGTGCTGCATATCACCAATATCATGGGAGACTACACCAAGCTGTTGTTCATTAACAGAGACCCAGTGATTCAATTGCTGCAGCTGACCAGTGATGTCAGCCACTGCTTTAGAAAGGAGAGGGGACATAGTGGCTGTAATGGCTTCTACCACCTCTCCATAAGTGACAGGGGCATCAGAGCCCAAACTCAAATGCCCTCCAGAAAATGATCCCTCAGCCGCAGGTTTCTTGTGCAGAGGGAGAGTGCTCTCAGCAGTGGCGTCTGGCACCATGTTTCCTGCTGCATGCCTCTTCTCCTGGCATGGAGGCTGCGGGACTGACGGTGTGTGCAGCATCTGGGGGGCCAGAAAACAGTCTATCAGCAGTGCCAGTGGTGACAGGGGCACTGTGGAGGAGTCTGGAGCCGAAAAGAGGCTCCAGACTCCTGGGGAGTGCTGGGGAGCGGGGAACGGAGCACAGAAAAGGAGCTCCTCACTCCATCAAGCCGGAACCAGCAGTCAAGGATACAGAATTTAAATGAAATAAAATTTTATAATACAGTTTGAACTCGATGGACATTTTGTGTTTTTTCAACCTCATCAACTATGTTACTATGAAAAGATACTACAACTTAATTGAAAGTTTGCTGCAGATGCTTGTCAAGTGATATTAGTACTGTATATACAGATTCCATCATTTCAAAGGACCTAGCCATGTTCTGGTTCTAATTTTCCTTTTTCTTCATTTATTTTTATATTTCTTCCTACCATATAGTTACCTCAGGACAATGCATGCAATCCATGCATTGCCCTGCTTTACTATGGAACTTTACCCACTGCACTAGACTGGGCTTCAGGGCCTGAAGGAGTTAATGCAATCAGGTAGTAAAATAAAGGCTTTTCTTAAGCTCATAATGGAGGAAACTAATTGGATAGTGTGGATCAGGAAGGAGGAGGAGGAAATGGGTGTAGAGATAAGCAGGAGTGAGGATGCTTTCTCATTCAAGTGTCTAAAATATACAAGCAACAGGCCACAGGTAGATTTGATGTATGTGACAGCTGCAGAAAGCCAGAGAACTCTTACAGTGAGAACACAGTTACCAGGAAGAATATCAGTGAGAGGTTCGGGATGAAACTTTATTAACTTTGTTTATACACACTTAGTTGACCCCTGGAGTACCTCATTGAACTTATATCCTCAGTGCATAGCAACTTGATTTCAGAGAATCTTGACAAGCACTTCTGTCTTTAATACTATATCCTATCAATATGCAATGAGTGAATTCACTAAACATCCTCTGCATACAGCTGTGTTCTCATGCAATAAGGTCTGCAGTTTTGTGAACAGGGACACCTCATTGGATCTCAATCAGAAAAAAGTGTTAATGTGCCTAAGGGTAATGGTTTTTCCATATACTACCTGAGAGTAGCTATACCTGCAGGAAAATCATCTGTTCCCTCCACTCAGAAATATTTTGAGTCACAGTTGACTTGGGACTGTCTGGCTGACGACTGTGCAAGGACAGTGTTAAAGTTATATATCAGGAATAGAATCTGTGCTTATTATTCCTATCTCACTATAGAATTACACATCAACAATAGCCATGTCAGGAGTTGGGAACTTTATTCTGCATTTAAAATTGACTACTAACTGAAAGTAAAGTCTTCTTGTGAGGATCCTTGGAGAACTTTTAATTTGTTCTTTAACCCAGTATTCAACTATAACTGGCCGCAACTTTAAAAGGTTATGAATCAGTGGATTGACAGTCAGAAGGTCGACAATGTCTAGGTCAACACCAAATGGTCAACATGCACAAGATTAACATGGTCAAAAGGTCGACAGGTCAACATGGAAATGGTTGACACATAAAAAGGTCAATATGTCTTTTTCATGTTTTTTTGGTGTCAAAATGTTCCTTCTGGCACGTGGAATCCCAATTAGTGCACCGTGTCCCCTCACATGGCTCGCTTCTCTCATCATGCTTCCTTTAAAGACTCTTTATCTGGAATTTTCCTTATGGGTATTACCTTCATACAGTAGTTTGAATTGAATAATATTGACAAAGATAGTTACTTTACTGTAACCTGTGCTCCAGATATATTATAAAGTGCTAGGTTTGGGGAGACAGGATGCTGGAGGCAGCATATACTGTAATTGTGGTACATGTCATTACATGTGTATGAGTCAGTTGTTTGTGTTATTGGGTTAGAGTACATGATCAGAGCAGAATCCTAATAGTATCACATTAATATTTGCATCTCTTATATGTATTCCTGCCGTATTTTAATGATTTATATATTTTATCATATCTGGTTAATGTATGAGACCAAATTGTGTAAACGTATTGTAAGAACCTTTGAAGCTTTCAAGTAAACTCCTGAATAAAGTAAACAAGTGTTTTGAAGTTATTGTTGTCACTGTCTTCCTATTGGGTTATCCTCCTTACCCCTATGCAAGTTCAACCCGGAATTTACTGCATGGTGGGGAAGAAGATAGTTGAAACTGAAGCCGCTTCAATAGTTAAGAGAGTGAGCCATTGTATCACATTATTATTATTATTATTATTATTAATAGCCTTTATTTATATGGCGCAACAAGGGATCCACAGCGCTCATTACACAGTACATAATCAAATGAGCAAACAAGAAAACAACACTTACAGTTCAAGACAATAGAGGACAGGTATAGAAAACTCGGGGTTAGGTGCCATCAAAGGGAGTAAAGAGTATAAGATAGTGTAAGTAAGAAAAGGAAAGGCACATGAGGAAAGAAGTCCCTGCTCTTGCTAGCTTACAATCTAAAACGTGAGGTGCTAACAGACCAGGGTGACACAGAAGAGGTAGACAGTGAGCATAGATAAGAGGGTTAGAAGGAGAGTTGGCTGGGTTTGGTGAAGAAGTGGGTCTGGAGAGCCCGTTTGAAGTTTGCACATCACCTGAGACCTGTAGAGTTGCTACAATAGCAGAGACCAGAAACAACTGATTTGTCACATGAAGTGGAAGTATAAAGTGTTGGCCCAGTTTACCCTTTTTATCTCAACTTCTTAAAAGTAATAGTGTGCTATTGACACAGTCATGCCACTAGATGAGATCTGTGGGGCCAGGATTTTAGCAATTTTCACAAATGATATCCTGCATCATGCCATGACACCTTTCCAAATGGGTGAAGAAGCAAGTGAAGTCCAACTCATCTGGACCTGTTTATCTAGACTCCCCCATTTGATATTAGTCTCCAGTGAAACAAAGAGTTGTACTGCCTCTATGACTTGGCCATGTGGTATGACACCGTCTGACAAGGGTCACTGACAATGGTGGCAGCAGCTCCACCATATAGGCCTTAATGCTATGCTTGGGGACATTGTAATTATCAAAGCAGTTATTGCCTTGTCAGAGCAGGATGCTTCTCTGATGCATCTGGTTCATCCATTGCAAAAATATAGTTGATTATATAGCATTTGGTTGAGGATTGTTCACTAAAATGAAAATCCTTGTATGGCACCAGCACCAAGATTCAACCTGCAAATATCAAAGACCATTGCCTGAACTGCTATAACTCCACTCTTTCTAGCTTAAGATCTAAATGAGTGACCATATGCTCGCTGCTCAGTCTTGCTTTCCCTTTCTCAACTTTGCTCAGCTACCCAGGTGACTTTTCTTTAATATATTGTAGTTAAAAAAACACATGTTTTATTGCTGCCAAGGTAAAGATGACTAAGGGTGGTATCCTATTAGATGCAGTGATTTACCACATGGTGATAACAGGCTTTTTAGCCCAATAATGCTATTGGGGTGTCCAATTAGTGCCCATTTTTACTGTGCAGTAAATCACCTGTTGTTGGCTGATAACACATGGGATCTGTGATAAGATCATGGACCCATGTGTTGCCATCTAATAACAGGTCTCCTGGAGCCTGGTTATCAGGGATTCTGCTTTGCATGCCTCAATATGTATATTTTGGAACAGAGAAGGGAAAGGGGGGACATAATAGAAATTTTCAAATATATCAAGGGTTTTAACAAGGTTCAGGAGGGAAACATTTTCCAAATGAAGATAAGTAATAGGACAGCTACTGAGACTGGAGAGGGGGGAGGTTCAGGGACAATTTGAGGAAAAATTACTTCACAAAAAGAATAGTGGACATGTACAATAGCCTCCCATCAGAGGTGGAAGAGTCTAAAGGGCTGATTCAGACCTGATTGCTGCTGTGCATTTTCACACAACACCGATCAGATCTGAACTGTGCATGTGCCGGCACCGCAGTGTGCCGGCGCATGCCAGACAGCCGACGGCTGTCTTAGCCCAGCGACCGCCTCTGCCTGGTGGTCGCTGGGCGGGAGGAAATGGGCCGGTGGCATTTGGTCACCATTAGGGGGCGCGGTCCAGGCAATGCAGGCGTGCCCAGACCGTTGGGGGGGCGGGCCGCGGCGGCTGTATGATGTCACACGCAGCTGCTGTGACCATCACAGTGACAATTAGCTCCCTGCCAGCGCACAGGAGCTGCGCTGGTGGGGAGCTACTCCTACAGTACAAAAGCATCACCGCTGTGTGATGCTTTTGTACTTGTGCAACGGGACTAGCCCTGTGCTTGGTGTCCCCTGCATGTCAGGGAAGCTGATCGTAGAGGTACTAAATTTAGCATATCTACGATCAGGTCTGAATCACCCCCTAAGACTAGAGCAATTTAAACATGCATGGGAAAGACATAATTATATCCTTACAAAAAAATAAGGATCAAATAGGGTTTGAGGTAACAATATGGTTAAAAAAGGGGAAGACTAGATGAACCAAGTGGTTCTTATCTACCATCAAAGTCTATGTTTCTAAGTAATAGTCTCCATTCCTGTAATGCAGGATGTTAAGTGCACATTACTGGTGCAGTCAGGGGAAAATGTGGCACATAATGATGTCAATATGCTGTTACGCTATGACATCACAAAGAGTGCAGGTGCTCAGTCACTATACATCAGTAAAATATGAAAAGCCAGGTGATGGGGTGGGCATGTTGTTTGTTGAGAACATATCAGACTATATAATGGAAATGGAAATTTTTATTATTAGAAAGATTGGCTGTTGTGTATTTGCACTCCTGGCCCCTACAAATCCCCGTACACACTGGGTGATAACACTAGTCGATATGAGCGATAACTAAGATCCATTGTTCATATCGTCTAGTGTGTATTCCTGAATGATGAACGATGCGTGCACCCATGGTTCGTTCTCATTCAGATATTATCTACCGAACATGCAGCTCAACTTTGACTAGGTGCTTGTTCAGGGAATGCGAGGGATGTCATCACTGAACAATATCGTTCATCGATATTATTCAGTGTGTATGCACAGTCGATCTCCCCTAATTAGAAATTAGCAATATAGCGCTGATTGCTAATTAGGGGAGGTCGCCAGTGTGTACGAGACTTAAGTCTACCTACACAAATGAAGGGCCATTATTAAAAAAGGAACCATTCAGAAAGGTATAACAACCCATGTTATATAAATATTTTCTACACATTAATATTCTTATGTAGGAAAATAATTATAATTTGCACCAATGTGAAAAATTCTGGAAACTTCTGTGCTTTTCAGTGTTGGACTAGAAAAGTAAGTGATCATGATTTGATGTTGCAGATGTGTAACTTTAAAAATGGTATTCCTTGTCAGGCTACCCATATTATTCCTACACATTTGTGCATGCCATTAAATTTGCAAAACAAAGATGCATTACAATTTTCAATAGCAAATTTTATTATGAAAATATGTATGTAAAATCCTGCCTTTAGCTGTTTTAGAAAGATAGTTGATGCCAAAGCAAGAACAACAAATTATTGGTGGTGTTTAGGAAAAAAATACACACATTTGCCTTTTGTTAATTTTCTTGTAATAGAAAATTTATTTAGATGTAGTTAAATGGTTAAACGCTACAAGCTATCTCTTAACTATGTGTCACAATAACATCAAATCTGTGTTATTGTGCATGACTCATCAGCCACAATAACATCATATGTCTGAGTCACCAGACTAAGGGGGGTACTCAATTAGGGCCGTTTTATCACCTAGGCAAAATAAATGTACCTTTTGCTATGTTTTAGGGTGAATGGGTATTCGCCCTATTCAATAGCAGGGCCTTTTTGTTGCGGAGGCAAAAAAAATTGTCAGGAGAAGAAAACATGTGGATCGGTGAATCCGCGTGTTTTTGCACCTGCACCAGAGAAAATGCAGGACATTTTCACATATTTTGAGGCGTTTTTTGTCAATGCCTTTTTGCTAAAGAGAAGTGAAAAGACATTGGCGAAAATGCATTAAAAACGGGTAAAAATGTCCCGCAATTGAATACGCAGGGGGGTTAATTCGATAGCTCCGAAATTGTCGGAGCTAACTGAATACCCCTATTAAAGGTCAGGCTGATCAGACTGCAGGATTTTTACTTGTCTCTATTAAAAGATCTGTACATACCCAAGACTATCTCTATGTCTTTGGAACATCACAGTGCTATATGGCTGTACAGTACTTAGCCCCATACAGATTGGTACCTATTGGATGATGGTATATCACCTGTTTCCAGTTATCTTCATTAAAACCTACTCTGGTTTGGAGTCAAAGTTTGGACTAACCCCCTTACTCACATCTGCTATGGACTTACCAAGTTGTAGCCATTAAAATTAAAAAAGAAAAGTTATCTGAGTAGTTTGTGCATATTTTTATTGTTGCCTCTGGAGGTACAGTATTAGTAAACTATTTTTTCAAATTTTAAAGACTTCTAAAAAAAAAAAACCAAGAGAGAAGAGGATACTGCATAAACAGATGACTGATGTGGAATGTGACGAGCCTAAAAGTGCTCAACAGAGAAAGGGGTAAAGGGCCTAATTCAAGGTTAATTGCTAAATAACATTTTCCCCTAATGGAAAAAAACATGTGCACTGCAGGTGTGGCAGATATAACATGTGCAGAGAGAGTTAGATTGGTGTGGGTTATATTGTTTCTGTGCAGGGTAAATACTGGCTGCTTTATTTTTACACTGCAATTTATATTTCAGTTTGAACACATTCCACCAAAATCTAACTCTCTCTGCACATGTTATATCTGTTCCACCTGCAGTGCACATGGTTTTGCCCATTAGAGGAAAATGATATTTTGCAATCAACTTTGAATTAGGCCCAAAAAACCCTTATTTGTGTAAGCCCTGATATATACAAATGAAATATTTTGAGTTTAAACTTTCGGAGTATGACAATGCAAATTATTAATATTGGACAAAGCAAAAAGTAACTAGTTAATTATGGTAAAATGTTATTTAATTACTGCTATTTTAGTGATTTTTTTTAAACACAATTCTATATTTGGCATGTATTCTGTAAGAATTTCATTTTGTGCTTTATACTAAAGCATTCTACGTTATGATAATACTGTACAGTATTTTCTCTTCTTTAATGTTCTATACTTTGTTCTAGTACAGAAGCTGTCAGAGTACAGCAAGTATATGGAAACTATATATAGAAAAACCTAAATAGGATAATTTATTCTTACTACTTCAAAATTGTTTTCACTGCATTTCATCTGAGTGCTATTCGTGTATGTAACATATTGTTGTAATTCACATTTGCATCATTTAATACTGTATAGATACTCCTTAGAGAGACATCCTAGAAAGCACACACATAAGGTCTGGAAATATTTATGTTGCCATTGATTACAATTAATCACCTGCAAATAAGTTGTTTGGCTGTTGGGAATTGTTAGAACTGCTGTAGACAAGCTAGCAGTTATTGTCTAGCTTGCCTTCATAGAAAGTTAAATACAGTAAGAAAATAAGCAATAACAAAAAAAGCAATGACATATATTATTGACCAATTAAAAATAAACGTGGGGAAGAAATCAATGAATGCACAATTTTCATAAAAAAATATTTATATGGTTATATTTTAGAGATTTATATATTGAATTTTAAATTACCAGTTCTATTAACAGAATTTATCACATGAGACAACAGGGGGAAATTTACTAAAGGTCGATTTTGCTTGATTTTAATCAATTTAAAAATTGATGACAATCGATCTCAATCGATGTTAGGTTTCAGGGGCTGAAACCCACTTTTGCAAACAGGTGATTTTTTAATATTAGTTTTTAAATATTAATGAAAAAATATTTTGGCCTTGGAAGTACAACAGCGATTTTCATTCATTTTAAACCTATTAAAATCAACCTACTTGAATTTTCTCAAATTAAACTTACTGTTTTCAGATATATTTTTTTTTCTTTTTTTTCAAACCCTTTAATATTAGTTATAAAAAAACAAAAACAAAATAAACCTTTCATGCTTCTACCAATTATTTTACAATGAAATCATCCCCAACTGCAGATAACCTAGGCATTTATTACCTTGGTCTACTAGTTTCAATGTGGTTTCTACATGTAATGCACATACCCACAAACCCATTAACAGGACATTGGTGTATTTTAGCACCAACATTCCGCCAGCTACAATACCAGCAGCGAGTCCCCACACACGCACACTGTGCTCATCACGCTTCAAGCTCGGTTGAAAGCTTAGCTCGCCATGAGTTCAATTCTCCCTCGGGTGATGGCAAAAACATAAAAACAGCTAAAACCACAGAATTTGGGGGTAATTTTGATCCTACGGTATTATTAACCTCAATAACATTAATTTCCACTCATTTCCAGGCTTCTAAACACTGAACACCTCACAATATTGGTTTTAGGACTAAAGGTTGCACCGAGGTAGCTGTATGACTAAGCTAAGTGACACAAGTGGGTGGCAAAAACACCTGGCCAATCTAGGAGTGGCACTGCAGCGGCAGACAGGATGACAGTTTTAAAAAATAGGCCCCAAAGACCAGGGTGTATCTAGGGGTCTGAGCGCCCCTGGCAAAGTGAGGAACTGGTGCCCCCCACCTCCCCCACCCAGAGACACAGAGGGGGGGGGGGGTGACAGATAGGCTAAGGTCAGGGACACTGAGGGAGAATTACAGGGAGGGTGCAGGTAGGGACATGAGTTGGAGGGCTTACAGGGAGGCTGAGGTCAGGGACACTGAGGTGGAATTACAGGAGTGTGTGGGCAGGGACACTGAGGGGGAATTACAGGATTGTGCAGGCAGGGACACTGAATGGGAATTACGTGGAGGGTATGGGTAGGGACACTGAGGTTGAATTACAGGAGGGTGTGGGCAGGGACACTGAGAGGGGAGTCACAGGGAGGCTGAGGTCAGGGTCCCTAAGGGGGAATTACAGGGATGGTTAGAGTAGGGAAAATGAGAGGGAAGGGCTACAGGGAGGCTGAGGTCAAGGACACTGAGGGGCAATTACAGTGAGGTTGCGGGAAGGGACACTGAGTGCGAATTGCAGGAGTGCCAGGGCAGGGACACTAAGGGGGGAGTCACAGGGAGGCTGAGGTCAGGAACACTGAGGGAGAATTACAGGGTGGGAGCAGGCAGGGAATTATGGTTAGGGTGCGGTAGGGACACTGAGAGGGAATTACGGGGAGGATGCGGGCAGGGATACTGAGGGGGAATTATGGGAAGAGTGTGAGCAGGGACACTGAGAGGGAATTACAGGAGTAAATGGGCAGGGTCACAGAGGGGGCAGTTACAGGGATGGTGTGGGCAGGGACACCAAGGGGATATATGCAAACATACTGTACATACAGTTAAAAACTCATCTTTAGGTGTGATGGCACTACATGTCCTCAAATCCAGTTGACAAAGTATGCTGGGACTTGTAGTCTCAACACAGCTGAACAGGCAGTCACTGGTCTAGAAACCTCTCCATACAGTGCTCTTTGTAAACTGTGATCCAGACTGCCAGGATAGACCATGCAGTGCAGCTGTGGTACCACAGAAAATGTACAGGTATGCTCATGCTGCACTGCTGACTGGTGCTGATCGTAGTGGCTGGTGTTTGGTAACAGACCATGTGGTACCAATGAGAAGGGGATTGGATGAGGAAGAGGAGGTGCCTCACCCCTCCCCATACCTGGAAGTGCCCTGCTCCCTTGCTATATTCACCATCAGTATGACTGTCGTTGAAGAGAGTGTCAGAGTGCAATACGCTTCTGAGAGTCTGGCGGTGGATGATCACTGCTAAGGGATGTACTTAGCGAGAACTACTATGTCATTCTACCCCCTGGCGTGTGTGGCACTGTCAAGCGGTGCCCCCCCCCCCTTGGCCGGCACCTCTGGCAAGTGCCATCCTGGCCAATAGGAAGATACACCCCTGCCCAAAGAGCACATAATGCAAAGGGAAAAAAAAGTAGTGCAACGAGGTCGCTGGGTAACTAAGCTAAGCGACACAAGTGGGCGGCACAAACACCTGGGCCATCTTGGAGTGCCACTGCAGTGGCAGACAGGATGGCAGTTTTAAAAACTTGTCCGCAAAGAGCACATGATGCAAAGAAAAAAAAAGAGGTGCGAGATGGAATTGTCTTAGGACTTTCCACCCACCCTTATGTTGTTTAAACAGGACATGCACAGTTTAATAAACCCATCATTTTAGCGACAGGTGGTCCCCTTGGAAAAAGCTAGACAAGTTCTACGAATCATAGCTAGCTACAAACATACCACCTCCATATTTGATGACTTTTCACATTATGATAAGAGGTAAGAAGAAGAGTACAGTGATTAAAAATTAGAGAGACCCATGCAATCAGGAACAACACACAGGCTTTCACTTCCACTCCTATATTGGTGTAGAACAGAAAGGACTTCAACCAAGCAAATATACTGTATAATTATTAATTACCACTTTACTGGACAAACTGAAAAACTAGGGGCTAAAGCTTCCAAAATTGTACCCCCTTCTCCATTTTCAGGGATTAAGATAATCTTGGATTTAATGCTATGATGCAAATAAACTAGTGTATACCACAGAATGAAGATTGGATACTTTCCCCTCCACAGAGTCTGGAAACTTATTTTGTGAAAATCTCATGGGTTTCTTTTTTCCATTTTTATTGCATTTTTATTTATATATTTTATGGCAGATGCCTTATTTTTGTTTTTCACAACTCCCAGTTACACGCATGTGAGCATACCTGTGTGTCTTGTTTATTTTATTCATATTTTATTTTTAAATTAAACAGCCCCTTAGATGTTTTAGCAGCCCCTCCTGAGGCCCCACAGCAGCCTCTGATGGGGCAAGTTGAGTTCGGTTGGGTTCGGTAAAGTACTAAGCACAACTGTGCAGTAAATTTTTTTGTTATTGAGCCCATGCCCTAGTGAAGCTTACCACTCTACAGTCCAAACTCATTTCATACTATAAGTAGGACTGTGGGAGGAAGCAATGCTAACCACTGTGCCACCAGCATACCTCATCCTGGCAAGGCAGACATCTTCCTGGCTGTAAGCCACCATGAGACTCCATACTGGGCCTTTTCCAGTAACTGTTTGTGCCTCACAGGAGCTCCTGGCCCATCTAGTGCTGCAGTGCAATGGAAAGCTGATGCAATGCAAGATCACTGAAACTCTGTTCTTCTAACACCTCAAGGTCTTGCGATAACCCTAATCTGGTACAACGAATGTGCATCTTCTAAATAAATAATCCCAAAATGTGGAACATGAATAATAAATCAAAATTAAGGTAGACTGATTGGAGCCATTCATTTGAGTGAGTCCCTAACATGAAATAATTGAGTAGAACCTCTTTCTAATGCTCCAGCAGAAAATATCACTTTTACCTCTCTGGTAGTTGTGCTGGATTATGATTCAGTCCCTTCTGAGTCACACTGACTTTGGCCACAAATGTGGTCTCTCCCCACTCTATTAAAAAACACCAACAATTTCCATTTCCACCTTTGCGGCTAGTTTTCACAAATCTGTTTGTGATGTTGAAGCTTGTTTCATATTTGCTCTAGGCTTTCATTTAAACCTAGGATCAAGTACAGAGGCACCCCTGGAATGATATGGCAGCAGCCCTGGAGTTATACAGCATAGGCAGCACCCCTGGAGAATTACACAGCACAGCAGACATGCAACCGCACCCCAGGACTTAAACAGCAGTGGGGCAGCACTTCTGGACTGATAGGGCAGAGGGTCAGCACCCCATATAGGGCAGCACCCCTGGAATGATGTGGCAAAGAAAAATGTGTAAGATGGAATTGTCCTTGGGCCCTCCCACCCACCCTTATGTTGTATAAACAGGACATGCACACTTTAACAAACCAATCATTTCAGGGACAGGGTCTGCCACATGACTCTGTCTGAAATGACTGGTTTGTTTGGGCCCCCATTAAAAAAGAAGCAATCAATCTCTCCTTGCACAAACTAGCTCTACAGTGGCAAGATGTTGACCTCATCCTCAGATCCCCCTTCAGTGTTTACATTTTCATCCTCACAGAGAAATACTATTGAAACAAACAAACCACATAATTTAGATGTCAGTGGACTGCTTATGCTATTACCCAAAGTTTCGGAAACTTGACAATGACTCAAGAATGCGCTGCAGGTAACGTATAACGGAGGATGTTCCTAGGTGGTTAACGTCCTTACAATACTTATTATGGATTGACAAAGACAACAGATGGCTTGACACCTGTTATCCGTATTTGTGGAGAAATAATTCCATATTTTGCCCAAGCATGACAATTGACATTTTCATCCGAAGGGCAACAACTGTCTCCACTGTTGCCTTATTCAAACAACCAACATCACCATTAGAATCCTCATTGTCAACTTCCTCTGCAGCTCCAGCTGCACCCATATCCTCCTCATCCTGGTGTACTTCTACAGTGACATCCTAAATCTTAATATTAGCAACTAGACTGGCAGTGCTCCTCCCAGGACGCAGCATGCAAATGGTGGTAGGAGTCTCCTGTTCTCATACAGTGTTGTGAAGGTCAGGCTTAGACATTGCAACCATGGACAGTGCAAGCACCACTGTATTTTCACAACACCTAAAACACCAGTGACAGCCAGGACAGCACCCCTACAGTGACTGCAGCAGCACCCCTACAGAGCACACACTAATCCTGCCCAACACAATCACCCACAGAGAGACAGAGGTCTGACTCAGTCACTCTTCAAGTCTGGAGTGAAAATGGCGATGACGTGCGGCTGTTTATATGGAATCCATAACCGTGAGAACCCTACAGCGGGATGTTGACATTTTGCCTCATTCTGGTTTCCAAGTCTGGCAGGAATACCCGAGCCAGACCCGGATCTAGGCTCGGAACGGGATGTTCGGGTGGGGTTCGGTTCTCTGTGAACTGAACCCGATCATCTCTAATACATACATACATAGGAGGCTTGCAAATTTTAAATCTGTGTGGAAAAATAATCTGTACCAAGGCTACTGATTATACATATATGTACGAGTTGAATAAATATATGCAATGAGAGGTTTAGTTACCCAATTTTTTGAACCACACACATATATATATATATATATATATATATATATATATAATCCCAACATTCGGCGGCACTCACAGTTAATAAAAACGTAAGTCAACATAGTAAAAGACCAGCTACACCCCGGCAACAGCATGGTTAACTTGCTTCCTTCAGGCAGGCGTTACAGGGCTGTCCCCGCCAGATCCACCAGAAGCCTCAAAAGTTTCTTTCCCCAAGCGGTCCGCCTGCTGAACTCCTGAACATTGACTGACTAAACGTACATGTAACTAACTTGTGTTCCTACGGTATACCTATCTGTGTAACTTTACTTGCCCCCCCCCCCACACACACCTGCTTACCTGTTACCTACTTGGCTGTTGTATAGCAAACCGAAGACAAATTCCTAGTATACGCATGTATACCTGGCCAATAAAGCTGATTCTGATAGCTTCTACATTTAGATTTTACTTGAAAATCGTCATCAGGAATACAGACATAGAGAAGTTGCTTACCTTATGTACACAATCTATCTACACCAGTATGCCACGTGTCAAACCACGTCATCTTCCAGATTCCGCTGACGTCATTCTCAGCAGCTGCTGCTATGACTACCAGCTCCGGTAACAGTAAGTGAAACCCATCACCAAAACAACTACTACAAATAGAACCACGAGCACATGACCTATCAGAATAAACACACATAGCGGTAAAAAAGTACCAAGCATAACTTCTAAACATACTTTTAGAGAAAGTACATAAAAACATGAAATTGACTTGATTACTCTTGCACAATATTTTATAAGAAACTATTGAAAGATAAATATTAATTTAAACCATGCGGCTGTACTGTATTAAGTCTAAAAATCCATCAAGACTCTCTTTGTAATAGAGCTCGATCACAGTCTGTCCCCATTTAGACTCAGGGAACCGATTTATCACTTTATAGCGCAATTGTGCCAGTGTGTGTTTAAATTGCTTAAAATGCCTGGCTACAGGCTGGTCAATGTTTTTCCCTTCAAGGGCCTGGTGTATTGCGCTCCTGTGTTGAGCCATCCGTTACTTAAAGGGACGGATGAATTTTCCCACATAGAAGCTGCCACATGGACAGCGGATAAAGTACAAAGTGTATCTGCTGGTACAAGTGAGAACTTGTCTAATTGGAATACACTTTCCAGTATGTGGGTGTGCAAAAGTGTCACCAGGCTCCAAATAGGAACAAGTGGTACATCCTAAGAAGTGACATACACCTGGCCTCCTCGTCAGAAAATTACTTACATGTGACTTTGGACTTGCAACGTCCGTACATACAATGTTGTCTCTGACGTTAACATTTTAGGTAAAATTTTCTTATTTTTTATTGAACTTAAATGTGGGTCCTGCTGTATCACTGGCCAAAGGCAACGCGCATCTTGTGTAATTGCTGAACGCACCTTAGTGTAATTGTTCACTCAAATTAATATATATATATATATATATATATATACAGGGCTTAAAGGGATCTGGAGAGGTGAGGGAACTAATTAACATGCCCCCTCCCCCTCACATTAAGCGGAGCTAGGACCAGTGCTAGTATTTACAGCACCCCCCAGCAAACTATAAATTAGTGCACTACTTGCCAAACTTTTTAAAGGGACATTGGTCACACAATAGTACCCCCAATTCAAATTACAGCACACAGTAGCAAAATCTTTTTTCACATTATACTGCATGTAGTGCCCCTGATTCATATTACACCACATAGTAATGCCCCTTATTATGGTTACGTCATGCAGTAGTGTCCATTAGTTACATTGCGCTACACAATGGTACTTTTTATATATGTTATACCACACAGTAGTGCCCCTTATATACAATGTCCATAGTAGTGCTCCTTATACACAATTCACACAGTATTAGTGCCCCTTACACCTCATGACCACAGTAGTGCAGATAACACACATAATGCCCACAGGAGTGCCGCTTATACACAAAATACCCCTAGTAGTAGTGCCGCTTATGTACAGAATGCCCAAAGTAGTAGTGTCCCTTACACATAATGCCCACAATAGTAGTGCCCCTTACACATAATGACCACAGTAGTGCCGCTTACACACATAATGCCCACAGTAGTGCCCCTTAATCCTATCTCTGCCTGTGTACCTCCAGCAGCTCCATGCCCTGTATCCCTCTAGCAGCTTCCCCACCTCTCTTGTCCCTCCAGCCACCTCTCATCTTGTCTTCAATATGCACAGAGCCTGCTCCACTTCTTGGCTCTTCTTTACTTTAGCAGCAGTGACAGCATGACATCATATACGCAGTGCTGGAAAATGAAGCCACTGGGATCTGAGGAGGGGCGGACTGTAGATGGAGAAGGACCATGGAGCCACCAGGACCTGAGGAAAGGGGAGGTGGCTGCAGCTCATCAGTAACACTAGCGCTGCCTGCATCATCGATTGACAGAGGTGATGGGGCTGGCTTTTCTGCTGGAATTACTGTGCAGGGCAATGGAGGAGGTGGTACTAGTTCCCTCCACCATTACAGGTGGTGGATACTGTGTACCTATATATAGTATGTATGTATGTATATATATATATATATATATATATATATGTGTACAATGAGCACAATAATTGTAAATTATTAGACCAAAGAAGTAGGGAAACCCTTTAAGATGTATAGCAGGTCCTCTTCCTGAGGTGAGGGATAGTCATTTTGCATGAGCACTTAAAGGGCAAATGGGACAGTCAGTAATCAGAAATGCATAGAACATTTTGTGTTTGTTATTTAAAAAAAAAAAACATCCACTCTAGGGCTGACTGTATGGGTCTGAAACACATCTAGAAATCAAGGTTGTGCACCAAAGCCTGCTGCCATTCACAATGAAAAGTGGAATTCTCACGGAATATGATGCTTTAGTTCATTTTGTGTTTCATGTGACGTACTGCTGGGCACAAAGTTTAGAAACATTCCTTTCATCGTTTCCCTTACTGAGAGCTATTGAGTACACATAAAAGAGAGGGTTCACTACCGAACAGCTTCAAATAGTTCAAACAGTGTCCTTACTAGTATGTGTTTTTTCTATCTAAACCATGATTCCCTTCATTATAGAGAGCAGTGACAGTCATCATTTACATATATTGATTATTTTTCTTTCACAATGCTCAAATAGTTAATAAAAATAATTTCAGCCAACAAATCTACACATATGCTCTTCCATTATAAATGTCTAACATATACATATTGAAGTGACTTCTCGTTTTACATTTTCTTGCTTCTAATTAAACAACTCTTAACCCTGTTTTAATGGTTTCAATTATGATACTTCATTATGGTAAATGTTAGTTGCAACACAAGAATAATTGTATAAACAGTTTATCTGCAATTGCATGGCATCTAACTGTACATTACTCATTAACAAGATGTGGGTAGCAACAGTTCTAACATTCCTCCTAATGTCTCATTTATCGAGTCTCAGCAGCAAGCCCTTTCCTCACAACACACACTGACTAAGCATAGCAGATTTGGTACTTATTTATAACAGGCAACGGAACACGCTGAGCATTCCAACTTAGATCGATGAAAGTACATATTAGCACCTAACCTTACAGAACTGAGATTCGAAGGTCAAAATAGCCATCAGCATCACTACAGGGCATTGAAATCATTTCACAAACTGTGAACAAAAACAACACAACTGGTTTTGCAGTTTGATTATTGTTTATAGATACAGCAAGCCAAGAATTAAAGTGTAGCCTTGAGGCAACGTAATTATTTACAGCTGAAGACTCATATCATTATCAGCATGCTCCTAATTGCTTGAAGTTATATCAATGTTAGTTGATTTAACACATTTTTGATATCGTGCATGGCAATTGTTTTCTATGCATATGGAGCGATGGTTTAACTGTTGGCTTTTTTCTAGCTCATTATATTAGTGTTTGTTATGTGTACTGTGTACTGTGTACTAAGCAGAGATCTCAGTAATTCAGATGATAAATTGTCTGAACAATATATACAATAGGTCCATGATACTCCCCCCTCCTTTCTCATTTCTCTGTATCAGCTGTACACCACTAGTACTGTCTAGTACTGGCGGCACACCCACATTAAACTAGAGATGAGTGGGTTATATTCCCTGTGGTACTGTCGGCACACCCACATTAAAATACAGATGAGCAGGTTCGGTTTCAGTGGTGGTGTCCTCTGCTGCCATATGTCCAGTGCAGCTGTATAAGTCCAGTCCAGTGGTGCTGTGTTGTGCTGCATCAGTGCAGTGGTTGTGTATTGTGCTACATCAGTCCAGTCACAGTGGTGGTGTCCTCTGCTGCCATATGTCCAGTGCTGCTGTATAAGTCCAGTCCATTGCAGTGGTGCTGTGTTGTCCTGCATCAATACAGTGGTGGTGTCTTGAGCTGCATCAGTCCAGTCACAGTGGTGGTGTCCTCTGCTGCCATATGTTCACTGCTGCTGTGTAAGTTCAGTCCATTGCAGTGGTGCTGTGTTGTCCTGCACCAGTCCAGTGGTGGTGTCCCTGTGCTGCTGTATAAATCCAGTGGTACTGCCGTACATATCCAGTGGTAATGCCGTATATGTCCAGTGATACTGCCGTATATGTCCAGTGATACTGACGTATATGTCCAGTGATACTGACGTATAAGTCCAGTGATACTGCCATATAAATCCAGTGGTAATGGCGTATAAATTAAGTCCAGTGATACAGCTGTATATGTCCAGTGGTACTGCCGTATAAATCCAGTGATACTGCTATATATGTCCAGTGGTACTGCTATATAATTCCAGAGATACTGCCATATATGTCCAGTGGTACTGCCGAATAAATCCAGTGGTACTGGCGTATTAATACAGTCCAGTGATACTGCCATATAAGTCCAGTGGTACTGCCATATAAATCCAGTTATACTGCTGTATATGTCCAGTGGTACTGCCATATAATTCCAGTGATACTGTCATATTTGTCCAGTGGTACTGCCGCATAAATCCAGTGGTATTGGAGTATAAATTCAGTCCAGTGATACTGCCATATATGTCCAGTGATACTGCCGTATATGTCCAGTGGTACTGCCACATAAATCCAGTGATAATGCCGTATATGTCCAGTGGTACTGCCATATAATTCCAGTGATACTGCCGTATATGTCCAGTGGTACTGCCATATAAATCCAGGGATAATGCCGTATATGTCCAGTGGTACTGCCATATAATTCCAGTGATACTGCCGTATATGTCCAGTGGCACTGCCGTATAAATCAAGTGGTACTGGCATATAAATCCAGTCCAGTGATACTGCTGTATAAGTCCAGTGATACTGCCGTATATGTCCAGTGGTACTGCCGTATAAATCCAGTGGTAATGGCGTATAAATCCAGTCCAGTGATACAGCTGTATATGTCCAGTGGTACTGCCGTATAAATCCAGTGATACTGCTGTATATGTCCAGTGGTACTGCCATATAAATCCAGTGGTACTGGCGTATAAATACAGTCCAGTGATACTGCCATATAAGTCCAGTGGTACTGCCGTAAAAATTCAGTTATACTGCTGTATATGTCCAGTGGTAACGCCATATAATTCCAGTGATACTGTCGTATATGTACAGTGGTACTGCCGTATAAATCCAGTGGTACTGGTGTATAAATTCAGTCCAGTGATACTGCCATATAAGTTCAGTGATACTGCCTTATATGTCCAGTGGTACTGCCGTATAAATCCAGTGATACTGCCATATATGTCCAGTGGTACTGCCGTATAAATACAGGGATAATGCCGTATATGTCCAGTGGTACTGCCTTATAATTCCAGTGATACTGCCGTATATGTCCAGTGGCACTGCCATATAAATCCAGTGGTACTGGCATATCAATCCAGTCCAGTGATACTAATGTATAAGTCCAGTGATACTGCCGTATATGTCCATTTTTACTGCCGTATAAATCCAGTGGTACTGGTGTGAAAATCAAGTCCAGTGATACTGCCGTTTAAGTCCAGTGATTCTGCTGTAAATGTCCAGTGGTACTGCCGTATAAATCCAGTGATACTGCCGTATATGTCCAGTGGTACTGCCATATTATTCCAGTGATACTGCTGTATATGTCCAGTGGTACTTCCGTATATGTCCAGTGGTACTGCCATATAAATCCAGGGATAATGCCGTATATGTCCAGTGGCACTGCCGTATAAATCAAGTGGTACTGGCATATAAATCCAGTCCAGTGATACTGCTGTATAAGTCCAGTGATACTGCCGTATATGTCCAGTGGTACTGCCTTATAAATCCAGTGGTACTGGTGTGAAAATCCAGTCCAGTGATACTGCCATATAAGTCCAGTTATACTGCTGTATATGTTCAGTGGTACTGCAATATAAATCCAGTGATACTGCCGTATATGTCCAGTGGTACTGCCATATAATTCCAGTGATACTGCTGTATATGTCCAGTGGTACTGCCGTATAAATCCACTGGTACTAACGTATAAATCCAGTCCAGTGATACTGCCGTATAAGTCCAGTGATACTGCCATATATGTACAGTGGTACTGCCGAATAAATCCAGTGGTATTGGCATATAAATCCAGTCCAGTGATACTGCCGTATAGGTCCAGTGATACTGCCGTATAAGTCCAGTGATACTGCCGCATAAATCCAGTGGTAATGGCGTATAAATCCAGTCCAGTGATACAGCTGTATATGTCCAGTGGTACTGCCGTATAAATCCAGTGATACTGCTGTATATGTCCAGTGGTACTGCCATATAAATCCAGTGGTACTGGCGTATAAATACAGTCCAGTGATACTGCCATATAAGTCCAGTGGTACTGCCGTAAAAATCCAGTTATACTGCTGTATATGTCCAGTGGTAACGCCATATAATTCCTGTGATACTGTCGTATATGTACAGTGGTACTGCCGTATAAATCCAGTGGTACTGGCATATAAATTGAGTCCAGTGATACTGCCATATAAGTTCAGTGATACTGCCTTATATGTCCAGTGGTACTGCCGTATAAATCCAGTGATAATGCCATATATGTCCAGTGGTACTGCCGTATAATTCCAGTGATACTGCCGTATATGTCCAGTAGTACTGCCGTATAAATCCAGGGATAATGCCGTATATGTCCAGTGGTACTGCCTTATAATTACAGTAATACTGCCGTATATGTCCAGTGGCACTGCCGTATAAATCCAGTGGTACTGGTATATCAATCCAGTCCAGTGATACTAATGTATAAGTCCAGTGATACTGCCGTTTATGTCCAGTGGTACTGCCGTATAAATCCAGTGGTACTGGTGTGAAAATCAAGTCCAGTGATACTGCCGTTTAAGTCCAGTGATTCTGCTGTATATGTCCAGTGGTACTGCCGTATAAATCCAGTGATACTGCCGTATATGTCCAGTGGTACTGCCATATAATTCCAGTGATACAGCTGTATATGTCCAGTGGCACTGCCATATAAATCCAGTCCAGTGATACTGCCATATAATTCCAGTGATAATGCCATATATGTACAGTGGTACTGCCGAATAAATCCAGTGGTATTGGCGTATAAATCCAGTCCAGTGAATCTGCCATATAAGTCCAGTGACACTGCAAGTATATGTCGAGTGGTACTGATATATAAATCCAGTGATACGGCTGTATATGTCCAGTGGTTCTGCCGTATAAATCCGGTAGTACTGGTGTATAAATCCAGTCCAGTGATACTGCCGTATAATTCTAGTGATACTGCCATATATGTCCAGTGGTACTGCCGTATAAATCCAGTGATACTGTCAAATAGTTCCAGTGATACTGCCGTATATGTTCAGTGGTACTGCCGTATAAGTCCAGTGATACTGCCATATATGTCCAGTGGTACTGCCATATAATTCCAGTGATACTGCTGTATATGTTCAGTGCTACTGCTGTATAAGTCCAGTGGTACTGGTGTATAAATCCAGTTCAGTGATACTGCCGTATAAGTCCAGTGATACTGCCGTATAAATCCAATGGTACTGCCGTATAAATCCATTGGTACTGCCGTATAAATCCAGTCCAGTGGTTCTGCCGTATAAGTCCAGTGATACTGCCATATATGTCCAGTGGTACAGCAATATAAGTCCAGTCCAGTGGTGCTGACATATAAGTTCAGTTGTGCTGTACTGTGCTGTATATTATTTACTCCATATAAAGGGGTAATTAATATTTAATCCAAATAATTTTTACAGGGTTTGCCCTGTGTGGTGTAGAGGTATGCTCTCCTTTGCTGCATTTTGTTATATAAGTCCAGAAAAATAATGGAGAACAATAATTTGGAGGATAAAATAGGGAAAGATCAAGAACCACTTCCTCCTACTGCTGTTGCTGCCGCTGCTGCTGTTGTTGCTTCTGGGAGTCGATCGTCATCCCAGAGTGGAAGTCGGAAGACCCCTTGTACTACTTCAACTAAGCAAATGACTATCCAACAGTCCTTAGCGAGGAAGATGAAATATGACAGTAGTCATCCAGTTGCAAAGCGAATAACTGAGGCTTTGAAGCTATGTTGGTGTTAGACGTGCATCCGGTATCTGCCATTAGTGCAGTGGAACTGCCTGTGCCAACCCTAGAGATGGGCCAGGTGTTTGTGCTGGATTGGGTGGTGCAGGGAGAGAATGAGGAGCTGGGTTAGTGCCAGTAGCAGAGCTAGCGGTGGGACCGCCCACCGCTATGAAAGGACCCTCTGCCGGCAGCTTTATAACGAGTCAACCTGACTCATTAGTATGCTGCCCCTCCACTCTGTGGTGGACACTGAGGACACATTTCCATACGGAGGAGGAGAGGGTGAAGGAGGAGGGACCTCATCTCTCCCCGACTCTGTGACGGTCGGGCTGGGCCCACAAGTTGTCAGGCAGCCCGGAGCTCAGCTTCTCCTGCCCCATCGGCAGCATTAGCACAGTCCCTGCAGAATGTTGACACAGGCAGCAGCGCTTCGTAGGTAACTGCAGCATGGAGGGGGGAAGATTTGGTGCATAATGGCAGATGGTGTGGGATCAGGGATGGTTTGTACAGTGGGGGAATGGGATGCTCAGTGTGGGATGGTGTCCACAGTGTGGGTTGGGGAGCACAGTGAGGGATGATGTGCGTAGTGTGTGTGTTTCCCAGACTGCAAATTGCCAGCCAGACCCTGGGGACTGTGTAGGTGCTGTGGGGGAGGCAATGGTGCTGGGCTCCTGCCTGCTGCAGTGCAATGCCAGCCCATCTCACCCACTATCTCATTGTCACCCTTTCACTCTCATCCACTGCCTTCTACTGTTACCCACTGCCTCTCCCTGCCTTACTCTGTCACTCAGTGCCTCTCAATGTCACTCTCTGCTTTTCATTGTCACCTTCTGCCCTCTTCTGTTACCCACTGCCTTTCTGCTGTTACCCTCTGCCTCTCCTTGTCACCCTCTGTCTTCCGCTGTCACCCTCTGCCTGCCATTCACTGACTCCCCGGTCACCAAATTACTCCCCAGTCATTCACTGCCTCTCCCTGTCACCTTCCCTGTGTCTACCTCTCCCTGTCACCCTCTATGTCACCCACTGACCCTCCAGTCACCACCTGCCTCTCCATCACCAACAGCCTCTTCCGCTGTCACCCACTGCTATTCCCTAGTCCCCTACTGCCTCTCTCAACGGCACGGAGGGGGGAGGTTCCAGAGGATATATTTGCACCTGGGCCCACCACTTACAAGTTAAGCCACTGAGTGATACTGCAGCTACCTCTCATATTCACAGAGATGGCTAAGCTGGAAGCTAGCTGAATCACCCAGAAATAAAGATTCAGACACCAGCAGGCTACTCCAACATTTTCCTTTATAATAACATTCGTCAGTTATAACCTGACGAAGGTTATTATAAAGTGAAACGTTGGAGTAGCCATGGGCACCTTTGAATCTTAATTTCTGGGTGATGAGGAGTCTGTGAGTGCCACCTTTATTATACTGTATATTACATTACTGTTGGAAGGCACCACGGCAGGTTACAGAGTGCGTACTACCTTAGTATCCGCCCCCTTATGCTTGACTCCACCTCCTCTTTGGAAACCCCCCTTAAGAAATCCTACATTTGCCCCTGAAATGCCTTACTGCTGTTAATCTTCTTGCGATCGCGGCAGTGACCACTTTCTTTGTTCTTCTTGTTGTTGCCCAGCGATGGCCATCGTTGGGCATTGACGCGCCTGCGCATTGCAGCCACCATGCATGCGCAGAACCGACCCGTTTGCACCGCTGCAAAAAACAGCAGCATGTGAATGGGTCGGAATGACCCTCACGGTTTTGCCCATTAGCGATCAAATTTGCTGCTGCCATTAGATCTGAATTAGGCCCTCACACTCTATTACATTCCCCAAATCATCAGTTATCAAGTAAATAATATCTTTGCTATCTTACATCAAAAATATACTTAATAAGTGGTTATAGGAAGATAATGACTACTAGTGCAATAAATATATTTGAAAGGAATTTGAAAGTAAGAGCACAGTAGACTAATTCAGAGATATTCTAGTGTTCTGTTGGCAGTCTGTTGGAGTATTATAGAATGACTCATACTATTGCTATGTGTGTTTAACAAATATCGAGTTTAAATATATATTTATATATATATATATATATATATATTGTCGAAGTCAAAAATATTACATAGAGAGAACATACAGACTACACACATTATGAGTCGCTATGCTTGCAAATACGCGCAGCGAGCACAGCAATATATGGTAACACACTAATTTACACGGAGATGCCACAGAGATGGATTCGACACTTATTTCATACAGCACATAATTATAACATATCAAGCGCCAGACATCATAATGATTTAAAATTATATAATGGAGTAACGTCATGTATGCATATTATTGGAGAGGAGCAAGATAGACATGTCATATTTGGTATTAAAGCAACCAGATTAATATGTAGATACATTTGATACTTGTTATTAAGTTGTAGGACATTGCAACAAGTAGTTATGATTAAATGTATGAAAGCTAAAATCACTCTTATTAGGACAATGGACATCCCAAACAGGTGGTGGGCAGGAAACTTTGGCCAGCCCTTTTGATGTCTTCAAGGCTGAACCTGGTTAGCATATGAACAGACCAGTGACTCATCATGAATGAGAAAGTTCCCTCCCTTAGACTAGATGTGTGCACTCCCCCAAACTAGATAACACATTGCTGATCAGACACACAGGAGTTAGTTGCTGTTTTGTCCCAGACGATGGTGGAGATGTTGCCAGACCAGTTCCTGTATTTATTTGCTGAGAGAGAGAGATATATTAAGAGGAGGATGCATTGAGGGAATGGTATTGTATGTTGGCCTGTAACTGTATGTATTTTGTATTAACTGATTACTGTATAAATTGTAACCATGTAACTATATGTATACTGTACATTGTGATATATTGAATACATATCCTTTTAATAACAAATATATACATCAATGAGCTTTGGAACTCAGATAATGTGTGGGTGTATTCTTTTCTCTTAAGGGATGTAGTTTTTTGAGATGTACAGCACACTTTTATCATATATGGTAATAATATGCGCCTGGTGTCTGCAGTATATATTAGAGCGGGCATTTTAAAATAAAGTATTTTTATTTCGAAGGAGAGTAGTTTGCATACAGACATTGCATAACAGGAACACATTAAACACGTAATGACATGTCCTCATCGGGGAACAGCATTCACTTTCGACTTATTTTCAAACTATGTCATTTGCTCATAGGCGCATAGGAATGTACAGTTATATATACCATTATTTTGCATTATCCGTACACTCTAGTATTCATGAAATCACATTATACTTTGTTTTGTCCCCCCCCCCCCCTCAAATATAACTCTTACGGACAATCCGTCCGAGTAAAACCCTTTAAAAGAGAAGAAAACAATCAGAAACCAAACACAGAGAACCCCAGAAATAAAAAAATTAAAAAAACAAAGAGACAAAAAACATTATGGGGAAGAGGACGCATTGGGGGATACTAGCACTCTAAATCCTACCCTGTCCAGATGGGCACAGAGCCACTCTCTCATTCACAACCCATTGGGTGAGAGGGAAGCCTATGGCCCTAGAAGATCATAACTTGGCAAATCCAGGACCTGTTAGTAACCCTATCACCATTAAGTTGTAGGGTCTGGGACGGAGTATATGGATTCCAGCCATGGAGACCAAATTCTTTCAAATTTAGCGGAGGCATTGTGTTTCATATAAATGTATCGTTCCTTAAAAACAGTGTCGTTTATTAGTGCCTTAAGAGCGGGGAGTGTAGGGCCCTTAGGGGCCATCCATAGCCTCGCAATGCTCACCTTCGCCATTGAACATATGTTGCGAGCATATAGGCCCTCTGGACCAGACACAAAGTCAGAGCTACCCATTCCCAGGATGCAAAATTGCGGAGTAAGCATGGCCTCGTCCACCCCTGTGTTCCCCAGAATCGATCCGACCCCTGCCCAGAAAGCCCGCAGCACCGGACAATCCCAAATGAGGTGCCAAAAAGTACCTGCAGTCATCCCACACTTAGGGCAGTCACCCACACGACCCGTCCCGAATTTGGCCAGTCTGGCCGGGGTCATATATATTCTATGCAAAAGGAAGTATTGTATCTGTTGATACCTGATGGATTTGGTAACCGTGCACAGAGTTTCCAAAGCAAGGGCCCAGTTCTCTTCATCTATGGGGCCCAGATCCTGCTCCCATTTGATACGGAGACGTGTCAAAGGATCTATATGGAGTTTGGCGAGTAGATAACCATAAGCATGGGAAATCATCTTAACTCGACCCAGCATACTTACAAAGGTCTTAATGGGAAATGGTATAATTTTAGGGGGGGAATTGGCGAATTGGGACTGCAAGGCATGTCTGAGCTGGAGGTATCTAAAAAAATAGGAGTTAGGCAAATTAAACTCATCTTTTAGTTGTTGGAAGGATTTGAGCGTATTATCCGTATAAAGGTGATTTATGGAAATCACTGATTTAGGGGCCCAAACTTCCCTCCCCTCGAGCGCATACAGTTCAGGGAGCCATTTAGAATACCAGAGGGGGGTGTCCGGGTCCAATCCATCAAATTTCAAAAGAATTTTTAGTGCCTGCCACACCTTCATGGCTTGGTATATAAGAGGAGGGAGGAACCGGGCCAAGCTCCCACTCAGCAACACCTGCAGGGGGGATAAGTCGGGGAAGTAGCATTGGACAAATACCCAGTGTAGAGAAGTGACGCCAGTATCCTGTACCCATGCACTAATATGAGACAGCTGAGCGGCATAGTAGTACATCTGAAAGTTTGGCAAGGCCAGACCTCCGTCGCTGCGCAGCCTGGTGAGAGTGTTCAGTTGTATTCTAGGACGTTTGCTAGCCCATATTAAAGAAGACAGGACACTATTCAATTTTCTAAAGAAGGATGGATGAATATATACAGGGGATTGCAGAACCACATATAGAATCTTAGGTAGTATTATCATTTTTACGAGGCTGACCCTGCCAGATACAGTCAATGGAAGCTTACACCAAGTCTTGGATTTACGAGTAATTTGTTGCATGATCGGATCAAGGTTCAAAGGTGTAAAGTCAGAGGGGTCATTGGTTACCTGAATCCCAAGATATTTAAATTTCGCCGTCCAACATAGCGGTAGGGAGATTTTAGGAGCAGCAGGGGGGGGGGGGGCAATCACAGGCATAATAGAGGACTTAGACCAGTTAATATGAAGGCCTGAATATACACCGAACTCCTCAATCAATTGCAACACTGTAGGCATAGACCTGGTGTAACCCTGCAGAAACAACAGCATGTCGTCAGCGTAAAGGGCAATCCTATCCTCACGAGGGCCGGTATGAATGCCCACCACGCCTGGGTGGGACCTTATTAGACAGGCCAAGGGTTCGATGGCCAGGGCAAACAAGGTTGGGGACAGAGGACATCCCTGCCTGGTCCCGCGAAACAGGCGGAACGAGGGAGAGATATAGCCATTCACTGAGATCCTGGCAGTCGGGTGCTGATAAAGCAATTTAATCCATTTTATAAAATTAGGCCCGAAACCCATAGCTGTCATGACCTCCCATAGATAGGACCACTCGATACTGTCAAATGCCTTGGCGGCATCCAGTGAGACCACTACCGAGTCAGAGGGGAAGTCATATGGGATTTGTAAGATGGTATATAATCTACGTAGGTTAATAGAAGTGGACATCCCTGGCATAAAGCCGGTCTGGTCGGAGTGGATAATGGAAGTAATTACGGTGTTGAGTCGAACTGCTAAAATCTTTGCCAGGATCTTAGCGTCAGTGGGAATCAATGATATCGGTCTATAGGATTCTGGGGATCTAGGGTCTTTTCCGGGCTTCGGGATCACTATAATAATCGCCTCCGCCATAGAGGGGGGAAGTTGATCATTAACAAAAATATCAGAATACAGGGCGTGAAGCCTAGGACCGAAGAAATCAATGTGGGTCTTGTATACCTCTGAGGGGATGCCGTCATAGCCCGGTGCCTTGCCGCTGGGAGACAAGCCAATAGCCGCCGTTACCTCTTCCAGAGTTAAGGGTGCCTCCAGCATCTCAGAGGCCTCCGGGGGGAGTGTGGGTAGGGGAATATTACTTAAATAAGCGGAGAGGTCTGATGTCGAGTCTACCAGTTGTGAACTGTAGACCTCAGCATAGTAGGAGCGGAATAGCTGCGCAATTTCCGGCATGGTGTTCACAAGGGCGCCATCGCTATCGGTCATCTGAGCAATTGTAGAACCTGGGCGGTCACTGTGCACCAATCGAGCCAACAGGCCACCTGGCCTATCGCCCTGCATGTAAATATTAGTAGCCTGAAATAGAAGCGAGCGCGAGTTTTTATCAGACAGATGAGCCACCCATGCCGACTGGGCCGCCAGCCAGCGTACCTTCAGCGCAGGGGTGCCATCCACCAAGTATCTAGATTCCAAATCCCTGGCGTCACTCTCAAGGGCTCGCTCTCTCTCCCTGCAGGACATTTTGAGGGCAGAAATACGTCTAATATACGTTCCCCTTAGGAATGCCTTAAATGAATCCCAAACCACTGTTCCGGGGGCCGAGCCTACATTGTCAGTAAAGTATCCCTCCCACTGAGTCACCTGGTCAGAGCAGTCACCTATTTGCAGCAGCCAGGAAGGATGCAGTTTCCAATAAGATTGACCCCTCTGGCTCACCATAGCTAGAGTCAACACCATAGGGGAGTGATCAGATATACCCCGGGCCTCGTATTGGACGTCAACCACCCTAGGGAGAAGAACGGGGGAGAGTAGGGTCAGATCGATCCTGGAGAACAAACCATGCGTGCCAGAGAAGCATGAAAACTGTCTAGTCGTAGGGTGCCGAGCTCTCCACACATCCACCCACTGCAAATTATTCAGAAAATCAGCAAATTTAGTAGGACTAGAGCGGACCCCAGCAGCCTGCGGAGAGCGCCATCTGTCTAAAGCTAAATTCATGACATTGTTAAAGTCACCCAAGCAGATTACCGGGGTGTCCGGAGAGGAGGCTATGAATGAAGCGGCCTGCTGTAGTACATCGTACGAGAATGGGGGGGGGATATAAACCGCCAGTATGTAGTAGGGTTGGGAACTTAGTCTACATTCAAGGAACACAAATCGACCGTATTTGTCAGTCTTGACCGATACCAGCTCAAATTGGACCGATTTCTTTATCAGGATTGACACACCCCTGGAGGAAGAGGAGTGAGAAGCGTGATAGGCCCAGCCCACCCAGGGTCTTCTAAGTGACAGTAACCTATTCCCCTCCAAGTGAGTCTCGCAGAGACATGCAACATCCGGGCCATATTTCCGAAGTGTAGTTAATACTAAGGAACGCTTTATCTTATTATTTAAACCTCGAACATTCCATGTCAGAAATTTCAAATTAGCCATAGATCTGGTAATATTCTATGTAGTAACCTAAAGATACAGTCCAGCGAATATTCCTGGAAATTGTTAGTGAAGGTAATAACAGTGCTATACTACTCAATCCCTGATTCTTAATCGACAGTATCCAATGCATCAGACATACTTCCCACATCAAAATGAATGTACTCCAAAACAAATTTAAGCATGAGAAAAATAACAAACTATAGAAAGAAAAAAACTTGTGTAAGGCACAGCAACAAGCTGTTCGCTGAACTCTCCCCCCCTCCCCGTATACCACCCCTAACTTCGGCATACTTAAATCCCAAACTATCGTTTCTATCTCTCAAGGGCTAAATACTAAACAAAACCCTTAACCAAAGTCAAGCGATCAAGAGAAAGAAAAGAAAAGTCCTGAGCCACCAACGCCAAGGGGGGGCTCCCTGGACAATGGGTAGATGCCTCTGGTGGTCCCAACCGATCATTAGACAGTGCAGGGCCTCAATCCGGGGCCATCTGGCGCGCTCCCGGAGCATATCTGTCCAGCCATTGGGCCGCCTCTCTAGGGGAATTGAAGAATTTGGTTTCCCCGTCCGCTACCACCCGGAGTCGGGAGGGGAATAGCATAGAGTAGGAGACGTTCAGGTCTCTGAGGCGCCTCTTGATAGGCATAAACTGGGCTCGATCCTTCTGGACGTCCGCGGCAAAATCAGGAAAAGCAGACACGGTAACCCCGTTTCTGGTAAGGGGGCCTTTTGTGCGTCCCAACCGGAGGACCGAGTCACGGTCCTTATAATGCAGAAATTTGGTGATGAAGGTGCGCGGAGGGGCGCCAGGAGGTAGAGGACGAGATGGTATCCGGTGTGCACGCTCCACCGTAAACTGTGCCGTGAAGGATTCAGCGCCGTACAGTTCCTTAAGCCATGACTCCAGGAAGACCTCAGGCTGGGAGCCCTCCTCCTTCTCCGGCAGGCCCACAAATCGCACATTATTTCTACGCAGCCGACCCTCCATGTCTAGTAATTTGGATTGAAGGGATGTTACTTGCTGGGTTACCGTGGAAATAGATTGTTTCATAGGACCGCACATATCCTCCAGATTCGAGACACGGGTTTCTGCCTCTCCCACTCTCTCTCGTATGCGCTGGACGTCCTGCCGAAGCAGTGAGAGATCACACTGCACTTTCTCCATCTTATCTGAAAGACGCTGTTCCGATCCAGCTATTGCCTCCAGCACTTGTTGAAGAGATGGAGCTGCGGGTGTGTTAGGGGATTCAGCAGCTGTTGCAGATGGGGAGTAGGAGTGGGACGGAGAGGCCCCCTGCGAAGCGGCCTGCGAGGCCCGTTGGTTTAGTGGGTTAGGTTGTCTGGCAAATTTCTCCAGCTTCGCCGCAGCAGTGCGCTGGCCGTCCCGAACCATGACGGACTATAGGTAGTAACAGACACTCCGGTATAATCTCAGGTCAAAAGCGTAGAAGGAGACTTCAGCAATGAGTGAATTTTAGGGTTGTAATAAGCAGAAACACATCCGCAGCTGGTCTCCAAAGTAGTAGGCAAATGTAAAAGAAAGTACTGGCAGCGTCCCAGAATATAGGTGAGAGCAGGAGCGATGCAGTTATTTAGTATGTAAAATAAGACAGCAACTGAAGTCAAAGTGTAATTTGATCCCAGGAGGTAGAAGTCACTCACCAGTTACATATCAGTCAGCCTTTAAGTGAGAGTGTTCCCTCTATGACTGGAAGCAGCAGTCCAGAGCAGTGGGGCCGGGAATCTCCAAAATTGAGGCCGGGGATCCGGAGGAGGTATAGGCCGCAAATCCGGAAGTATGTCTCCTCGGCCGTACAGACCCCGGGGAGAGCGGGGAAATCGCCTGCCGGTGCCCTGCAGCGTAGGGAAGAAAAGCAGGGTATTCAGGCACACCAAAGGGGCCAGGATATTACAGGAGGATGTTTAATCCAGGGAGCTCCCGGGATCTGCTTCCTACTCCTGTGCTGCCGTGGCCACGCCCCCCCTAGAGCGGGCATTTTAAATATTTGTTAGAAAGCAATTTGGTATTTACAGATGAGGGCTGCGTCCGCGATATCACGGTCTTAATGATGCACTGTACATTGCAAACGCGACACTGTGGTCAATCAGCTTATGGTGGACGCATTGTGACGCTGAGAAATCATATCCGTGTGTTCTGTTGTGTTATCAGTAAGCCGCTGATATGAAATTCAAGGGACAATGTGTTTCTCATAATATTTAAAATGCTAAAATGTATTTTTATTGTTGCAAAACAAAGTTCAAATAAGTCATATTGTGTTTGATTCAGATTGGATTGTTTATCTGTTAAGTAGATTTAAAAGTACATTTAAAAGTTTCTGCATAGCGTTGATATAGTTTTTTTTTAAACTCAGGCCTAAAGTAACTTCTGGTGCTTGTATAATTTGTGATTTCTTTGTGACAAAGGAGCCGCATGGTTTGTCCTCCATTTTGGCCTAACCATATTGCCTGTCCACCATCTTGTGTAAACCTCATGGATGTGGAAAGGGGAGGAGCAGTGGCCATTTTAGGAAGGTCACTTTCTAAATAGCTGATTTTCAGTGTGCTCAGAACAATCAGTTTCCTTTGTCACATCAAGCACCATTTATGAGTTACCAATGCATTTATTTAACCCATGCCATAGTCAATTACAAATAGTTTCAATTGGGCCTAGTGAGAGTAAATGGTGAGATAAGTGTTTTTTATTTTCCTTCTAGTCTGTGCGTAATTACTTTACATCAAGTGGGGGGTTGCACACAGAAAAAGGAAAGAAAGAGTTTTGGTTTTGTTTTGTTTTTTGTTTTTCTTCCAAGACTTGTAGAGTCTGCTTACTAGGGAGTATAGCCATTGAATGCAAATTAACCTGTGTAACTATTTTTTTTAGCAGTGAAAAGCAAATATCTTTGATATGCAAATTAGAGGTAAGGTGTCTCATAAGAGGCCAGTGAATGGTACATATATATAATATTATTATAATTGTGTGTATATTTATATCAGTGTATGTTCTGCAAGATAGCTATCCAATCTGAATCATATCATTTAAATTATAGATTAATACAGTCATTATAGATCTGTGTGAAATTGGATACATTTGTTTGCTATACAGATAAATTTTAAATAAATGTATTTAAGGGAGTAATTATAGACATGACAAGCAGTTCTGGCCTGGTTGTTATACAGAAAAAAAACCCAAAAAACAGTGTGTTGTGTTAAGTGAGCGATTATAGTTAGTATTGCTCACATTTATAGAGACTGTGTGGTAGAGCGCTCATAGTGTAAAAGGCACGCTGGTCACGTGGTTACGCAAGGTTGTGTAGGAATACAGATGCTAAGTACAAAGCACGCGATATTTGTTCAATTAAGGTGGGATAGTAGACATTTAATACAATAGCACATAACTATCCGATTTCAAAAGCAGGTTACGCTAAAATTTAGTTTAAAAACTGTAAGCACCTCTGGAATAAAGCTACTGACCTAAAGGGAGTAAAACAATTTTCTGTACAGAAAAACAAGGTGTATTTGAGTGAGTGAAAGCGGAGTGAGTGGAGCTGAACCCGGGAACTAGGTGGTCTAGGTGATATTCTAGAGTGGTAACACTGGGTTAGTAGAGGCCCGGTGGCGTAGGGTTTGCTACCTTGCGTGATTAGAACTAGGTTGTCTAGGTGATCTGGAGTGGTCTAGGTGTCCCATACAACTAGGTGATCTCTAGGTGTTTCAGGTGGTCTACAGCAATCCTAGGGCATATAGATAACTAGTATCTATAGAATGTGCGATTGCATCGCATGTCCGTGTGTTCTACACAGCACAACGTGATACCATTGCGTCATATGCGCTGTGGAAAAGCATACGCAGATGTGATTGTATAGACAAAGGGGTTTTTCTTTGATAACGTCGGGAAATCTCCCTGGTGGGCTTCCACTGGAAAGGGTGAACAATAGTTATCTAATTTCTCTGTTTTTCACCCTACAAAAAATTCCAGTAGAAAGATAACGAAAAGGAATTTTTCGCTGCCTCTCTCAGGAAAATATTCCAACAAAACCTCCACCGAGAGAAATCACGATGCTGTAAGGTCTGATAGGAGCCCTAAGTTGGGTACATTGCCTTCCGCTATCAACAGTGTATCGCAGTACTGGCCAACATGGGCGAGAGTGGGTGAAAGTGCTCTAAGAACTTTCACCATTTACTTGCATTGAGTATTTTGGTGTTTGTGGGAATTTTCAGTTATTAAAAAGACCCACAAATATGGGAGCCAGTTGCTCTAGTGAGAGACGTTTGTGCAGGGTTCAGGCTGAAGAAGAAAGACCAAAAGGGTCAGCAAGGTTTATCATGTGTGAAAAATATGGTTCACACACGGAAGTTTTTTGCAATGAATGGGTACGTATGACTGCGGAAGATAGGGCATCATTCCCTAGGGTGGGCAGCTTTGAACCAGAGGTACTGCAGAATGTAGGTATTAAAATATGTCTGATAAAATCCAGAAAACAAAGGGTCAGACATACAAATTGTTTAAACCTGTGGCAGCAAGAGGGGTTGGTGAGTTTGATCCTAAGGTATTGCAGGTGGTATGTCTAACCAAAAGTCATATAAGACAAGAATGGAAATATAAGAACTGTTTGAACTTGTAGCAACAATAAACAAGTAGAAAGAAAAAAGAGAATGCAAGTACACCGCCATATGTAGATGTGGAAGCAATTACGGGCAGCATACAAACTATAGACAATAATAAAAATATAAAAAATATGACTGTAACCTATATATGTACTAATGAATGTTGAAGTTTTATTTAGGAGAAGGTGACCTGATTGTTTTCAGCCATTTCTCATGCACTCAGAGGAGTATCCATCTGGTAAAAGAAGAGCAGTAGCCTGAGGGGGAAGTGGCTGAGACCAGTGGAACTGGTAAGTATGGTATCATTCGTGTACATATATAGTAAACCCAAAAGTAAAATAAAAATCAAGAAAGTAACGTCAGAAATGGAGAAAAACCTGTCCGCACTTTAGTATTTGCCAGTAGGAAAGCTGACAGAGACACGGTAACCCCCGGGTATTTCTTTTAGTTACCATATAAGAAGTATTCATTCCTAGTAATGCCACTAGTCAAGATGAGCTCAGAAAGTTTTGTTGGACCATGTACAGATCCTTAATACGGGATGAGAAGGATTGAATGAATACTTTGCATGACCTAGAAGCTTGTTAAATTTTTCTTTTTGTTTTTTGCAGTAATAGAAAACTCTCCGTCTGTATAAGATCACTGGTAAACACTAATTCGGCAAATGGGAGGTGGCTGTCTCTGTGCTAATGGACGAGCCCAATAAGGCATTGAGGGTCAGGGTGCAGACTTCTTTGCCAAATTGGAAAGGGGTCACAGTAGCTAATCTTAGAAAGTGTGCTATTGAACATCCCAAGAGTAGTGCTAGGCACAGAGAACAACAGGTGGAGAGGTTGAGGACGGTAAGTATACAGGCACATACAGGAAAGACCCATCAGTCCAAACCCCAGATCCCTAATGGTCAATAATATGTTACACTTGTAGGAGGAAGGGCATTTTGCCAGCGATTGTAGGAGTAGTAGGACACAAAGTCAATATAGACCCCCTAGACAGAAAACACAAGCAACATTATTAAACACATAGACGGGACCAAGGGACATATAGTAAGGAATCACGAGCCATATAGAAAACACAGATTCGGCTAATGGGAAGAACAAAATAAATGCAACATTACCCTTTGACAAAACTTGCTGGGGTTAAGATGGGGCCTCTAAACTTTTGCTTCTTTTTCCTAGTAGAAATGGCCCCTGATTAACTTAACAGGAGCTTTGTTAGATATGATATACATATAATGTGCTCCCGCTCAGGAAGTACAAAGTATGTTAGACACCCACGAAGACTAATGTTACATTTGACTGTTCTAGATGCATGTCCATCACAGGTAGAGGAAATTATCTCACAGATATCGGGTTCCCTATGAACTTAGGATGGACAGGACACTGGATTGATGGTTGGGATAGTCCCAATAGCGATACGACAAACACAGAATTTTTTTAAGGGGAGTAGACCAAGTAGAGAATCACTTCCCCGTAGTGCCCAATCCAGATGTCAAATTTTTATAAAATCTTCTCTACCTCTACAAACTCATCTGTCACCAAACTGTATTCTGTTTCTCCACAGTTTCCTCTTCATCTTTTGCGTTCACATAGGGTGGTACAATACATGGACCCAATTACAGTTCAAACTCCACATGCCTAGGTCTTTCAGAATTTCTTCCCAAACCCAGTATATCCCAACAGCATGATAACACCAGTATTACTGCAGTGTGCCTTGTCATGCACAAAGGGTGGAGGAAGGATGAGAATACTGGTGAAGGGAAATTTTGTATAGACACTGATATGCCTGTTGGTGAATGGCAAACCTGACATTTTTCTTTTGCATTTTCTCCTTCTTTCTCTCCTCTAGAGATTTTTTTTTTCTTTTTTCTTTTTTGAGTTATGCTCATGGTACTATACACTGCAAACACACAACGACTTCATACAGTTAACACCCTTTAGGAATTATTGTTATGTATTGGTGTGCACTGATGTTTTCTCAAACTGGGTAGAGGCATTTCCTGCCACCACGGATGCTGCTGTGTTTACCACAAAGAAAAAAATTGCGCAGAAATTTGTTTGTAGATTATGGTACCCCTAGAAGTAGGAGCAAAGCTTGAAATTGTACCATTGTGATCATAGATACTGCCACTAGTATTATGTAGCATGGGAACCACTCCCAGATCTTTACTTAACGAATCACCCTCTTCGAAATTTGTTTTGTTTTGTTTTTGGTATTTGTGGTTTTTTTTGTTTTGGAAGACAACCTCATGTCATGATTGATCCGCGCAATGATCAGAAATACACTAATGAGGTGACAGTACAGTACCTTATCGAGATGAGCCAGCATTTGAAAATTTGACAAAAGAACTTGAAACTGTTGATTGCTGGTATGCCAAATACTAACTGTCTTGATTGTGAACCAAGAGACTGTGTGATTGTTCTTACACTCAGGTTGCCTAATAGACAGGTGGGAAGTCCGTACCAAGTTTTGTTGACAGCACTATCCCAGTGAAAGTAGCCGAGAGAGAGACTTGGCTCCACGATTCCCATTGCAAGAAAGTCGGTAGTCCAGAAGGAACTCGTAAATGGAGTGAGATCGCAAAAGTATCACCAGATACTCTGTTCCGTGAAGACTGAGAGGCGGCACTGTTGAACACTACCTGAGCATACTAAAGGATTGCAGAAAGACCAGTCATTGTAATTGATTTGTTATGAACAAGAGTTGTTTTGTTCTATTTCTCTTTTCTCTCTTTCCTGCTGACAAACATTTTTTTTCAGGACATTCTATTTTTGCTAGGTTTTTTTTATGAGGAGTCGAGTGTGGGACTGGAACTGGTTCTGGAGGAAGGAGTGATTTCCTTATAGGATCCCAGGATTAGCCGATCAGTTTGTAAAAGCCAGAGAAAAATCAAAGGTCTAGTAGTTATGGAGCTCGGAGGTAATCAGGAACAATCAGACAATGGCTATTCACACATTGCAGATAAAGAGTTCATTAATATATGTGGAAGAAAGGTTTATGAGTGGCTCTCCCCAAACTCCAAAGGTTTATGTTATTTAGGAAGGACACTACTTATAACCCTTGTTCAATGATTAAACAGACCTAGCATTCGTTCCAGAAATGGAAACAATGTTCAGAAATGGATAAGAATATGTAGATCATGAACATTTTATATGTCACTTTCACAATTTGTTTGTGTCTTCTTCATCTACCCAGCAGAACCTCAATCGAATCCAAACATCAGTGTACAAAGACGTAGGTACATGTATGTGTGAAATGCTCGTCCAAATCATGCATTATAGGCCAAAGAACTGTACCAGCATACTCTACAGGTTGAATGTTGTCCCACACCCAACCAGTGGTCCCGTGACCGCCGAGTGCATATAGAGGATGTCTCGTCCTCCTCTCTGTCTTCCCCAAATATGGTCAAACATCTGATTTGCGAAATGAATACATACTTGTGTCTAGGTCACCGATTATTGTCTGAAATATTTTTTTTCTTATGTTAATAATTGATGGCAGTTATTGTTTACTGCCAAAGGGTGGACTGTCAAAGTTACAAATATTACATAGAGAGAACATACAGACTACTCACATTATGAGTCGCTATGCTTGCAAATACACGCAGCGAGCACAGCAATATATGGTAACACACGCATTTACACGGACATGCCACAGAGATGGATTTCACACTTATTTCATACAGCACATAATTATAACATATCAAGCGCCAGACATCATAATGATTTAAAATTATATAATGGAATAACGTCATGTATGCGTATTATTGGAGCAGAGCAATATAGATATGTCATATTTGGTATTAAAGCAACCAGATTAATGTGTAGATTCATTTGATACTTGTTATTAAGTTGTAGGACATTGCAACAAGTAGTTATAATTAAATGTATGAAAGCTAAAATCACTCTTATTAGGACAATGGACATCCCAAACAGGTGGTGGGCAGGAAACTTTGGCCAGCCCTTTTGATGTCTTCAAGGCTGAACCTGGTTAGCATACGAACAGACCAGTGACTCATCATGAATGAGAAAGTTCCCTCCCTTAGACTAGATGTGTGCACTCCCCCAAACTAGATAACACATTGCTGATCAGACACACAGGAGTTAGTTGCTGTTTTGTCCCAGACGATGGAGATGTTGCCAGACCAGTTCCTGTATTTATTTGCTGAGAGAGAGAGATATATTAAGAGGAGGATGCATTGACGGAATGGTATTGTATGCTGGCCTGTAACTGTATGTATTTTGTATTAACTGATTACTGTATAAATTGTAACAATTTAACTATATGTATACTGTACATTGTGATATATTGAATACATATCCTTTTAATAACAAATATATACATTAATGAGCTTTGGAACTCAGATGATGTGTGGGTGTATTCTTTTCTCTTAAGGGATGTAGTGTTTTGAGATGTACAGCGCACTTTTATCGTATATGGTAATAAGATGCGTCTGGCATCTGCAGTATATATTAGAGCGGGCATTTTAAATATTTGTTAGAAAGCAATTTGGTATTTACAATATATATATATATATATATATATATATAACTTACCGCCTTGCTCGGTTAACCCGAACGCAGCCGAACGTCATCATCCCGCTGTCGGGTTCTCGCGAGATTCCTATTCTATATAAAGAGAAGCGCGTCCCCACCTTTTTCATTCTTGCATTGGAGAATGAACGGAGAGGACGTGGCTACGTTCTGTGCCTGAAAAGCTCCATATCTGTGCTCAGTGTGCTACAAATATCTGTGCTTAGTGTGCTGCAAATATCTACGTTCTATGCCTGAAAAGCTCCATATCTGTGCTCAGTGTGCTGCAAATATCTGTTCTCAGTGTGCTACATTTTGGTGACCAACAGTATATAGTTGTACAGTATAGTAGGCCATTGCTGTATCTTGCAGCTCGGTGTCACTGCAAGTTTCCATTCCATATTTGTGCTGCATTTTTGTGAGCAGTATATATAGTAGTACAGTGCAGAATTTTAGTGACCAACAGTATATAGTTGTACAGTACAGTAGGCCATTGCTGTATCTTGAAGCTCCGTGTCACTGCAAGTATCCATTCCATATCTGTGCTGCATTGTTGTGAGCAGTATATAGTAGTACAGTGCAGCATTGTGGTGACCAGTATACTACAGTACAATAGTCCAGTGCTGTTCTCGCTGCTCAGTGTCAGTTCTCCGTACTATCATCAGTGCTCAGTAAAATCAGTGCTCAGTATAATCAGTGATTGATCAGTATAATCAGTTCTCAGTATAATCAGTGCGCTGTTAGACGTGCGCCCGTTTTCCACCATTAGTGCATTGGGATTTAGACAATTGATGAAGTTATTGTGTCCCCGGTACAAAATCCCATCTAGATTACACTTCACTAGGCAGGCGATAGCGAGATTTTACCAAATAATATCAGTGATTTATAATTAATTATTAATTACAGTGATCTTGCCAAATGATTCCAGTGATTTTGTCATTTTCTTCCAGTGATTTGGACCAATAATACCATTGATTAGAACGAATAATTCCAGTGATTTTGTCATTTTCTTCCAGTGATTTGGACCAATAATACCATTGATTAGAACAAATAATTCCTGTCATATTGAGGTGTTTGTGTCGCTTAGCTTAGCCGTCCAGCAACCACAGTGCACCTCTTTTTCTCTTTTCTTTGCATCATGTGCTGTTTGGGGCCAATATTTTTAAGTGCCATCCTGTCTGACACTGCAGTGCCACTCCTAGATGGGCCAGGTGTTTGTGCCGCCCTCTTGGGTCGCTTAGCTTAATCATCAAGTGACCTCGGTGCAAATTTTCGGACTAAAAATAATATTGTGAGGTTTCAGAATAGACTGGAAATGAGTGTAAATTATGGACATCTCTAATATATATATACATTAATGTATGTATATATATATATATATATATATATATATATGTGTGTGTGTGCATATTATGTATGTGTGTGTGTGTGTGTGTGTGTGTGTGTATTTTACAAAATGCATAGCAAATAGTTGTAAAGTTGTATGCAGTAAGTTGAATGATTCTCTACAGTACTGTGCTTTATCTGCAGTCTTGCATTCTTTGTCTGCATGGTTCTCCTGCTGGCGATAAGACTGTATTTAAAATTCTGTTTTTAAAATCGGGATGCAGTTATGATGGCAACAGTGCTGTATACCTACATTAGCATAACTCCCAACTTTCTATATGACATGTTCAGGACGCTCGTACAGCGCAGGCACGAGTGACCCAAAAAGGGGCATGGCCTCTGATGGGAGGAGCATGGCCGCATGTCACGGACCCATTTTTCAGCAGTTTTTTTTTTTTTTTTTGGGGGGGGGGTTTGCCCAGCACTGCCCAAGTGGCTGTGCAGCCCCCTGCTCCCTTCCTAGCATTGAATAGATGCTGTGCAGTTGGGTGGTATGCATTAGGGTTAGGCTACGAGAGGGGAGGATCATAGTTAGTCTTAGGGAGGGGAGGGTTATCGTTATGCACTAGTGGAAGCTTTAGGGTTAGACTGCAGAGGGAAGGTTAAAATTATGGTCAGGGTTAGGCTTAGAGGTAAAGTATACACCACCAGTGTATCCATTGACCGCTGGACCCAGAAGACACTACTGCATCGCCGGAGCCACTATCAGGTAAATGAAGTAATTGCACCACCAGGACACACAGTTTTGTAGACAGTCTGATTATGTTGACATAACAACTATGTCATCATGATGAATTTTGACAAAACATACCCAAACCTTTAAATCAAATAGGTGTGTGATAATAAAATGTAAAACAATGGTTTGTGGATCTGTAATGTCGGAAATCAGAGGATTTTAAATGTGACTTCTTAATATTAAAGGGAATAGTCTAGTATTAAGAGAATACAAACATTTTCAATTATCTCTAGTTAAAAAAAGTTGCAGTTGGTTAAAAATTAACATAAACTATGACAAATAGATGCATGTTGTATGGATTACCATAGCTCTAGCAAACAAGAATACCTTAATTAGTAAATACCCCACGGTCGAATATATTCAGTCAATCACACTGTAGACCGGAGAGATGGACTAGCGTACCGTACTCACACTCTAAGTGTATTCAATATACCCATAAAGGTATCTTTAAGTGTAATTCATACTCCAACAGATAAAATGAAAATCATACTCCAACAGATAAAATGAAAAGACGTAGATGGGCAGGCGTACCCCACTTACAATCTTCTATGGTGTTGTCTGGCCCGTAGCGGTTTCTTTTTCCACTTTCTTCCCAGGAAGTGGAACTCCACTATCGAATGCTCCCAATCTCAATAAATGGTAGTCTGGAAGGTCTGTAGGTGATGTCTGGCCCTCACACCAACGCGTTTCGACCAGGAGGTCTTTTTCAAGGTGTCACGGGGTACGCCTGCCCATCTACGTCCATCTCTCCGGTCTACAGTGTGATTGACTGAATATATTCGACCGTGGGGTATTTACTAATTAAGGTATTCTTCTCCCCGGTATTTCTCATGTTGGGACACCACTTGGTGAGGATTTGAGAGAGTACGACTAATCATCCATCCAGTCAGGAGAAGTTTTTTCCAGAAAGAAACCTTTATGTGTGTGAACCCCTCCGTTTTAGACGTGAGTACGGTACGACCCATCTTGTCAAACCAGATAACTCAGAAAATCACTCAAATCCAGGACCTACTACACAACATTGTTCTTTCCTTGTTTTTGAGGGACATTCGACAGATTAGAAGGGGATTCCTCGGAATTGAGAAGGAAAAAGAGAAGAAGAGAGGAACACTGGTCCTTGACCTCCTCGCTATTATTATTGACTGACATATTCACTTTTTAGTGGATTTTTATAAGCTGTGCGCAGTTTGGTAGTTCCCATTCTTTGTTAGCTAATGTTCATGGCATACCATTATATCCACAGTATAACCAATTGGATTGGTGATCTCAAATAAAGATTGGCAATACAGTGGAAGAAAATCTATATTAGGAATCTCGTTTACTCATGAGCAGGCTACAAAAGACAACTCTGTGAGACAGATATCTATGATAAGCAGGACAAATTGTATGTACCAGATAGGACATGATATTGTTTGTTAACTACATTATATATTGTACATAGGACATTCCTGGAAATAGTGGAGCGCACACTACCAAGAATGAGAGAGATTGTCAATTAAGAAAGACAACTCAGTCCCAAACAATAGAATCAGTCATCTCACAGAGGTACATTTAAAGGATACTATTGTTTCCATTGGAACACCAAGGAAAAAATTATTGTAACAAATATGGATACATTTTAAACACTTGAGAGAGTGAAGAATGAAAAGACAGCAGTGACTGAATTTTTAGTCTCATTTCACATTTGTTTATTAATTTTGCACTTGTTTTCACTTGCACAATATTTTCGCAGATGTTTTAATAATAACAAATAAAAGCTATATTTTAACACTAGTGGTCAGACATCATTGTTGATATCTGACTTTAAGAATATTGTCACAAAGTCCGGGTGTGCCCATAATAGGGAATACTTCCTTCTTCTGGCCTCTATATGTATACAATTATTCCCAGGAGCACCTCTCATACAATTTAATTGATAGAGATATCAACGAGATTTAAGTACATGGGAAAGGAATCTATGTGACTCATCGAAATTTATTGATTTAGTATATATACATGACTGTGCGACCCCCTCTCTTTTTCTTTATCCAGTATGTTAACAGACACTAGATAAAATGGGAGGCAATCACGAGACCGTCTGTAGGGATCCCGGTGGTCACAATGCCGATGCCAGAATCCCGACAGGCGGTGAAATGCCTCCGCCAGAATACTGGAGCCACAGGCTTTTCTCCCTTTGTGGGTGTCCACGACACCCATAGAGGAAGAATATAACCTGTGCTGAGCACAGTCAGCCACCGTGCCCACAGCGTGGCGAGCGCAGCAAGAGGCTTTCTAGCACACGCCCCACTGCTGGCATACTGGTGGCCGAGATCCCGCTTTCGGCATCATGACTGCCAGGATCCCGGCACCGGTAAATAGCATGTATTCCAATGAAATACAGGTTGAGTATCCCTTATCCAAAACGCTTGGGACCAGAGGTATTTTGGATATCGGATTTTTCCGTATTTTGGAATAATTGCATACCATAATGAGATATCATGGCGATGGGACCCAAGTCTAAGCACAGAATGCATTTATGTTACATATACACCTTATACACACAGCCTGAAGGTCATTTTGGCCAATATTTTTAATAAATTTGTGCATTAAACAAAGTGTGTGTACATTCACGCAATTCATTTATGTTTCATATACACCTTATACACACAGCCTGGAGGACATTTAATACAATATTTTTAATAACTTTGTGTATTAAACAAAGTTTGTGTACATTGGGCCACAGAAAACAAAGGTTTCACTATCTCACTCTCACTCAAAAAAGTCTGTATTTCGGAATATTCCGTATTTCGGAATATTTGGATATGGGATACTCAACCTGTACTACATTTGCCATATGATGATATGTAGACTGCTGGCAGGTGTTGCTACAGATTTAAACATAAAACCATAAACACTATAAGGATATTAATGTAATGTTTCCTGCTAGGATAGTACAGTATGTTTTTATTGTTTTGATCTTTCTGATATGGTAGACAAAGAAGCATATGGCTACTCCAAAAGCAGCACATAATTCTACAAAAAGCCATTGTATTACTACTATAATAGGATACTGCCATTGTGATATTTCTGTGGGAAAATGTTCATTAGTAGGTGTAAATTGTCCAATTACTTAATAACAAGTTATAGTATTACATGATAACACATCCAAAATGTTTATAGAATCTTTCTCCAAAATTATATAATGCTTCTGGATTTGTGCATATCATTGTCAATTCTGCATAGTGTTGACAGACAAATTTTGAAGCACAATGATTTTTACATATGAATATCCTACACATGAAACATTGTGTCAGTGAACACATAATTTGCAAAGACAAAGATAATTCTTAGTTTTGCCACAAATAATATTCCAGAAATGGTCTGCAAAAATAGCATAAAACTGCTAACTACCTTCTGCACAGTTGGAGTATTGCTAGTAAAATATTACTCTGGATATTATGGTTGTTATTTAAAAATAAAAAAAGGAAGAGTGCCTCAGTCAGATAATCCAAACTATTTCATTGTACCTTAACCAGCATAAAATCTATGAAACAAAGGTCAGTATTCAGACGGATCTTGCAATTTCTCACACTGTGCATACATCTGAATAACATATGAAACTTTTAGCAACTGCACAGGACATATGATGGGCTTGTAGGTGGAATTATGGGTTATACATAGGTGTACATACGCATACCTTCCAACATGACCCATACGAGGAGGGACAAAACGCTCTTTTCCTGGACTTTCCTCTGAATTTATAACTGGCGTCACTTGTGTTGAACTACTGTAGTTAATTGATAAGAAAGGTGTTGCAATACAGGTGATGGCAATCATAAATTAAGAGGGTAGTTCAGGGGCAGAACAATTTGTCCCTCCTGGAATGGTCATGGTGGGAGGAATGCAAACGCAGTGATCTATCTGATTTCAGGGCTGTTGCATATTCACGCTCATATTAATGATGGCTGCTCTCACAAGTGGATGGAAGTGGGCATGTAGACTGCATAGATTTGGACAGAATAGAGGCAAAGATCTGCATTTATGAAATGCTGGATTACTTTTCAGTAAATGTTTGGGGTTCCTCGGAAGACATATGCCTACCATGAGACAGCATTCTTAGGCAGCATACTTTAAAGGACAGCAAAGTTTAGGGAATTAGTTTGCTACAAAAGTCTAAATTTTGAAATGTACAGTAGCCTGCTGCTAAATGAAGAAAGTGATACTACAAGTTTAAATGTGGATTTTTTCAGTTTTCATTTCACATAGGACCACTGTGTTGAATCCACCCTGTGTCTATCCACTCCAGTGACTGTTGTGCTGACTCCACCCTGTGTCTATCCACTCCAGTGGCTGTGTTGTGCTGACTCCACCCTGTGTCCATCCACTCCAGTGGCTGCTGTGCTGACTCCACGCTGTGTCCATTTACTCCACTGGCTGCTGCGCTGACTCTACATTGTGGCTATCCACTCCAGTGGCTGGGCCGATCTGACCTATCTGTGTCCATCCACTCCAATGGTTGAGGTCACATAATCTATCTGTGTCCATCCACCCTACTGGCTGCACTGACCTGACCTATCTGTGTCCACTGTGTCCATCCACTCCAGTGCTGAGCTGACCTCTACAGGTCCCTCAGGCTCTTTGGTATTAATATTGGCCGTGCTAGGTAATTACAGTACAGGCAGTTAGCAAGTCATTGTTTGTTATTTCATATAGTGCAGAAATTTAGATATTGTGTGTCACACTGGTGCTGCACTGTGACTTCGCAGGCCATAGCCCACTGCATTCACATAAATAATATAAGCACTGTGACTCTGCAGTGTGAGTTGTCATTTGTGAAAAAAGTAACAAAAAAAGTTTTACAAAAAAAAATATTTTTGTTTGTACAACGGTGTGTGTGCAGTACCCCAAAGTTGCAAATATTTTTATTTTTTATGCAACCTGTGTATGCTGTACCCCAATGGGACTTTGTTCACATAAATATAAGCAGTGTAATTCCCCACAGTGTGAGTTTCCATTTGCACGTGAATGAGACCCCTAGAGCCTCCTGCTGAGATCTTCTGGTAAGAACAACCTCCATAGTTCCCGTAGAGTTTTATACACTCACCGGTACTTAGAAGGACACCTCTGGCAGTAGGGGCTCATTCAGTAAAAGGGTGATTGCAAGATACTGGTTGGAGTAAACACAAATAAACTGGAAGAGTAGAGGTAATATGCAGAACTAGAACCAGCATGAGCAGGGTTAATTGCAGATCAAAGTATCAAGATCGCACACAGGTGAATAGAGACAACTATCCACAACAACAAGACTTGCAGTAATGGCAGCAACTCAGAATCCACAGTTTGTAACTTGAATAGCTTTCATAAAAAATAGCAGAATAAAGTCCAGGACAGCATACACTTGAAAAGCAGAGGTACATATAGTTCTAGATGGTAATCAGTAAAATGGTAATTACTGAGTAAGCATGGACACATTTGGCTTTGCAGTTGGTAATCAGCATTGATAGAATTCACTGTGTAGAATTAGTAGTACTTGCAGTTAGCAGATACAAGAATAGAGTTCCACAAGAACATAGTAACTGGAAACAAAAATGGCAGAACAGGAGACCAGAACAACGATACACATGGAACAAACCAGGCAGCAGCACTGAGGTATAAGCTATTGGCATTGAGGTATAAGCTATACCTGAGGTATAAGCTATAACCGGCATCGGACGTGCAGCACTGCCTGGGTGATGACAAATGTAAGAACCAATCAGCAGCTGTGGGGAGGATACTCATTTCAAATGCATGAAGCCATGTACAGCCAAGCTCTGGCTTTCAAGTTAATCTATACCCGGAGTGCCCTGCAGCCACCCAGCATCTTTGTCACTTATTAACTGATGCAGCAGAGTAATGCAGTGTCCCAGCTGCCTAGCAATGGCTGAAAACCGCTGAAGTAGTGATCCATGCTGGTGACTCATAACAGCGAATAAAGTTATAAAGAGTAAAAAAAATAGTTGTTTTTTTTTAGTACTGGTGTGTGCTGTACTGTACCCCACTACGTCTGTTAAGAACTTCACATAAATGTAAGCGATGTGACTTCCCACAGTATGAGTTGTCATTTGCAAAAAAAGATTTATTTTTTTTAAATTGTAAATTTCTTTGTAAAACTGGTGTATGTTCACCCATATGAATAACGATTGGTCCACAGGAGAGCAGGAGCAGCAACAAAATACTAGAACTGCAGTTGCTACCAGTCATGATAGTACAACATCTACTAAAGGAGGTCCAGTAGGCAGAACCTAAAATCAAAATGTTTCAAACTGTTAAAAAAAGGGGGTAGAGGTGTCACCTTAAAAAATGACAAATCAGTGCCCCTCAAAAAAGAACACTAAGGTTATTGGTTTATTTTTCCAACCTATGTTAAATTTAATGAATTAATTACTTGATCAATCAATCATGTATTCTTGCATTTTTATGGCCTTTTGTCTCCTCCTGAGCTTCTGCAAAACAATAGTTATGGCCTATTTTGCATAGAGATTTTTATTAGTTATTTCTCCAACACATGTCAAATTTTTTTAAATGATCAATCAAGCAATCATTCATTTTTGTATTTTTACGTCCTTTTGTCTCCTGAGCTGCTGTGAAACAGAATAGAAGTGATGTCTATTTTGCATAGAAAAACTTACCTCTAATAAAGGGAAAGTTTACTACCAAAAAAAATATAAAAATGCCAACACTGGAATATACCATTACAAAAATCTCTATACTTTGTAGCATTAGGTGTCAAATGTCTTCCTCATAGAAGTTGTAGTTCATTTTTATGAACATGAGTCTATTTCCACATTTCATTAGTTAACATGTTTTATTCAGTAGCTTGCATAAAACACGAGTATTCTGCATTGTGCTGGAGCAAGGTACATTGCCCATCCTCCCCCTATGTTATAGCTTCTTCTTATACAGGTTTTGATGGCTTGTTGCTGTTCCTCCATTCGCTGAAGCATATAAAGGGTGCACTTCCACTTGATCACTACCTCTTGCTTCAGTAGATGGCATGGAAAATGGAACTGTTCTTGCAGCTGCTGCGATCTTCTACATGCGGTTGCTGAATGAATGCCGAATATGTCCAGACATTTTCAGGGCCACAGACAGCATCTCCTGCACACCCCTGTCATTTTAAGAAAACATCTGAGCCACTAAGTTTATCATGTGGTCAAAACATGGGATGGGTTAAAATTCACCCAGTTGTAATGCTCTCACAATGGGACAGATGTATTAACCTGGAGACGGCATAAGGAAGTGATAAACCAGTGATACATGCAAGGTGATAAACGCACAAGCCAATCAGCTCCAATATGTAAATTAACAGGAGCTGATTTGCTGGTGCATTTATGACCTTGCACTTATCACTGGTTTATAACTTCCCTATGCCTTCTCCAGGTTACTACATCTGCCCCAATGTTACATGTGATGTCGGCAGGGCTGTTTCCAGCCAATTTGGCTCCCCATGCGAGATTTAAAAATGCGCCCCCCCCCCATTGACATATAAAAAAAATGCGCCCCCCCCCATAGATATAAAAAGAAAAAGGTTGCGTGCGCTCTCCTGTCAAGGGGGTGTGGCCTCAAAATGGGCATGGCCTCATCTAAAAAGACTACCTTACACCCGAGTTTTTGACCTTGCACCAACAGATCACAGCCACCACAGGAAAAAAAAAAAAATATATATATATTATGCCACACACCACAATGCTCTTGAAACATTAAATCCCCATTTTACACATCACGGCAGGAAAGTGTCCCCATTTTACACATCATGGCAGGCAAGAGTCCCCATTTTACACATCACAGCAGGCAAGTGTCCCCATTTTACATATTACAGCAGGCAAGAGTCCCCATTTTACACATTACAACAGGCAAGAGTCCCCATTTTACACATTAGGCAGCCAAGTGCCCCCATTTTACACATCACGGCAGGCAAGAGTCCCCATTTTACACATCACGGCAGGCAAGAGTCCCCATTTTACATATCACAGCAGGCAAGAGTCCCCATTTTACACATCACAGCAGGCAAGTGTCGCCATTTTACATATTACGGCAGGTGAGAGTCACCATTTTACATATCACGGCAGGCAAGAGTCCCCATTTTACACATCACAGCAGGCAAGTGTCCCCATTTTACATATTACGGCAGGCAAGAGTCACCATTTCACACATTACAACAGGCAAGAGTCCCCATTTTACACATTAGGCAGCCAAGTGTCCCCATTTTACACATTACGCAGGCAAGTGTCCCCATTTTACACATCATGGCAGGCAAGAGTCCCCATTTTACAAATCACGTCAGGAAAGAGTCCCCATTTTACACATCACGACAGGCAAGAGTCCCCATTTAACATATCACGGCAGGCAAGTGTCCCCAATTTACACATTATGCAGGCAAGTGTCCCCACTTTATACATTAGGCAGGCAAATGTCCCCATTAGACACATTACTCAGGCAAGTGACCCCATTTTACACATTATGCAGGCAAGAGTCCCCATTTTACACAACACAGCAGGCAAGTGTCCCCATTAAACACATCACAGCAGGCAGGTGTCCGCATTTTACATGTTATGGCAGGCAAGTGTCCCCACTTTATACATTATACAGGCAAGTGTCCCCATTTTACACATTACGGCGGGCAAGAGTCCCCATTTTACACATTACAACAGGTAAGAGTCCCCATTTTACACATTAGGCAGGCAAGTGTCCCCATTTTACACATTACGCAGGCAAGTGTCCCCACTTTATACATTACGCAGGCAAGTGTCCCCATTTTACACATTACGCAGGCAAGTGTCCCCATTTTACACATTACGCAGGAAGAGTCCCCATTTTACACTCTAGGCAGGCAAGAGTCCCCATTTTACACATTAGGCAGGCAAGTGTCAAGTGGGGGGAGGAAGGGAGAGGATGGCAGAGGGAGGGGGGGGGAGAGAGAGAGAGAAACATACTCACATTTGCAGAGGTTCTTCCTGCTCTTCGGCCCACCTCTCCCTCCTCTCGCCGGCTGCCTCATCCTTCTAGTAGCCTGGCTCCCCCTCCCCTTGTCAACAGTACTCCACTCGAGGGGCGGAGTTTCACGGAATGATGCTATTGCGTCGTGATGTCACTACGCAATTGCGTCATTCCGTGAAACTCCGCCTCCCAAGTGGAGTACTCGGGAATAGGGAGGAGGGGGAAGCAAGGACCCGCAGAAGTGCCACGGCGGGCGCCTCGCACTGTTGCACGGCTCGCTCGCCCCAAGAAAAGGCACTAGTTGTCGGAAATGGCAAATCCTCAATAGGGTCTTTGCAGGGTGAGCAATCTTGCTATGAAATCCCTGAGTTTTTCAAACAGGTTGACATTGATATGCCTTAGTGAAGCCGGTGACACAGAGATTAGCCTGCCTGTGAATGAGATGGCGTTGTGTGTTAGATAGTGCTGCTGCTGATGAAGGCAATTCATCCACCCAGTGGGCTGTCACAGTCATGTAATTTATTGTTTTACCAGTTTCGCTTGTCCACATATCTGTGGTTAAGTTTATAGTGGGTACAATGACATTTTAGAGGCCAATAATTATTTAATTTTAACCTCCCAGTACAGGCAAGGAATCGTTGTTGTGATGACTGAGATGGAATTTGGTAGCGGGTACACAATTGTCCTTATTTAACCATCTAAACCAAATGCATTGATGGCCTGCAGGCCAATCTACCCCATTCCCCTTTCTTATTTAATTAAACAAATGAAATTAACTAACTAACTAACTAATCAATAGTTCTTTTTCTTTTACAAGTGAAAAGAGAAAAGGCCACAAATAGAGAATACAGTATTTGATCATTTGCCGCCATGAAATACTTTTCAATCATTACCATCCCCAATTCCTCTAAATGATTAAGCTTTCAGAATCAAACAATTAAATGAAAAAACTAACTGGGCAGTACAGCTGGTGTAATGGTTAGTATTACTGCCTCACAACACTGATGTACTTAGTTTGATTCTCACCATGGACCTAATTATGTGCTTTCCTCTCACAATTCAAAAATATACTGGTAGTGTAATAGGCTCATGACAAAAATAATAAGAGTACTGTGTGTGCATTAGATGTGCCAAGTGGTTTTTATTTGCCATCAAATTCTAAGCTATTCCTTCTTCTTTTTTACAGGAACTGAGAAGAGAAAAGGACATGAAATTAGATCCCTTCCCATGTGTTTGTGTCACGTAGTTTACTCAGCCAGATAGCTTGGTGCAACCTTTATGCCTAAACTGGATAAAAACAATATTGTGAGGTGGTCAAAATTGACTGGAAATGAGTGTTATTGAGGTTAATAATACTGATTTTAGCACTTTTTATACATTTTTGAAAAAATAAATACAGATCCAAAGCCAAAACACAAGGGTCAGTGCACATTACTATTCTGAGCAAATAATTATTCTCTTGTTATTTGCATCACACACTATAGGCAAGATGTAATAGCATCTGAGATTGCCATTTAAAAAAAATAAAAATCTGACATTGGAAGTGCGGGATGCACCTCCAGCAATTTCGGACACTATTACATCTCGCCTTATATTTGTATTGTTACATCTATGTGTTTGCAAGTGACAACAAAGCTTTAATTTCTAGGTGGTCCTAATTATGCCTTTAGTTTTTCTGAATTCCTTAAATTCTTTACTTTGCATGGTCATAAATACATGCTGGGGATCAGTTTTGTCATGCTAATAACAATCATCACCTTTCTGCATGGACAATAGATAAATTACATATTTGCACATTGACAATGATTAGGTTCCTGCACTTGCCAAAGAAATATGTAAACATTCAGCATACATCAACAGGAACCTATAAACATATGTCACAAAACATTTTCAAAGCAAAATTGTTAAATATAAACTTGCAAGATTGTATGCAATTTTTATGTCATTTTTTTCTAATATTAAAAATATAAATATGGTACTGAATGCTTTATCAGCATTATTGTCTTGTAAATGCTACTGGCACACAGTTTTTTTGTGGCAGTGTTTTCCAACTCCACTCCTCAGGGAACTTTAAAGGGCCAAACACACAAGAGGATATTTACCTCAGATATGAATGAAATAACGTTCCCATCGTCTAGTGTGTATGGCCCTACCAGTCAATGATGCGCGCACCAGCGCTCATTGATTGGAGGTCGGAGGTTGGCCATGCAGCATGCTCAATGTGAGCAATGTCACTTATGACATTGCTCATCACGGCATGTGTGTACGGAGACGCGATGAGCGATGTACATGATGTGACATTGCTCCTCCTCCCCGGCAACGGCTTCCTCCCCAGCAGTGGCCCCATTCTAGCTGAGCCACTGATGGGAGTTGCTGACAGGAGCCACACAGCATCTCCATCATAATTTCTCCCACTGCCCCACCAATTAATTTTCTCCCACTGTCCCACCAATGAAGTTATTTTCACCCATTGCCCCACCAATTATATTTCCACTGTGCCACCAACTTAATAAAAAGTTAATTATAATGGGTTCATAAATTATATATATATATATATATATATATATATATTTAATTATATATATATTTAAATATATATATATATATATATTTATATACTGTGTATATATATATATATATATATATATATATATAAGAGAACAGGCGGCACTCAGGAGACTCTTCAAATGCTTCTTTTTTCTATTAAAAGAAGCATTTGAAAAGTCTCCTGAGTGCCGCCTGTTCACCTATCTACATTGGACGTCTGTTCCTAGGGAGGGCACCGGAGCAGTTGCTACACCAGCAAGGGGAGTGCCGGCTACACCTGTGGTTTATATATACACAAAACACGAAAAGTGCCGCCCCACATCTCTAATATATATGTATGTATATATATATATATATATATATATATATATACAGGTTGAGTATCCCTTATCCAAAATGCTTGGGACCAGAGGTATTTTGGATATGGGATTTTTCCGTATTTTGGAATAATTGCATACCATAATGAGATATCATGGCGATGGGACCTATTTCTAAGCACAGAATGCGTTTATCTCTCATATACCCCTTATACACACAGCCTGAAGGTCATTTTAGCCAATATTTTTTATAACTTTGTGCATTAAACAAAGTGTGTGTACAGTCACACAATTCATTTATGTTTCACATACACCTTATACACACAGCCTGAAGGTCATTTAATACAATATTTTTAATAACTTTGTGTATTAAACAAAGTTTGTGTACCCTGAGCCATCAGAAAACAAATGTTTCACTATCTTACTATCACTCAAAAAAGTCTGTATTTCAGAATATTCCGTATTTCGGAATATTTGGATATGGGATACTCAACCTGTATATATATATATATTAGAGATGTGGGGCGGCACTTTTCGTGTTTTGTGTTTTGGTTTTGGTTCTGGTTCCATCCTCGGGTTTTGGATCTGGATTGGTTTTGCCAAAACCACCGTTCCGTGTTTTGATTTTGGTTTGTTTTTGAATCTGGATGATTTTTGAAAAAACCTAAAAACAACTAAAATCACAGAATTTGGGGGTAATTTTGATTTTACGGTATTATTAACCTCAGTGACATTCATTTCCACTCATTTCCAGTCTATTCTGAAAACCTCACACCTCACAATATTTTTTTTAGGCCAAAAGGTTGCACCGAGGTGGCTGTATGACTAAGCTAAGTGACACAAGTGTGCGGCACAAACACCTGGCCCATCTAGGAGTGGCACTGCAGTGGAAGACAGGATGGCAGATTTAAAAAAATAGGCACCAAACAGCACAACATGCAAAGAAGAAAAAGAGGTGCAATGAGGTAGCTGTATGACTAAGCTAAGTGACACAAGTGTGCGGCACAAACACCTGGCCCATCTAGGAATGGCACTGCAGTGGCAGACAGGATGGCACTTAAAAAAACTAGGCCCCAAACAGCACATGATGCAAAGAAGAAAAAGAGGTGCAAGATGGAATTGTCCTTGGGCCCTCCCACACAACCTTATGTTGTATAAACAGGACATGCACACTTGAACAAACCAATCATTTCAGCGACAGGGTCTGCCACACGACTGTGGCTGCAATGACTGGTTTGTTTGGGCCCCCACCAAAAAAGAAGCAATCAATCTCTCCTTGCACAAACTGGCTCTACAGAGGCAAAATGTTGACCTCATCCTCATCCTCCAATTCCTAACCTCTTTCATTGTGTACATCCTCCTCCTCCCAGAGTATTAATTTGTCTTCCCTCTAGAATCCACCATCACAGGTCCCTGTCTATTTTCTGGAGGCAATTGCTGGTAAAGTTCTTCCTGGAGGAATTTATAATTCATTTTGATGAACATCATCTTCTCTACATTTTGTGGAAGTAACCTCCTACGCCGATCGCTGCCAAGGTTACTGGCTGCACTAAACCCTCTTTCGGAGTACACACTGGATGGGGGGGGGCAACTTCAGTAAAATAAAGCCAGTTTGTGCAAGGGCATCCAAATTGCCTCTTTTTCCTGCCAGCATATGTACGGACTGTCTGACATGCCTACTTGGATGCTGTCACTCATATAATCCTTCACCATTTTTTCAATGGTGACAGAATCATATAAAGTGACAGTAGACATGTCAGTAATCGTTGGCAGATCCTTCAGTCTGGACCAGATGTCAGCACTCGCTCCTGACTGCCCTGCATCACTGCCAGTGGGTGGGCTAGGAAATCTTATCCTTTTCCTTGCAGCCCCAGTCGCGGGAGAAAATGAAGGAGGAGATGTTGACGGGTCACGTTCCGCTTGAGTTGACAATTTTCTCCCCAGCAGGTCTTTGAACCTCTGCAGACTTGTGTCTGCCGGAAAGAGAGATACAACATAGGCTTTACACCTATGATCGAGCATGGTCTCCAAAATGTAGTGCACTGATTTCAACAGATTGACCACCCTTGAATCCTGGCAAAGTGAATGAAGGGCTCCATCCACAAGTCCCACATACTTTGCAGAATCACACCGTCTTAGCTCCTCCTTCAATTTCTCCAGCTGCTTCTGCAAAAGCCTGATGAGGGGAATGACCTGACTCAAGCTGGCAGTGTCTGAACTGACTTCACGTGTGGCAAGTTCGAAGGGTTGGAGAACCTTGCACAAGACGGAAATCATTCTCCACTGCAATCGAGTAAGGTGCATTCCCCCTCCTTTGCATATGTCGTAGGTGGATGTATAGGCTTTAATGGCCTTTTGTTGCTCCTCCATCCTCTGAAGCATATAAAGTGTTGAGTTCCACCTCATTACCACCTCTTGCTTTAGGTGATGGCAGGGCAGGTTCAGGAGTGTTTGATGGCACTCCAGTCTTCGGCACGCGGTGGCTGAATGCCGACAGCATCTCCTGCATGCCCCTGTCATTTTTAAAAAAAATTCTGCACCACCAAATTAATTGTACGTGCAAAACATGGGACGTGCTGGAATTTGCCCAGATGTAATGCATGCACAATATTGGTGGCATTGTCCGATATCACAAATCCCCAGGAGAGTCTAATTGGGGTAAGCCATTATGCAATAATGTTCCTCAGTTTTCATAAAAGGTTGTTAGCGGTGTGCCTCTTATGGAAAGCCTTAGTCTGCCCTGTTCCACTTGTCCACATGTCCGTGGTTAAGTGGACAGTGGGTATAACTGCATTTTTTAGGACACTGAGGACACTTTTTCTGATGTCTCTGTACATTCTCGGTATCACCTGTCTAGTGAAGTGGAACCTAGATGGGATTTGATACCGGGGACACAGTACCTCAAACTATTCTCTAAGTCCCACTGAACTAATGGTGGATACCGGATGCGCATCTAACACCAACATAACTGTCAAGGCCTCAGTTATCCGCTTTGAAAAAGGATGACTGCTCTCACATTTCATCTTCCTCACAAAGGACTGTTGGACAGTCAATTGCTTAGTTGAAGTAGTACAAGTGGTCTTACGACTTCACCTCTGGGATGACGATCGACTCCCAGCAGCAACAACAGCAGCGGCAGCAACAGCAGGCGTACCTCTCAAGGATCCTACGGAGGAATCCCGGTTAGGAGAGGACTCCTCAGTCTTGCCAGTGACATGGCCTGCAGGACCACTGACGTTCCTGACTGAGGAGGAAGTTGACGTTGAGGAAGTTGGTGGTGTGGCTTGCAGGAGCTTGGGTACAAGAGGAAGAAGGGATTTAGGTGTCAGTGTACTGCTTATGCTCTTACCCAAAGTTTCACAACTTGACACTTACTTCTGATGAATGCGCTGCAGGTGACGTATAAGGGAGGATGTTCCTAGGTGGTTAACGTCCTTACCCCTACTTATTACAGATTGACAGAGGCAACACACGGCTTGACACCTGTTGTCCGGATTTGTGGAGAAATAATTCCACACCGAAGAGGTGGCTTTTTTGGTATTTTGCAAGGCATCACAATGGGCTTCTTCATCCCACGGACAACAGGTGTCTCCCCCAGTGCCTGATTTAAACAAACCACATCACCATCAGTATCCTCATCGTCAACTTCCTCCTCAGCACCAGCAACGCCCATATCCTCATCCTGGTGTACTTGAACAGTGACATCTTCAATTTGAATATCAGAAGCTGGACTGTGGGTGCTACTTCCAGCACATGCATAGGGCATGCAAATAGTGGAAGGAGCCACCTCTTCCCATCCAGTGTTGAAAAGGTCAGGCATCACAACCACCTACACACTTGGACTCTCATTGGGGATTTGTGATACCATCTTAGGACACACAGTTCTTTGCTGTGCTTTTTCCATCTTAACTCTTATAATTTTTCTAGTGGGAGGATGAGGGCTTCCATCGTCATGTGAAGCTGAACCACTAGTCATGAACATAGGCCAGGGCCTTAGCCATTCCTTGCCACTCCGTGTCGTAAATGGCATATTGGCAAGTTTACGTTTCTCCTCAGACCATTTAAATTTCTTTTTTTGGGTCTTTTTACTGAACTTTGGCTTTTTAGATTTTACATGCCCTCTACTACCACATTGGGCATCGGCCTTGGCAGACGACATTGATGGGATTTCATCGTCTATTTCATAACTAGTGGCAGAAGCTTCAGCACTAGGAGGAAGTGGTTCTTGATCTTTCCCTATTTTATCTTCCAAATTTTTGTTCTCTATTATTTTTCTGGAGTCATATAACAATGGCCCTCATTCTGAGTTGTTCGCTCGCTAGCTGCTTTTAGCAGCATTGCAAACACTAGGCCGCCGCCCTCTGGGAGTGTATCTTAGCTTAGCAGAATAGCGAACGAAAGGTTAGCAGAACTGCTACTAAATATTTTCTTGCAGTTTCTGAGTAGCTCCAGACCTACTCCTAGATTGCGATCAGCTCAGTCCGTTTAGTTCCTGGTTTGACGTCACAAACACGCCCTGCTTCGGTCAGCCACTCCCCCGTTTATCCAGCCACTCCCGAGTTTTTTCCTGATACGCCTGCGTTTTTTAGCACACTCCCGGAAAACGCTCAGTTACCACCCAGAAACGCCCCTTTTCTGTCAATCATTCACCGTTCAGCAGTACGACTTAAAGCGCTGCATGAACACCAGCAAATCTACTAAGTTTTGTGTAAAATAACTTAGCGCGTGTGCTCTGCGTACCATGTGCATGCGCATTTAGCAACAAATCGCAGCATAGCGAAAATCGGCAATGAGCGAACAACTCGGAATGACCACCAATATGTGGTACAGGAGAGCGTACCTCTACACCACACAGGGCAAACCCTGTGAAAATTATTTGTATTAAATACTAATAACCCCTTTATTTGGAGTAAATAATAGACAGCACAGGACAGCACCACTGGACTGGACTTATACGGCAGTACCGCTGGAAATATATGGCAGTATCACTGGACTGGATTTATACGCCAATATCACTGGAATTATACGGCAGGATCACTGGAATTATACGGCAGTATCACTGGAATTATATGGCAGTACCACTGGACTTATACGGCAGTACCACTGGACATATACGGCAGTATCAATGTACTGGATTTATATGCCAGTACCACTGGAATTATACGGCAGTATCACTGGACTGGATTTATACGCCAGTACCACTGGAATTATTAGGCAGGATCACTGGAATTATACGGCAGTACCACTGGACTTATACGGCAGTACCACTGAACATATACGGCAGTATCACTGAACTGGACTTATACGCCAGTATCACTAGAATTATACGGCAGGATCACTGGAATTATACGGCAGAATTACTGGATTTATACGCCAGCACCACTGGAATTATACGGCAGGATCACTGGACTTATACGCCAGTACCACTGGGTTTATACGGCAGGATCACTGGAATTATATGGCAGGATCACTGGAATTATGCAGCAGTACCACTGAATTATTACGACAGTACCACTGGACCTATACGGCAGTATCACTGTACTGGACTTTATACGCCAGTATCACTGGAATTATACGGCAGGATCACTGGAGTTATACGGCAGTACCACTGGAATTATACTGCAGGATCACTGGATTTATATGCCAGTATCACTGAACTGGATTTATATGCCAGTATCACTGGAATTATACGGCAGTACCACTGGAATTATACGACAGAATCACTGGACATATACGGCATGATCACTGGAATTATACTGCAGGATCACTGGATTTATACGCCAGTACCAGTGGAATTATACGGCAGGATCACTGGATTTATACGGCAGTACCACTGAAATTATACGGCAGGATCACTGGAATTATAAGGCAGTATCACTGGATTTATACAGCGGGATCACTGTAATTATACGTCAGGATACTGGAATTATACAGCAGGATCACTGGAATTATACTGCAGTACTACTGGACTTATAGGACAGTACCACTGGACATATATGGCAGTATCACTGGACTGGAGTTATATGCCAGTACCACTGGAATTATACATCAGGATCACTGGAATTATACGGCAGGATCACTGTACTTATACAGCAGGAACACTGCAATTATACAGCAGGATCACTGGAATTATACGGCAGGATCACTGGAATTATACGGAAGGATCACTGGACTTATACACCAGTACCACTGGAATTATACGGCAGGATCACTGGAATTATACGTCAGGATCACTGGAGTTATACGGCAGTACCACTGGACATATACGGCAGTATCACTGGACATATACGGCAGCACAGGGACACCACCACTGGACTGATGCAGGATAACACAGCACCACTGCAATGGACTGGACTTGTACAGTAGCACTGGACATATGGCAGCAGAGGACACCACCACTGTGACTGGACTGATGCAGCACAACACACCACCACTGGACTGATGCAGCACAACACAGCACCACTGGACTGGACTTATACAGCAGCACTGGACATATGGCAGCAGAAGACATAACCACTGTGACTGGACTGATGCAGCACAAGACTCTACCACTGAGGACACTGAGGATGGAGACACGTCCTCTCTCTACACTCTCCAATGCCGGAGTGAAAATGGCGGGGTTGCGCGGCTCCTTATATGGAGTCCAAATCCCTTGAGAATCCGACAGCGGAATGATGACGTTGCCTCATTCTGGTTTCCGAGTCAGGCGGGAAAACCCGAGCCTGACTCGGATCCGGGCTCATGACTTGAAGTTCGGGGGGGGGGTTCTGTTCTCAGAGAACCGAACCCGCTCATCTCTAATATATATATATACATATAATGCATCCAGATATGCAGCACTCCTGGCATCTTGTATAAATAACTCTCTGGGCACATATCGAATTGGCAACGTTTCAGTAGCGTTTACTTGCATGGCACTTTCATCAGGAGTGCTGCTTATCTAGGTGCATTGTCAATCGTGTATGCGGGCACCCGGCGCAGCATGCGCTATTGAAGAGAGGGCCTGACACTCTGGTATTATACATATATATATATATATATATATATATATATATATATAGTTTATGAACCCATTATAATGAATTTTTTATTAAGCTGGTGGCACAGTGGAAATTGGTGGGGCAGTGGGTGAAAAAAACTTCATTGGTTCCCCCTTCTACAGCCCTGCCCACACACCCAGAAATGCCTCCCCCATTTTAAAATATGTAAGAAAGGTGCCAATTCCAGAGATATCTTTCATCTTTCAAAATGTTTGATAAATCGCTTAAGGGCCCTACACACTAATAGATTTTACTAAACGATATGAACGTTCTCGTTCATTAATGAACGAGAACTCGTTCATATCGTTTAGTGTGTAGGCACCAACAATGAACAATGCACGGCCCCGTGCTCATTCATAGTTGGTGCCCAGTCGCTTATGCATGCAGGTCAATATGGACGAGATTGTCCATATTAGCATGCACTGCTATGGAGCCGGGTGATGGGGGGAGTGAAGAAACTTCACTCCCCCAGTCACCTCCGCCCCGCTGCCAAGTCGCCCGTCGCCCGTATCTGCCATCGGGCAGCTCGGCGGCATATCGCCGAATGTGTAGGGGGCATTAGTGTGTACACTCAATATCACTTGTCAGGGCTCTAAGAAGTTCAAGGGAAATTGCTCATGTTCCACATTTTTCATCTTTCACATTGGTCATGTTTTCTAGTGTGTAGGGCCCTTAAGTGCGTGTTTTACAGATGTCCTAGATGATTCATAGGTTTAAACATTACTGGCTGACACATTTTAAAAGATTCACAGGTGGAGCTAATTACTTCCATAATGACACTGATGAGATATGTAAAACATGCACTGTTAGGTGTCCATGAGGACTGGAGTTAGAAACCACTGCTCTATAGTGATTTGTGCTTCCCTCTAAAATAAAAAAGGTAAGCACATACAGAATATTTTGTGAGTTTAATGCAGGTGGTGATAATATACCTCATTATCTCTATTATGTACATCAAAGCAGCTTCGTATCATAGGGACATGTCTCACCAATGCTCTCAGAAACATGATAGATTAAAAATATCAATGGGGGGGGGGGGATCTTTGGGTCCTAGTGCAGGGAAAGAGAAAAAAGGAAGGGGAAGTGTGCATGTTTATGTGTTATGTGTAGGAGTACTATATGTGTATTTATATAACAGCGGTGTTCATTATTGGGCATGAGAAGAGAATATGTTGCAAGAGGAACTTTCTAGACTGGGCATGGGACCAGTGCACACAGGACACTGAACAGAAGGTATATAAGGTGGAGAAGAGTAACAGTTAGTGGCAGTTGGTACTGACCTGACTGAGCAGGAGTTGTGCTGAGAGTCATCCTGGTGCAGAGCAGGATCTGCATTATGGTTAAGCAGGAAAGGTAGAGAGTGGCACCTCTTGTCCATGGGAAGATATCCATTTGGCCCTGTTACAGGGACCTGTGATCACCAGCTTTGTCTCTGACAGAATACATTGCCGAGGAGGCCCATCAGCATGCCAGACCTTTCATTACATCAGAGCCTGGGCAGAGTTGCTTCTGGGATTCTCCTGAGCACCCAGCTGGCAACAGATGTATCAGCAGAGTAGCCAGAGGAGAACCCTGGAAGTGCTGGTTTAATAGCCAAAGCCACCAGATGCACTCCAGAAATAGAGACAACAGAAGGGAGAGCATTGCTATCCCAACACTAGTACATCTTAAACAACACTAAATTAAGTATACATTTGAACCCCAAGCCAGTCTGCTAACAATTTCTACTACATACTGTAAGCTGTTGAACATATCACTTGACTCAGTGAGAAAGAGACGAGAAACATATATACATATACAGTATATGACTCTTCTTTGACGTAACGCCTTCCCTGTCAGAATATATTATAAGAGGATTCTAGAGGGATTGTTGCATTTATCTTCAGCCTTTGGAAACAGTACTACATAATGCACCAACAAAAGATGTTAACTGAGCTCAGTGTAAAAAAAGAGACATTAAAGTTACAATATCTGAGATAACATTTTCCTGCATCAGAACAATGGGGGTCATTCCGAGTTGTTCGCTCGCAAGCTGCTTTTAGCAGATTTACTCACGCTAAGCCGCCGCCTACTGGGAGTGAATCTTAGCATCTTAAAATTGCGAACGCCGTATTCGCAATATTGCGAATACACCTCTCTTAGCAGTTTCTGAGTAGATCCAGACTTACTCGGCATCTGCGATCAGTTCAGTGCTTGTCGTTCCTGGTTTGACGTCATAAACACACCCAGCGTTCGCCCAGACACTCCTCCGTTTCTCCAGCCACTCCCGCGTTTTTCCCAGAAACGGTAGCGTTTTTTCACACACACCCATAAAACGGCCAGTTTCCGCCCAGAAACACCCACTTCCTGTCAATCACATTACGATCGCCTGAACGATGAAAAAGCCGTGAGTAAAATTCCTAACTTCATAGCAAATTTACTTGGCGCAGTCGCAGTGCGAACATTGCGCATGCGCACTAAGCGGAAAATCGCTGCGATGCGAAGAAATTTACCGAGAAAACAACTCGGAATGACCACCAATGTATTACTATAAGGTATTGTGTTATATTTATGCACAGCATAGAGTTACTATAGCGGATAAGACATCAATATTGTAAAAAAAGGGAATTGCCTGACTTAGGTAGTGGGAGAGGCCAGAAGGATAGATTGAGGACCCACAAATTAAGGGTCAAAACCTATTTTCACAAAGCAGTGGTGGCCGGGTTTCCCCTGTTGCATGCTGTCTCACCTCTCCTGCTGCGCCAGGTCACGGAGTGTGATGTGCTCCTCCTCCGGTGGCTCTCCTGATGCACTCCAGTCTGTCTGTGGTAACTGTGGTCTCGGCCGTGGCCATGCTTGTCTCCATATGGTGCCGGTGACTGGGCACAGCCTTCTTGGTTCTTCTCACATGATTCCTGCACTTCCAATGGAAATCAGGAGGTTGTCCAGTAATGATGCAGCAGCCAATCTATAGTCAGCCAGAGGCATATAGAGAGCTACCTGGATACTCTCAAGTCGCCTGTGCTTTGTTGTCTCCTGATCAGCTGCAAGATATATATGTGCCTCTCCACAGTTATTATTCAGTTAATAGACTACCAGTGCAGTGTCCATCTCCAGCAGTCCCTGGCTCCTGAATAGCTGGTTCAATCCCAGTGTCTCCTCAATTGCCGGCTCCTGAATAGCTTGTTCAATCCTAGTGCTAAATTGTCAGTTCCTAAATAGATGGTTCAATCCCAGTGTCTTCTAAATAGCTGGTTCCTAAATAGCTGGTTCAATCTCAGTGTCTGATCAATTGCCAGAAACTGAATAGCTGGTTCAATCTCAGTATCTACTCAATTGCCGGTTCCTGAATTGCTGGTTCAATCCCAATGTCTGCTCAATTGCTGGTTCCTGAATAGCTGGTTCAAACACTGCTTCTGCACATCACCATATCTATTTTGAAGATTCGCTAGTTGCACCTGTTTCGTGTATCCTGACTAATTGGGTGCATCATTAGTTTGCTCTTCCTGAGTTCATAGGTATTGAACTGTCCCATCTGTGTATTGCCTATTACTGTAATCCTAAAACCTCACTACTCACCTATCTTCATCTACTTTCTCGACTGTGTGAAGGAAGTAATATCAGACCACCAAATTTCTGCCCAAGCCTCACAAACCCTATTCTAGCTACAACACCTAGTCCGGATCAATAGCTAAACACATCCGTGATATCTATATTACAGCATTTAATAATGATGCACATCCGCTCACATAGGAGGCTTTATTTGGATGGAGAAATTGCACCTGTCATAGGGCTGCTGCAAGTTTGGATGGTGTAACCACTGGTGCACTGATAGTGCATGTAAATAAGCAAATTGTCAGAAATCCCCTGTCCTAAAGACACTGCAAGAGAGCTTCTCCGTTGTTTGAAAATTTGAAGTGTAAATTTTAAGCATATAGATGCATATGTGACTGCGGCAAGAGGCAGCTGTGGCCGGCAGCCGCATCTGCTTCCTAGGCCCTATTTATTTATATTATATATGTTACCTAGTAAAATACGTTACAAGGTAAAATGTTATTAGTACAGTCCTACTACTGTTTTATATAATCATATATCACTTTAAATGTGAAAGTGTCTTGTCAATGTAAAAAATGTTTGACAAACACCTGTTTGGGGATAAAAAAGAAACAAAACAGTATACAATCTCTGAGGTCCAGAATTGTAAAACATGTAATATTGCATTTTGAAATATAGTTCTAAGATGTCATCTGTAGTCTAAATGCATTAGAGACCAACAAATATATAATTGTATTACACCTGCTGCATTGAAATACAAGTTGATCTGGTTTCCTTCTTATGAGATGATCAGAAGCTTACGCTTGGCATTGCCTGAATGATTGAGGAATGCTCTTCCAGTAATTGCTAGGTCACATCATTGTTCTAGAGTATACACAAACACTACACTGTGATCATAGCAGTTATGCTTCATCTGATATCTGAAATTCACTTTTTGTGTATGGAGTGACTAATCTGCGGTACATACTAACAGTCACTTCCCCTTGCCATACCTGCAGCTTTTCTATAATACTCTGCAACTCTAGTCATATACAGAGAACAAAAACTGTTAAAAGTTATAGCCATATTAGTCATCATACATACCTACTAAAATGAAGAAAGTAAGCTTGTTATCACAGAGTATTTAACCTAGACAAAGAAATGCTTTTAAACACCCATTTGAAACAAAATCATTGCATAACACAGTGGAGTGCATGAAGCGAACTTTAATCAGTTTTTTTTTCTTTACGTGTGCAATATCTACACACACACACACGCGCGCGCGCACATACACACACACACACACAAACACACACACACAATTTTCTAATGTATACCTCCCAGCAAATCAGAACACAGGGGTGTGTCTGCAGCACACTAAGGACGGGTCTGAGTCATAGTGGTAATTGGCACATTACCAGTCGATGAGTTTAGCACTTCTGAAGTCCTTTGCCCCCCTAACCGCACTCCTCCTAAAAATCCATTGACTGTGACTCTCAGGCACTTGCCTCCACTGTGTGGTACAGTATACCTCCCAACTTTCCAAAACTCAGGCTGAAAATCCACAATATAAAACAGTCCTCTCAAATCTAGAGATGAGCGCCTGAAATTTTTCGGGTTTTGTGTTTTGGTTTTGGGTTCGGTTCCGCGGCCGTGTTTTGGGTTCGAACGCGTTTTGGCAAAACCTCACCGAATTTTTTTTGTCGGATTCGGGTGTGTTTTGGATTCGGGTGTTTTTTTCAAAAAACACTAAAAAACAGCTTAAATCATAGAATTTGGGGGTCATTTTGATCCCAAAGTATTATTAACCTCAAAAACCATAATTTACACTCATTTTCAGTCTATTCTGAATACCTCACACCTCACAATATTATTTTTAGTCCTAAAATTTGCACCGAGGTCGCTGTGTGAGTAAGATAAGCGACCCTAGTGGCCGACACAAACACCGGGCCCATCTAGGAGTGGCACTGCAGTGTCACGCAGGATGTCCCTTCCAAAAAACCCTCCCCAAACAGCACATGACGCAAAGAAAAAAAGAGGCGCAATGAGGTAGCTGTGTGAGTAAGATTAGCGACCCTAGTGGCCGACACAAACACCGGGCCCATCTAGGAGTGGCACTGCAGTGTCACGCAGGATGGCCCTTCCAAAAAACCCTCCCCAAACAGCACATGACGCAAAGAAAAAAAGAGGCGCAATGAGGTAGCTGTGTGAGTAAGATTAGCGACCCTAGTGGCCGACACAAACACCGGGCCCATCTAGGAGTGGCACTGCAGTGTCACGCAGGATGTCCCTTCCAAAAAACCCTCCCCAAACAGCACATGACGCAAAGAAAAAAAGAGGCGCAATGAGGTAGCTGTGTGAGTAAGATTAGCGACCCTAGTGGCCGACACAAACACCGGGCCCATCTAGGAGTGGCACTGCAGTGTCACGCAGGATGTCCCTTCCAAAAAACCCTCCCCAAACAGCACATGACGCAAAGAAAAAAAGAGGCGCAATGAGGTAGCTGACTGTGTGAGTAAGATTAGCGACCCTAGTGGCCGACACAAACACCGGGCCCATCTAGGAGTGGCACTGCAGTGTCACGCAGGATGTCCCTTCCAAAAAACCCTCCCCAATCAGCACATGATACAAAGAAAAAGAAAAGAAAAAAGAGGTGCAAGATGGAATTGTCCTTGGGCCCTCCCACCCACCCTTATGTTGTATAAACAAAACAGGACATGCACACTTTAACCAACCCATCATTTCAGTGACAGGGTCTGCCACACGACTGTGACTGATATGACGGGTTGGTTTGGACCCCCCCCAAAAAAGAAGCAATTAATCTCTCCTTGCACAAACTGGCTCTACAGAGGCAAGATGTCCACCTCATCTTCACCCTCCGATATATCGCCGTGTACATCCCCCTCCTCACAGATTATCAATTCGTCCCCACTGGAATCCACCATCTCAGCTCCCTGTGTACTTTGTGGAGGCAATTGCTGCTGGTCAATGTCTCCGCGGAGGAATTGATTATAATTCATTTTAATGAACATCATCTTCTCCACATTTTCTGGATGTAACCTCGTACGCCGATTGCTGACAAGGTGAGCGGCGGCACTAAACACTCTTTCGGAGTACACACTTGTGGGAGGGCAACTTAGGTAGAATAAAGCCAGTTTGTGCAAGGGCCTCCAAATTGCCTCTTTTTCCTGCCAGTATAAGTACGGACTGTGTGACGTGCCTACTTGGATGCGGTCACTCATATAATCCTCCACCATTCTATCAATGTTGAGAGAATCATATGCAGTGACAGTAGACGACATGTCCGTAATCGTTGTCAGGTCCTTCAGTCCGGACCAGATGTCAGCATCAGCAGTCGCTCCAGACTGCCCTGCATCACCGCCAGCGGGTGGGCTCGGAATACTGAGCCTTTTCCTCGCACCCCCAGTTGCGGGAGAATGTGAAGGAGGAGATGTTGACAGGTCGCGTTCCGCTTGACTTGACAATTTTGTCACCAGCAGGTCTTTCAACCCCAGCAGACTTGTGTCTGCCGGAAAGAGAGATCCAAGGTAGGCTTTAAATCTAGGATCGAGCACGGTGGCCAAAATGTAGTGCTCTGATTTCAACAGATTGACCACCCGTGAATCCTTGTTAAGCGAATTAAGGGCTGCATCCACAAGTCCCACATGCCTAGCGGAATCGCTCCCTTTTAGCTCCTTCTTCAATGCCTCCAGCTTCTTCTGCAAAAGCCTGATGAGGGGAATGACCTGACTCAGGCTGGCAGTGTCTGAACTGACTTCACGTGTGGCAAGTTCAAAGGGCATCAGAACCTTGCACAACGTTGAAATCATTCTCCACTGCACTTGAGACAGGTGCATTCCACCTCCTATATCGTGCTCAATTGTATAGGCTTGAATGGCCTTTTGCTGCTCCTCCAACCTCTGAAGCATATAGAGGGTTGAATTCCACCTCGTTACCACTTCTTGCTTCAGATGATGGCAGGGCAGGTTCAGTAGTTTTTGGTGGTGCTCCAGTCTTCTGTACGTGGTGCCTGTACGCCGAAAGTGTCCCGCAATTCTTCTGGCCACCGACAGCATCTCTTGCACGCCCCTGTCGTTTTTTAAAAAATTCTGCACCACCAAATTCAAGGTATGTGCAAAACATGGGACGTGCTGGAATTTGCCCATATTTAATGCACACACAATATTGCTGGCGTTGTCCGATGCCACAAATCCACAGGAGAGTCCAATTGGGGTAAGCCATTCCGCGATGATCTTCCTCAGTTGCCGTAAGAGGTTTTCAGCTGTGTGCGTATTCTGGAAAGCGGTGATACAAAGCGTAGCCTGCCTAGGAAAGAGTTGGCGTTTGCGAGATGCTGCTACTGGTGCCGCCGCTGCTGTTCTTGCGGCGGGAGTCCATACATCTACCCAGTGGGCTGTCACAGTCATATAGTCCTGACCCTGCCCTGCTCCACTTGTCCACATGTCCGTGGTTAAGTGGACATTGGGTACAACTGCATTTTTTAGGACACTGGTGAGTCTTTTTCTGACGTCCGTGTACATTCTCGGTATCGCCTGCCTAGAGAAGTGGAACCTAGATGGTATTTGGTAACGGGGGCACACTGCCTCAATAAATTGTCTAGTTCCCTGTGAACTAACGGCGGATACCGGACGCACGTCTAACACCAACATAGTTGTCAAGGCCTCAGTTATCCGCTTTGCAGTAGGATGACTGCTGTGATATTTCATCTTCCTCGCAAAGGACTGTTGAACAGTCAATTGCTTACTGGAAGTAGTACAAGTGGGCTTACGACTTCCCCTCTGGGATGACCATCGACTCCCAGCGGCAACAACAGCAGCGCCAGCAGCAGTAGGCGTTACACGCAAGGATGCATCGGAGGAATCCCAGGCAGGAGAGGACTCGTCAGAATTGCCAGTGACATGGCCTGCAGGACTATTGGCATTCCTGGGGAAGGAGGAAATTGACACTGAGGGAGTTGGTGGGGTGGTTTGCGTGAGCTTGGTTACAAGAGGAAGGGATTTACTGGTCAGTGGACTGCTTCCGCTGTCACCCAAAGTTTTTGAACTTGTCACTGACTTATTATGAATGCGCTGCAGGTGACGTATAAGGGAGGATGTTCCGAGGTGGTTAACGTCCTTACCCCTACTTATTACAGCTTGACAAAGGGAACACACGGCTTGACACCTGTTGTCCGCATTTCTGGTGAAATACCTCCACACCGAAGAGCTGATTTTTTTGGTATTTTCACCTGGCATGTCAACGGCCATATTCCTCCCACGGACAACAGGTGTCTCCCCGGGTGCCTGACTTAAACAAACCACCTCACCATCAGAATCCTCCTGGTCAATTTCCTCCCCAGCGCCAGCAACACCCATATCCTCCTCATCCTGGTGTACTTCAACACTGACATCTTCAATCTGACTATCAGGAACTGGACTGCGGGTGCTCCTTCCAGCACTTGCAGGGGGCGTGCAAATGGTGGAAGGCGCATGCTCTTCACGTCCAGTGTTGGGAAGGTCAGGCATCGCAACCGACACAATTGGACTCTCCTTGTGGATTTGGGATTTCGAAGAATGCACAGTTCTTTGCTGTGCTGCTTTTGCCAGCTTGAGTCTTTTCATTTTTCTAGCGAGAGGCTGAGTGCTTCCATCCTCATGTGAAGCTGAACCACTAGCCATGAACATAGGCCAGGGCCTCAGCCGTTCCTTGCCACTCCGTGTGGTAAATGGCATATTGGCAAGTTTACGCTTCTCCTCCGACAATTTTATTTTAGGTTTTGGAGTCCTTTTTTTTCTGATATTTGGTGTTTTGGATTTGACATGCTCTGTACTATGACATTGGGCATCGGCCTTGGCAGACGACGTTGCTGGCATTTCATCGTCTCGGCCATGACTAGTGGCAGCAGCTTCAGCACGAGGTGGAAGTGGATCTTGATCTTTCCCTAATTTTGGAACCTCAACATTTTTGTTCTCCATATTTTAATAGGCACAACTAAAAGGCACCTCAGGTAAACAATGGAGATGGATACTAGTATACAATTATGGACTGCCTGCCGACTGCAGACACAGAGGTAGCCACTGCCGTGAACTACCGTACTGTACTGTGTCTGCAGCTAATATAGACTGGTTGATAAAGAGAAGATGTCTATGTAACTATGTATGTATAAAGAAGACTGAAAAAAATCCACGGTTAGGTGGTATACAATTATGGACGGACTGCCTGCCGAGTGCAGACACAGAGGTAGCCACAGCCGTGAACTACCGTACTGTACTGTGTCTGCAGCTAATATAGACTGGTTGATAAAGAGAAGATGTCTATGTAACTATGTATGTATAAAGAAGAATGAAAAAAAACCACGGTTAGGTGGTATACAATTATGGACGGACTGCCTGCCGAGTGCAGACACAGAGGTAGCCACAGCCGTGAACTACCGTACTGTACTGTGTCTGCAGCTAATATAGACTGGTTGATAAAGAGAAGATGTCTATGTAACTATGTATGTATAAAGAAGAATGAAAAAAATCCACGGTTAGGTGGTATTACAATTATGGACGGACTGCCTGCCGAGTGCAGAGACACAGAGGTAGCCACAGCCGTGAACTACCGTACTGTGTCTGCTGCGACTGGATGATAAATGATATAAAAAATATATATATATCACTACTGCAGCCGGACAGGTATATATTATATATTATATAATGACGGACCTGCTGGACACTGTCTGTCAGCAGAATGAGTTTTAATTTTATAGAATAAAAAAAAAAAAAACACACATGTTAAGTCACACGACGAGTGTTTAACTTTTTCAGGCAATCACAATATAAGTATACTACTAACTATACTGGTGGTCAGTGTGGTCAGGTCACTGGTCAGTCACACTGGCAGTGGCACTCCTGCAGCAAAAGTGTGCACTGTTTAATTTTAATATAATATGTACTCCTGGCTCCTGCTATAACCTATAACTGGCACTGCAGTAGTGCTCCCCAGTCTCCCCCACAATTATAAGCTGTGTGAGCTGAGCAGTCAGACAGATATATAATATATATAGATGATGCAGCACACTGGCCTGAGCCTGAGCAGTGCACACAGATATGGTATGTGACTGACTGAGTCACTGTGTGTATCGCTTTTTTCAGGCAGAGAACGGATATATTAAATAAACTGCACTGTGTGTCTGGTGGTCACTCACTATATAATATATTATGTACTCCTGGCTCCTGCTATAACCTATAACTGGCACTGCAGTAGTGCTCCCCAGTCTCCCCCACAATTATAAGCTGTGTGAGCTGAGCAGTCAGACAGATATATATAATATTATATATAGATAATAGATGATGCAGCACACTGGCCTGAGCCTGAGCAGTGCACACAGATATGGTATGTGACTGACTGAGTCACTGTGTGTATCGCTTTTTTCAGGCAGAGAACGGATATATTAAATAAACTGCACTGTGTGTCTGGTGGTCACTCACTATATAATATATTATGTACTCCTGGCTCCTGCTATAACCTATAACTGGCACTGCAGTAGTGCTCCCCAGTCTCCCCCACAATTATAAGCTGTGTGAGCTGAGCAGTCAGACAGATATATATAATATTATATATAGATAATAGATGATGCAGCACACTGGCCTGAGCCTGAGCAGTGCACACAGATATGGTATGTGACTGAGTCACTGTGTGCTGTGTATCGCTTTTTTCAGGCAGAGAACGGATTATAAAGTAAACTGCACTGTCCTCACTAGTAAACTCTCTCCACTCAGTCTCTACACTTCTACAGTAACAGTACTCCTCCTAGTCAGCTCCAGTAAATCTCTCTCAGTCTCTTATAATCTAAATGGAGAGGACGCCAGCCACGTCCTCTCCCTATCAATCTCAATGCACGTGTGAAAATGGCGGCGACGCGCGGCTCCTTATATAGAATCCGAGTCTCGCGATAGAATCCGAGCCTCGCGAGAATCCGACAGCGTCATGATGACGTTCGGGCGCGCTCGGGTTAACCGAGCAAGGCGGGAAGATCCGAGTCGCTCGGACCCGTGAAAAAAAACATGAAGTTCTGGCGGGTTCGGATTCAGAGAAACCGAACCCGCTCATCTCTACTCAAATCATGAATGTCCTGCTGAAATCTTGATGTTTGGGAGGTATGTTTAACATAGTCTCAATAATGAACTTTGTCTATCAGCATGTAACCATCTGTACATGTGCACCGATACCACCACATAGGTTTTGTTATATTTTATTGATAATAATAATTTTATTTATATAGTAATTTTCTCCTTAGGACTCAAAGTCACTATACATACATTAGAAACATGGTACATTGTACAAGGATTTGTTACTACAGAAAGTACAAAAACCACACAGAAATAATTAAAAACAACAGAAACTTAGCACAATAAGCATATTGCAGGGTTGGTGCAGTCATTTTGGGTATTAACTTCCATGGGTTATATATTCCACCCATGAAAAGTACCAGATGAGGCAGCCATCTTGGGCGCACTATGTAGGATTACGTTGGGTGTAATAGGGCACACCTATAAAAGATGACACAAAATGGGGTGGTTGCAGCATCCTGACACTAGGAGTAGTGTCCCAAAACAAACAGTCAGGTCCATGTATTTTTCATCTTATCCATGTAAGGCAGCCATGTTGGGTGCACTACGAAGTTTACACTGTGGGAGATAAGACATACAAAGACCCAAGGCAAATTTGGGAAAAGTGACACATGTTTATAGTAGAGATGAGCGGGTTTGGTTCTCAGAGAATCGAACCCCCCCCCCCCGAACTTCACTACCCGAGCCCGGTTCATGTTTTCCCGCCTGACTCGGAAACCAGAATGAGGCAAAACATCATCATCCCGCTGTTGGATTCTCGCGGGGATTGGATTCCATATAAGGAGCCGCGCAACCCCGCCATTTTCACTCCGGAATTGGAGAGTGTAGAGAGAGGACGTGTCTCCATCCTCAGTGTCCTCAGTGGTAGTGTCTTGTGCTGCATCTGTCCAGACACAGTGGTTGTGTCCTCTGCTGCCATATGTCCAGTGCTGCTGTATAAGTCCAGTCCAGTGGTGCTATGTTGTGCTGCATCAGTCCAGTGGTGGTGTGTTGTGCTGCATCAGTCCAGTCACAGTGGTGGTGTCCTCTGCTGTCATATGTCCAGTGCTGCTGTATAAGTCCAGTCCATTGCAGTGGTGCTGTGTTGTCCTGCATCAGTCCAGTGGTGGTGTCCCTGTGCTGTTGTATATGTCCAGTGATACTGCCGTATATGTCCAGCAGTACTGCCGTATAACTCCAGTGATCCTGCCGTATAATTCCAGTGATCCTGATGTATAATTCCAGTGGTACTGGTGTATAAGTCCAGTGATCCTTCTGTATAATTCCAGTGATCCTGCCGTATATTTCCAGTGATCCTGCCGTATAATTCCAGTGGTACTGGCGTATAAATCCAGTGAATCTGCTGTATAATTCCAGTGGTACTGGTGTATAAATCCAGTCCAGTGATACTGCCGTATATGTCCAGTGATACTGACGTATATGTCCATTGATACTGCTGTATATGTCCAGCGGTACTACCATATAAATCCAGTTGTCCTGCCGTATAAATTCAGGGATCCTGCTGTATAATTCCAGGGGTACTGGCGTATAAGTCCAGTCCAGTTATACTGCCGTATAATTCCAGCGATATTGCCGTATAAATCCAGTGATCCTGACGTATAATTCCAGTGATCCTGCCGTATAATTCCAATGGTACTGGCGTATAAATCCAGTGATCTTGCTGTTTAATTCCAGAGGCACTGGCGTATAAATCCAGTCCAGTGATACTGCCGTATATGTCCAGTGATACTGCCATATATGTCCATTGATACTGCCGTATAATTCCAGTGATCCTGCCGTATAATTCCATTGATCCTGTAGTATAATTCCAGTGGTACTGACGTATAAGTCCAGTGATCCTGACATATAAATCCAGTGGTACTGGTGTATAAATCCAGTCCAGTGATACTGCCATATATGTCCATTGATACTGCTATATATGTCCAGCGGTACTGCCGTATAATTGCAGTGATCCTGCCATATAATTCCAGTGGTACTGGTGTACAAGTCCAGTCCAGTGATACTGCCGTATATGTCCAGTGATACTGCCATATATGTCCAGCGGTACTGACGTATAAATCCAGTGATCCTGTCGTATAATTCTAGTGATCCTGCCATATAATTCCAGTGGTACTGGTGTATAAGTCCAGTCCAGTGATCCTGCCGTATATGTCCAGTGGTACTGCCATATATTTCCAGTGATACTGCCGTATATATATATATATATATATATATATATATATATATAGATATATATAAAACCTGTTGAAAAGCAGATTACTGAGGCCATAACAACTATGCTGGTGTTAGATGTGCATCCGGTATCTGCCATTAGTACAGTGGGACTGCAGTGCCAACCCAAGATGGGCCAGGTGTTTTTGCCGCACACTTGTGTCGCTTAGCTTAGTCATACAGCTACCTCATTGCCCTCTTTTACTTCTTGGCATGATGTGCTGTTTGGTTACTATTTTTTTTAAGTTCCATCCTGTCTGACACTGCAATGCCACTCCTAGATGGACCAATTGTTTGTGTCGCTTAGCTTAGTCATACAGCTACCTCATTGCACCTCTTTTTCATCTTTGCATGAAATGCTGTTTGGGGCCTTTTTTATATCGGCCCTCCTGTCTGACACTGCAGTGCCACTCCTAGATGGGCCAATTGTCTGTGTCGCTTAGCTTAGTCATACAGCTACCTCATTGCACCTTTTTTTCTTCTTTGCATGATGTGCTGTTTGGGCCTAGTTTTTTTAAGTGCCATCCTGTCTGCCACTGCAGTGCCACTCCTAGATGGGCCAGGTGTTTGTGTCGCACACTTGTGTCACTTACCTTAGTCATATAGCAACCTTGGTGCACCTCTTTTTCATCTTTGCATCATGTGCTGTTTGGGGCATGGTTTTTTTGAAGTGCCATCCTGTCTGACACTGTTGTATAAGTCCAGGGGTACTGCTGTATTAGTCCAGGGGTACTCCCGTATAAGTCCACCAATTGCAGAATTTTAGAAAAATTACAGGGGTGTTCAAGAGATGCTGTCAGTGGACTGAAAAATTGCGGGCCACTTTCGACATTCAGCCACTGCAAGCCACTACTAGATGGGTCAGGTGGTTGTGTCGCTTAGCTTAGTCATACAGCAACCTCGGGGCATTTCTTTTTCTTCTTTGCATCATATGCTGTTTGGGGGCTATTTTTTTGAAGTGCCATCCTGTCTGACACTGCAGTGCCACTCCTAGATGGGCCAATTGTTTGTGTCGCTTAGCTTAGTCATACAGCTGCCTCATTGCACCTCTTTTACATCTTTGCATGATGTGCTGTTTGGGCCTAGTTTTTTTATATCTGCCATCCTGTCTGCCACTGCAGTGCCACTCCTAGATGGGCCAGGTGTTTGTGCCGCACACTTGTGTCGCTTAGCTTAGTCATACAGCAACCTCATTGCAATTCTTTTTCTTCTTTGCATGATGTGCTGTTTGGGGCCTATTTTTTAAATCTGTCATCCTGTCTGCCACTGCAGTGCCACTCCTAGATGTACCAGGTGTTTATGCCGCACACTTGTGTCGCTTAGCTTAGTCATCCAGCGACCTCAGGGCAACCTTTTGGCCTATAAACAATATGTGAAGTGTGAGGTGTTCAGAATAGACTGGAAATGAATGTTATTGAGGTTAATAATACGGTAGGATCAAAATTACCCCAAATTATGTGATTTTAGCTGTTTTTTCCCCCAAAACTCATCCAGATCCAAAACCAAAACAAGAAAGGGTGGTTTTGGCAAAACCAATCCAAAACCAAAACATGAGCGGGGAATTAAAACCAAAACTAAAACACAAAACACAAAAAGTGCCCGCAGCACATCTCTATTTTATAGATGTACCCTGTATGAACAGATCCATATGTAGTACATCCTCCCAGTGGAGGTATAGCATACAGGCATAGCATACAGTGGGGTGGAAGTACATGGTGAAAACAAAAGCATAAGATAGTAAAGAAAATAATGGTATGCAGAGTTATAGTGACTGGTTGAAGAAAGCAATGCAGTAAGCCTGGCAGTGAATGATGGTCAGTACAGGGATAAGAAGTGGACAGTAACTTCAGCAAACTGATGCAGTCTGGGCACAGTTCGTGAAGGAGACAAGTGCTTGCTCTCCTCCTGCTCCTTGCTCACCTGGAGGAGTCTGTGTAGGCCTGATCCCAATGCCTGAAGGCAGAGATGGGAGCCAGACTGGCAGATAAAGGCAATGAGGCCACTGGGCAGCTGCCTTGGCCAATGGGTAAGCTAGGCAAGTGGTAGCAGAGAGCTGAAGAGAGGCATCTCCAGCAATGCAACTAGCACTGAAAGCTCATACAGGCAGGGCAATCTAGCTATTTATTTATTTCTAATTATACATTATCCAGTGTTTCCCACTCACTCAGCAGCTCTGATCCTGTCTGTGTGCCTTCCCAAGGCACTGGGTCACTGACTGCTAATGTTTTTATCTGTCACTCTGTTATATAGGTATCTCACTGTATGACTCCCGCAATCCCCTTCCTGTTTACGGTTTTATTTTTTTACTTATTATATGTACGACTATTTGCAGCTGGCGATGGCTCCAGTAATTCCTAAAGGGGTTAATTAAGCGATTGCCAGCTTTGAATAGTCACAGCCTGGCACTCCATGCAGCATGATATGAGTAAGATGAGCATGGCTACATCTTTACATGCACTAACCAAGCGCCATTGATAATAGGTTGAACAAACCAAGTATGCAAAAGCCAAGGACACCGAGCAGATCCTTGTGTCCCTATAAACCCCTAGGGAAACTCCGCCCCCTTGACCATGTTTGTCTTTGAGGGTTGTAGCTTGACTAGCATTGATCTCTCACTCACAAAAACAGTCTGAAAAATCATCTTCTTGACAAAAGCCAAATGAAATAACAGGGCTTCATAATTCAAAGAGATAATGGTAAAAATGTCTGCAATCTGGCTAAAAGGCTAATATCAATAGAATTGCAATATATGATGGCAAATTGCTGTAATCAAACTAGTAACATTACTTGGGTGCTGCGGGAGGGGGCTGTGCTAGACTAGAAAAAACAGAACGGTTTTTCCCACACACCCTAAGGGCTATTAGTAACAAGACCTGTACACTGTATGGTAATAGAAAATTTTGAGATCTTGGTTATATATATTTTGCCAAAAATATGATAAGTCTCCAGGCTTCAAGGTGTCTCTATTACTGGAGGTCCCTAATACTAAGTATTTGGTTGCTGGTTTGCCTGACCCCATGGGTAACACAGTTGGTCAACGGTGTCGCAGATGATCTGATACTGTGTCCTTGAATGCAGCTTGGATGCAGCTTGGATCAGTAATGCATGCAGGAGCAGTGGCAGATTTAGTGGGGGGCGATTAGGGCAAACGCCCCCCCTACACATACCGGCGACGGGATGGATGGCACACCCGGCCATACAGTACTTCCACCCCGGTGCCCGCCATGACGATCATCTTGGGCAGCCGCAGCCAGCACTGAGGTGCGGAGGAGAGACCCATCCGTAGCATTGAGGACCAAAAAGAAGGAGGGCGCCGGCAGCATGAGATCGGGAGCCGGTGAGCTGAGCCTGCAGCGTGGAGAGGACCAGAGAGGACCCCTTTGATGAGGATTTGTGATGTGCACCGGACATTTTTCGGGTTTTGTGTTTTGGTTTTGGATTCAGTTCCGCGGCCGTGTTTTGGATTCGGATGTGTTTTGGCAAAACCTCCCTGAAATTTTTTTGTCGGATTCGGGTGTGTTTTGGATTTGGGTGTTTTTTTACAAAAAACCCTCAAAAACAGCTTAAATCATAAAATTTGGGGGTCATTTTGATCCTAACCTTAATAACCATAATTTACACTCATTTTCAGTCTATTCTGAACACCTCACACCTCACAATATTATTTTTAGTCCTAAAATTTGCACCGAGGTTGCTGGATGGCTAAGCTAAGCGACACAAGTGGCCGACACAAACACCTGGCCCATCTAGGAGTGGCACTGCAGTGTCAGGCAGGATGGCACTTCAAAAAAATAGTCCCCAAAAAGCACATGATGCAAAGAAAAAAAGAGGCGCACCAAGGTCGCTGTCTGACTAAGCTAAGCGACACAAGTGGCCGACACAAACACCTGGCCCATCTAGGAGTGGCACTGCAGTGTCAGACAGGATGGCACTTCAAAAGAATAGTCCCCAAACAGCACATGATGCAAAGAAAAAAAGAGATGCACCAAGGTCGCTGTGTGACTAAGCTAAGCGACACAAGTGGCCGACACAAACACCTGGCCCATCTAGGAGTGGCACTGCAGTGTCAGACAGGATGGCACTTCAAAAAAATAGTCCCCAAACAGCACATGATGCAAAGAAAAAAAGAGGCGCACCAAGGTCGCTGTGTGACTAAGCTAAGCGACACAAGTGGCCGACACAAACACCTGGCCCATCTAGGAGTGGCACTGCAGTGTCAGGCAGGATGGCACTTAAAAAAAATTGCCCCCAAACAGCACATGATGCAAAGATAATGAAAGAAAAATGAGGTGCAAGAAGGAATTGTCCTTGGGCCCTCCCACCCACCCTTGTGTTGTATAAACAGGACATGCACACTTTAACGAACCCATCATTTCAGCGACAGGGTCTGCCACACGACTGTGACTGAAATGACTGGTTGGTTTGGGCCCCCACCAAAAAAAGAAGCAATCAATCTCTCCTTGCACAAACTGGCTCTACAGAGGCAAGATGTCCACCTCATCATCATCCTCCGATTCCTCACCCCTTTCACTGTGTACATCCCCCTCCTCACAGATTATTAATTCGTCCCCACTGGAATCCACCATCTCAGGTCCCTGTGTACTTTCTGGAGGCAATTGCTGCTGGTGAATGTCTCCACGGAGGAATTGATTATAATTCATTTTAATGAACATCATCTTCTCCACATTTTCTGGAAGTAACCTCGTACGCCGATTGCTGACAAGGTGAGCGGCTGCACTAAACACTCTTTCGGAGTACACACTGGAGGGAGGGCAACTTAGGTAGAATAAAGCCAGTTTGTGCAAGGGCCTCCAAATTGCCTCTTTTTCCTGCCAGTATACGTACGGACTGTCTGACGTGCCTACTTGGATGTGGTCACTCATATAATCCTCCACCATTCTTTCAATGGTGAGAGAATCATATGCAGTGACAGTTGACGACATGTCATTAATCATTGGCAGGTCCTTTAGTCCGGACCAGATGTCAGCACTCGCTCCAGACTGCCCTGCATCACCGCCAGCGGGTGGGCTCGGAAGTCTTAGCCTTTTCCTCGCACCCCCAGTTGCGGGAGAATGTGAAGGAGGAGATGTTGACGGGTCACGTTCCACTTGACTTGACAATTTTCTCACCAGCAGGTTTTTGAACCTCTGCAGACTTGTGTCTGCCGGAAAGAGAGATACAACCTAGGTTTTAAATCTAGGATCGAGCATGGTGGCCAAAATGTAGTGCTCTGATTTCAACAGATTGACCACCCGTGAATCCTGGTTAAGCGAATTAAGGGCTCCATCCACAAGTCCCACATGCCTAGCGGAATCGCTCTGTTTTAGCTCCTCCTTTAAGGTCTCCAGCTTCTTCTGCAAAAGCCTGATGAGGGGAATGACCTGACTCAGGCTGGCAGTGTCTGAACTGACTTCACGTGTGGCAAGTTCAAAGGGTTGCAGAACCTTGCACAACGTTGAAATCATTCTCCACTGCGCTTGAGTCAGGTGCATTCCCCCTCCTTTGCCTATATCGTTGGCAGATGTATAGGCTTGAATGGCCTTTTGCTGCTCCTCCATCCTCTGAAGCATATAGAGGGTTGAATTCCACCTCGTTACCACCTCTTGCTTCAGATGATGGCAGGGCAGGTTCAGGAATGTTTGGTGGTGCTCCAGTCTTCGGCACGCGGTGGCTGAATGCCGAAAGTGGCCCGCAATTCTTCGGGCCAAAGACAGCATCTCTTGCACGCCCCTGTCGTTTTTTAAATAATTCTGCACCACCAAATTCAAGGTATGTGCAAAACATGGGACGTGCTGGAATTTGCCCAGATGTAATGCACGCACAATGGGGTACATTTACTAACATTCGTAATTCCCGAAAATAGGTCAAAGTTCAATCACGAATGACATCGAGAGTGTAAAACTGCAACTTTTTGAATTTATTACGATGGATTTACTAAGCTGTCGTATTCGTGTTTTTCTTTTCTTCCGATGTCGATGTCATTCGTTTTTTTTTTCCTAATTTTACGGCAGTGATTAGCAAAACACTGCCGTTTTTTTTTACAATCAATCTCGGCCGGATCTGTGTGATCCGTGCTGGGGTTCTTTTTATTTTTTATTTTTAATTAAACAATGTAAAATCCCCCCAAAAAATGCGTGGGGTCCCCCCTCCTAAGCATAACCAGCCTCGGGCTCTTTGAGCCGATCCTGGTTGCAGAAATATGGGAAAAAAATGACAGGGGTTCCCCCATATTTAAGCAACCAGCATCGGGCTCTGCGCCTGGTCCTGGTCCCAAAAATACGGGGGACAAAAAGAGTAGGGGTCCCCCGTATTTTTAAAACCAGCACCGGGCTCCACTAGCTGGACAGATAATGCCACAGCCGGGGGTCACTTTTATATAGTGCCCTGCGGCCGTGGCATCAAAAATCCAACTAGTCACCCCTGGCCGGGGTACCATGGGGGAGTGGGGACCCCTTCAATCAAGGGGTCCCCCCCCCCCAGCCACCCAAGGGCCAGGGGTGAAGCCCGAGGCTGTCCCCCCCCATCCAATGGGCTGCGGATGGGGGGGCTGATAGCCTTTGTTGTAAAATAAAAGATATTGTTTTTAGTAGCAGTACTACAAGTCCCAGCAAGCCTCCCCCGCATGCTGGTACTTGGAGAACCACAAGTACCAGCATGCGGCGGAAAAACGGGCCCGCTGGTACCTGTAGTACTACCACTAAAAAAATACCCAAAAAAACACAAGACACACACACCGTGAAAGTATAATTTTATTACATACATACACACATACATACATACTTACCTTATGTTCCCACGCAGGTCGGTCCTCTTCTCCAGTAGAATCCAAGGGGTACCTGTTGAATAAATTCTACTCACGAGATCCAGGGGTCCAGGCTCCTCGGCAAATCCAGGGATAATCCACGTACTTGAATAAAACAAAAAAACGGTTGCCCGACCACGAACTGAAAGGTGACCCATGTTTGCACATGGGTCACCTTCCCACGAATGCCAGAAACCCACTTTGCCTTCTGGCTAAGTGGGTTTCTTCAGCCAATCAGGGAGTGCCACGTTGTAGCACTCTCCTGATCAGCTGTGTGCTGCTGTCCTCACTGACAGGCAGCACGCGGCAGTGTTACAATGTAGCGCCTATGCGCTACATTGTAACCAATGATGGGAACTTTCTGCTCAGCGGTGACGTCACTTTAGGTCAACCGCAGGGCAGAAAGTTCCCACCATTGGTTACAATGTAGCGCATAGGCGCTACATTGTAACACTGCCGTGTGCTGCCTGTCAGTGAGGACAAGAGCACACAGCCGATCAGGAGGGTGCTACAACGTGGCACTCCCTGATTGGCTGAAGAAACCCACTTAGCCAGAAGGCAAAGTGGGTTTCTGGCATTCGTGGGAAGGTGACCCATGTGCAAACATGGGTCACCTTTCAGTTCGTGGTCGGGCAACCGTTTTTTTGTTTTATTCAAGTACGTGGATTATCCCTGGATTTGCCGAGGAGCCTGGACCCCTGGATCTCGTGAGTAGAATTTATTCAACAGGTACCCCTTGGATTCTACTGGAGAAGAGGACCGACCTGCGTGGGAACATAAGGTAAGTATGTATGTATGTGTGTATGTATGTAATAAAATTATACTTTCACGGTGTGTGTGTCTTGTGTTTTTTTGGGTATTTTTTTAGTGGTAGTACTACAGGTACCAGCGGGCCCGTTTTTCCGCCGCATGCTGGTACTTGTGGTTCTCCAAGTACCAGCATGCGGGGGAGGCTTGCTGGGACTTGTAGTACTGCTACTAAAAACAATATCTTTTATTTTACAACAAAGGCTATCAGCCCTCCCATCCGCAGCCCATTGGATGGGGGGGGACAGCCTCGGGCTTCACCCCTGGCCCTTGGGTGGCTGGGGGGGGGGACCCCTTGATTGAAGGGGTTCCCACTCCCCCAGGGTACCCCGGCCAGGGGTGACTAGTTGGATTTTTGATGCCACGGCCGCAGGGCGCTGTATAAAAGTGACCCCCGGCTGTGGCATTATCTGTCCAGCTAGTGGAGCCCGGTGCTGGTTTTAAAAATACGGGGGACCCCTACTCTTTTTTCCCCCCGTATTTTTGGGACCAGGACCAGGCGCAGAGCCCGATGCTGGTTGCTTAAATATGGGGGAACCCCTGTCATTTTTTTCACCATATTTCTGCAACCAGGATCGGCTCAAAGAGCCCGAGGCTGGTTATGCTTAGGAGGGGGGACCCCACGCAATTTTTTTTGAAAAAATAAGCACTTTCCCACCCCTTCCCACTGATATACATGCACGGATCTCATGGATCCGTGCATGCCTATCCAATCACGAATAAAAAAAAAAGGTCTGTTTTTTTTTAGCACTTTTTTACGAGTTGTAATTTTTCACGGCAGTGTTTGTTCTTTTTTGGCTTTGCACTTCTTAGTAAATGACCGAGATTCATACTTAAACAGCCGCGTTTTGACCGATGGTGTATTCATTCGTAATTTTTTACCTGAACTTGCAAAAAATTACGAATGCCCTCATCACTGCCGTGATTAGTGTTTAGTAAATTACCGAGATTAACCGAGATGACACTTTGAAGAAAAAACGGCATCTCGGTCAAAATCGGGAGCTTAGTAAATATACCCCAATATTGGTGGCGTTGTCCGATGTCACAAATCCCCAGGAGAGTCCAATTGGGGTAAGCCATTCTGCGATGATGTTCCTCAGTTTCCGTAAGAGGTTGTCAGCAGTGTGCCTCTTCTGGAAAGTGGTGACACAAAGCATAGCCTGCCTAGGAACGAGTTGGCGTTTGCGAGATGCTGCTACTGGTGCCGCCGCTGCTGTTCTTGCTGCGGGAGGCAATACATCTACCCAGTGGGCTGTCACAGTCATATAGTCCTGAGTCTGCCCTGCTCCACTTGTCCACATGTCCGTGGTTAAGTGGACATTGGGTACAACTGAATTTTTTAGGACACTGGTGACTCTTTTTCTGAGGTCTGTGTACATTTTCGGTATCGCCTGCCTAGAGAAATGGAACCTAGATGGTATTTGGTACCGGGGACACAGTACCTCAATCAAGTCTCTAGTTGCCTCTGAATTAATGGTGGATACCGGAACCACGTTTCTCACCGCCCAGGCTTCCAAGGCCTGAGTTATTCACTTTGCAGCAGGAAGACTGCTGTGATATTTCATCTTCCTCGCAAAGGACTGTTGGACAGTCAATTGCTTACTGGAAGTGGTACAAGTGGTCTGCCGACTTCCCCTCTGGGATGACGATTGACTCCCAGCAGCAACAACAGTAGCGCCAGCAGCAGTAGGCATTACACTCAAGGATGCATCGGAGGAATCCCAGGCAGGAGAGGACTCGTCAGACTTGCCAGTGACATGGCCTGCAGGACTATTGGCTTTCCTGGGTAAGGAGGAAATTGACACTGAGGGAGTTGGTGGTGTGGTTTGCAGGAGCTTGGTTACAAGAGGAAGGGATTTAGTTGTCAGTGGACTCCTTCCGCTGTCACCCAAAGTTTTTGAACTTGTCACTGACTTCTGATGACTGCAGTCCAGGTGATGTATAAGGGAGGATGTTCCTAGGTGGTTAACTTCCTTACCCCTACTTATTACAGCTTGACAAAGGCAACACATGGCTTGACACCTGTTGTCCGCATTTGTGTTGAAATAATTCCACACCGAAGAGCTGATTTTTTTTGTATTTTGACTAGGCATGTTAATGGCCATATTCGTCCCACGGACAACAGGTGTCTCCCCGGGTGCCTGACTTAAACAAACCACCTCACCATCAGAATCCTCCTTGTCAATTTCCTCCCCAGCACCAGCAACACCCATATCCTCATCCTGGTGTACTTCAACAGTGACATCTTCAATTTGACTATCAGGAACTGGACTGCGGGTGCTCCTTCCAGCACTTGCAGGGGGCGTGCAAATGGTGGAAGGCGCAAGCTCTTCCCGTCCAGTGTTGGGAAGGTCAGGCATCGCAACCAACACAATTGGACTCTCCTTGGGGATTTGTGATTTAGAAGAACGCACAGTTTTTTGCTGTGCTTTTGCCAGCTTAAGTCTTTTCATTTTTCTAGCGAGAGGATGAGTGCTTCCATCCTCATGTGAATCTGAACCACTAGCCATGAACATAGGCAAGGGCCTCAGCCGTTCCTTGCCACTCCGTGTCGTAAATGGCATATTGGCAAGTTTACGCTTCTCATCAGACGCTTTCAATTTTGATTTTTGGGTCATTTTACTGAACTTTTGTTTTTTGGATTTTACATGCTCTCTACTATGACATTGGGCATCAGCCTTGGCAGACGACGTTGATGGCATTTCATCGTCTCGGCCATGACTAGTGGCAGCAGCTTCAGCACGAGGTGGAAGTGGATCTTGATCTTTCCATATTTTACCCTCCACATTTTTGTTCTCCATTTTTTAATGTGTGGAATTATATGCCAGTATCAATAGCAATGGCCTACTACTATATATACTGCGCACAACTGAAATGCACCACAGGTATGGATGGATAGTATACTTGACGACACAGAGGTAGGTACAGCAGTGGCCTACTGTACCGTACTGCTATATATTATATACTGGTGGTCAGCAAACTGTGCAAAACTGAAATGCACCACAGGTATGGATGGATAGTATACTTGACGACACAGAGGTAGGTACAGCAGTGGCCTACTGTACCGTACTGCTATATATTATATACTGGTGGTCAGCAAACTGTGCAAAACTGAAATGCACCACAGGTATGGATGGATAGTATACTTGACGACACAGAGGTAGGTACAGCAGTGGCCTACTGTACCGTACTGCTATATATTATATACTGGTGGTCAGCAAACTGTGCAAAACTGAAATGCACCACAGGTATGGATGGATAGTATGCTTGACGACACAGAGGTAGGTACAGCAGTGGCCTTCTGTACCGTACTCATATATATTATATACTGGTGGTCAGCAAAATTATGCACTGTACTCCTACTATATACTGTCTACAATGCAGCACAGATATGGAGTGTTTTTCAGGCAGACAACGTATACTGGTGGTCACTGGTCAGCAAAACTCTGCACTGTACTCCTCCTACATAATATTATACTGGTGGTCCCCAGTTCCCACAATAAAGCAGCACACTGAGCACAGATATGGAGTGTTTTTCAGGCAGACAACGTATACTGGTGGTCACTGTCAGCAAAACTCTGCACTGTACTCCTGCTATATAATACAGCTGCTCCCCAGTCCCCACAATTAAGCAGTGTGAGCACAGATATATGCAGCACACTGAGCACAGATAAGGAGCGTTTTTTTCAGGCAGAGAACGGATAAAACTGGTGGTCACTGATCAGCAAAACTCTGCACTGTACTCCTCCTATATTAATATACAGCTGCTCCCCAGTCCCCACAATTAAGCAATAAGTAAAGCAAGCACAAATGTTTGCATCAACAATACACGGAGAGGACGCCAGCCACGTCCTCTCCCTAACATTTCCAATGCACGAGTGAAAATGGCGGCGACGCGCGGCTGCTTATATAGAATCCGAATCTCGCGAGAATCCGACAGCGGGATGATGACGTTCGGGCGCGCTCGGGTTACCGAGCCATACGGGAGAATCCGAGTATGCCTAGGACCCGTGTAAAAAGTGTGAAGTTCGGGGGGGTTGGGTTTCCGAGGAACCGAACCCACTCATCACTAATGAGGATAGCTGCCCGCACCACTGCCTGCCCAGACGGAGCACAAGAAAGGGCCACCATTGGTGGAGTGACAGCAGCGCCGTGGCGGAGGGACAGCAGCCAGACGAGAGACTTCATGAAAGACCCCCACCCTGACTAGGAGAAGTGGAGGAGCAGTGCTAGCTGGTGACTGGAATCACACGCACCATGGAAGACACCCCACCTACCTAGAGAAGGACCATCAGCTGCTGTGCAGAGGATGGTGCTGACAGGAGCCTGGAGTGGAGAAAAGGAACCCAGCAGAGGACCAAGTGATGACTCTGACCTGGATGCGGAGTGCAGAAGCGGACCTCAGACAGCGAGACCTGGGACAAAGAGCGCAGAACGAGAGCCAGTCGGAGGTGACAGAAGAGCCACAGCTCTGGGTGAGATACTGTTGAAGCCCTTCCACTGCAATACTCTGCATAATGGTGTAAAGTAGGGGGCAGGCTCCTCTGTGTTTTTTTCCTCACTGCCCCAGTGTACAGTTAATAAGGGGGTAGGATTCCCCTTGTCCCCAGTGCCTGCATTATTTCGGCTCATACTGTATGCTATAATGTGAATTTCGGCTCATACCGTGTGCTATAATGTGAATTTCGGCTCATTCTGTGTGCTATAATGTGAATTTTGGCTCATTCTGTGTGCTATAATGTGAATTGTGGCTCATTCTGTGTGTTATAATTTGAATTTTGGCTCATACAGTGTGCTATAATGTGAATTTCGGCTCATTCTGTGTGCTATAATGTGATATTCGGCTCATACCGTGTGGTATAATGTGAATTTCAGCTCATTCTGTGTGGTATAAGGTGAATTTCGGCTCATTCTGTGTGGTATAATGTGAATTTTGACTCATTCCGTGTGTTATAATGTGTATTTCGGCTCATACAGTGTGCTTTAATGTGAATTTTTTGCTCATTCTGTGTGCTTTAATATGAATTTCAGCTCATTCTGTGTGCTATAATGTGAATTTCAGCTCATACCGTGTGGTATAATGTGTACCATTGTTGTCCTATTACTTATGCCATCACAGGATCTGTTAAAAGAAATTATTATTTATATAAAGCATTTTTTCCTGCTAAAATAAATTTATTTCACTTTTTTCTCTCTGAAAGTGGACGGGTAGCCCAAATCTGGGCTGCATGATTGTGCATGTGTGATTGTGTGACCTACGAATGTGCAGATGCATGCAGGAATGGCGATTCACCAGTCTGTTTCACCAGTGTGCTGGGTTCTCTCCACTAACTGGCAACATTTTATTAGTAATCGCAACAATAGGAAATTTTAGAAGCGAACGAGAGAGGCATTTCTAATTGGGAGGAGCTATGATTAGGGGAGGAGTAATAATTCTTAAACCACCCCCGCCCCCCTAAAAGTTAATTCTAGATCCTCCACTGTGCAGGAGGCGTGACACCTCCTGCTGCATTAACATATTAGTGCTACAGCTGCGGCTAATATGTAAGCAGCAGCAATTGTAACTCCAACCACATCTGAATCAGGATCAGTATGCGTAGACATTCCCCCAGCAATTCCAATGCTAATACAATTTGAAAAGTTTAAAGAGATTAAGGTTTCCTGTAAAACTTTTTAAGGGGGACATTTACTAAGCAGTGATAAGAGCGGAGAAGTGAGCCAGTGGAGAAGTTTCCCATGGCAACCAGTCAGCACTGTAGTAACATCTATAATTTGCATACTCTAAAATTATACAGAGCTGCTGATTGGTTGATGGAGCAATTTCTCCACTGGATCACTTCTCCGCTCTTATCACTGCTTAGTAAATGTCCCCCTTAATCTAATCAGCAGGCCAAGGCACACCACACCAGGAGCCACTCAAAATATAGGAGGCCGCTGTTATATTCAGAAAGTAAAAACTCCCCAAGCCAGTAGTAAGGACTGTAAAAATGTACCTGCTAATGGGCCAAACTGCATCTGTAGCTGTGAAAGATAAGGTAGTGGCTGCAGAGGGGGGCAGATGACAAAACTGAAAAGCAGCAGGGGCCAAACCTGAAAATATTATGATCAACATCAAAAAGCCTGTTGTGGCAGAGGTAACAACCCTTGCAGGTGTAACCACTCCTCCCCCGCTGGCTGGAGGAGAGCCCTGTGAGAAATCTGAAACTGATCTGAAAACAGCAGTGGGAAAATCTAAGGAAACAGACTGCGACTCAGTTGTGTACATAGCATGCTTGCATTCTCTCCTGCACGTACACATGGGATCCAAGGGTGGAAAAAGAGGAGTGGGACTGTGTGCAGACTCTATGTGGGCCTACTCTCTCTGGTATGCACAGGTCTCCACAGAAATATGGCACCTGCGCCAAGTTCACAGTGACTTCTCTACTGCACATGCGCAAATCTCTGGGAAATTGTCTGCTGCGCCATTTTACTGGAGATATCTGCTGCCCTGCAGCACCAGTCAATGTGGAACTCCACAGAGGTAAGTATAATTATATAATGGCATGTGTTGTGTAGGCCCCCTTGGACACAGAGAGCCACACATTATAGATACACCAATGATGAAAACCTTCAGGCAGAAAAAAAATAATAGAAAGGGTATTTGCTGGAATACCTTCTGCTGTAAGAGGAATAGATGGTTGAACGGCAACACTACTGATAGCAGGCTCAACCACCAGTATGAAGTGCAGGCAGCACCAGTCTAACTTTGGTCAGCTTCCTGACTATGCCTCAATTACAGACTAGATGTGTTCTTGCCCCACAATGGCGCAAACACACAATGGGCCACAGCTGGAACAGACACGAGGAACAGCCCACTAGAAGAAGGAAATACAGTGGCTGACAAAATGATAGTCAGTACAACATTAAAAGCCAGCTGTGGAACATGCTTATGGCCACCCTAATTGACCACTGGATGTCCACCAACCAAGTGTCATACACAAGACCCTACTGGAATCATTACTCCCCAATCCCCACTGCCTTAGGTGACTCTCACTAGACACCACTGACATCCCAGTCATGCCAGTCCCATAACCTGTATGATAATATGTGAGCTGGTAGACCAATGGACCATGGACCATGGACACATGAAAGAAAAGTAAAACAGGAGAAACCAAAGCAGACATATGTTAAAAGAAACAAATACGAACAAAAAATGAAAGCAAATAAAATACAGTGCAGAACAGAAAGAATAAAGATGCACAGCAATGGAGCCAAGAAAATTCCCAAAAAGTGATATAGCAGACAAATCAATAGATCAGAGAAGATTAACAGAAATGTTACACTCAAACAGACATGAGGGCAGTGGGACCTCCAAATGGCCCGGGTCCAGGCAAAGAGTACCTGTCCGTCCCCCCAACCCTTCTCTCTGCGCCACTGAAGGAATGTCTGCTTTATTTTATGTTTATTTTACTTTAGCTAGGGTTTGTTTGTTTTTTATCAAGATTATAGCAATAATTACAATGAAAAGAGCATTTTGGGTACTGCTAGAAAAATGATGCATTCATTTGTCACAAAATATTCTAGCTAAGGTATTTCAAAAGCTTTTAAATCAATGAATAATACATGCATGGTAATTATTGCCAATATTACTTAAGGATGGGGCATATACATGTAGTGCCACAAATAAACACTGCTCAAAAAAATAAAGGGAACACTAAAATAACACATCCTAGATCTGAATTAATGAAATATTATTTTTAAATACTTTGTTCTTTACATAGTTGAATGTGCTGACAACAAAATCACACAAAAATTATCAATGGAAATCAAATTTATTAACCCATGGAGGTCTGGATTTGGAGTCACATTCAAAATTAAAGTGGAAAAACACACTACAGGCTGATCCAACGTTGATGTAATGTCCTCAAAACTAGTCAAAATGAGGCTCAGTAGTGTGTGTGACCTCCACGTGCCTGTATGACCTCCCTACAACGCCTGGGCATGCTCCTGATGAGGTGGTGGATGGTCTCCTGAGGGATCTCCTCCCAGTCCTGGACTAAAGCATCCGCCAACTCCTGGACAGTCTGTGGTGCAATGTGGCGTTGGTGAATGGAGCGAGACATGATGTCCCAGATGTGCTCAATTGGATTCAGGTCTGGGGAACGGGCCGGCCAGTCCATAGCATCAATGCCTTCGTCTTGCAGGAACTGCTGACACACTCCAGCCACATGAGGTCTAGCATTGTCTTGCATTAGGAGGAACTCAGGGCCAACCGCACCAGCATATGGTCTCACAAGGGGCTGAGGATCTCATCTCGGTACCTAATGGCAGTCAGGCTAAATCTGGCAAGCACATGGAGGGCTGTGCAGCCCTCCAAAGAAATGCCACCCCACACCATTACTGACCCACTGCCAAACCAGACCCACGGTCAGGAATTTGACCCCAGGTTCCAATAATTATTGGACCCTATCAGACCCGAGGTAGTGACCTCATTCTATCAAAATCTCTATTATAGAGGATACAAATGCGTTTTTTCTTGAATGAGGGATTACTTATTTTCGCTTACTTACACCATTATCTCGCCTATAATATGAATATCAATGCTTATGAGTATTAATGCTCCTAAATTGTGAATGCTTGCTCTTGTCTTTTTTAAGTATATTATAATAAAAGTTACATTTTAATAATCTCATATTTTCAATTTTTCAAGTGTGCCCTGGAAAAGGCATATAGTTGCTTTTTGTCTTTTGTCTCCTCAAAAGACCACACCTGTTGTTTCATAGTTGTCATAACTATCTTCCGGGAGCACCACCAACCATTTGCTGAGCTAATTACCAAAGTAGGCTTTTACGTTGGTCTAACAACATTATCAATCCATTCAACTATAATTGCTATATCCTGTGCAGATTTATATATTTTGGATACCACTGCCAAACCGGTCATGCTGGAGGATGTTGCTGGCAGCAGAACGTTCTCCTTGGCGTCTCCAGACTCTGTCACGACTGTCACATGTGCTCAGTGACAACCTGCTTTCATCTGGGAAGAGCACAGGGCGCCAGTTGTGAATTTGCCAATCTTGGTGTTCTCTGGCAAATGCCAAACGTCCTGCACGGTGTTGAGCTGTAAGCACAACCCCCACCTGTGGACGTCGGGCCCTCATACCACCCTCATGGAGTCTGGTTCTGATCGTTTGGGTAGACACATGCACATTTTTGGCTTGCTGGAGGTCATTTTGCAGGGCTCTGGCAGTGCTCCTCCTATTCCTCCTTGCACAAAGGCGGAGGTAGCGATCCTGCTGCTGGGTTGTTGCCCTCCTACGGCCTCCTCCACGTCTCCTGATGTACTGGCCTGTCTCCTGGTAGCGCCTCCATGCTCTGGACACTACGCTGACTGACACAGCAAACCTTCTTGCCACAGCTCGCATTGAGGTGCCATCCTGGATGAGCTGCAATACCTGAGCCACTTGTGTGGGTTGTAGGGAAGTCATGCAGGCACGTGGAGGCCACACACACTACTGAGCCTCATTTTCACTTGTTTTAAGGACATTACATCAAAGTTGGATCAGCCTGTAGTGTGTTTTTCCACTTTAATTTTGAGTGTGACTCCAAATCCAGACCTCCATGGGTTAATAAATTTGATTTCCATCGATCATTTTTGTGTGATTTTGTTGTCAGCACATTCAACTATGTAAAGAACAAAGTATTTAATAAGAATATTTCATTCATTCAGAACTAGGATGTGTTATTTTAGTGTTCCCTTTATTTTTTTGAGTAGTGTATAATACAATTGGTGCCTCTGTCATTAATTAGTATTGTGCCAAGTTAAAATATAATTATCCCCAAATAATATTTGCCGACTGATATTTAGTGAATGATATTTAGTTCAATTCATTGAAATGCACTTTTTTCATATTATTAATTGTTAGTTTGCCACGAATAATAAATTAAATAAACAAATGTGTCCTATAAATGTGTTGATAAAATGTTTGGAACTAATAATTATTAATTATTGACAATTTAGTATGTATGTTTAAGTGCCTCTTTATTGGGTTCTTTATATTCTAGACAGATAGCTCAAACAGCAGGTACAGTAGTTTGAGCAATCTCATAACCAAAACTATATTCTGATGGTTTTTAGAATAGATGACTGGTAATTTTGGACATTTAAATCCATTGTAAGTCACTGGTAATTTGCCTTTTAAGCCTCCAAACCACAGAATAATAAATCCAGTGGTTTGTAAACCAAAGTTGATGTCGATTTAAAGCAAATTTAAACTTGCTGGTTAACCTGTACTTCATTTAATTATAAAATTCCCCCCTTAGTGGGTAAATGGATTTTTGGAGATATAAAACCATTCCTGTGTTGATATATGAATGTAGTCAACTATACACAAATTCATAAGCTTTTAAAGAAAATTGTTGACAGTAATGTGGAATAAATAATATTTCATTTTAAAATAGCACATTTAACATAATGTACAGAAATGTATAAAAAAGAAGAAACCTACAGTATGATGGAGGATCTGGGATAAAACTATCATCCACCATAACAAAGTTCAGTTAATCACCATAGACAGGTGTTAATAGATTGGAAACCAGTTTATTACAATTTATGCTAATAAAGTCTCACTATGAATCAGAATAAAATCAGAGCTGTTACAGCCCTTTTTTCTGTTGTCTTGAAAATAGTAGGTAAGCACTGTGTTATAATTAGAATTTACTGACAGGTTCTGTTGATGGAACTGTTCATTTCTCATGAAAAGAAATTGGTGTCATGCTAAATTTCTTAAAATGGTGTGAATATTAGAATATATTAATTATCACTCAATGACCAAATATAATTCCATGGATTACACAGCTAATTTCTTATTAACTTGAATATGCAGTTTTGATGATAAAATGTTAATATTTTAGATGGCCCACACAGAGTTATAGTCACCATATAAGCCAAATGATGCAATGCAAAGGGCAGAAATGTTTGGACGGGCCATAGAAATGTATATATACCAAAGGAAAATGGATACCAAATGACAATGACTTTTTACGCTAAACATAAACACTTATGATGTACCTTTAGCTGTGTCTACTTAGGTCCTCCATGTTACTATTGGTTTCATATCATCCTACTATCTCCTCTTACTGCTCAGCTTGTTCAAGTTCATGAGATACAGGCATCAACAACAGCATAGTTTGCGTGTAACTGGTTAAGTAGTAAGACAATAGAAAAGAGCAGTGTGGTCAGTTTGAGGTATCAGGATTTTCTATGACCTGACATACAGCATAGTGCACACAAGGTTATGTCAACTAATTTTCTATCTTAACTCATTTGAACTCAACCAACAATAAAAATTGTAGGGCTCTATTTAAGAAAGAGCTAATGGGGTTAAGACATCCATTCTGTATTTTGCAAACAGCAGTAATCTTAGTATACTGCGATTTGGGACCGTACCACTTACGTCATGTATAGTTGAAGTTAGCAGTACAATCAGAATTGCTGCAAAAAGCCTGGCTTCCGTTAAGCCAGTGGCTCCCAAACTGTGTGTCCAGGCACCCTGGGGTGCTGTGAGGCTCTTGCAGGGGTGCATCAGGTTGGTGGTCCAGGACCAAATCAAATTATTTATGGTCAAAATGATAGGCAAACCAGTGCAAGTGGCTGCCAATCATAAAATGTGGGCAATCAGAAGCACAACTGTACACCAGCACATAACTGAACCTAAAGATGATAGGTAGGCACAATTTAATTAATGTAATATATTTTTTCAAGTTTATCAATAAAAAACTTTTATTCTAGGGTTGACATGAAAAAAATGCTGATACTTTAGGGCAGAGGTTCCCAAACTGTGTGCCGTGGCTCCCTGGGGTGCCTCGGGACAATTGCAGGGGTGTCCTGGGTTGGTGGTCCAGGACCAATTCAAATTATTCATGGTCAATATAATAGGCAAAACCAGTGCTGATGGCTGCCAGTCATAAAATATGTGGCCAAACAGAAGCAAATCTTGTCCCTCACCACACAACTGACCCTAAGGATGACATATAAACGCGATGTACTTAATGTAATATTTCTTTCTAAATTTCTCAATAAGAAATTTTTGGCCTAGGGGTGGCGTGAAAAAAATTCTGATATTCTAGGGTGCCGTGATTCAAAAAAGTTTGGAAACCACTGCTTTAGGGCCTTCCAGGCTTAGCTGTGTCCCCACTGAGTTGAAGCGCAATGTGTATGAACATGCAAAATTGATTAATATGTTTAAAGAAATCCACAAAACTAGACCTGTTGGTGGTACTTGATGACTAGAGTTGCAAACCACTAATGTAGAGAATATTACACAGATGGGCAAGATCTTTATGCATGGCATACAGGTTAGTTTAAATAAATTAGGAAAACTATACACACTACGAGCCTAATTCAATTAACCATGGTTAATTAATGCGCGCTAATTGATCTGCCGAGGTTATTCAACTGTAGCCCGTGGCAGCCTGCGATCAGCCCACAGGCTGCAGTTAATGCTGATTTCTGTTCGAGCCTGAGAAGGGTCTAAAAGAAATCCGCATTAACTGCCCTGATTGCGGGTGCCGTGAAGCTGTTAAACTATAGCTTCATGAATTTATCCTCAATTCTTTGGGTTAAAACGCAGTAATGGGTAACTTACCATGCAAGTAGAAGGTGCTGTAATTGAATAGCCCCAGGTGTTAAAGCTCAAGGCTGCCACCCTTTTCCCCAGTTTGAAGAATGACTGCATGTAATTGAATCCAGTCCTAAAGCAGCTAGGTAGTTGGTTTTCTTAGGAACAAGAAACTCCAGGAACTATTTATGTAAAATACTGTATACTAGGGCTACAAAAGATGCAGTTACCTTTTAGAAGCTGCCCATGTGTCCTACTAAGGCAACAGGATTTGACTGAATTAATGGTTTGGTTGAAAAAGTCAGCAACATACATTGACACCAAATACAAATCTTTGTCATTTTATTCATGTATGTCAGAATAAACCAGCATTTAGCAAAAATAAATCACCTTTATTTCTAAATAATCACATTCTCCCCTGAGAATTAAGACAGCATTACTCAAAAAGGTGCTGGTGAGGTTTGGCACTTGTAAATGTTGCTGCCTGACTTCACCATCAGTGATCACAGCTGACGGGGAGCTAATAAAAGAGCAAAGCTAGCTGTCAGACTGGATTAGTGTGTGCAAGGGACAAGACAAAGGAATAATGCAGTTATTATTTATGGTCACTAACTAGCTTTGGCTTTTCTCTGAAATATCCTACCTGGTGTGTGCATTAGGTTTTAAAATACTTCATATTTTAGGTTATTGTATTTTGGATCCTATCCCCAGCATTACAATTACATACAAATAATGACATACTATAGATTTAGTTTTTTTTACAGAAAAAAAATATCTTTGGTTAATGGGGAAAAAGAAGTCATAGAGTTACATTTACAGTTGGTACTTGAGAATGCTATAGCACAGATTACCATTTGGTCATATAAGATATCTCTAACAGCTTTCATTCTGTCCAAAAGAAGTGGGGCTAATCAATTTGGTTTTAGCATATGGTGCTATGACTGAAAAGTTCAGGGGCATTGACAGGGGTGTTTAACAGTGGAATGGGACAATGTGTAGACTCCAGGTGGGCCACTTCCTCTCCATGGTGCAGTAAGTTCTGGCACTGTGCCTCAGTGTACTGGGCATGCGCAGGTCTCTGGAAACCTGGTGCCTGCCATGTTCAGGAGATAATTTCTACTGCGCCATTTTGGTAGTGATTTTTGCCACAGCTGCAGCACTCGACATGGGACTCTGGAAAGTTAAGTATTAAAACATGGGTGCAGTCTGTGCGGTGTGGGACTCTGTGCCACCACACACATTGCACCCATTATAGAAATGCCAGTGGGCATTGATAGTTGGATGTTGCCAATAGAAATGTGCCACTCAGATTTGACTCAGATTTTACCACCAAAATCGGATCTCACAATGAGATAAAATGTCATATTTACCTAAAAAATGTAATCTTTGTCTGTGAAAGGCGACGTTTTGGCAGGAAACAAAGATGATGTTTTCGAGATCCGATTTTGGCGGGAAAATCTGAGTCAAATCCGAGGGGCACATTCCTAGTTGCCAAGGCCAGTTTGTGGCTAGATACTTCCCACCTTGTTTATCTGGTGCTACTATATAATAACTTGGGATATAAGCTATATAAAAATTAAGCATGATTTGGTTAAAGACATCAATGCATACTGTACATCTACAAAGCAGTTGCCAACCTTGTTGATTGTTCAGTGTAGAAAGAAGAATTTGCCTTTCTAGCTACAGCACAAACAGAAGTGTTTTGATTTCATAACATCTTAAAATAACCCTGTGCTATTGTTTGCTTGGGAAACATGCCAATCAATTGCTTAAACTAGTTAACACTTATTGCTCCTATATCTGCAAGAATTGTTTGCCACAGTTTAAGATAATTTATCTACATAGTGCCAGAGAACAAAATTACAAAGCTTTCTAGAAAAATAATATTAACAAAGCTGTTACATTGATACTATAGTATATTAAGCTCTAGCTTTTCTTTTTGTTCAAGATTACTCAGATTGAATTCCTACAATTTTTAGTTACTGATTTATTTGCTTTGTGAAAACAGAGAGCAAGATGAATTTTATGTAAAAAAAATATTTGTCTTGAGCAACACAAGCCTGATCTAACTTTGTACTGAAAAGAAAAACAAAAAATAATCTGATTACTGAACTAAATGGACTTCACTGCAATATCAACATAAACAGCTTGTCCGAAATTATAAGCATAGCATATACAGTACTTGTAGGTAATAATCAATGCTTTATTAGAATGTAAATTGTAATGATGAACTATGGTATGGCACTGCCTGGTGGTAGCGTTTGTTTGACTTGGTGCAGGTAGTGCAAATTTGACAACTGCATAAGAGAAAAGACAATGCAATGCAATTCAATAGGGCCAAATCTTTTATTTCCGTATACAGCAATGTCAGGTAGAGATAGGGTTTCAATTATTCTGCATATAAAATCTTAGTGACTACGAGCCTATCTGCATAACTAGCTTCAAGATTCCATGCTTGGCATGTAAAATAATATTACCAGCAGACTAAAAACTAAGATACACAATGGGCAGATTAAAAAAGCAGCAATTGTTGAAGAAAACAGTCATATATTTCTGAGTATGTGTTCTGAGAGTTTTTCCATTTAATTAGTGATATTCTTTTTTAAATACTTGTTTGAACATTTACAATTACCACAGAGGCTGTCTTAAATGTTTTTAGGGCTCAAGGTGAAATTCTGTTGGTTTTGCCAGCCAGAAGCACAATGTTTGCCACTTGCAAGATGACTACGTCATTTGCGCAGTCAGTCAGTACGTAGGTTGCAGATCTTCCCCCATTTATCTTATATGGATTGTCCCCACCCAGGCTATTCTGGGAGCAGTGCCAGAACAGGGAGTTTTTAGACATGTCCCATCATTATTAGCTCTCTGTTTGGAGGAAGATGCTTAACATTCATCATTCATAATGCTGGATAAACACTAGAAGGAAACTAGAAAACTAGCTGGTAAATAGTCAATGTTATTTGCTATTCACCAGCTGGGTGTTGGAACCTGTCCAATGGGTGTCTAGCTCACTGACTGATTAATGGCCACTCCATTCCAAAATTTGAGTTCCTTATACCCACATGAAGGTTTGCAGTTTTCTGAATGCTAGATAGCATGAGTCATTCACCAACCAGAGTGCTGGATATCAACAATTTGCTGACTGCTCTGTGATTGGAAATGGCTGTCTATACCAGTATAGGTTGTGAGTCACCTAGCAGGTATATATTATTTCTTGCACTTTCTATCCATCACACTGGGAAATTGCATGTGACCGCATGTGACCCTAGGAAAGGTAATACATCTTTATTGTAACGAGATGAGAATCAGAGTTGGAGGTGTGCATTATTCAGTAAATCCACATCTAAAATTGAATTCATTATCTTTCATCATCTTTCGCCCAGCCAAGGTACCCTGTTTCCCCCTACCTACTAGAACCCTCTCTGTTTCCCCCTACCTACTAGAACCCTCTCTGTTTCCCCCTACCTACTAGCATCCTCTCTGTTTCCCCCTACCTACTAGCACCCTCTCAGTTGACAACATCTCAATTTCCTCCATTCCCAAAATCCAATGTTAGGTGTCAACCTTGTCTCTGCTCTACACTCCTTCTACACTCTTATGTCATCCATTTTACAATCCTGCCAATTCCATCTTCAGTGTATTTCCATAATCAAGCCCTTCCTCACCATGGTAGCTAATAAAATTGACTGTGAGGTGTATAACTCAGCAATAAGAGCACAGCAGAGGCCTGATCAGGACCCTCCTCGCCATATAAGACCAGTCTCTACTTCTTGCAGTATGTGTGTCTCAACATTACACAGTGGAAGTGGAGGTATGAGGTGCCCCACCTGTGCGCATGTCTATGCTATTGATATGGGTGTGAGTGACTTAAGCTTTTGATTGTTCTTTCCCTCTGGGAAGTGAAGTACTGTAACAGGTTAGCATAACTTGGTATGTCTACTGTACTATACCGGTAACACATCTAGTGCATAATGGTTCTAATAGCAACTGACATACAGTACTAGTAATTATAAAACATCAGTTACTATTAGTTCCATGGTAATCTAAATCTAGAAATTCTAGCATCTAGAAGTAAATTGTATTGTAGTGTATATGTGTAAATCAGTAGTTTCTGCTGTTTCTATTATTATTCATTAGTGTGGGTATTTTTTGCCTCTTTGCTATGTCATTACAAAAGTTAATCAGGTCACTTACGTATAATCCTCAAAAACACTACTTTGATATATATTATAATTCTTCTGTATTAGAAAACTTTGTAATTAATTAAAATTTGAATGTTTTGTCTGTCTCATCACAAAGATTTCTCCACTGTTATATGTGCCCAATTCAGAACTGATCCCTGTTGTGCAAATTCGCAAGGTGGTCGATTATCGATCGACGGCGCATGCATACTGATTGTAGTGCGCATGTGCAAGGTCAAACTGCGAAAAAAATCCAGCATCTTTTTTTATCGCTTGGTGTACACAAGTTAAATAGTAACATAGTAACATAATAATTGAGGTTGAAAGGAGGCAAGATGCCCATCGCGTTCAACCTGTATTTTGTATTAAGTTGAGTTGATTTTACTGTACCTGCTGAAGAATGTTTTATGACTAGTTAACAACTACAAATCATGTTACACCTGGATTAACAACGTCAATATTTTAAATGTTGTAACCTTGAATATCCTTTTCAATCAGAAATTCATCCAATCCCCTTTTAAATGCATTTACAGAGTCCACCATTACCACCTTCCCTGGCAAGGAATTCCAAATCCTTATTGCCCTAACAGTGAAGAACCCTTTCCTCCATTGCGTACAGAATTTTCTCTCCTCCAGCCTCAGTGAGGGCCCACGTGTCCTAAACAGAGTTCTTTTAATAAATAATTTCTCTGATAACTCTTTGTAGTGCCCCTTTACATATTTGAAGACATTAATAATGTCTCCTCTTAGACACCTCTTTTCCAGTGTATACATATTTAACCTAGTAAGCCTTTCCTCATAATCCAGTCCCTCTAGCCCTTTAATCAATTTAGTAGCTCGCCTTTGAACCCTTTCGAGTTTACCGATATCTTTTTATGCAGTGGTGCCCAAAACTGAACACAATATTCCAGGTGCGGACGTACCAATGATTTGTACAGTGGCAGGATTACATCCTCGTCCCTTGTCTCAATTCCCTGTTTTATGCATGCTAGCACCTTTCTTGCCTTCTTTACTGCGCTTTGACATTGTATACAGTTATTAAGCTTATTATCAATGAGTAACCTCAAATCTTTTTCCAAAACTGTTACCCCTAGACTTTCCCCATTTAATATGTTGGATGCAAGTTTGAATTTAGTCCCGAAATGCATAACCTTGCATTTTTCTATATTGAACCTCATTCTCCATTTAGACACCCAGATTTCAAGTTTAGATAAGTAATTCTGCAGAGACTTCACATCTATTTCTGAATTAATCACCCTACACAGTTTAGTATCATCTGCAAAGATTGACACTGTGCTTTCCAGGCCTATTTCTAGGTCATTGATAAATATGTTGAACAGTAGTGGCCCGAGTATGGACCCCTGTGGTATTCTGCTGACAACTGGTGTCCAGCTTGAGGACTTCCCGTTGACCACTACTCGCTGTACCCTGTTGTCCAGCCAGTTACTTATCCATGTACAAACAGTTTTTCCTAGGCCAAACTCTTTTAATTTGATGATTAGTCTCCTGTGAGGCACTGCATCGAAGTCTTTTGCAAAATCTAAGTAGACCACATCCACTGCTTTTCCTTGGTCAAGATTGTTGCTCACTGCCTCGTAGAATTTAACTAAGTTAGTTTGACATGATCTGTCCCTCACAAACCCATGCTGGTTCTTGCTAATAATCTTAGTGTTTGCAGATACTCCTGTATGCTATCCCTTAGAATTCCTTCCAATATTTTCCCCACTATAGATGTCAAACTAACCAGTCTGTAGTTACCCAGATGATTTTTGGATCCCTTTTTAAATAATGGCACTACCTCTGCTATACGCCAATCCTTTGGCACTATGCCAGATCTAATTGAACTATTGAAACTCAAGTATAAGGGTCTTGCTAGTTGTGACCTAAGCTCCATAAGAACCCTTGGATGAATTCCGCCCGGGCCAGGTGATTTATTAATCTTTATTTTGCATAATCTCTCCCTGACTACTTCTTCACTTAAACAAGTATCTAACCACAAATCCTTACTGTCACTATCGCTATGCACTACTCTCACCGTCAGTTCTTCTCTGGTGAACACTGATGAAAAAAATTTGTTCATTATTTCTGCTTTTGATTCGTCATCATTTAACAATACAAATCCAATCCAAATGTATATTTTATTGGACCTATGTTCTCCTTTTTTAACCTTTTACTATTTATGTATTTAAAAAAAATGTAGGATTGGTTTTACTCTCTATAGCAATTTGCTTTTCGTTTTCAATTTTAGCTGCTCTTATTGCATTTTTGCATCTTTTATTGCATTCCTTGTAGTACTGGAATGAAGCCTCCTTTCCATTAGATTTAAATGCTTTGAAAGCACGCTTCTTTTTATCGATAGCGGCCTTGACCTTCTGTTAAGGTTAAGCCACATCGGTTTGAGTTTGATACTCCTGCACCTACTGCCCATGGGAATACATTTGTGAATATTGCTATCTACCAACCCTTTTAAAGCATCCCACATTTCCGAAGTGTTCTTACCATGAAACAAAACTTCCCACTCAATGTCGTTTAATGCACATCTAAGCATACTGAAGTTAGCCTTCCTAAAGTTAAATGTTTTTGTTGAACTCTTATAGCTATGTTTCCAGAAACTGATGTCGAATGTGATCATACAGTGATCACTGTTACCCAAAGTCTCCCCAACTTTAGTATTTGATATGATGTCCACATTAATAGTAATTACTATATCTCTAGTAGTTTTACACCTAGTTGGGTCCTCGACTAATTTAGATAGTAGTGATCTTTTAACATATTTAAGAACCTGTTGCCCCTAGCTTTAACACATGAATTGTTACTCCAATCAATATCAGGATAGTTAAAATCCTCAATCACTAGGATGTCCCCCAATCCTGCAGCTGTATTGATTTGCTGCAAGAGTTGTTCTTCCTCATGCATGCTAATATCTGGCTGTTTATAGCACGTGCCTATAACTAGTTTTTTTGAATCAATACCCCCACTTGAGATTTCAACCCATAGTGACTTCACATTATCGCCAGTCCCCTCATAAATAACCTCCTTTAAGTATGGTTTAAGAGAGGGTTTAACATAAAGACATACACCTCCTCCTCTTTTGCTTGCCCTGTCCCTCCTGAAAAGAGAATACCCCTCCAAGTTTGCAACCCAATCGTGAGAGTCCTCCCACCATGTTTCCGTAATACCTATAAATTATACTCAGCCTTTGATGCTAACAATTCCAATTCCCCCATTTCACCTGCTAAACTTCTTGCATTTGGAAGCATAGTGTACATTTTAGTTTAGTGGTTCCCTTATCCGCTTGTTTTTTTAAAGGTATTCTATCATGGTTTAATAGAGCCTCCCTAGAGTTACTCTTACTGACTGTCCTTCTCGCTCCCTTTCCACCCCCACAATACTTAATACTGCCCACCTTACTCTTCTCTTTGATCAACCCAGTGTTTTGACCTAAATTCTCTGCCCTGACATAAGTATTTCCCCTTATGCTACGTACATCCTTTTCTATATGCTGTAATGATGACACATAAATGTTGTTAGTTAATGTTTTGGCAATACCTTTGTTAATATCCTTTTTAAAACCCATGCAAATACCCTTGCCCTTGCCAGCTGCTCTTTCCCTCCCCCCTTCTCCGCCCCATTTAGCTCACTACCACCATCTTTACTATTCTCGCTGCATGACCCATAGTTTCTAACTAAACCCTCCCCCCAGGCTCTTAGTTTAAAAGCTCCTCCAACCTACTAACCATCCTTCCCCCCCAGCACCGCAGCCCCCTCCTCATTCAGGTGCAATCCATCGTGACAAAAAAGATGGCGCCTGACTGAGAAGTCCACCCAGTGTTCCAGAAACACAAACCCCTCCTTCCTACACCAGTCTCTAAGCCACACATTTACCTCCCTGATCTCCCTCTGCCTCACTGGGCTAGCGTATGGCACTGGTAATATTTCGGAGAATATTACCTTAGACGTCCTTTCTTTTAGCTTCTGGCCTAAGTCCCTATAATCTTTCTTAAGGACATCCCACCTACAGCTAACTTTGTCATTGGTGCCAACGTGCACCAAGACCGCCAAGTCTTTCCCAGCCCCTCCAAACAATCTATCTACCCGGTCCATGATGTGCCGTACCCGAGCACCCAGGAGACAACAGATTGCCCTATCTGCCTCCATGAGGATAGAGTCCCTTTGTTGATGCCAGGAAGCTGGCATTTAGGGGTGGTAACTGACTGTTTTATGGGAGTGTCAGTAAAAATGCAGGCATGGCCAAGCATTTTCAGGGATGGTGTGTGACGTCAGCTCCGGTCCCGACCAGCCTGTTTTTATTGCACTGCAGGATTAGGTCCTTGGCTATGCACAGACTGTGCAGACTAGAAAAATTATTCGATGGTGAGTGAGTTGCGAATGGATTTGCAGCTGACTTGCGTTCACAGAAATTTTAGCAAGGCGTACTCAGACTTGCACAGGTAAGGTAACTCTGTCTGGTCAGTGACTATCTGATTGCAAACCTCTGCAAATTTGCAGAGGAGCGATCAGATCTGAATTAGGCCCTATGTTTGTTACATGAAGAGAAACTAAATATAATTATTTCACTAGCTCATAAGCTGGATGAAATACTTTTATTAGTTTCATAAATAGATCCTGTTGTGATGTGAAACACTGTAAATTATTGGAAAGCGTTATGAAAGTATAACCTAGTTGAAATAGTGATAAGATGATGCTACATGTAATGATAAAATAAGCTGCAAAATTGTATCCTAAGAGCAGTGGCACCTTCACAGAGGAGGAGGATCGTGTGCAGTCTCCTTCTGGGTCCCCGTACTCTCTAGCTGGCAGCACTCATGACTCTGGATACTAGGGTCCCTGGGAGACCCTAACACTATTCCTAGCACTGTTCCAGAGTCTAGTGCGCATGCGCAGGTCTCCGGGAAAAATACACGGCAGCCATTTTCCCAGTGATTTCTGCAGCACTGCTTCCGCAATGTGGGACTCCGGAGGGTAAGCATTGAAAAAGTGGGTGCAGGGTGTGCGGTATGGGCCCACCTGGACACCGAAGGCCTGTGTGCACTGCAAATACTGCACCCATTATAAATAGATCAGTGTCTAAGAATCCGTAATTCAGTCTAGTTACCTATAGATCAGTTATGAAATTTGTGACACATATAATATCAAATTAATACATTTTTCTGTTAATAACACTAAATTAGAATAAGAGAATAATGGTGACATATCCTAATAGGTATTGTGACCCATATTTTGGTTCTTGACCAATAGATTAAAATAATCCCTGTTCTACCATGTTATTAGATGTCACTTAATTGCAAAAAAAAGAAATAAATACAGACACTTCAGTATATTAATGTACACACAATTGACATCCCTATATAGAGTATATTATAAAGTACATATTGAGTAAATAAAGCCTGCTGCTTAGAAATAATAAGAAATAATATAATTTGACTTTTATTTAGCTATACTCTATATTCATCTATTACCATAGAAAAAAACACAATTAACAAAAAAAAAGGAAACTGAAAAAAACATGGAAATTGAAAAATATTTACAGTATATCTCATGCATTTTGGATGTATTGCTTGAAGAGTGTTTGAAAAAATACAACACCGATTATTCACACTGATGTGTACGGTGTATAAAGTTTTAGCAATTTAGTTTGCATGTTAAGTGAATGGGAACCTGTTGCTCAGTGGCGGAACTAGAGTGCGGCAGGCCCAGGTGCAAAAATCTGCTTTGGGCACCCAAATGGAAAACAAAAGATTTAGGGGAGGGGCCATCAGGTTTCTACAGTTATTATAGCCACATAGTAAGAGTAGAAACCTGACTGGATGCTGCTATATTTGCATCCTGATAGAAAATTAAATATTCTACATAGAGTAGGCTTAATTGCAACAGTGCCCCGATCTTTAGAACACCTTTCCATATACTACACACACCCACTAATAAACCTTTCGTCCATCCATATATTCTATATATAGTACCTCTTACTCATTACTACTTACAGATACCATCGGTGGTGCAAGTAGAAGCATTCTCTCAGTGGTACTGTGTGGTACAAGTTAAAAAATGGGAATGGCCACATGTCACAAGGGGAGTGGCCACTGAAATGGGGGTATGTCAATATGACATGCCACCCATTTCTTGTCACTCTGGAAACATTCCTTTCCATTCCAAATGCATCTTACCTATATAGTGGTTTCTCACAATAGAAAACCTCTGAAGAAATGTATCCTCCCTCCTCAGATAGCATCTTCAGTTGGTATTCCTTATTCATGTAGGAAATTAGGAATTTACATGGTCTGGAAGATGTCTGTTTGTGTAGGAATATAACCAAAGTAATCATCCAAAAACAGAGGTTCAACCAGATTCAGGCCACCTTCTATCCCCTGTGTCTCTCAGTCACACCATCATCTACCCCCATAAGTCTCTCAGCCACACCATCATCTTCTCCCCTGCGTCTCTCAGCCACACCATAATCTTCCCCTTTGCATCTCTCAGCCACACCATTATCTACCCCCCTGCATCTCTCAGTCACACCATCATTTCCCCCTATGTCTCCCAGTCACACCATAATCTTCTGCCCTGTGTCTCCCAGCCACACCATCATCTCTCTCCTGATACTCTCATACAAAATATCATCTTACCACCACTACTCTCTGCCACAACATCATCACGCCCCTGCGTCTCTCAGCCACACCGCCATCTCACCTCTGCTACTCTCAGTCACATCATCATCTCCCGTCTGCGTCTATCAGCCTGCCCCCTTTAATTCTGTGTCTTGCAGTTTGCCCCCCATTAACTCTGTGTTTCTTTGCCTGCCCCCCATTCACTCTGTATCTCTCAGCCTGCTCCCCCCATTCATTTTGTCTCTCAGCTTGCCTTCCCCTCTATGTCCATCATCAGCCTTCCTTCTGTGCCCATCATCAGCCTCTCCTCCTCTGTGTTAATTATCAGCCTCCACCTCTGTGTCTATCATCAGCTTCCCCGTCTGTGTCCATCATCAGCCTCCCTGCTCTGTGTCCATCATCAGCTCCCCCTCCTCTGTGTCCCTCATCTGCCTCCCCCTCTGTGTCCATCATCAGCCTCCCCCTCTGTGTCCATCATTAGCCTTCCCCTCTATGTCCATCATCAGCCTCCTCTATTTCCATCATCAGCCTCCCCCTCTGTGGCCATCATCAGCCTCCTCCTCTGTGTCCATTATCAGACTTCCCCATCTGTGTCCATCAATAGTCTCCCCCTCTGTGTCCATCATCAGCCTACCCCTCTGTGTCCATCATGTTAGCCTTCCCCTCTATGTCCATAATCAGCCTCCCTGCTCTGTGTCCATCAATAGCCTTCCCCTCTGTATCCATCAATAGCCTTTACCCTCTATGTCCATCATTAGTCTTCCCCCGCTATGTCCATCATCAGCCTTTCTCCTCTATTTCCATCATCAGCCTCTCCCTCTGTGTCCATCATCAGACTACCCCCTCTGTATCCATCAATAGCCTCCCCCTCTGTTTCCATCATCAGCCTCCCCCTCTGTGTCCATTATCAGCCTCCCCTCTCTGTGTCCATCATTAGCCTCCCCCCTCTGTGTTCATCATATTAGACTTCCCCTCTGTGTCCATCATCAGCCTCCCCCTCTGTGTCCATCATCAGCCTCCCCCTCTGTGTCCATCATTAGCCTTCCCCTCTATGTCCATCATCAGCCTCCTCTATTTCCATCATCAGCCTCCCCCTCTGTGGCCATCATCAGCCTCCTCCTCTGTGTCCATTATCAGACTTCCCCATCTGTGTCCATCAATAGTCTCCCCCTCTGTGTCCATCATCAGCCTCCCCCTCTGTGTCTATCATGTTAGCCTTCCCCTCTATGTCCATAATCAGCCTCCCTGCTCTGTGTCCATCAATAGCCTTCCCCTCTGTATCCATCAATAGCCTTTACCCTCTATGTCCATCATTAGTCTTCCCCCGCTATGTCCATCATCAGCCTTTCTCCTCTATTTCCATCATCAGCCTCTCCCTCTGTGTCCATCATCAGACTACCCCCTCTGTATCCATCAATAGCCTCCCCCTCTGTTTCCATCATCAGCCTCCCCCTCTGTGTCCATTATCAGCCTCCCCTCTCTGTGTCCATCATTAGCCTCCCCCCTCTGTGTTCATCATATTAGACTTCCCCTCTGTGTCCATCATCAGCCTCCCTCCTCTGTGTCCATCATCAGCCTCCCTCCTCTGTGTCCATCAATAGCCTCCCCCTCTGTGTCCATCATCAGCCTTCCCCTCTGTGTCCATCATCAGCCACCCCCTCTGTGTACATCATCATCCTCCCTCCTCTGTGTCCATCAATAGCCTCATACTCTGTGTCCATCATCAGCCTCCTCCTCTGTGTCCAACATCAGTCTCCCCCCTGTATCCATCATGCCAGTTATGTGCTTCAGCTCTTCTGTGTTCTGAGTTGTGTTGTCTCTTCTGTATTTACAGCAGTGTGCCCCCCACTCCACCTCAGTTTTCCCAGTAATGTGCCCCCCCATGTATGGCCACTAAAGCGCTCCGTCCATCATTGCCCCTTCCCCCCCAGATAATAAAGTTGCCTTCTGATGTTCTACTCTGTCTTGGCAGCATGGCTCGCCCTCCATCCTCAGCTTCCTGCAGTACAGGTCTCCTCTCCAGTGACAGCACGGCGGCATTATTTAGGCAGCAGCGCTGTGATGTGATTAGATCACGTACACGCGACATTGCTCACAGCCCGTCATCCAGCAACAGTATAAAATCAGGGGAGCAGGGGGGAAATGTCAGCAAGAAGAGGCAAAAAGGGCCCTCCTCCCCTTCTTCCAGCCAGACCGCCTCCTCCTTCATCTTTATTGCCAGAGTCCACTGGCAGCTAATTTACAGCTGATAATGCTGCCGACTGTGGGCCCTTTCATAGTGGTGGCCCCGGTGCACTGCACTGGTGGTAGTTCTGCCACTGCTGTTGCTAGTTAGTGTCTAAAACTGAAAGCTGAGTCCTGTGGTATAGTACAAACATACATAAAGCAGACCTTGAAGTCTGGAAAACTGTGAAATGCACTACTTTTTGGATATTTCATAATGCAAATACAGTAACACCGTAGTACATGGTAATATGTAAAAAAAACATTAATTTTTAATACACTTCCAATAGTGCCTCTGAAACATACTACTTTTTGGATATTTTATCTAGCAAGTAAATATCTTCCAGATGACACAGAACTGTTTGACTTTGGACGTAATTATTGTCCAGGCGGGTGACGGAGCGTTGAGATTCACTGTGCCTGTTTGTGAGACCCATGCTATCCGGGAATAATGTGCTGAGAACATGCAGATTGAGCTATAAAAATTTCTGAGCTGAGAGAATTGAACTATTTATACAAACGCTGCTTTTTCCTGGCTTCACTAATAATTCACCTACTATCTGCTTGAATTGCTCTAACACTAAGTAGTTGTATGTGCTTCTGCTACGAACACAAATATACCATCTGTTTAAGCAGGTGCTATGGGGGTAATTCCGACCTGATCACTACTGTGCGTTTTCGCACAGCAGATGATCAGGTACAAACTGCGCATGCGTATGCACCGCAATGTGCAGGTGTGGCGCACGGGTACAAAGCGGCTCTCCGCTAACCGATGATTTGTGCAACGGATCCGTTCGAACGGGCAATCGCAAGGAGATTGAAGGGAAGAAGGCGTTTGTGGGTGTCAACTGACCGTTTTCAGGGAATGTCTGGAAAAACACAGGCGTGTCCATGCGTTTGCAGGGAGGGTTCCTGATGTCAATTTCGGTCCCGTACAGGTTGATGTGATTGCAGCGGCTGAGTAGGTCCTGGGCTGCGCAGAGACTGCACAAAATATTTTTGTACAGCTCTGCTACACATGCGTTCACACACTCGCACAACTAAAATACACTCCCCCTGTAGGCGGTGACTATCTGATCGCAACAGTGCAAAAATCGCTTGCTAATAAGAGATCAAAAGGACATTAAAGTGATAAAAGTGAATCAATTATATTTGATCCATGATAGGATACAAATACTTACTAATCTGTTCTGGATTATTTATACTATCTATATTGTAGTGATATAGGTGGTCATTCCGAATTGTTCGCTCGATAGCAGTTTTTAGCAGCCGTGCAAATGCTATGCCGCCTCCACTGGGAGTGTATTTTAGCTTAGCAGAAGTGCGAACGAAAAGGATCACACAGCGGCTACAAAAAAATTATGTGCAGTTTCAGAGTAGCTTCAGACCTACTCAGCGCTTGCGATGACTTCAGACTGTTCACCCAGCCACGTCTGTGTTTTTCCTGGCACGCCTGCGTTTTTTCGAACACTCCCTGAAAACGGTCAGTTGACACCCAGAAACGCCCTCTTCCTGTCAATCACTCTGTGGCCAGCAGTGCGACTGAAAAGCTTCACTAGACCTTGTGTGAAACCACATCATTCGTTGTAATAGTACGACGCTCGTGCGCATTGCGCCACATATGCATGCGCAGAAGTGCCGTTTTTTGCAAGATCGCTGCGCTGTGCACAAAATCTGCTAGCGAACAACTCGGAATGACCTCCATTATGTCATCCTGTGGGAGGTTTTATGTCAATATTTATAATGTAACACCAACCATTTGTCTATATGTGTGTTTGTTAATAAATGTTGTAATATCTTGTATTTTGTAGAAACAGCACTTCATTTATTTATATTTTCCTTGGTATATGTCATTGAGAGTTTCAGTGACCTCCTGTTTGAAGCTGCAGTTGATCCAAAAGAAGTGTTTATGATAACATTCTTTTTTGATCGGCGCTTAAATTAAACTTTTATTGGTTTACTGATATTTTATTGCATCTCTTACACTTTTTTTTATTGTCAGCAGTCAACTTTATTATATAAATTGGTCCAAACAGATTGATAATATAATAGATGTAATATTTGTTCCCAATATATTTATTTATAATATCATCTGTCATAGTTGGGTTTATTATTTGTTTACATAGAGCTACAGTTAGCATTAGAAACAAATTTTGCTAGAGGTAACAAATTTCCACTTGGACAAACCATGTTTTAATACAAAAGGTGTAAATTACTTTTTTCCATGTAGGTAAAATATTACTTGCCCATGTATGAAGCAGACAAAAACATAGCAGTTTTATGTTTATACCATGATTTTCTGGGTGGGGGGTTCTGCTGTGCTGACCAATCAGCAGTAATCGGCATTAGGGCAGACACTGGGGGACAGTGCAAGCAGAAGGGCCAGAAGTTCCCCCTGAGTGCGGCAGCTCTGGGAATATCTTGCTGCAGCTGACCACACTGTGTTTCTTACTAGTCACACTGTTTGCGACCAGATAACGAACAGCCTGGTTTAGTCACAAATGATGCAACCATGCCAGGCAAGTCGTTACTTCATTAATTGTCAATCTTGGGCAATATATTGCACTAGATGATATAAACATGTAATAATGTGTACTCCAAAATTAAGTGTAATTTTAATTTACAATATGTATGACCCTAGTAGGCTTTGTTTGCATTAACTTTATTAACAACCATTACTTTGCATGTCTTAGTATAGCCCGCAGTGGATTTTTTATTTTTCTATTTCAATCATTTTTATTAAAAATTAATAAAAAACTAGGAAGGGTTCTGAAAGAAATAAGGGGAGGGAAAGTGAAAAAGAACAAAGATAAGGAGATGACAACACATAACAAAATAATACACAGTTGTAAAGACAAATTTACAATATAAATATCTGAGCAAAAGAAATTTGCAAATAAGAAAACAAGATTACCAAGTCTAAGGTCCCAGATCAAGCATTTCACTGTGGGGATTCATTCATAGGTGCATCAGAAGAGGCGAGGCACAAAGGAGCTTTAGAGCAGTTACTCCATCCCAAAATGGGACATAGATATGCCATGAGAGTCATTTGGTGAGAGGGAAGGAAGATAAAGTAGACTAAGATACTTCAGAAGTTTCAATTTTTAAATGCCCTTGCCACCAATAAGATCTGTCCCACTAGAAACATTCAGATTTATGTATAGAAAGTGGGTACCAACATAGGAGAGCAAGAGCCAGATCTGGTGCCATGGGAACTTTAAGATCCTCTGACAATAAATTAAAAACTTCCAACCAAAAAGGGCAAATAGCAGGACAATCACAAAATATATGGAAAACATACCCAGCAGTAGACCAATGTTGCCAACAATACTTTGAACATGACGGTCACATTTTATGAAGTTCAATCAGGGTGAGATACCACCTATTAAGGAGTTTATCATGCATCTTTACATGGTTAGTGCACCTAGAGATGTGGAAGGAGTTTTTATGTATAGAATGTCTTCTCATTGTTGAAGAGTAAAAGTACGAATGAGATCAGATTACCAACACAACTAGAAAGTGGATTTACCAGAAATCTCTGGTTGGAGATATTTGTATCAAAAGGAGATTTCCCCCTTAGACAAACCAGTGGCCAACCTATTCAAAAGCAGTGCCAGCGGCATACGAAAAACATCAAGCAACTTACACATATCTTGCACCCAATGAACAATTGAAGATATTTATAATGGTCAATAGATGGTAGACCAAAATTTGTTTGGAGATGAGAAAAGGGAATAATAATATATTCACAGAGGATATCATCCAAAGTGGATAAACCCCTCGCACACCATACTGTATGTGGAGATGTGGAAATATAAGTGAGGAAGGCAGTATCTGATCGCTCTAAGGAACATATGCTGAGCAGGTTGTCCTCACTAAGACCACGGTAAAAGATTAACATCCCACACCTGAAGAGCAGCAGAAACCACTAGGAGACAATGTGTAGGCAGTAGCTCTCACTTTTGAGGGGTCCAGAGTAGGCCTTGGATAGGAAATCCCAACAAAGAAGCCTACTCAAAATCCACCAAGGGTTTGGTCCCCAGGGGAAGAAACCAATTCTTGAGTTGTGGAAAAATGCTCACTGACTAGTATAGAGGAATGTCAGGGAGGAAGAGACTACCATACTGTTTGGGACATTTATATTTAAAAAAAATTAAGCAGGGGGGGGTTTACATTTCCAGATTTAGGATAACATGACTTTTTTAACATAGTAAAATAATTGTCAGAAAATATATATGGAATAGTGCATAAAAGGTACATTCATTTCGGGAATAATAACTTTTTAAAGGAAGCCACATGACCCAATAAAAAACTTCAAAGGTACTCAAAGTATTGATAAGGGCAGATAAATAGGGGAACAATGGAGTTAAACTAACCTCAAACACATCTTTAATCAAGGCTGTGAATTGTATAACCAAATAATTGGGAGAAACATATTTCCAAGTACAGTATATTGAAATCTCTGTTTAAGAGAGTAAAGTAAATGGGAGGGAAGATGGAGAGGCAAAGCTTCAGACTTTGAGGTGTTCAGTTTATAAAAAGAAACCGCACTAATTTGGTCCAGAAAGCAAATTAGTAACAAAAAGTAAAATGTCTGCGATGAGGCACAATTTATAAGCACCACTTAAAACATGGGTAATTCTGCAGAGGACCTTATTTTTGTGCAAGTGGTTATTGGCAAGAACAAAAATCAGAGGAGAAAGGGAATACCTCAATCTAGTTCCATTGAAGATGGGAAATGCAGTATACAGAAAATCATTACTAAAAATCCTCACAAAGGAATCTTTACGAAGAGTCAAGATACTGTCAAAGATAGACCATGAAGGCCAAACCTGGAATCATGACTATTAGGTATTAAGACCTAATGCCATAATCTCATTAAATAGATCAACTAACAGAGGAGCCAAATCATCACAAAAGGTAATATAAAATTGATTAATAAGGCCATAAGGGCCTGGAGCTTTACTTATGGCATTTGATAACACTTTCAACCTCATCTAAGGACCACTGGGCATTAAGAGTGATTAGATCTTCATCAATTAAAGACGGCAAATCTAGGCCATTCAAAATGCTCTTACAAAAGTTTACAGCCTGTATGCCGGGGGTCTTAGTGGGGATGCAGGCTCATGTGCTCCATGCAGCACTCGATTCATACAGACTGTAGCAGACTTTATAATCAATCTAAAATCCTCACAGCAAAGCACTGCATGTCAAGTGTCTGGATGAATCGAGTGTGGTTCTCATGGTTGATGAGGAGAGAGACAAGTGCAAGCAAGAACACTGTGCTTTGGGGATCCACCACTGCGGGGGACAATGGAGGACGTGTCCCTTTCAGGGCTGGAGCCTGGCAGTAAATGACTCCATTGTCTCCCACAATTCTATTTCTAAGGAGTTGATTGGTTGGTAGTTTATCTCTCTCCACTTAATCACTCTCCAAGGCTTAGTACATCTGCCCCTATATGCTGTAATTTATGTAACTTTAAAATCTCAGATTACATATTGAACATTTGCAATCAATTCAAAAATACTGATTGTTCTGATTGTGAATCAATGACTGCCAGGGGCGCTTTAAGAGAGGAGGAGGCCTGGGTGCAACCTCCTCCGTTCGGGCCCCTCCTCTCTGCCGGCAGTGCTGAGAGTCTGAGCACTAGAGCGCTCAGACTATACTGCGCATGCGCAGGTCTCCGGGAAAATGGCACGGTGGTGATTTTCCCAGTGATTTTTGTTCTGCGCATGTGCAGAACTCATTGAAAATGGCCACTGCGCCATTTTCACAGAGTGTTGTTAACACCGCTGCGGACGTCAGCACGGGACTCCAAAGGGGTAAGTATTTAGAAAATGGGTGCAGCGGGTATGGTGGTGGCCCCATTCTGGACTCAGGAAACCGTGTGCACCGCACACATTGCACCCATTATAGAAACGACAATAATGACTGCATAAACCTTGTTTATTAGTCTAGGAATGAGGCAGGCGATATATCTACAACTAAAAGGCCTATTGAAGATCTGCACATCATCTAGTGTTACTGTGCTTGCTTTTTTGCACATACCTTCCTGTAATAGTATGCACTGAAATTATCTATCTAATTATCTATTCAATCAGATGCTTTTGTACATTTATTGCTCCTTGCTTGCTATACTTTTTTGAGCATTAAGGAAACTATCAAATCTGTACTGCAGAATATTCATCTTATTCCATATTTAAGAATCCCCCTAAAATTCTTGTTGTACTGTATCTCTAACTGCCTCAATTTTTTATTTTATTTTTTTGGGGGGAGGGATGGGATTCAACTGAGGGCGGAAAAAAAAAGGCACAGGGTTATTCCAGCAGCCGCTGTGTTTTCCTATTCAATTAGTGGATTGAAAATGGGATGCAGCAATTTCTATAGAAATCACTGTGTCTTTTTATATGCACCTCCAGAGCACCTCAAGAATCTTTATTTTTAGGAAAACTCACAGGACTTGCTGTAGGACCCCTGCGGCAACCAACCCACCCCCTGCCCCCAAAGACTAATTAAGCAATTGTAACTTACCAATTAGCTTAATTACTCAGTAATTGCTCACCTTCTGAAGCAGTGTCTTCTTCATCCAGCGTCAGGAGTCGGGTCTTCTGCAGCAGTGGTGAGTGTAAAGTGTGTGTGAGTATCTGTGAATGTATGTAAGTATGTGTGAGTGAGAGTATCTTCTGTGTATGTGTGCTGGCTTGGACTGGCCCAAAGGGATACAGGGGAAACCACCGGTGGGCCCCACTGCCTGGGGGCCTACCTCCTACTCTAAGGATCAGGTTCTAGACTGTGCACTTGAATTATACATTATACATATGTTACCTTATACTGGACTATGGTGTATTTTCTACAGTGCATTGTTGCTATTAATCTGTTATTAATCTGGTACATTATGATAATGTACCAGATTAATAACAGATTAATAGCAACAATGCACTGTAGAAAATACACCATAGTCCAGTATAAGGTAACTTATGTATAATGTATAATTCAAGTGCACAGTCTGGAACCTGATCCTTAGAGTAGGAGGTGGGCCCCCAGGCAGTGGGGCCCACCGGTGGTTTCCCCTGTATCCCTGTGGGCCAGTCCAAGCCTGCACACATATACAGATACTCTCACTCACACATACTTACATACATGCAGCAGCTGAATTTACTGTATATATTTATGAAGGGGCCCAGACGTTGCACTCTCTAATGATTAGTCAATCCAATGAGGAGGCAGGCCACACCCCCTCAGCAGACTGGCCACACCCCTAGACATGGGCCCCTACCAAAGCATTCCCCCGGTGGGCCCACCACGCCCCAGTCCGACACTATATGTGTGACCCCGCTGTGTATGTGACCGCATAACTCCATATAGTGTATCCCCCAGCAGGCCTTGAGCCTCCCAGCCGCCCTGGAACTCCCAGCAGCCCCTCTTCAGTGCACAGATGGAGAGGTGTTTTTTTTTTTTTTTTTACTTGCATTGCATGGTTTTCAGCGTTGAAAAATCCATGATCAATTTTCTTTTAATTAGATACCATGGGTATTGGGAGTATGCATACCCACGGTAATCCAAAATTGGGTGCCAGGTAAACAAGGTGTTTTACCTCGCTAAACCACATGCCCAATTGAATTCCCCCTTTTGGGTTCCTCACAAACTACTCCCTTTTTATACACCACCATTTCTTGGAGGATTTGTCCTAGATTTTTAAAGTGCAACTAATAGTAAGTGCAATACATTCCACGCTTTGCACTTAAAATTGACGATTTTAATTTCCAGGTCAAATATGCCAAGAAGCAAACTGCAACATTGTAAATCTAGCCCAAAAAAGCCTGTTGTTTTCCTACCTTAAGTGGGTTATTCAGAGTCAGTAGAAGTTTTGCTAAAATAGCAAAAACTGCAATGGATAAAATGGCATGCTGGGGGCTGCCCAGCACAGGGCAAGGCCACCCAAATAGTGTAGTGCAGCCCAGCAGTTCAATCACAATTCAATTGCGATCCCATCTCAGAAAGTGGCAAATAGAGTTTGAACCTTGTATATGCAGCCAGACTGCATATACAGGGGCGCCACTACCATGTTTCCCGTCGTAGGAAATGCAGGCAATGTCATCCGACCGCCCCCGAAAATAGCCATGACACGCCTGAGTTTCCTGTACCACTCGCCCCCCAATGCCACATCACCGACCCTGACTGCCCGCCACTTGTCATAATAGTCCACGGATAGTGAAAGTCCACGCATAAGCTATGTGAGCACTGCCGAAACATGGCTGTTTGTGATTTTTCCTAAATAGCATCCACCTCGGAATACCCCCCTAAATGCGGATACATTAACTTATCCTTCATCCAAATAATCCGAAATGGTATTCATCCAAACCACTGTATTTGATCTATAGAAATACATATCCCATAAAGCACTTCAAAAACATTGATGTTGCTTTTTTTTGTCAAATAACTGTGTAAATGAAAATGGAACTGATATTGAACTTTTTATAGAACATCTCAACTTCCAAGACCATGATCTTCTAAATCCTTATAGTTTACAAAGTAGACTGTGACTTAAATAAAAAAAAGCTTTAGGTCACTCATCAAATAATAGCTGCTAACCTTACCAGAAGTTCTTTATGAGAAAAGTTGTTCAATACAAAATTTTGAGAACATGCATTTGAGTACTGTCCTTTTATATATTTTCATAAACTTTTATTTTCATTACATTTTTGTTGTATTATAAAATAATTGTTTTCTATATTGTTATTTAGTTAAAAAAAAGGCTCAGCTATTAGTCAAATGTCATTGAGCTATGCTATTTCTTTTAAGTCATTGAGACAGAAGGTGTTAATTGTCAGTTTTGGCTCACAAGTGTGGAGCTACAATCAGGGTTATCACTTCAGAAGCGTGATCAATCCTGCAAGCAGATCATAATTACACATTTGAATTGATGCCTTTTACCTGTGGGTATCAAATCATACTAGTTTTTACCACTGCAACTCATTTTAATTTGCATTTTACAAAATGAAGCAACAATCTCAATCAAACAGGGAGATAATATTAATAGGTAAACTATAATTAAGTATTAACAATTTGCTTCTGGCTAGCAAAGCACAACTCATAATTTGCACATTCCAACTGATTCAGTATATGTACACCTTTAGAAATCATTCTAGCAGCAACCAATTCTAATGAACACTCAATCAGAACTATTTAAAAGTTTGATTAACACAATAGTTTTCAAAAATGATCATCAAATTTTCTGAAAAATTACATACATATTTCCTTTTTGTAACAAATGGATAAAATGTTAACTCTTTTTAACTTTTAGAGGTCTATTTACTAAGCTTTGGATGGAGATAAAGTCGCTGGAGATAAAGTACCAGCCAATCGGCTCCTAACTGTCATTTTTCAAACACAGCCTGTGATATGACAGTTAGGAGCTGATTGGCTGGTACTTTATATCCAGTGACTTTATCTCCATCCAAAGCTTAGTAAATAGACCCCTTAATGTTAAAATGGCTCGACACCAGATTTGTAGTAATTCAAAATGCAATGCACAACCAGAATTTGTGATTCTAATATGACTTTTTTTCAACAGTCAAAGGTGTGTATGGTATACCTATCTTTATTGAATGTTAATAGCTACCATTAATGTGGAAATAATAATGAAGGTACTTATGTTGATTTGAGTTTGTAACTTTAACTTTTTCTAATTAAACTGTGATGCTGCCAAATAAGGGGTCTATTCATGAACAAAATTAAATCCGAATTGTTACTTTTCATTATATATTTGATGCAATATATAGCTTGTTAAGTAGCAATTCATGCATACTTACCTTTCCAGTGATGTGAAGTAGTATCTAGGGCTCCGACAATCCCTTCTTCTACTGTGGTTCCATGCAAAACGTGGAGTTTGCAGCCTGGTCTGTTCTGCGCAAGAGCTGGTGGCTGAGCTCACGGAAGGCTGCAAGTGATGCTGGGAAATCAAAGGGGCGGAGTAAGTGCCAGACACTGGGCAGAGAGCAGAGAAGTATTAAACTTCCCTGCCCATTTCACAATGATGTTCAGATTGCACTATCCTGAGATGGCAAATCTGAACACACAGGAGAAGCATAAGGCAGAGCTTTCCATCCTTTAATGAATTGATTCAAGCACAGAGCAGTAGTTCCGCTGAAGAAGTCAGGAACTTCTCCACGGTAACCTGCTCTGTGAATGGAACTAAGCAGAGAAAAGCCCTGTTTACCGCAAAATAGGGCTTTTCTCTGCTTATGAATAGACCCCGAAGGGCCTGATTCAGAGATAAATTAAATAGCAAGCGTGATTTTCTCGGCTTCACAACTGTTAATATCAGCAAGTAAAGTTACACCCAGAAATGAAAAGAAATGGCTACCAGATCTATTGCAACTAATTCCCAATTGCATACACATTTGCAGCCTACAGTATATGCAAGAACAGGGAACATTGGGCTTAAGAGTAGCCCTATGTATACGCAGACTGGACATGGACTCACAAGCCTAGGGGCGGCACTTATTGGGGTGCAGCATTTGGTGCATGTGTTGGTACTGTCAGACCGAAATTTACCAGTGAATGCTAAATATTTCCACTCTACCATAAGCCATCTGAAAATGGGTAGGACATACACATACTGCCCCTGTAAGCTTCTGTAAGCCCCTGTAAATTGTATGTATAATTAAAAATAAGATAAAATAACATAAAATGTTTTTATTCTATTAATTTGCGATCCAATGAAAATTAATGAAAATAATAAAATTAGGAAGAAGGGGGGGTGGCTGTTACTGTTGTGCCTAAGGGTGCTCTGACCTCTAAATCTGCCCCAGCGCAGGGGCTATGTTTTTGTGTGGAATAGCTTGCAGCTGACAGCAGATACACACTGTGAAAATGACCATGTATTTCTGCAACCATTCCCTGTTAACACCTCCAAACAGTTCCTTCCTCTCAATCACTTTGTAATAAAATTCACATTATAAAAAGGATGGCAGTGACACCTTGATGCATGTGCAATGCTATCGGCCAGTTGTGTGGAACATCGGCTTTGCATCCATCTCTGAATCAGGCCCAAAATATCAATGGTCCTCCAAGAAGCCCGAGCCTGGGTAATTAGTACCCAGTTACCCCTAAAGCCATAACTAGACTTTTTTGGTGCACTGTGCCAAAGAGAGAATTGGCACCCCTCCCCCCAATTTTTCCAATAGGCGCATGCCTAGTGGGGAAGAGGCATGACAAGATAAAGGAACTTATGGGCAAGAAAAGGCGAGCATTTAAAAAATATAAATCTGACGGGGAAGTAGAGTCATTTCAGCACTATAAGGAATGTAACAAAATATGCAAAAAGGAAATAAGAGCAGCTAAAGTAGAAACTGAAAAACTAGTAGCAAAGGAAAGCAAAGCGAATCCCCAAAAATTCTTTAAATACATTAATAGCAAGAGATTAAAAAAGGAGAGTATAGGCCCTTTAAAAGACAAGTTGGGAGTCTTAAGCAAAAATTATAATGACATAGCGGACACACTAAATTAGTTTTTTTCAACAGTATTTACTAGAGAGGACCCAATTCAGGGACTAACACATAATCTCAATAATGAGAATATCCCACTGGTAGGTACTTATTTAAGTGAGGAAGTAGTCTGTGACCGATTAAAACATTTAAAGATTGATAAGTCACCAGGTCCCGATGGTAATCACCCAAGGGTTCTAATAGAGCTTCACTCTGAACTTGCAAAACCGCTATTTTTGATCTTTAAGGATTCAGTAATATCAGGTATGGTTCCCAAAGACTGGCGTATAGTGGAAGTAGTGCCTATATTCAAAAAGGGAAGTAAAGCTGAACCAGGTAATTATAGACCAGTTAGTCTTACATCTATAGTGGGGAAAGTATTGGAAGGTATTCTAAGAGATAGTATTCAGAAGTTCCTTGAAGTCAATAAGGTCATTAAAAGGAATCAACATGGGTTTATAAAGGACAGATCCTGTCAAACCAACTTAATTGGCTTTTATGAAACAGTAAGGGCAAACCTAGATCAGAGTAAAGAGGTGGATGTAATATTTTTAGATTTTGCCAAAGCATTCGACACTGTACCACACATGAGACTTATCTACAAGCTACAAGAATCAGGGCTGGGAAGCACAATATGCACTTGGGTCAAAAACTGGTTAGATAATAGGGAGCAGCGCGTTGTGGTTAATGGATCTTTTTCAACTTGGACTGAAGTACTAAGTGGTGTGCCGCAAGGCTCAGTATTAGGACCGCTATTGTTCAATATTTTCATTAACGACCTAACAGAAGGTCTAGAGAGCATGGTGTCAATTTTTGCAGATGATACCAAATTGTGTAAAGTTATAAATGCGGAGGGGGATGCTGAGTCGCTTCAGAACGACTTAGTTAAATTAGAAGCTTGGGCAGCGAAATTGAGAATGCGCTTCAATACAGACAAGTGTAAGGTAATGCACTGTGGTAACAAGAACAAAAATAACACCTACCTACTAAATGGGGTAAAATTGGGGGATTCTGTATTGGAAAAGGACTTAGGTGTCCTCATAGATAGCAAACTAAGCAGTAGTACCCAAAGTAGGACTGCAGCAAAGAAGGCTAATAAGATATTAGCATGCATAAATCGGGGATTTGATGCTAGGGACGAGAGTATTATACTCCCGTTATATAAATCACTTGTGAGGCCACACCTTGAATACTGTGTACAATTCTGGGCACCATACTACAAAAAGGATATCCTGGAGCTAGAAAAGGTTCAAAGGCAGGCGACCAAACTAATTAAGGGTATGGAGATGCTGGAATACGAGGAAAGGCTTGCAAGACTAGGCATGTTTACACTGGAAAAGAGGAGATTAAGAGGGGACATGATCAACATTTACAAATATATAAGGGGACAATATACAGATCTTGCGCAGGACCTGTTTTTGGTTAGATCAGCACAGAGAACTCATGGACACTCGCTCAGGTTAGGGGAGAGGAGATTCCGCACAATACGGCGTAAAGGCTTTTTTACGGTAAGGACGATATGTGTTTGGAATTCCCTGCTTGAGGGAGTTGTAATGGCCGATTCAGTCAACACCTTTAAGAATGGGTTAGATAAATTCCTAATGGATAAGGATATCCAGGGTTACGGGGCATAGTCACGCACTATGGTTATTATAAAAAAAGAGGGGTAAAACGTAACGGCAGTCATCAACTTCAGTCAAAATTTTATACAAAATAATCGTGCATAGGAGACTACAAATAGGTTGAACTCGATGGACAATTGTCTTTTTTCAACCTTAGATACTATGTTACTATGTTACTATGTTACAAGACTGATCCCATAGAAAGCCCATACTATGATGCCTATTTTATAATCAGCATTGCAATTGTGTAGATCTATGTAGTGTTCAGCCACACATCCAATCTCTTGCAGCTACACACTACATACAGTAGATTTGCTCAGCCGCAATATTGATCATTTTTTCAAGTACAAGGTAAGCTTCAAATAGTTAGAATTCTCTGACTTAAAATGATCTACCTTTCTATGCAAGGGCAGATACTGTAGCTCAATGAATAGACTGACTGCAATGCCACAGACAATGGGTACGAATCATGGGTATGTCAGCATCTTGAAATGTAACAAAGGACAGTGTGACTGAATAACAAAAAAATCTCAAGTTGAGTTCATGAATGTTGTATAGGTAATAGCAACAGAAAGGGTCAGGGTAAGAGATAGGGGCGGTAAGGAGATGCTGGGCTTCAAAAAGGGGGGGAAGCTGCAAGTGAAAGTAATTAAAACAGATAATTGACAAGTGCCGCCAACAGCGGCCCCTACCCTGCAGTGCTATGTGAGGTGCCCCCTCTGCACACACCTATTTCCAGCCCTAGTTCCCCCTCTCTGGGTGCCACTGCCCCTATCTATCCATTTTCTCTCTCTCCTGTTCCTTTCTCTGTTTGGGGCCTGACATTACTGGATTTGCCTGTGACGCAGGATTAATAGTCACCATAACCCAAATGCACAGTATATACAGCATACTCACATCTGGCACCATTCAGAGATCACACTTCATCACTGCCACTGCTTAAAACTCCCTCTTTCCTAGACTGCACAGCAGCACACCAGCTCACCCACGTCACCATGGTAACGAACTTCACACTACTCTATTCTCTGTCAATTGCTAAATAAAGTTTGTTGATACTTAAAAAAAGTACATAAGGCATTCACTGTATAATACAGTATAAGTTAATAAAAGTTGCCGCATTGTGTGAAATTGAATACCATAAAGTTGCCACAAGTGGTTACACATTAAGCTACAAGTTTGACACTGTTACCCCCCCTCCCCAATCCACCACTGCCCCACCCATCTCCTCCCACTCTCCTGATCCTCAGTACATGCCTGTAGTGTCAGGATCTGGGCTAGAGCCAGCTCTTACTCACTGCAATGCCGGCTTCCACGGGTCAGGGGTGGTATCAGACATCAGCTGCGACGCCAGTACGTGGCCGCGATACATGCTGCTGTTCTATCTCAGAGTACACTGTAGTGGAATGCATGGAGTCTACACGACCCTGGGCAGCCATGTTACAGGGTCAGCTGATCGCAGCAGTGCCCAATGGGAACCCTGGAATTGTCAGCTGACTACACTCCCCAATAGCAGACTGTCTCAGGGTATGTAAGTGGGATCCTGGGAACAGGAAGGTGCATTAACAACTTCCTACTTCAGTGCATACCTCTGTGTGTTGCTGCTCCAGGTTCCAGGCTCCACTCTGCATCTGTGCATGTTCACCAGAGTATTTCAACATCGATCCTACATTGATTGCTATTTCAGGTGTCTTCTAGTTCTTCAGTGTCTCAAGGACTGAAAGCCATCTGTTATTTCATCGATTACCATCGATTGCTATTTCAAGTGTCTTCTAGTTCTTCAGTGTCCAAGTACCGAGTGCCAGCAGTTATTTCATCAATTACCATTGATTGCTACTTCAAGAGTCTTCTAGTTCTTCAGTGTCTCAATTACCAAGACCCATCAGTTATTTCATTGATCACCATCTATTGCTATTCCAAGTATGTTCTACAGTAGTTCTTCAGTATCTCAAGTACCGAGTGCCATCAGTTACCATTGATTGCTTCTTCAGATACCGAGTGCCATTGGTCACCATTGATTGCTTTTTCTAGTGTTTTCTAGTTCTTCAGTATCTCAAGTACCAAGTGCCATTGGTTACCATTGATTGCTTCTCCAGATACCGAGTGCTATCAGTCACCATTGATTGTTCTTCAGATACCAAGTACTAAACATCACCATCAATTGTTACTTCTGGTTTTCCTAGTTCATCAAAGAATTATTCATTTACCACAGACTATTATTTGTTATTTACCATCTGACTCCTCAGATATTACCGGGTACCTGTCAAGGGGGCCACAACCTGCCTATAGGGAGCCGCAAAACCAAAATCCCCATTGGAAGGGGTCACTGGTTAAAACCTTCCGTGGGTTAGACTCAGCGCCTCTGGTCAGGTCTCGTAAACATCTGGTATTAGCAGTACAGGAGGAGATCATATATCCACCCCCCTTGTCTATTGTGGCAATCCAATTCAGTAATCCCCTCTCACAAATCACCAGCTGAGTTCACAGAGACCCAGGACGTGACATGCAGTTAGTTTGTGTGGTGCTGGATCATCATTTTCCCAGATAGCTCCCTGGCCTGACTACTGGCTCTGTTTTCTGCTTCCCTGCTGGGGCTTTGGGTGGTCTACTGTCCCAGCAACCATCTTATACAGGTTGACGCTCTACACTCTGCACACCTGTATGTGCCTCCAGTTGGCCTGGGACTCCCTTCAAGTATGCGCCTGCACCTTCTCCGAGTACAACTGTTGCAGCAACGCCGCCCAATGAGCTCCATCTCCCCACCACTGCTTGCAAGATGGCTGCTTCTCTCTGCCCATACTGTAATTCAACTCCTCAGTCAGGGTTGCAGACAAATGATACGTCAAAATTACAACCAGTTACTAGTCCGGGTCAGAGTGGGAGCACCAACTAGTCCGGGTCAGAGTGGGAGCACCACCACTGTTGATGCTAATGGCACTACGCTCAGCCCCCATGTCACAGGTCAGCACACAGAACCAAAGACAATTGCGGAGAGGTGCCCTCTTCATGGCAGGAGCCCAGACGCAGCTGACCACATTGTCTCTGGCAGTTACATCTATGACACATACAGTATATAGCTTCTAGATGTTGTCCCAGATGCTTGTTGGGTTTTTCCATCATTTTTCTGTTGAAAATGATGTGTTTGCAGGCGTTATTTCAGAGATACATAGGATTATATCAAACTATGAACAGCCCAGTTACTTAACCAGTGTGTGTGTTGGTCTATTGATCAATAGCAAGCACAGCACTGGTGATGAAGTGGAGCTTAAGCACAGTGGGGTTTTATAAAGCTCATCATCCAGTAAGTGTATTCTGCAAACCGGTAGTAGTGCAGGGATGCTGAAACAGCTTTATAGTAGATATTAACCAGGTATATAATAGGAATTTTGTATCCCACCATGTTACTCTACACAGTGAAAAGATTAGATATCCCCTACACATGCTCAACAGAGATTTTGTTGGCTATCCTGAGATAGGGCATGAAGCCTCCAAAAATTGATAAAAACAACTAAAATGATATAATTTGGGCATTTTTTGTTTCTAAAGTATTATTATCATCAATAACAATTCATTTCCAGTCATTTCTAGTCAATTTTGAGCATGTGTCAGCTCATAATATTGTTTTACTCAATATCAGTCAAAGGCTGCAGTGAGCTGGCTGGTTACTAAGTGACAAAGCAGCAGCAAAAACACACAGCAGTTTATAACACATCCCTGAAACATTGCCACAGAAGAAAAGTGATGCAAGGGATTTGTGAACATACAATTTGTTCTTCAGCTTTTTGTGTTCTTTTTTTTTGGGCACTGATTTGTCAGTTTTTAATGTGACACCTCCATCACTTTTTTAACTTGAGAAATATTTTGATTTCAGGTTCCCTTTCCTAAACTTTATGCCCCTGCATCACCTTTAGTAGATGTTGTAGTACTATCATGACTAGCAGCAGGCACAGCACTAGTACTTGATTTCTACTCCTTGACTTCTAATGAATGAATGTGATCCATATTGACTTATTATGCGTATAATTATTAATGCAGTGGGGCATGGCACCTACTGGCCTTTATTGAACATACAAGTTGTACAAAAAAAATAACAGCTTTTTTTTCACAAAAGGCAAACGCACACTGTGGTCTCACAGTACTTACATTTATTAACACAGTGGGGCACGGCACCTACTGGGCTTTATTGAATACACAGGTTGCAAACAAAAAAATAACAGTTTGCTTTTTCACAAATGACAAATTCACACTGCAGAGTCACAGTGCTTCACCAAAAACTTTTGTGTTCACTAGTGTGTACTGTGCACCATTAAAGGGTTAATGCTGTGCTGTATTAGGAGATCTGGGATTCAAAGTAGGCAGTGTAAAAAAAAAAACACCAGTGGCATGTGCACTAGAGATGAGCGGGTTCGGTTTCTCTGAATCCGAACCCGCCCGAACTTCATGGTTTTTTTCACGGGTCCGAGCAGACTCGGATCCTCCCGCCTTGCTCGGTTAACCCGAGCGCGCCCGAACGTCATCATCACGCTGTCGGATTCTCGCGAGACTCGGATTCTATATAAGGAGCAGCGCGTCGCCGCCATTTTCACACGTGCATTGAGATTGATAGTGAGAGGACGTGGCTGGCGTCCTCTCCATTTAGATTATGAGAGAGAGATTTACTGGAGCTTAGGACTAGGAGGAGTACTGTAGAAGTGTAGAGAGTGCAGAGAGTTTACTAGTGAGTGACCACCAGACAGTGCAGTTTATTTAATATATCCGTTCTCTGCCTGAAAAAAGCGATACACACAGTGACTCAGTCACATACCATATCTGTGTGCACTGCTCAGGCTCAGCCCAGTGTGCTGCATCATCTATATATATTATAAATCTGTCTGACTGCTCAGCTCACACAGCTTATAATTGTGGGGGAGACTGGGGAGCACTGCAGTGCCAGTTATAGGTTATAGCAGGAGCCAGGAGTACATAATATTATATAGTGAGTGACCACCAGACAGTGCAGTTTATTTAATATATCCGTTCTCTGCCTGAAAAAAGCGATACACACAGTGACTCAGTCACATACCATATCTGTGTGCACTGCTCAGGCTCAGCCCAGTGTGCTGCATCATCTATATATATTATATATCTGTCTGACTGCTCAGCTCACACAGCTTATAATTGTGGGGGAGACTGGGGAGCACTGCAGTGCCAGTTATAGGTTATAGCAGGAGCCAGGAGTACATAATATTATATTAAAATTAAACAGTGCACACTTTTGCTGCAGGAGTGCCACTGCCAGTGTGACTGACCAGTGACCTGACCACACTGACCACCAGTATAGTTAGTAGTATACTTATATTGTGATTGCCTGAAAAAGTTAAACACTCGTCGTGTGACTTCACTTGTGTGTTGTTTTTTTTTTTATTCTATAAAAATAAAACTCATTCTGCTGACAGACAGTGTCCAGCAGGTCCGTCATTATATAATATATAATATATACCTGTCGGGCTGCAGTAGTGATATATATATATTTTTTAAATCATTTATCATCCAGTCGCAGCAGACACAGTACGGTAGTTCACGGCTGTGGCTACCTCTGTGTCTGCACTCGGCAGGCAGTCCGTCCATAATTGTATACCACCTAACCGTGGTTTTTTTTTCTTCTTTATACATACATACTACTACGACATCTCTTTATCAACCTGTCTATATTAGCAGCAGACACAGTACAGTACGGTAGTTCACGGCTGTGGCTACCTCTGTGTCTGCACTCGGCAGGCAGTCCGTCCATAATTGTATACCACCTAACCGTGGTTTTTTTTTCTTTCTTCTTTATACATACATAGTTACATAGACATCTCTTTATCAACCAGTCTATATTAGCAGCAGACACAGTACAGTACGGTAGTTCACGGCTGTGGCTACCTCTGTGTCTGCACTCGGCAGGCAGTCCGTCCATAATTGTATACCACCTAACCGTGGTTTTTTTTTCTTTCTTCTTTATACATACATAGTTACATAGACATCTCTTTATCAACCAGTCTATATTAGCAGCAGACACAGTACAGTACGGTAGTTCACGGCTGTGGCTACCTCTGTGTCTGCACTCGGCAGGCAGTCCGTCCATAATTGTATACCACCTAACCGTGGTTTTTTTTTCTTTCTTCTTTATACATACATAGTTACATAGACATCTCTTTATCAACCAGTCTATATTAGCAGCAGACACAGTACAGTACGGTAGTTCACGGCTGTGGCTACCTCTGTGTCTGCACTCGGCAGGCAGTCCGTCCATAATTGTATACCACCTAACCGTGGTTTTTTTTTCTTTCTTCTTTATACATACATAGTTACATAGACATCTCTTTATCAACCAGTCTATATTAGCAGCAGACACAGTACAGTACGGTAGTTCACGGCTGTGGCTACCTCTGTGTCTGCACTCGGCAGGCAGTCCGTCCATAATTGTATACCACCTAACCGTGGTTTTTTTTTCTTTCTTCTTTATACATACATAGTTACATAGACATCTCTTTATCAACCAGTCTATATTAGCAGCAGACACAGTACAGTACGGTAGTTCACGGCTGTGGCTACCTCTGTGTCTGCACTCGGCAGGCAGTCCGTCCATAATTGTATACCACCTAACCGTGGTTTTTTTTTCTTTCTTCTTTATACATACATAGTTACATAGACATCTCTTTATCAACCAGTCTATATTAGCAGCAGACACAGTACAGTACGGTAGTTCATGGCTGTGGCTACCTCTGTGTCTGCACTCGGCAGGCAGTCCGTCCATAATTGTATACCACCTAACCGTGGTTTTTTTTTCTTTCTTCTTTATACATACATAGTTACATAGACATCTCTTTATCAACCAGTCTATATTAGCAGCAGACACAGTACAGTACGGTAGTTCACGGCTGTGGCTACCTCTGTGTCTGCACTCGGCAGGCAGTCCGTCCATAATTGTATACCACCTAACCGTGGTTTTTTTTTCTTTCTTCTTTATACATACATAGTTACATAGACATCTCTTTATCAACCAGTCTATATTAGCAGCAGACACAGTACAGTACGGTAGTTCACGGCTGTGGCTACCTCTGTGTCTGCACTCGGCAGGCAGTCCGTCCATAATTGTATACCACCTAACCGTGGTTTTTTTTTCTTTCTTCTTTATACATACATAGTTACATAGACATCTCTTTATCAACCAGTCTATATTAGCAGCAGACACAGTACAGTACGGTAGTTCACGGCTGTGGCTACCTCTGTGTCTGCACTCGGCAGGCAGTCCGTCCATAATTGTATACCACCTAACCGTGGTTTTTTTTTCTTTCTTCTTTATACATACATAGTTACATAGACATCTCTTTATCAACCAGTCTATATTAGCAGCAGACACAGTACAGTACGGTAGTTCACGGCTGTGGCTACCTCTGTGTCTGCACTCGGCAGGCAGTCCGTCCATAATTGTATACCACCTAACCGTGGTTTTTTTTTCTTTCTTCTTTATACATACATAGTTACATAGACATCTCTTTATCAACCAGTCTATATTAGCAGCAGACACAGTACAGTACGGTAGTTCACGGCTGTGGCTACCTCTGTGTCTGCACTCGGCAGGCAGTCCGTCCATAATTGTATACCACCTAACCGTGGTTTTTTTTTCTTTCTTCTTTATACATACATAGTTACATAGACATCTCTTTATCAACCAGTCTATATTAGCAGCAGACACAGTACAGTACGGTAGTTCACGGCTGTGGCTACCTCTGTGTCTGCACTCGGCAGGCAGTCCATAATTGTATACTAGTATCCATCTCCATTGTTTACCTGAGGTGCCTTTTAGTTGTGCCTATTAAAATATGGAGAACAAAAATGTTGAGGTTCCAAAATTAGGGAAAGATCAAGATCCACTTCCACCTCGTGCTGAAGCTGCTGCCACTAGTCATGGCCGAGACGATGAAATGCCAGCAACGTCGTCTGCCAAGGCCGATGCCCAATGTCATAGTACAGAGCATGTCAAATCCAAAACACCAAATATCAGAAAAAAAATGACTCCAAAACCTAAAATAAAATTGTCGTAGGAGAAGCGTAAACTTGCCAATATGCCATTTACGACACGGAGTGGCAAGGAACGGCTGAGGCCCTGGCCTATGTTCATGGCTAGTGGTTCAGCTTCACATGAGGATGGAAGCACTCAGCCTCTCGCTAGAAAAATGAAAAGACTCAAGCTGGCAAAAGCAGCACAGCAAAGAACTGTGCATTCTTCGAAATCCCAAATCCACAAGGAGAGTCCAATTGTGTCGGTTGCGATGCCTGACCTTCCCAACACTGGACGTGAAGAGCATGCGCCTTCCACCATTTGCACGCCCCCTGCAAGTGCTGGAAGGAGCACCCGCAGTCCAGTTCCTGATAGTCAGATTGAAGATGTCAGTGTTGAAGTACACCAGGATGAGGAGGATATGGGTGTTGCTGGCGCTGGGGAGGAAATTGACCAGGAGGATTCTGATGGTGAGGTGGTTTGTTTAAGTCAGGCACCCGGGGAGACACCTGTTGTCCGTGGGAGGAATATGGCCGTTGACATGCCAGGTGAAAATACAAAAAAAATCAGCTCTTCGGTGTGGAGGTATTTCACCAGAAATGCGGACAACAGGTGTCAAGCCGTGTGTTCCCTTTGTCAAGCTGTAATAAGTAGGGGTAAGGACGTTAACCACCTCGGAACATCCTCCCTTATACGTCACCTGCAGCGCATTCATAATAAGTCAGTGACAAGTTCAAAAACTTTGGGTGACAGCGGAAGCAGTCCACTGACCAGTAAATCCCTTCCTCTTGTAACCAAGCTCACGCAAACCACCCCACCAACTCCCTCAGTGTCAATTTCCTCCTTCCCCAGGAATGCCAATAGTCCTGCAGGCCATGTCACTGGCAATTCTGACGATTCCTCTCCTGCCTGGGATTCCTCCGATGCATCCTTGCGTGTAACGCCTACTGCTGCTGGCGCTGCTGTTGTTGCTGCTGGGAGTCGATGGTCATCCCAGAGGGGAAGTCGTAAGCCCACTTGTACTACTTCCAGTAAGCAATTGACTGTTCAACAGTCCTTTGCGAGGAAGATGAAATATCACAGCAGTCATCCTGCTGCAAAGCGGATAACTGAGGCCTTGACAACTATGTTGGTGTTAGACGTGCGTCCGGTATCCGCCGTTAGTTCACAGGGAACTAGACAATTTATTGAGGCAGTGTGCCCCCGTTACCAAATACCATCTAGGTTCCACTTCTCTAGGCAGGCGATACCGAGAATGTACACGGACGTCAGAAAAAGACTCACCAGTGTCCTAAAAAATGCAGTTGTACCCAATGTCCACTTAACCATGGACATGTGGACAAGTGGAGCAGGGCAGGGTCAGGACTATATGACTGTGACAGCCCACTGGGTAGATGTATGGACTCCCGCCGCAAGAACAGCAGCGGCGGCACCAGTAGCAGCATCTCGCAAACGCCAACTCTTTCCTAGGCAGGCTACGCTTTGTATCACCGCTTTCCAGAATACGCACACAGCTGAAAACCTCTTACGGCAACTGAGGAAGATCATCGCGGAATTGCTTACCCCAATTGGACTCTCCTGTGGATTTGTGGCATCGGACAACGCCAGCAATATTGTGTGTGCATTAAATATGGGCAAATTCCAGCACGTCCCATGTTTTGCACATACCTTGAATTTGGTGGTGCAGAATTTTTTAAAAAACGACAGGGGCGTGCAAGAGATGCTGTCGGTGGCCAGAAGAATTGCGGGACACTTTCGGCGTACAGGCACCACGTACAGAAGACTGGAGCACCACCAAAAACTACTGAACCTGCCCTGCCATCATCTGAAGCAAGAAGTGGTAACGAGGTGGAATTCAACCCTCTATATGCTTCAGAGGTTGGAGGAGCAGCAAAAGGCCATTCAAGCCTATACAATTGAGCACGATATAGTAGGTGGAATGCACCTGTCTCAAGCGCAGTGGAGAATGATTTCAACGTTGTGCAAGGTTCTGATGCCCTTTGAACTTGCCACACGTGAAGTCAGTTCAGACACTGCCAGCCTGAGTCAGGTCATTCCCCTCATCAGGCTTTTGCAGAAGAAGCTGGAGACATTGAAGGAGGAGCTAACACGGAGCGATTCCGCTAGGCATGTGGGACTTGTGGATGGAGCCCTTAATTCGCTTAACAAGGATTCACGGGTGGTCAATCTGTTGAAATCAGAGCACTACATTTTGGCCACCGTGCTCGATCCTAGATTTAAAGCCTACCTTGGATCTCTCTTTCCGGCAGACACAAGTCTGCTGGGGTTGAAAGACCTGCTGGTGACAAAATTGTCAAGTCAAGCGGAACGCGACCTGTCAACATCTCCTCCTTCACATTCTCCCGCAACTGGGGGTGCGAGGAAAAGGCTCAGAATTCCGAGCCCACCCGCTGGCGGTGATGCAGGGCAGTCTGGAGCGACTGCTGATGCTGACATCTGGTCCGGACTGAAGGACCTGACAACGATTACGGACATGTCGTCTACTGTCACTGCATATGATTCTCTCAACATTGATAGAATGGTGGAGGATTATATGAGTGACCGCATCCAAGTAGGCACGTCACACAGTCCGTACTTATACTGGCAGGAAAAAGAGGCAATTTGGAGGCCCTTGCACAAACTGGCTTTATTCTACCTAAGTTGCCCTCCCACAAGTGTGTACTCCGAAAGAGTGTTTAGTGCCGCCGCTCACCTTGTCAGCAATCGGCGTACGAGGTTACATCCAGAAAATGTGGAGAAGATGATGTTCATTAAAATGAATTATAATCAATTCCTCCGCGGAGACATTGACCAGCAGCAATTGCCTCCACAAAGTACACAGGGAGCTGAGATGGTGGATTCCAGTGGGGACGAATTGATAATCTGTGAGGAGGGGGATGTACACGGTGATATATCGGAGGGTGATGATGAGGTGGACATCTTGCCTCTGTAGAGCCAGTTTGTGCAAGGAGAGATTAATTGCTTCTTTTTTGGGGGGGGTCCAAACCAACCCGTCATATCAGTCACAGTCGTGTGGCAGACCCTGTCACTGAAATGATGGGTTGGTTAAAGTGTGCATGTCCTGTTTTGTTTATACAACATAAGGGTGGGTGGGAGGGCCCAAGGACAATTCCATCTTGCACCTCTTTTTTTTTTTCTTTTTCTTTGCATCATGTGCTGATTGGGGAGGGTTTTTTGGAAGGGACATCCTGCGTGACACTGCAGTGCCACTCCTAAATGGGCCCGGTGTTTGTGTCGGCCACTAGGGTCGCTAATCTTACTCACACAGTCAGCTACCTCATTGCGCCTCTTTTTTTCTTTGCGTCATGTGCTGTTTGGGGAGGGTTTTTTGGAAGGGACATCCTGCGTGACACTGCAGTGCCACTCCTAGATGGGCCCGGTGTTTGTGTCGGCCACTAGGGTCGCTAATCTTACTCACACAGCTACCTCATTGCGCCTCTTTTTTTCTTTGCGTCATGTGCTGTTTGGGGAGGGTTTTTTGGAAGGGACATCCTGCGTGACACTGCAGTGCCACTCCTAGATGGGCCCGGTGTTTGTGTCGGCCACTAGGGTCGCTAATCTTACTCACACAGCTACCTCATTGCGCCTCTTTTTTTCTTTGCGTCATGTGCTGTTTGGGGAGGGTTTTTTGGAAGGGCCATCCTGCGTGACACTGCAGTGCCACTCCTAGATGGGCCCGGTGTTTGTGTCGGCCACTAGGGTCGCTAATCTTACTCACACAGCTACCTCATTGCGCCTCTTTTTTTCTTTGCGTCATGTGCTGTTTGGGGAGGGTTTTTTGGAAGGGACATCCTGCGTGACACTGCAGTGCCACTCCTAGATGGGCCCGGTGTTTGTGTCGGCCACTAGGGTCGCTTATCTTACTCACACAGCGACCTCGGTGCAAATTTTAGGACTAAAAATAATATTGTGAGGTGTGAGGTATTCAGAATAGACTGAAAATGAGTGTAAATTATGGTTTTTGAGGTTAATAATACTTTGGGATCAAAATGACCCCCCAATTCTATGATTTAAGATGTTTTTTAGTGTTTTTTGAAAAAAACACCCGAATCCAAAACACACCCGAATCCGACAAAAAAAATTCGGTGAGGTTTTGCCAAAACGCGTTCGAACCCAAAACACGGCCGCGGAACCGAACCCAAAACCAAAACACAAAACCCGAAAAATTTCAGGCGCTCATCTCTAATGTGCACCAATGGTTAATGCTGCCCTATATGGAGCTCTGGGCAGCAATGTAGGCAGTGACATAAACACTAGTGTACTGTGCACCAATGGTTAATGCTGTCCAACATGGAGCTCTGGACTGCAATGTAGACAGTGACAAATAACACCAGTGTGCTGTGTACCAAGTGTTAATGCTGATCTATGTGGATCTCTGGGCTGCAATATAGGTAGTGACAAAAACACCAGTTTGCTGTGCACCAAGGGTTAATGCTGCCCTATATGGAGCTCTGGACAGCAGCTGCACTGTGAGCAGTGACAAAAATAAAACAGTTTGTAGTGTGTCACAGGCACTATTAAAAAAATTTTTTGCTGACTGCCTACAGCTCCAGACTAGCTTGAACACTAAAAGACAGTAAGGACATGCCCATTGCTCCTGACATACGTTTCGCCGGTGGTTGGCTTTGTCACAGGAAATAAAGCTTTATTTCCTGTGACAAAGCCAACCACTGGTGAAATGTACGTCAGGAGCAACGGGCATGTCCGCTAATTGCGCATATCGGGCTGCCCCCAGCACTCAGGTATACACAGCACTTTCTATATAAAAAGATTTTTTTTGTACTACTGGTATCCCTGTTACAGCTACACATAGGCTGCTACATATGGTAATTACGGGTCAGTCCGTTGGACCACTATCTGACTCATGTGCAGTGCGTGTGCTGTTAATGTTTGATATTTCTATTTTAAGTTAATTTAAACACAGGCTGTCATATAGTGCACACATGGGTCAGTCCGTTGGACTACTATTTAGGTGACCCATATGCCGTGCAGAAGCTGCTCTGTGCTCTTATATATACCAACACACAAATCAGCGACAATATTGCATCACGTTAGGTATCAGGTATTGGACCTATTAAGAGAAATAAATGTTTTGCAATATTAACAAATATTTCTTGGACGGCATTAGCACTTTTTGAGCCGTGTATTTGCCGACTTGTAGAACATGAATTACATGCCGTGCTTTTTACACATACATCAGTTGTAATATTGCAGTACTTTAGGCATTTGGGTAAATTTTATAACAATAGTAATAACCATAGTATGATAACTGCACGTGGTAGCAGCATTTGTGACTATATGTTGCAAAGATGTTTATTTACCTATAATGGAAGGCATTTGATTTAAATTAATTTCCTATGTGCCAATAATTTATAGACATCACTCAAGTGCTGGGGCTTTTGCTGTAAATATATTTCTCTGTGACATTACTGTATATGAGATAACAACAGTTGATCCCATAAATTATTACATATTTTTTTGAATATTACAGTGAATTTATCTATTTTCTGATAGATCTCAATGGAATCAATTGTGGCTGTCTCACAGTGTATGAATTGTTCTTTACATGTAATCATTATATTATGAGTACTTTCATGCAGATTGGCATTGAGGGACAATCTTGAACCAAAACATACATCTTTCTCTATTCTACCATTAGGGGGACAGTCTAGTACTTCTCTCATTGGCTGCGCTGTGTTATACACACATCAACCAAAAGCAGAAAAGAAAAACTGTCCGACTCTTTTAATATCTTATTATTCTAAGGACTTACACCAGTAAGAATCTCTCATCCCCCATTCACTGCATGGCACATGGGTGACAGTAGAATTCTGAAAGTGTTTCTTCAGTCCTGTCTTCTCATTACTAATCATAACTACCCCATGTTCTTTTGCATTTAGTTTATATCACGTGGTATGTCTATGAAATAGGATACAATTATTGTTTCAACAAATTTTTTCAACTATTTATTGTGTCCATTTGGCCTATAAACATCTATATATTTGAATATACAGATATAGGTTGCATTATCCTCCCTAATACTTAAACGCAACAACCAATTGCTGTTCATACCACTACATCTATTTTATATAGAATACATTTTCTATAATTTCTCCACTGTAGGGAACAGCCTAGTTTTTCTCTCATTGGCTGCGCTGTGTCTAGCACACATCAGCCAAAATCAGAAAAGAAAAACTGTCCTACTCTTTAGCTTATCTTTATTTTCCAAGGACTGACACCAGTAAGAATCTCTCATCCCCCATTCACTGATTACATATGGGGGACAGCAGAATTCTGACAGTGCCCTGGTAGTCCTGCCTACCTACCGCATATTTTCTTGGGTACCATTATTATTTGTACACACATTAGATTGACTAATAAACGTGCTAATATTTTCTACCTGAGTGCTTTTTAATTTTGTGTATTTTATCTTTATGTTCTGTATTGTCTTTATATTTTGCCATGTGTCAGTTTCTATGACCATATAGGCCTATTTTTAGGCCTTTTTGATATGTTTTGAATAAAAGTTAAGTTTTACCAATCCCCCTTTTTTATAAGAGTGTGGTATAATGTGTCATGGGCATTATGGTGTGGGGCATAATGTGTAAGGGGCATTAGTATAAGGAGGAAAAATGACAAGTAATATAAGGGGTATGAATCAGGATTTTTTTTCATGTGTCGGCCAATGTCTGGGAATGCAGGGTGAAAAACTGGGGTATGAGGTAGTCTTTTCCTGCAATGCCCCTTGCAGTGAGGCCATACCAATTTTTGGAGCGCAAGTGCCTACGGTGCTCTCTACTTTACTTTTCATATGTCAATGGAATGGGGTGCCAGAAACTTTTTTGGTAGGGGGGAGCATAATTTATAGCTATGCCACCGCCCGCGAGTCCGGTCTCAACACTGAGAGAGCACCAGCACCCATTCAAGTACAGCTTTTTTTTCAAAAACGTTAGGAGCTCTTCAGGAGGTTTCATTTTTCTCAGGTAGCTCACACCCCAATTAAGGTTGGAGACCACTGTTTTAATGTTTTTTATCTATACTGCTATGATTTGTGATCTAACAGACAGACAATTGGTTACTATGAAAAAAGTGAATGTCCAATATAGGAATACTTTATTTCTTATTTTTTTTGCTTATGGATAAATCAGATTGTGCATCTTTATGCTTTTAAAGGCTGGGCAGCTGGTCACCTGCTCTATTAATTCAGCAGATGTAAACACTTTATATGAAACTTTTGGCAATTCATTATTATGAGTAGTACTACTCTGGTGTCCTGTTTTGCACATAATAATTTTATAAAAGTTGATTGAATCAAGTTTTAACCCTTAGGACTCAGGCCATAATACACGTTTTTATCCAAAAGGTTTACAGAAAAATTTACAAGAAATGAGCCTGCAACAGCAGGAAATAACAGCAGGCACAAATGGTGTTTGTTACATGGCATTTTTGAAGCTGTTCCAGCAAAAGATGGTGGCTTACCAGGAAGAGGTGAGAGGATGGATCTGGAAACCCTATTCTTCCCCACACTGTTACATGAAATGGCCATATGTGTTTGATAATACACTAGATTCTTGTATTTTTCTACTGAGTTTTGTGCTGATGTGGAAAGATTTTGTGAATCATCTCTTGACACTCATACATCAGACTACAGGCAACATTATACCACTTTCTACAGTCAAGGAGTACACTTACCTTTCACAATAGAACCCTCTTCTAATTAGTACATATTCATGTTTTTGGTTGTAAAGTACGACCACTGGCCATGGCTAGACATGAAGCCAAAAAACTGGTGGAACGCTTTATCAGAGTAACTCTCGTAATCCTATATAATAAAATGCTAATGCTCGCCTCGCCTCTATTGGGGGAATTCAAGTGTTTTGAGCACCTACTGCCACTAGATGGCGCCAACTGGGAAATTCAAGTGTTGCTCTGTTCGGGCATGCACAGTCACCAGCATTGACATTACTGTTATGTTGTTCTGTCATTTTGATGGGCTGGTAACTAGTAGACACATAATTCATATCACCAGTCTGAGTTATGAGTTAACATAATAGAGTAAAGATAAATTTATTTAATCCTAGAAATACTGGGATTAACTTCTCTTTCTATATTTATTATCAGTGAGGTGCCACAGACATCAACTAATGTGCACTGTTTTAGCTGTTGTAGTTTGAGGAAATAATAGGAAGAGCAACTCCTTATTATGACAAAAATGTACTTTTTTATTTTGAAATAGTGGAACTTCCTGGATTTAGTTGGTCATTTGCCCCACCAAATTAAGCAAATGTGTAACAGACTCAAGATTCTTTGTATAAATGCAAAGCTCCCCACATATCTTATCCATGGGAGAACAAGTCTTGTTGCTGTTAATTACACAGGGAAGCAAGCTGTTGGCTAATTGGTATCAGATGTTCTACATAAAATTTGAAAAGCAGACTACTATACTTTTAATTTTGTCACCTGAAAGGGAAAACAAAAATGTACAAAATTTTTAGTAAACGCTTTAAAACTATGGATTGAGAAATATTTACACCCATACTTTGAGTGACATTGACTTTAACCTCCAGGATACCATAGACCCAGTGTTAGAGCCCGCGATCTCTTATGAACTCCAAATAGATGTTTCTAGAAGGGTTTCAGAGTTTGCAGATGTATTTTGTGACATTCTTTGAAGAACCAAAGTGGTAGGTTGCTACAGTATATTATCACATTGTCAAAGAGAGTTGCTATTCACCATGGGTTGTTGTTCACCAGCCAAAACTCTATTTAGTGTCATAAGTCAAAAATGTGGAATTGCGTAAAGACGCTCAAGATGAAGCTAGGGTTCAGTTTACTTGTTGGTCAAACGGATACTTCTAATGTTGTGCTTGTGGCTGTCCTGTGTTTAGATGATTATGAGCCAGAGCAACCTGTGCTAAGCATAAGTCAGAAGCTCCATCCCTGGGAGATCCAGTATTCCATCATAGAGTACCAATTCCCATTTGACAAGATGGTACCTAGTATTTAAGCCCTTTTCTTTTGAGGTTCCTCATTGTCTGGGTAACTGCACCACATTGCAATTTTTTGTCTATGTCAAAGCCGGATTGTACCTTGTAGCAGGGTGAGAGTCTGACTGAAGCATTGGATATATTTGTCCTTTTCTCAAACAGCCACATTTCAAATAGTCAGCTCTCTTATTGTTATGAGTGATTTAAGACATAAATGTGGCTTCAACAGGCAGTGAGTTGAAAACATTGGTATTAAGGGAGATTCAATGTGTCACATGACGTGATAATTTTACTTTTATACCATGAATCAATGTATGAGCCCAGGGGGTTGGTACATTAAAGCAAAATAAAATGACTGCACCTCCATCCTTGAATTCTTATTAGTATTGTCACATATTACTGTTTTTAGATTTCCATTAATACAAATAATACTTAATTACAAGTACTTACAGTATATATAATACTCATTTACTTATTCCTTAGGCATGGTGCAACATTGACTGCAATAACCCATATGCTTTACATGTTGATTAACTCATTTTACAGAAACAAGCAGCACTAGCTGAATACTTCCTTTTTTTACCAACTGTTCCTGTTTGTCTAAGCCAACTCTGTACACATTAATTATACAAGAAAACTACTTAAAATAGCCTACCAAAGTGTAACAATTTGAGAGCATCCACAACTGTACTACTAATACTACTATATACTGTATACTGCAAAGGGGCATGTTAGCCCGAAACGTTGTATCACAAGATGAATTAAACCTCACGGTTGTATTACGTTTATGCCTTCATTGAATCTCAGAGTGTCACTGCTTATTTGAACACGTTGTGATATATATATATATATATATATATATATAATTTAAAAAAACTAGTATAAGATATATACAGTATGAGGATTTTTAAACAATAAAGTGATTTTCTTTCCCAACGTAATTCCATTAAAACCTGTGTTATTATCTATGCCGGACAGCTGGTGAAAGTGACTGTTAATTTAAAATAACCCCTCTCTTAATTGCATTGAACTTTGGTCAGCTTGCTACTGCACTGTGTTCGCTAAAGGTAGTTTGGAATTACTGTATCTGGGGAATGAGGTAATTAGTACAGGCACACAGCCAGAGCTGCAAGACAGAAGTTCAGGAAGAGCGCAAAAAGGGTCTAGACACTGCTGTGTCTACACTGAGGAATCGACCCTGCTAATGTTCCACTTTGCCTTCTGTTATAGTGTTGTTAGATACAACTGGAAACTACTGTAGGGGTGTCCCATCAGCCCTTTGGCACATTGTGTTGATCAGTAGATAAAATTTGCCAAGCAGCAGTTGCAATGGCAAACTTGCTACTAAAGCCTCAGCAGCTTGACCTGGTTTGCTAAATGCTTTTCCACCTGCTGTCACCTCCCCCAAGTCCCAGAAGGTTTTACTGCTGCTGATAGTTCCAGTGGCTGCCTGACCCAAGGCTTTTTTTTCTGGTCTTGTTCCCTGACTTTCCCTAATGAAAAGGTGTGCTAGGCTGAACATCATGTTCACTAGATTATGAGCACAACAAAAACCTGCTGTTGCAACAGTCTAAACTGTTCCCTTACAGGCAGGAATTATGCATTTCCTCTTCCATTCTCAATTTGTTTTCCATGTGCAGTGGGAGGCCCAGATTGTGACCACCTTCAGGGTGAATGGCAGAAAGCAATGGAAATTAGTCATTCGTTTTACAAGCAACTTTCACTTGCCTTACTGCACACTGAAAATAGAAAACAAGTGACCTGTGAGTTATTTAAACATGAGTGTAACATTTGAAGAAAGAAAAAACACACAGCAACATATACATGCCTTATCTGATTGATGTGTTGGTAACTATACAAAGTCCTCAGGCTAACAAAACTGGTATTCCACTTTCACTGATTGTAAATGATACTAGAGCCAGATATAATAATTTATAGGATATAATACTTGGAGTCTTGTGGTTCTATCCACAAAGTTTTTAAAAGGAAGGCTTTTATTTGTAGTATTGTGCAAGTGTAACACATATTTATTATTGGTTTATTAAGATAATTATGCTTAACCATTTTATTGGGTATTTCATGTGACAGTGCTGAAAATATTTTTTCGTATAAATAAAGTCTTCATAGATATCAGCTCTTGAGACATCACAACAGATACTAGGTAATCTTTGGTCTTCTATGTCATTTTGCATTGATATGCAGAGTTACGGTATTATATGAAGCATAGGATAGAAACAAGACAGGGTTCATTCCTGCAGCAGGTGGTCTGTCGCTGGTCCCGCTGCTGCTCTACGAGCAGGGCAAGTCTTGCTTTTTCAATAGGAGCAATGGCTAGATTTCCCAAAAAGGGTAGTAAAGAATGTGAAGCATTGCAAGACTCCAAGATTCCAGCATTGGCTGGAAAGAGATGGAAAGGGAGGGGATGGGGGAGGGGGAGCAGAATCATGTCCGGCTGGTGGGGGTGGTGGTTGGTACAAGTGCAAAGGTGCCCTGATTCTGGTCTGCATGAGAGACATAAGCAGTATCATTAACAGCTGAGGGAGTAAGTGCAATGAAATCCCTTGGTTTGTTTGACGTTGCCTTGAATCAAGCAGAACTAAAGTCCAGGGGGTTTATTTATGAAGAGTCAAGATGTAAAACCTGTTATTTTGGATCGTGTTTCTGCCCGATATTTAAAAATGCAATGGTTCTACTAACCATGTCTTGCTAGTAAAAGCATTGCCCTTTTGAATATCAGGCAGAAACACGATCTTAAATTACAGGATTTTCAACCCGACTCCTCATAAATAAACCCCCAGGGAAATAGAGCGGTAGAGGCCTTTATATGTAATGGGGAAAAGTCATCTCAATGGAGAAGGCCAGCATATAATGATTCTTTATCTGGCAGATTATCTGCCAGATCTAGCTGATTGGAATGAAAATCTGGTAATGGATGAGAGCAAATGACAATCGACCATTTGCTCCCAAACACTGGAAAACTAACAAAACCTGACGTTCATACAGATTGTTTAAACACAAATTTAACCAACTTGGATGAACAACTGTTTTTGTCCATTTTGCAATTTTTGGGTGCAAATGGTCGATTGCCATTTGCTCTCATCCATTACCAAATTTTCATTCCAACCAGCTAAATCTGTCAGATTATCTGGCAGATAATTGCATAGTGTGTACCTAGGCTTTTAGGATCTTAGATATTGAAAGTGATCAGAGGGACTGGTGTCAGTTCCCCCAGAGTAAAAGGCAACCAAAAAGCAGGCTCTGATCAAGAACGTGCCAAAGGTGGTTATAAGTCGGACCAAACCTTTGGCAACTGCAAGAGATATGAATTCTGACAATTGTAATATGGGCCTAATTCAGACTTGCAGGCTGAAGCCCTATGCTGTGTGAGAAGGCATCTCACTTGTGCGATCGCCTCTGCTTGACTGACAGGCAGAGGCAGTCACGGGGCGGTTAGGGGCGTGTCAGTGGTGTTGGGACAGCTTTGCGGTTGCATTGGTGGGCGCGGTTTAATAACTAAGATTGTGATTGTAGATGTATGTTTTTTTCGCACATCTACGATCAGGTCTGCATTAGGCCCTATGTCTGCATACATTTATATGTCAGAAGGAATTACGTAAACATGCCCATAGTGTTCTTGACCTAGGCTTGTCAGTCTGCCACCTTTCCTGCTGCATCTCTCCATTCGTAAGCAGTTGCAAGTGTACTGTAGGATGCAACAAAATCTTCAAATTTGAATAGGTCCTAATACTGGTTCTGGTATTAGTAATGGCATCATTGGTCATTTATCATTTTTCTTTAGCTGTGCTTGACATGTTTGAACTTTTGCTCTACACCTCTAAATTTCCTATTTATGTGTTGCAAAAACACTGAATCTCTGGTACATCTCTTGTACATTTATTGGTTAACACTCTGTATTTTTGGCAATATTAAGTTCTATAGACATCAGTAAACCTTGATTAAGGAATGCACTTTATTTTCCTTTACAGGCCATCAATCTGTCAGATCCTTAAGCAAATAATCCATTTACTTTGCCTTCAGATTTCTCACCTCCCAGTTCATGTAGCTACCAATTGTATGTTATTTTATTTATTTTACTACACCATTTAGGGCCTAATTCAGCTTCAGTAACAGATTCTGCTAAATCTGCTACTGAAAAAACTCATGCTTGGGGCCGCCCAGCACAGGGCAATCTGATTGCAATGGCATCACAGGAATCACAGCAATAAGGGTCGACCTCTGCCTGCACATCCTTGCTGTGAAGGCAGGCACACCACTGCCATGTTTCCAATCACAGGAAACGCAGACACATCATCAGGCTTCCCCCGAAAACGGCCATGACACGCCTGCATTTCTTGCTATCCAACCAATCAGCTCCTGTCATTTTTCAAACACATGACAAGAGCTGGTTGGAGCACCATTTAAGATTAGTAATGAGTGATAAAAACAATATTGTCACAAACCAAATGTCTAGCGCATTGGCACAGACCCCCATGCCACCTCACAGTGCATCTCAGAGCTCTGCGGGGACTCCTCTTGCTGCTCCTGTGCTGCACTATCAAGCTGCACTTCTTCCTGGTGTTCTCTTCCTGTCTCCTGCCAACCTGTGGGTGCTGTCATATTGGACAACATCACCTGACTGGTCTCCAGCCAATCTGGAGCCAGATTTACAGTTGGGTCCATGTTTATCTTGACCTTTAATAGGATTAACTGAGACTGGGCAGTCAGACTTAATCCCCTGCTGTAATGACTTAATCCCCTGCTGTATTGTTCTCTGTATTGTATTGCAGCTGAGAACAATAGATGAAGGGTTTATGTTAATAAACCATGTTGTGCCTAGGTGCAGCAAACTAGCCAAGATAACCATGGACCCATCTGTAGGTCTCATGACACCTGGAGCCAATCTGCTACTGTGTCACCCTATAAAGCCAGTGTCCAGAGTCTATACAGGTTGTCAGTGCAACATCGCTTATTACCAACTTGTCTTGACTCCAAGTAACTCCTTCTAGTTTCCGGATACAGAGAGCACCTACAAATCATCCTTGCTCCAGTGATCTGGGCTTAAAATTGCCTCCAGCTATCCAAGCTAGTCAGTATTTTTCCTTCTCCCTGAGCTATAAACATTCAGGAGCTATAGTTCTTCAGTCTATGTATTATAGCTGACCGATCCAAGTCTCACAGGTTCCAGCCTGCTCCTGATTCCAGTCTGAATCTCCTGTGCTTTATTCTAGTTAGAAGTTAGTTCAGAAAAAGCCTGCATTCTGTGAACACTGCTGGATTCCTGCTTCCTGAGATCCTCGCCAATCCTATCCAAGTCTATTTACAGTCCAGTTCAAGTTTCGGACTCCATTCCATTTCAAGTTTCTGATTCCAGTCCTGTCCTAATCTGGTTCTAGTCCAGCTCCAGTTTCTGACTCCATTCCTTTTCAATTCTCTGATTCCTATCCAGTCCAAGTCTGGTTGCAGTCCAGTTCAAGTTAATACATCAGTCCTTCGACTCATTCATTTCTACCTTCTGACTCTGCATCCATTATACCGAGTACACTCGTTCATAGGTAGATCTTGCATACTGCCACCTAAGTCACAAGACACACCAGTCCAGCCCATGTGTACAGTTACAGGATGGTCTTTCTGAAACAATGACTCCCGCACCAGTATAATATATTTCCAAGATGTTCTCTTTCCCCTATCTCTTCTTATATAGTGTGCTACCAACACACTTCCTAATTATCTGGGAGTGCTACCCATGGCCTAAGAACCCACTTTATCTACACACAGAAAAAGAGGCCAATTACTGGGTGCACTGAGAACTCGACAAATAACAAATATATGACTAAAACGTATCCTTTATTATTCTTTCATTAAAATTCTTAGCCTTATGAAATATTAAAAACAAATATAGTAGGTGAAAAAGTTAGAAATTGTGATATTAAAATAGTATCAGAGACTGCTACTAATATTCCAGGGGTGTACTCCCTATTCCAGGCAATTATATAACCCCCACTGCCAATATATTTTACCCTGTGAGATCCTATCAGTCTCAGTATTTCAATTATATTGTGTTGCTTAGGATATTTCAATAGGGATCCTACGCACTCATAGTGAAACTAGATATATATCAATGTATTACCATGTATCAATAGGGTGTCTTATAACCCCTTATATGTTTCAATGAGTGGTTACTTCTGTTACATTTATGTGTAATTCATTATTGTTCAATCTGATATAAAACACAGTTGCACGGCCAATAATTATCTATCGTGTTGCTAATTTTAATTGTACATAGCATACATAAATATCGCAGTGTAGATGTCCAGTGAGACAAATTGTGACATTGTGTCTTTTATTTCTATTTAATCATATAAGACTCTCTATATTCCTAATGAAACACATGTCACATTACAAGAGATCAGATTCCCTTTGTAAAGTCAATTGGTTATATTACTATCCTGTGTGTGATATGAGTCGCTTTTATTTAATATACATCTCTCTTTTTATTTTCATAAGCAACCTTATTTACTTGTAATCACTTCTAATCCCTCAAGCACAGGAGCTCACTGATACAATGTATCTGCACTGTTATGGACGTAGGTATGAATATCAGCTGCGCCTGTACTAGAATCAGTTCTCTCACAGCGCCGTCAGCCGAACCTCATGCAGCGGCTACACATCCACCGCTGTGTGTGGCCGGCTGCTAATCCTACGTTCTCACAGCCCACGCTGCTCCGGGACCAGCCGCCAAACACAGCTGATTGTGGACAGGCGCTCTCACCGTCCCAGCCTGTAATGGCGGTGCCTGGACCGGGGCTGTGCGGCCGATCAGTTAGTATGGATATACATATGAATACACATAAATCTAATATTGACAGCGGTTCTACAGGTCTGTAGCAGTCTCTGAAAAAGCCAACGCGCGTTTCACAGAGGCTTCGTCAGGGCATCCTTGTGCTATCATAATGCTTCCAGCTCTTTCATAGAACAGGCTCTTATCAGTGCCCATCTCCTGGGGAGAGAAACATAGTAAACTTGCATGAAAACATTTATATTCATGTTGTGAATTTACACTTTTTTTTATCACATCCACATTAAAAAAGCTGATTTTGACAAATATGGTATGCCCTAAATGATAAAGCATCTAACTTTAGTCAGGTATAGCACTGTATTCTTATTGCTACACTTTTGCTAAACCTATTAGTAGACAATAGCATAAATATCCCAGAGTGAACTAACAAAAAAAGAGGCTTTTAACTTAAATTGCTAGAGTGCTACAGTTTCACTTAGAAGAAGGTGTGGAGGCCAGTTACTCAAGCCACAAGAGCTACAAACCATCCTACATACTGTAATATTTTATATGATTATTCAAAATAAATATGCAGTGGTTAAAGTGGGCCGGAACGGGCGCGAAACTGCTTTCCGTCACCTCTAATTGAAGGCGGAACCAGTTCCGGCTCTGTCCGGCCACTAGCATCTGCTCCCGGCTTCAGTGCACTTTAAAGCTAGCAGTGGCTGCCAGCCAATCCTGGATCATGGGTGGACCCGCCAAAAGAAAGCAAGGCTTTTTTTTAAAACTGCGTGAGCCAATCACAGCTCGCGCATCGCCAGCCAATGAGAAGCTGCCAAGTGGCAGCTTCTCATTGGCTGGCGGTCTGCCAGCCATGATTGGCAGGCAAGTTGCACCAGATTCAAAGAGCAGCCTCTTCTTTTGATCAGCAGCCGGTCCACAGGAATGGCTGGCAGTCGCTGACAACTTCTAACTGCACTGCAGCTGGGACCCAGCCGATGCTAACTGCTCCTTCTTCGTCCCACTCCCAGAGAGACAGAGGTGTGTCTCATGGAAATACCAGGAGCAGGAGGTGATATGGGGGAGGGGGAGGTGAGGCACAGGGGGTGAGATGGCAGAGGTGAGATGGGGGAGTGAGGCACAGGAGATGATATGGTGGACTGAGGCAGAGGAGGTGATATGGGGGAGTACGGCAGAGGAGGTGATATGGGGGGGTGAGGCACAGGGGGTGAGATGGTGGAGTGAGGCACAGGCGGTGAGATTGTGGAGTGAGGCACAGGAGGTGAGATGGGGGAATGAGAGGAGCAGGGAGTGAGGTGGAGGAGTGAGGCACAGGAGAGAGAGGTGCAGGGGTTAAGATACAAGCAGAGGTTGAAGTGGTAGCAGGGAGTGAGAGGAGCAGGGGGTGAGATGGGGGAGTGAGGCACAGGGAATGAGATGGGGAAGTGAGGCACAGGGGGCAAGATAGGGGAATGAGAGGAGCAGGGGGATGAGGTAAGGGAGTGAGACACAGGAGTAAGAGGTGCCGGGGTTAAGATAGAAGCAGAGGCTGAAGGGGTAGCAGGGAGGGAGAGGTATAGGAGGTAAGTAAAAAAAGAAGCAGGTGATCAGACACAAAGGAGAGTATATAGGGAGTGAGAGGGTTACCCAGGATGAAGCTGTGGACACATGAGAAGAGTGACAGACAAAGGAAACAGAAGGGACACATGGAAGACATAAGAGAGGTGAGCAAAGGTTGTTCAACATATCCTGCCACATTGCGCACCACATCTAAAACTCTGTGTGTGGGTGTGTGGGGGGAACTGCTGTGGGCATTGTGTGTGTAAATGGCACTGATACTGTTGGCATTGTGTACGTAAAGGGCACTAATATATGAGTTAATGTGAATACGATTGTGCTACTGTGAGGCATTATTTTGAATTGGGGGTACTATTGTGTGGCCATGCCCATTCCTAGAGAGGCCACACCCCCTTTTTGCAAGGGGCGCATTTGGCGTGCAGGTGGTAAAGGGAGATGAGTTTCCCCACCTCTCTAGGACCACTTTAAACCTTGAAATATGTATTATAGTAAAACACACATTTATAATCAGTTGACAGCTATTCACAAAGATGTACCTGTACCGTACATTTTGACAGTACTGAGAAATCATGGAATTTCCCTCTTACAAATTTTGAGTGATGTCATATCAAATTGTCTAGATTGCTCTTAAGAATTAGAATAACCCTCAAGCTTTCAAATCTATTGGCTGCGGTCTTATTTTTAAATGAGGCAGATCTTGTGATTAAACCATAACTGTGGTTGGCATTGGAAATAAGTTGGCAGTTGCCTCTGACTATCCCCTTTTACACATTCCTCAGAACTATTCATCATATTCATCTTTGAATGATGCATAGTGTGTGTCTGACTTATGTGATGCTGAATTGTGGTAGACACTGCAAGAGAGTAATGATTCAGCTTTTGGCAGTGAATATAATGTATTTTTATCTACAATACACTAGCTAAATCTCTTTCAGTCCCATTGTTTAGTGTAACTGAGCACTGGTGTCTTCTGTGCACAGGCACAGAAGTATAGTGAGTGGGTGTAGAAGGGTGCTACAGGTATAATTAACTAATGGGGTGTTCCAGACTGATCTAGGCTTAATGGCACAAGGCCAGTACAGCTCAACAACTGGAAGACTTACATCCCCTTAGTCAGTCTCTTCTGCAAGTCTGAGACAGTTATACAGACTTTTTATCTGTGATCCCAAGCTGATTAGTGTTTCACACTATTAAATGTATTGGCATAGCAGCAAGACCTGGCTAAAGTTGGCAGAGAATCAGGGAACAGATCAGTACAATTATATTTTAGGAGCAGCAGCATACAGGGTGGCTGCCTGTGCTTTTCATTTTATTGACATTTCTCAGTTTTTGATCTCCGTTGCTCTTTGTTTTGGCTGTGCAGGTACCAGGGGGAAATGGATAGCATTGGGTTCTGTAGCTTTGCATGCTCTGCAAAGCCCCCTGGCTTAGTCAGCTGGATCACACTGAATTAGTCAAGTACTTCATTATCTCCCCTCTCTGCACATATTGCTCCAGGTAATAAAGAGAGGAGCCAGTGCCTTCTGCTGCTCTGTCTGTGAAGTTGTGTTGTTTTGACCAATTCTGCACAGTAGCATTGTGTGCTGGGAGGGCATCACTTTTCATCCATTGCCTGCAGTGATTCACAATATCCATTTAGTCACAGCAGTTAGCTAACCATGTTACTGCTGATAGCATATCATGGTTTTGGAGTCCTGGAGCCCATTGGAGGTCTGAGATTACTATTTGCAATGTGGATGAGCAGGGAAACAATGATTAGAAGACTGGCAAATTACAAATGCTTGCTTTACAGTGTATAAAATGTTCAGATCACACATGATTTTACTTGGATTATTTATCTGCAGCACAGAAATAACAGGTGAAAATGTTTATTATAATAGCATTTTTTTTTTTTATGTTGATCTACTGTATTATTATAGACTAGTATGTACAATGTAGTATGAAATTTTACAATGGAGAATTAAAATTTCATTTTTCGTTTCATTTAAAATTTCATTTTTTTAAAGGAAAATATGCTTATGTTTTATAGCAATTACACTTAATTGATAAATCATCAATATATTTTAAAGTGCTGTATGATTACAGACTTTTTATTCAGAAAGATCATTCCTTAGACCAGTTGATCTTAATTTGATCTACCACACATACATATACACAAATAAGCCAAAACCAGTTCATTCAGAAGCCTACCGGTATGTCATGGAGAAAGGGAACACAATCCATGGGAGAATATACTAACTACACATAGATATCATCTAGGGCAGTGGTTCTCAAACTCGGTCCTCAGGACCCCACACAGTGCATGTTTTGCAGGTAACCCAGCAAGTGCACAGGTGTATTAATTACTCACTGACACATTTTAAAAGGTCCACAGGTGGAGCTAATTATTTCACTTGTGATTCTGTGAGGAGACCTGCAAAACATGTACTGTGTGGGGTCCTGAGGACCGAGTTTGAGAACCTGTGATCTAGGGCATAGGTTCTCAAACTCGGTCCTCAGGACCCCACCAGTGCATGTTTTGCAGGTAACCCAGCAGGTGCACAGGTGTATTAATTACTCACTGACACATTTTAAAAGGTCCACAGGTGGAGCTAATTATTTCTTTGAGGAGACCTGCAAAACATGCACTGTGTGGGGTCCTGAGGACCGAGTTTGAGAACCCGTGATCTGGGGTATGAATGAAACCTAAAGTTCTGATGTCAGACAGCAACATATTTACCAACTATCTTGGAATTCCGTAATACTGAATTTGGGGGACTTCTCCTGACTCCCGGGAGGGTACATAACCACCCTGTACCCTGCTCATTTCTCAAGTGAACTGGGCGGGGTTTCGGCATGAAGACATGAAGTGCTGTGAAATGCATCATCATGGCCTTGACCTCCTCAATGAAATGGTGCAAATTGTACCATTGCGGGAAGTGGGGCCTCAATAATAGGATTTAAAAGCACTTCACCTTCGTCCCTCCCACCTTAATCTCTCCTTCCACCACATGTACCAGACAGTAAAAAAATAAGTAAATAGGTGGGTCTGGACTGCAACACTAACTACAGTACTATGGGCCTGATTCATTATGGATCACTATTGAGGCTGAGATAGTGATGTTCAAAGCCATAACTAGACTTTTTGGTGCCCTATGCCAGGGAGAGAATTGCCCCCCTCCATTTTTTTCAATAGGGATACGAGATTGATCACAGAGAGACCCAATGTTATGAATGCCCCTTCCCACAATATACACTGCTCAAAAAAATAAATGGAACACTAAAATAACACATCCTAGATCTGAATGAATGAAATATTCTTAATAAATACTTTGTTCTTTACATAGTTGAATGTGCTGACAACAAAATCACACAAAAATTATCAATGGAAATCAAATTTATTAACCCATGGAGGTCTGGATTTGGAGTCACCCTCAAAATTAAAGTGGAAAAACACACTACAGGCTGATCCAACTTTGATGTAATGTCCTTAAAACAAGTCAAAATGAGGCTCAGTAGTGAGTGTGGCCTCCACGTGCCTGGGCATGCTCCTGATGAGGTGGCGGATGGTCTCCTGAGGGATCTCCTCCCAGACCTGGACTAAAGCATCCGCCAACTTCTGGACAGTCTGTGGTGTTACGTGGCATTGGTGGATGGAGCGAGACATGATGTCCCAGATGTGCTCAATTGGATTCAGGTCTGGGGAATGGGCGGGCCAGTCCATAGCATCAATGCCTTCATCTTGCAGGAACTGCTGACACACTCCAGCCACATGAGGTCTAGCATTGTCTTGCATTAGGAGGAACCCAGGGCCTACCGCACCAACATATGGTCTCACAAGGGGTCTGAGGATCTCATCTCGGTACCTAATGGCAGTCAGGCTACCTCTGGTGAGCACATGGAGGTCTGTGCGGCCCCCCAAAGAAATGCCACCCCACACCATTACTGACCCACTGCCAAACCGGTCATGCTAGAGGATGTTGCAGGCAGCAGAACGTTCTCCTTGGCATCTCCAGACTCTGTCACGTCTGTCACATGTGCTAAGTGAGAACCTGCTTTCATCTGTGAAGAGCACAGGGCGCCAGTGGCGACTTTGCCAATCTTGGTGTTCTCTGGCAAATGCCAAACTTCCTGCACGGTGTTGGGCTGTAAGCACAACCCCCACCTGTGGGCGTCGGGCCCTCATACCACCCTCATGGAGTCTGTTTCTGATCGTTTGAGTAGACACATGCACATTTGTAGCTTGCTTGAGGTCATTTTGCAGGGCTCTGGCAGTGCTCCTCCTGTTCCTCCTTGCACAAAGGCGAAGGTAGCGGTCTTGCTGCTGGGTTGTTGCCCTCCTATTGCCTCCTCCACGTCTCCTGATGTACTGGCCTGTCTCCTGGTAGCGCCTCCATGCTCTAGACTAGGGGTGGGCAAAATACGGCCCGCGGGCCGGATGCGGCCCGCAAACCGATCCTGTTCGGCCCACTGCCTCCCACCAGCGAGCAATGACAAGCGGCCCGAATGGCTGAGCTGTTTGTCATTGCTCTGAGCTGCAGTACCTCCAAGTTGCCGGCGGCGCCTCTCTCCCCTGCTGCTGCGTTGTAGCAGCCTCCTCCTCCTCCAGAGTCCCCAGTGACAACGGCTGGGTTCAGCCAAAAATGGGCGGAGCTACGTGTCGAGGAGGGGGCGGGGCTACACGGGACCTCAGGGGGCGGAGCTACACGGGCCAAGAGCCAGACTTGTACAGAATAGATCCATCCTTCCTGCCACTGCCAGCCAGCCAGATCAGTAAAGTTAATGGGAAAAGTGAGTGAGAGAAAGAAAGGGGTGTGTGTGTGTGATAGTGTGCGTATATTTGTGTGTGTGGGCAGTGGCGTCAGTCTGTTTTTAGGTTTGGGGGAGAGATCTTTAGCTCTCGCTGTACCAACCCCTCCCGTGTTCTGTCACCATGTCACCCCCGTGTTCTGTCACGTATAACCCCCCCCATGTTCTGTCACTGTCACCCCCCCCCGCCCCGTGTTCTGTCACCGTGTCACACCCCCCATGTTCTGTCACTGTCACCCCCCTGTGTTCTGTCACTGTGTCACACCCCCTGTGTTCTGTCACCGTGTCACCCCCACCGTGTTCTGTTATCGTGTCACACCCACCGTGTTCTGTCACTGTGTCACACCCCCCGTGTTCTGTCACCGTGTCACACCCCCGTATTCTGTCACCGTGTCACACCCCCGTGTTCTGTCACCGTGTCACCCCCCCGTGTTCTGTCACCGTGTCACCCCCCCTGTGTTCTGTCACCGTGTCACCCCCACCGTGTTCTGTCACTGTGTCACACACCCCGTGTTCTGTCACCGTGTCACCCCCACCGTGTTCTGTCACCGTGTCACCCCCCCCATGTTCTGTCACTGTCACCCCCCCGTGTTCTGTCACTGTGTCACACACCCCGTGTTCTGTCACCGTTATACCCCCACCGTGTTCTGTCACCGTGTCACCCCCACCGTGTTCTGTCACCGTGTCACCCCCACCGTGTTCTGTCACCGTGTCACACCCCTCGTGTTCTGTCACCGTGTCACCCCCACCGTGTTCTGTCACCGTGTCACCCCCACCGTGTTCTGTCACCGTGTCACACCCCTGTGTTCTGTCACCGTGTCACACCCCCGTGTTCTGTCACCGTGTCACACCCCCCGTGTTCTGTCACCGTGTCACCCCCCCCGTGTTCTGTCACCCCCACCATGTTCTGTCTCGGTGTCACACACCCCGTGTTCTGTCACCGTGTCACCCCCACCGTGTTCTGTCACCGTGTCACACACCCCGTGTTTTGTCACTGTCACCCCCCCTCCCCGTGTTCTGTCACTGTGTCACACCTTTCCCCAGGGGCCATAATACACTGGATAATTTGCTTGCTGCACAATAATTATCCTAAATAAAATGTTAATGTGTAAAAGGGGGCTCTACCTGCTGTAATGTGTAAAAGGGGCTCTACCTTCCATACTGTGTAAAAGGGGCTCTATCTGGTGTAATGTGTGTAAGTGGCCCTGTGTGGCGCAATTTGAATAATGGAGACCATTGTGCAGCCTAATATGAATCTGTATTATTTTTTGCCCACACCCCTTCCACATGAAGCACGTCCCTATATTTTTGGCAAGTGGGGGGAGCTGCTATTTTGTATGTGGCTCTCGGATACTGACAGGAAATGTCAAGTGGCCCCTTAGCTGAAATAATTGCCCACCCATGCTCTAGACACTACGCTGACAGACACAGCAAACCTTCTTGCCACAGCTCGCATTGATGTGCCATCCTGGATGAGCTGCACTACCTGAGCCACTTGTGTGGGTTGTAGGGAGGTCATACAGGCACGTGGAGGCCACACACACTACTGAGCCTCATTTTGACTTGTTTTAAGGACATTACATCAAAGTTGGATCAGCCTGTAGTGTGTTTTACCACTTTCATTTTGAGGGTGACTCCAAATCCAGACCTCCATGGGTTAATAAATTTGATTTCCATTGATAATTTTTGTGTGATTTTGTTGTCAGCACATTCAACTATGTAAAGAACAAAGTATTTAATAAGAATATTTCATTCATTCAGATCTAGGATGTGTTATTTTAGTGTTCCCTTCATTTTTTTGAGCAGTGTATGTATATATATATATATATATATATATATATATATACTTCCTCCCTACTCTTGTCATGGTGGCAGTGAGTCAGTCTGTTTTCAGTTCTGTGGCAAAGCTGCTAATCTCCTTATGTGTGGCATCTTCTTATACAGTAAGGATGCATATTTCTTTGTGTAAATGCTGTGTATTATTGTCTGTGATATTAGACATTTTCAGCTAAATGTAATAGCCTCCGTGTTCTGGAGGTGTGGGAATTTTGTGCTAGTCTGCCAATATTTTAAAAGCAGTAATAATGTACAATCAAATATAGGGAGTAACCCGTGGTGCTAAAAGCGGTGACAAGTAAAACATGGAGAAATAACAACCTTAAGGCAGTAAGAAGGTTCAGATATTGGCATGAATCCAGACTTCTGATGTGTAGTCCTCACTCCTTATTATTAGATCCTTTTTCTTAGTGCAAGTATCCACTTCAGCACAATGTAAACTCAAAGGAAAAGGACAAAGTGCAACACCATCAGAAAATGAAAACACACTTTAATATCTCATTACACTCACATTTAGAAAGTGCAATAGCGCTAATAATAGCATAGTGAATCTCTCCTGTCAACCTCTGTCTCCCAATCACTAATTGACTGCCCAGTCACCAAGTGCCACTCTCTATCTCTCCGCATCACCCTCTGCATCTCCCCATTACCCTCTGCCTCTCCATCCCTGTCACTCTCTACATCTCCACCACCCACTGTCTCTCCCTGTATGCGTCTCCCCTGCCACCTGCTGCCTCTCCCTGCTACCCACTGCTTCTCCCTGTCATACTCTACCTCTCTGACACCCACTGACTCTCCAGTCACCACCTTCAACACTCTGTCTCTCCGTGACACCCATTGCTTCTTCAGTCACCCATCTACCTCTCCCTGTCACCCACTGCCTCTCCCTGTCACTCTTTCCCTCCCAGCCTCCTCTACCTGTAATCCAGTGACTCTTCAGCCACCACCTGCCTCTCCATCACTCATGGCCTCCGTCACTGCCACCCACATCCTCTGCTGCTGTCACCCACTGCTTCTCGACAGTCACCCCCTGTCTCTCCTCTTAAAGTGGAGGAGGTTGGGACCCAGAGCATATTTTTGCACCTGGGCCCACCACTCTCAAATTCCACCACTGACTTCCACCTATGTCACTGTTGGGGCGTGGCTACATCAGTTGCCATTGGCAGCGCAATTGCTAACAGAAGTGGCCTTGCAGGTACAGTAGAAGCATTAGAAGTGCTGCCAGGCCACATGCTTTAAGTATTATTATGTAGAATGCATTAGTTATTTATAGAGATGAGCGGGTTCGGTTCTCAGAGAACTGAACCATACCGAACTTCACCATTCGAGTCCGGTTACGAGCCAGGCTCGGGTTTTCCCACCTGACTCGGAAACCAGAACGAGGCAAAACGTCATCATCCCGCTGTCAGATTCTCTAAGGGGTTTGGATTCCATGTAAGGAGCCACGCGTCCCCGCCATTTTCACTCTGGCATTGGAGAGTGTAGAGAGAGGATGTGTCTCCATTCTCTCAGTGTCCTCAGTGTCCGTGTCTTTTGCGGAATCTGTCCAGTCACAGTGCTTGTGTCCTCTGCTACCATATGTCCAGTGGTGCTGTGTTGTGCTGCATCAGTTCAGTGGTGGTGTGTTGTGCTGCATCAGTCACAGTGGTGGTGTCCTCTGCTGCCATATGTCCAGTGCTGCTGTATAATAAGTCCCTTACAGTGTTGCTGTGTTGTCCTGCATCAGACCAGTGGTAGTGTCCTGGGTATCAGTCAGTCCAATGACCATTCACAGTGGTGGTGTCATCTGCTGCCATATGCCCAGTGCTGCTGTATAATTAATTATCTTTGCTGTCCTGCATCAGACCAGTGTTAGTGTCCTGTGCATCAGTCAGTCCATTGACCATTCACAGTGGTGGTGTCCTCTGCTGATATATGTCCAGTGCTGCTGTATAATAAGTCCCTTACAGTGTTGCTGTGTTGTCCTGCATCAGACCAGTGGTAGTGTCCTGGGCATCAGTCAGTCCGGTGACCATTCACAGTGGTGGTGTCATCTGCTGCCATATGCCCAGTGCTGCTGTATAATTATCTTTGTTGTCCTGCATCAGACCAGTGCTAATGTCCTGTGCATAAGCCATCATCATTCCAGTGAACAGGCAGTCACAGTGGTATACGCTGCTGCTATATGTCCACTGCTGCCGTATAATAATAATAATAATAATAATAATAACAACAAGTCCCTTACAGTGTTGCTGTGTTGTCCTACAGCAGACCATTGGTAGTGTCCTGTGTATCAGCCATCAGTCATTCCTGTGCTGCATATTGTGTTGTATAACTCCAGAAAAATAATGGAGAACAAAAATTTGGAGGATAAAATAGGGAAAGATCAAGAACCACTTCCTCCTAGTGCTGAAGCTGCTGCCACTAGCCATGACATAGACGATGAAATGCCATCGTCGTCTGCCAAGGCCGATGCCCAATGTGACAGTAGAGGGCGTGTAAAGTCCAAAAAGCCAAAGTTCAGTAAAAAGACACAAAAAAAGAAATTTAAATCGTCTGAGGAGAAACGTAAACTTGCCAATATGCCATTGACGACACGGAGTGGCAAGGAATGGCTGAGGCCCTGGCCTATGTCCATGGCTAGTGGTTTAGCTTCACATGACGATGGAAGCCCTCATAACTGAGGCCTTGACACTTATGTTGGTGTTAGACGTGCGTCCGGTATCCGCCATTAGTGCAGTGGGATTTAGACAATTGATGGAGGTATTGTGTCCCCGGTACCAAATCCCATCTAGATTCCACTTCACTAGGCAGGCGATACCGAGATTTTGCCATTTAATTCCAGTGATGTGAACATATAATTCCAATGATTTTGCCATTTAATTCCAGTGATTTTGCCATTTAATTCCAGTCATTTGGATTTATAATTCCAGTGATTTGGACGTATAATTCCAGTGATTTGGAAGTATAATTCCAGTGATTTGGACGTATAATTCCAGTGATTTTGCAGTATAAATCCAGTGATTTTGCCATTTAAATCCAGTGATTTGGACGTTTAATTCCAGTGATTTGGACGTATAATTTCGGTGATTTGGACGTATAATTCCAGTGATTTTTACATTTAATTCCAGTGATTTGGACGTATAATTCCAGTGATTTTGCCATTTAATTCCAGTGATTTTGCCATTTAATTCCAGTGATTTGGATGTATAATTACAGTGATTTTGCAGTATAATTACAGTAATTTTGCCTTTTAATTCCAGTGATTTGGACGTATAAATTCCAGTGATTTTGCCATTTAATTCCAGTGATTTAGCCATTTAATTCCAGTGATTTGGAAGTATAATTCCAGTTATTTGGACGTATAATTCCAGTTGGAATTGTTTGTGTCGCTTGGCTTAGTCATACAGCTACCTCATTCCACCTCTTCGACATCTTTGCATGAGGTGCTGTTTGGGGCCTAATTTTTGAAAAGTGCCATCCTGTCTGACACTGCAGTATAAGTCCAGGGGTACTGCTGTATTAGTACTGGGGTACTGCCGTATAAGTGCACCAATTGCAGAATTTAAAAAAAATGACAGGGGCATGCTGGAGATGCTGTAAGTGGACCGAACAATTGCGGCCCACTCTCGACATTCAGCCGCTGCGTGACACTACTAGATGGGCCAGGTGGTTGTGTCGCTTAGCTTAGTTATACAGCAACCTCGGTGCACCTTTTTTTCTTATTTGCATCATGTGCTGTTTGGGGACAATTTTTTTAAAGTGCCATCTTGTCTGACACTTCCGTATATGTCCAGTGGTACTGCCATTTAATTCCAGTGATTTGGACATATAATTCCAGTTATTTGGACGTATAATTCCAGTGATTTTTCAGTATTATTACAGTGATTTTGCAGAATAATTCCAGTGATTTTTCCACTTAATTCCAGTGATTTGGACGTATAATTCCAGTGATTTGGCCGCATAATTCCAGTAATTTTGCAATTTAATTCCAATGATTTGGACGTATAATTCCAGTGATTTGGACATATAATTCCAGTGATTTTGCCATTTAATTCCAGTGACCCTGCCGTATAAATCCAGTGATCCTGCCGTATAATTACAGTGGTACTGGCATATAAATCCAGACCAGTGATACTGCCGTATATATATATATATATATATATATATATATATATATATATATCCTGTTGCAAAGCCAATTACTGAGGCCATAACAACTATGCTGGTGTTAGACATGCATCTGGTATCCACCATTAGTGCAGTGGGACTGCAGTGCCAACCATAGATAGGCCAGGTGTTTGTGCCGCAAACTTGTGTCACTTAGTTTAGTCATACAGCTACCTCATTGCCCTCTTTTACTTCTTGGCATGATGTGCTGTTTGGGGACTATTTTTTTAAAGTGCCATCCTGTCTGACACTTCCGTATATGTACAGTGGTACTGTCATTTAATTCCAGTGATTTGGATGTATAATTCCAGTGATTCTGCAATATAATTCCAGTGATTTTTCAATATAATTCCAGTGATTTTGCCATTTAATTCCAGTGATTTTGCAATTTAATTCCAGTGATTTGGACATATAATTCTAGTGATTTGGACGTATAATTCTAGTGATTTGGAAGTATAATTACAGTGATTTGGATGTACAATTCCAGTGATTTTGCAGTATAATTACAGTGATTTTGCCATTTAATTCCAGTGATTTGGACGTATAATTTGAATAATTTGGACGTATAATTCCAGTGGGAATTGTTTGTGTCGCTTGGCTTAGTCATACAGCTACCTCATTGCACCTCTTCTACATCTTTGCATGAGGTGCTTTATTTATATATCTGCCCTCCTGTCTGACACTGCAGTGCCACTCCTAGATAGGCCAGGTGTTTGTGTTGTCCACTTGTGTCGCTTAGCTTAGTCATCCAGCAACCTCGGTGCAACCTGTTTGCGTAAAAACAATATTGTGAGGTGTTCAGAATAGACTAGAAATGAGTGGAAATGAATGATATTGAGGTTAATAATACCGTAGGAGCAAAATTACTCCCAAATTCTGTGATTTTAGCTGTTTTTATGTTTGTTTAAAAAATCATCCAGATCCAAAACCAAAACACTATAGGGTATTTTTGGCAAAACCAAGCCAAAACCAAAACACGAACACAAAAAGTGCCAGCCACACATCTCTACTAGAGATGAGCGGGTTTGGTTCTCAGAGAACCGAACCCTACCGGACTTTGCCTTCCGAGTCCGGATCCGAGCGGCAAAACGTCATCATCCCGCTGTCGGATTCTCGTGGGATTTGGATTCCATATAAGGAGCTGCGCGTTGCGGCCATTTTCACTACAGTCTCGGAGAGTGTATAGAGAGGACGTGTCCTCAGTGTTAAGTGTTCAGTGTCTGTGTGTTGGGGTGGGAAAGTGGGGTGGCAAGTGTTGTCCAGTCCAGTGTAGTCACTCAGTGTATTGTGCTGCATCAGTCCAGGCAGTTACAGTGTTGGTGTTCTCTGCTGCCATATATCCAGTGTAGCTGTATAAGTGGTGCTGTGTTGTGCAGACCAGTCCAGTGTAGCCAGTGTATTGTGCTGCATCAGTCCAGGCAGTTACAGTGTTGGTGTTCTCTGCTGCAATATATCCAGTGTAGCTGTATAAAGTGGTGCTGTTTTGTGCAGACCAGAGGTAGTGTCCTGTGTCATCAGTAATTCCAGTGACGATATACGCTGCTGCTATATAGCCACTGCTGCAGTATAATAATTATAACAACAACAACAACGTGTTGTGCTGCATCAGACCAGTGGTGGTGTCCTGTGTCATCAGTAATTCCAGTGATGATATACGCTGCTGCTATATGTCCACTGCTGCAGCATAATAATTATAACAACAACAACGTGTTGTGCTGCATCAGACCAGTCGTAGTGTCCTGTGTCATCAGTAATTCCAGTCATTCCTGTGACGCATATTGTCTTATATAACTCCCAAAAAATAATGGAGAACAAAAATTTTGAGAAGAAAATAGGGAAAGATCAAGAAGAACCACTTCCTCCTAGTGCTGAAGCTGCAGCCACTAGCCATGACATAGATGATGAAATGCCATCAACGTCGTCTGCCAAAGCCGATGTCCAATGTGATAGTAGAGGGCGTGTAAAATCCAAAAAGCCAAAGTTCAGTAAGAAGAACCAAAAAAATATATATTTAAATCGTCTGAGGAGAAATGTAAACTTGCCAAAATGCCATTTACAACACGGAGTGGCAAGGAATGGCTGAGGCCCTGGCCTATGTTCATGGCTAGTGGTTCAGCTTCATATGACGATGGAAGCCCTCATCCTCCCGCTAGAAAAATTAAAAGAGTTAAGCTGTAAAGAGCACAGAAAAGAACTGTGTGTTCTGAGATGGTATCACAAATCCCCAAGTCCAAGTGTGACGACGATTGCAATGCCTGACCTTCCCAACACTGGACGGGAAGAGATGGCTCCTTCCACCATTTGCACACTCCCTGCAAGTGCTGGAAGGAGCACCCACAGTCGAGTTCCTGATATTCAAATTGAAGATGTCACTGTTGAAGTACTCTAGGATAATGATATGGGTGTTGCTGGCGCTGAGGAGGAAGTTGACGATGAGGATTCTGATGGTGATGTGGTTTGTTTAAGTCAGGCACCGGGGGAGACACCTGTTGTCCTTGGGACAAAGAAGCCCATTGTGATGCCTGGGCAAACTACCAAAAAAGCCACCTCTTCGGTGTGGAATTATTTCTCCACAAATCCGGACAACAGGTGTCAAGCCATCTGTTGCCTCTGTCAATCTGTAATAAGTAGGGGTAAGGATGTTAACCACCTAGGAACAGCCTTCCTTACACGTCACCTGCTGCGCATTCATCAGAAGTCACTGTCAAGTTCAGAAACTTTGGGTAAGAGCATAAGCAGTCCACTGACACCTAAATCCCTTCTTCCTCCTGTACCCAAGCTCCTGCAAGCCACACCACCAACTCCCTCAACGTCAACTTCCCTCTCAGTCAGGAACGTCCGTAGTCCTGCAGGCCATGTCACTGTCAAGACTGAGGAGTCCTCTCCTAACCGGGATTCCTCAGTAGGATCCTTGAAAAAGTTGTGTGAACACAACGAAACACGTTGGTGTGAGCTGCCTCTTTGTTTTTACTCCCTGGACATACAACCGGAGATTTGAAGACCTGGACCAAGTCCCCGCCACTGAATGCTTTGGACCCTTGCTGGAGGATATTTTCCAAACTGAGGACATTGTTTCTTCACTACTTTATCAAGGAACTGCAACACTGCGGAGTGCTGAGACGCTTAATAATCCTTGGACATATCCATGGTAATTATCATTTATGCTTGACCAACATTTGGGTCCATCTTGGACTAAGAAGGGGACTATATCATAGGAACAGGTCTTATCCTCTCCTTTATTCTCACAAAAATTGTGATTGGCAGTAATATAACTTGCACCCATTCAGGGTTTTTTATTCCACTTATTCATTTTTTTATTGTTATTTTATTTTTATTTTTTTAAATAAACGGGTATCATATTGACCTACTCATCTCATCTTTGACCATATAGCGCTAAAAATTAACGTGTGTTATTACTCATGTATGAGGTCTGACCAACCTTAGCTGCTGTGTTGAACCTCCCCGAGCAGCGCTTGGAGAGAATTACCTCTGGGTAACTTTCCTTGAGTGTTATGCCTGCTGTTGCTGCCGCTGCTGTTGTTGCTGCTGGGAGTCGATCGTCATCCCAGAGGGGAAGTCTGAAGACCACTTGTACTACTTCCAGTAAGCACTTGACTGTCGCACAGTCCTTTGTGAGGAAGATGAAATATGACAGCAGTCATCCTTTTGCAAACCGGATAACTGAGGCCTTGACAGCTATGTTTGTGTTAGAGGTGCATACGGTATCAACCATTAGTACAGTGTCACTTTGATGAAGATAGTGTGTCTCCGGTATCAAATCCCATCTAGGTTCCACTTCTCTAGGCAGGCGATACCGAGAATGTACACAGACGTCAGAAAAAGACTCACCAGTATCCTACAAAATGCGGTTGTATCCAGTGTCCACTTAACCACGCACATGTGGATAAGTGGAACAGGGCAGACTAAGGACTATATGACTGAAACAGCCCACTGGGTAGATGTATGGCCTCCTGCAGCAGCACCAGTAGCAGCATCTTGCAAACGCCAATTCGTTCCTAGGCAGGCTACACTATGTATCACCGCTTTCCATAAGAGGCACACAGCTGACAACCTCTTACGGAAACTGAGGAAAATCATCGCAGAATGGCTTACCCCAATTGGACTCTCCTGGGGATTTGTGATATCGGACAACGCCACCAATATTGTGCGTGCATTACATCTGGGCAAATTCCAGCATGTCCCATGTTTTGCACATACAATTATTTGGTGGTGCAGAAATTTTTGAAAAATGAGAGGGGTGTGCAGGAGATGCTGTCGGTGGCCCAAAAAATTGCGGGCCACTTTTGGCATTCTGCCACTGCATGCCGAAGACTGGAGCACCAGCAAACACTCCTGAACCTGCCCCGCCATCAACTGATGCAAGAGGTGGTAACGAGGTGGAATTCAACACTCTATATGCTTCATAGGATGGAGGAGCAGCAAAAGACCATTCAAGCCTACACATCAACCTACGATATACGCAAAGGAGAGGTAATGCACCTGACTCAAGTGCAGTGGGCTTGTGCAAGGTTCTCCAACCCTTCAAACTTGCCACACGTGAAGTCAGTTCAGACACTGCCAGCTTGAGTCAGGTCATTCCCATCATGAGGCTTTTGCAGAAGCAGCTGGAGAAATTGAAGGAGGAGCTAAGACGGAGCGATTCCGCAAAGTATGTGGGACTTGTGGATGGAGCCCTTCATTTGCTTTGCCAGGATTCACGAGTGGTCAATCTGTTGAAATCAGAGCACTACATTTTGGCCACCGTGCTCGATCCTAGGTTTAAAGTCTACGTTGTATCTCTCTTTCCAGCAGACAAAAGTGTGCAGAGGTGCATAGACCTGCTGGTTAGTAAATTGTCAACTCAAGCGGAACGTGACCCGTCAACAGCTCCTCCTTCAATTTCTCCCGCCACTGGGGCTGCAAGGAAAAGGATAACATTTCCTAGTCCACCCGCTGGCGGTGATGCAGGGCAGTGAGGAGCGAAAGCTGACATCTGGTCCGGACTGAAGGACCTGCCAACGATTACTGCCATGTCTACTGTCACTGCATATGACTCTATCACCATTGAAAGAATGGTGGAGGATTATATGAGTGACAGCATTCAAGTAGGCATGTCAGACAGTCCGTACGTATACTGGCAGGAAAAAGGCAATTTGGAGGCCCTTGCACAAACTGGCTTTATTTTGCCTAAGTTGCCCCCCCTCCAGTGTGTACTCCGAAAGAGTGTTTAGTGCAGCCGGTAACCTTGTCAGCGATCAGCGTAGGAGGTTACTTCCACTAAATGTGGAGAAGATGATGTTCATCAAAATGAATTATAAAGTCCTCCGGGAAGACCTTTACCAGCAATTGCCTCCAGAAGTACACAGGGACCTGTGATGGTGGATTCCAGTGGGGACAAATTAATACTCAGTGAGGAGGATGTACATGGTGAAAGGGGTGAGGAATCGGAGGATGATGATGAGGTTGACATCTTGCCTCTGTAGAGCCAGTTTGTGCAAGGAGAGATTGATTGCTTCTTTTTTGGTGGGGGCCCAAACAAACCAGTCATTTCAGCCACAGTCGTGTGGCAGACCCTGTCGCTGAAATGATTGGTTTGTTAAAGTGTGCATGTCCTGTTTATACAACATAAGGGTGGGTGGGAGGGCCCAAGGACAATTCCATCTTGCACCTCTTTTTCTTCTTTGCATCATGTGCTGTTTGGGGACTAGTTTTTTAAGTGCCAGCCTTTCTGTAACTGCAGTGCCACTCCTAGATGGGCCAGGTGTTTGTGCCGCACACTTGTGTCACTTAGCTTGGCCATCTAGCTACCTCATTGCACCTCTTTTTCTTCTTTGCATCATGTGCTGTTTGGGCCTATTTTTTAAATCTGCCATCCTGTCTGTAACTGCAGTTCCACTCCTTGATGGGCCAGGTTTTTGTGCTGCACACTTGTGTCGCTTTGCTTGGCCATCCAGCTACCTAATTGTACCTCTTTTTCTTCTTTGCATCATGTGCTGTTTGGGGACTAGTTTTTGAATAGTGCCATCTTGTCTGCAACTGCAGTTCCATGCCTAGATGGGCCACGTATTTTGTGCTGCACACTTGTGTTGATTAGCTTAGTCATACAGCCACATTGGTGCAACTTTTAGGCCTAAAAACAATATATGAGGGGTGAGGTGTTCAGAATAGACTGGAAATGAGTAGAAATGATTGTTATTGAGATTAATAATACTGTAGGAACAAAATTACCCCCAAATTCTGTGATTTTAGCTGTTTTATATTTTTTCCCAAAAATCATCCAGATCCAAAACCAAAACCAAAACGCGAAAGGGTGGTTTTGGCAAAACCAAGCCAAAACCAAAACACAAAAATGGAATTAGAACCAAAATCAAAACACAAAACACGAAAAGTGCCCGCCGCACATCTCTAAAAAAGGGGGCGCTGTCTGCCGTAATGTGTAAAAAAGGGACGCTGTCTGCCGTAATGTGTAAAAAGGGGACTCTGTCTGCCGTAATGTGTAAAAAAGTGGGACACTGTCTGCCGTAATTTTTAAAAAAGGGGACTCTGTCGTAATGTGTAAAAAGGGGGACGCTGTCTGCCGTAATGTGTAAAAAAAGGTGACTCTGTTTGTCGTAATGTGTAAAAAGGGGGACGCTGTCTGCCGTAATGTGTAAAAGGGGGACGCTGTCTGCCGTAATGTGTAAAAAGGAGGACTGTCTGCCGTAATGTGTAAAAGGGGCTCTACCTGGTGTAGTGGCGCTACTGTGCAGCTTAATTTGAATAATGGAGACTACTGTGCACCGTAGTACGAATAGGTATTATTTTGTGGCCACGCCCCTTCCCCATGAAGCCACGCCCCTATTTATTTTTTGCACGCCTGCGGCGCGCACTACCCTCCCTTGCATGGGTGGGGGGCACCAATGCCATTTCTTGCACACAGCGCTAAAATGCCTAGTTACGGCACTGAGCGCATTTGACATTTCAGTTCTATGGGCGGTATTCAAATGTATATATCACGCTCAATCTGCTTTCTAAAGTTATCCCCATTATCGCGCTTAATCGCGCCCATAGTAATCAGATTTAGTTGCATAAAGGGTTGAGAGCCCTCTCTACCCCTGAGGTAATGAGCTGAAATTATTATACCACACCCGTCAGCAGAAACAGAATGGATGTGGAAGGGGGTGAAAAGAATTGAATACCCCCCATATGTTTAAACTTTAAAGGCAGGTACACATTAGACAGTTTTGAACCAATAAAGATAAAGATTTTCATTGAAATTTACCCATCTGCAGAATGAAAGATAAAGTGCATACACACTGAACCATATAGTGAACAATATCGTTCAGTGATGTCTCCCATCCCTGACAATGCAGTCATGAAAGGGGTGTGGTATGCGTGACCGCTGGTTAGCATATCTCCGCCGGGATCCCGGCAGCAGAATGCCAGCGGGGGAGCACGCACAACAAGCCCCTTGCGGGCTCACTGCGCTTGCCACGCTCAGTGCAAGATTAAGGTCCACATGGGCCTGGAGTTGAAATTTATGAAGGGCCTATTGTGTGCCACCAAAAGGGGTGTGACCAGCACCACCTGGCTGTGACTAATGATGTGGAGGGCATAACCAGTGCTTTGGGGAATGATCTGTCTATCACCATGATGGGCTGAGTACTGACTACCTTCGGCCACCTCAATGTCCCTCCCTTCTTCACATATATATATGCCCTTGCCCCCACAAACACATTTTGGTAGCTTGATAGTAGTCACCTTTGGTAATAGACACATATTGCACCCCCTCTGTGCAGACACAGTTGTAAGTATTGCTGCTTGTGCTACACTAACTTACCCACCACCCATATGAATACCTGTTGCCCAACAATCAATGCTGTATACTGAACCTCTTACCTAGATACCATCCCTCAAATGCTGAAATATCCCTCATTAACCAACACTCCCTAACACAAAAGCATCTGTAATTCCTCTCACCACCACTCCCTTGCCATCATGACCTGATCACACAAAAGACACACTGATACCCCTCATTTGCCATCATGCCCTGACCACACAACAGACACACAAATACCCCTCACTCATCATCATGCCCTGACCACACAACAGACACACAAATACCCCTCACTTGCCATCATGCATTGACCATGCATAGACACACTGATACGTATGAGGTATTTGCCATCATCAGTCAGGAGGATCCACAGTGGCGGCTTCCATCCTCAGTCTCCATGGTCATCGGAGGTACCCGCGTAGAGCCCTGCTTGGCGGCATCTAGGTGACATCATGTGATGTGATGTCACATTGCACAAAAAGGGGGGGAGTCGGAGGCACACTATGCGGCGCAGGGAGGGCTTGTGAAGCCATCCACTGCGCCGCCCTTTGATCTTATGTCCAGTGTGTGGATGTTGTTGGTGGAGGTGGGGTTTGAATGGGCAGAGCGGCGCCTCAGATGGATGCTGGTGGTGTTTTCCTGTCTCCAGTGGATCCTCCTTGGTGGTGTGGGCCTATTTTCATGGGGGGCTTGGAGCTGCAGCTTCACCTGCCCCATTGTTAATCCAGCTCTGGCCACGCTGCAGGTTTACTCTTCATATTTAAGCTGGTACATCAGATCAAGTTGGTGTGTCCACAACTGATTGCAGACTCTATTGTGCATGCACCATTTTCCCCGAAGTTTCCTTACTGCGCATGCGCAAAACATTGGGAAAATGGGCACAGCGCCATTTACTCAGAGATTTGTGGAGAGATGCTGTCAGTGGCGGGGGATTCTGGAGAGTTGAGTGTTGAAACAATGGGTGCAGGGTGTGCGGTGTGGACCCATGAGGCCCGTGTGCACCGCACAAACTGCACACATTATAGATACGTCACTGCATCCCCAATGGTTCCTCTTCCTCACAATATTGAATCCTGTTGCAGTAAGTGGTAACAGAACACCAGGGTCACAGTGGTGAGACCACGGTAAAGATGAGCACCATGTGGAAATGGAGCTGGGGTGGGTATGGGGGATAGGGGGGCGTGGACATAGCTCTGCAAAATGTATAAGTATAAAGGTACGTTATGTGGGTTTTATTATAGAGTGAAGGGGTTAATGATGTATGGTAGGTTTTTTGTTTTTATTGGGTTTAAGAAATAGTTATTTTGATATTAAGCTGCTTAATCAATATACAGGTAATTAATGGGAGTTTATTATTGGTGGGGGGGGACGTTAATGATTTATTAAGTTGTTAATTATGTTGACTGGGGTTGTTGCTGAAGCAGTTAATGATTTTTGGAGGAAGTTTTTTAATGATGAGATGATCTTATAGGACAGTCACAAAAATACTATCTGCATTGTCTTGTGGGCACTACAATGATCTCTATATTGCCAGCAGTCACAGAAACACACTTAGGGGTCTATTTACTAAGCCTTCGATGGAAGTAAAGTGGATGGAGATATAGCACCAGCCAAACGGCTCCTAACTGTCATTTTTTAAACCCAGCCTGTGACATGGCAGTTAGGAGTTGATTGGCTGGTCATTTATCTCTGTCTAGTTTATCGCCATCCAAGGCTTAGTAAATAGACGTGCCAGTATGGTAGGACCTCATTAAAATGCTCTTTGTATTGCCTGGCAGTCACAATAATGATCTCTGTATTGTCTTGCGGTCACAATAATACTCTCCTTATTGTCTGGTGGTCACAATAAAGTTCTCTGTATTGTCTGGCGTTCACAATAAACAGGACAGTTGGGAGGTATGGTATTGTCTGGTCATTACAATAAAGCTCTCCATATTGCCTGGTGGTCACAATAATGCACTCTGTATTGTCTTGCGGTCACATAAATACTCTTAGTATTGTATAGCACTCACTAAAATGCTCCTAGTATTGTGTAGTGGTCACTAAAATGTCCTTATTATTCTCTTAGTATTGTATGGTGGTCACTAAAATGCTCTCGTATTGTCTGACGGTCTCAATAATGCTCTCTGTATTGCCTGGTGGTCACAATAACTCTCACTATATTAACCGCTATATTAACTGGCGGTTACAAAAATTCACTTGAATTGTCTGGTGGTCACAATAATGCTCTCCGTATTGTCTGGCAGTCACAATAACTCTCTCTATATTATCTGGCAGTCACAAAAACGCTATGTATGGTCTTGTGGTCAAAACACCCTCTGTATAGTCTGGTGGTCATAATAACGCTCTCCATATTGTCTTGCAGTTATGTGTGGCAGACAATTTTCGGGTTTTGCGTTTTGGTTTTGGATCTGGATCTCCGATTGTGTTTTGGATCTGCATTGGTTTTGTCAAAACCACCCTTTCGAGTTTTAGTTTTGGTTTTTGATCTGGATGATTTTTGAAAAAACATAAAAACAGCTAAATTCACAGAATTTGGGGGTAATTTTGATCCTATGGTATTATTAACATCAATAACATTCTAGTTTATTCTGCACACCTCACACCTCACAATATTGTTTTTAGGCCAAAAGGTTGCACCGAGGTAGCTGGATGACTAAGCTAAGCGACACAAATGGGCGGCATAAACACCTGGCCCATGTCGGAGTGGCACTGCAGTGGCAGACAGGTTGGCAGTTTTAAAAAATAGGCTCCAAAGAGCACATAATGCAAACAAAAAAAGAGGTGCAAGATGGAATTGTCTTGGGCCCTCCCACCCACCCTTATATTGTTTAAACAGGACATGCACAGTTTAATAAACCCATCATTTCAGCAACAGGTGGTCCCACTGGAAAAAGCTTGCTAAGTTCTCTGAATCATAGCTAGTTACAAACATACCACCTCCATATTTGATGTCTTTTCACATTATGAGAAGAGGAAAGAGGAAGAGGACAGTGTCAAGAAGGTGATGAAAAATTAGAGAGGCACATGCAATCAGGAACAACACACAGGCTTTCACCTCCACTCCTATATTGGTGTGGAACAGAAAGGACTTTAACCAAGCAAATATATAATTACCACATTACTGGACAAACTAAAAACCTAGGGGCCAAACCCTCCAAATTTGTACCCACTTCTCCATTTTCAGGTATTAATATAATCTCAGATTTAATGGTGGGATGCAAATAAAGTGGTGTATACCACAGGATCAAGATTGGATATTTTCCCCTCCACGGAGTCTGGAGACTTATGTTATGAAAATCTCGTGGGTTTCTTTTTATGCATTTTGTATTGCATTTTTATTTACATATTTTGTAGCAGATGCATTATTTTAATTTTTTACAGCTCCCAGTCAAATGCATGTGAGCATACCTGTGTGTCCCAGTTACAAGCATGTGAGCATACCTGTGTGTCTTGTTTATTTTTTTCATATTTAATTTTTAAATTAAGCAGCCCCTTAGATGTTTTAGCAGCCCCTCCTGAGTGACCACAGCAGCCCCGAATGGTGAAAGTTGAGTTCAGGGGGGTTCGGTACAGTACTAAGCACAACTGTGCAGTCCATTTTTTGTTATTGAGCCCCTGCCCTAGTCGAGTTTACCACTCTACAGTCAAAAATCATTTCATACCATAAGTAGGACTGTGGAAGGAAGCAATGCTAACCTCTGTGCCCACAGCATGCCTCAACCTGGCAAGCCAGACATCTTCCTGGCTGTAAGCCACCATGAAACTCCATACTGGGCCTTATTCAGTAACTGTTTGTGCCTCACAGAAGCTCCTGGCCCATCTAGTGCTGCAGTGCAATGGAAAGCTGATGCAATGCAAGAACACTGAAACTGTTATAACACCGCAAGGTCCTGCGATAACCCTGTGCAGCCCTTAGGAATGAACCCTGCACAACAAATGCGCATCTTCTAAATAAATAATCCCAAAATGTGGAACATCAATAATAAATCAAAATTAAGTATGTATAATTGGAGCCATTCATTTGAGTGAGTCCCTAACATAAAATAATTGAGAAGAACCTCTCTCTAATGCTCCGGCAGAAAATCTCACTTTTACCTCTCCGGCAGTTGTGCTGGATTATGATTCAGTCTCTTCTGAGTCACACTGACTTGGCCACACATGTTGTCTCTCCCCACTTTATTAAAAAATACTTTGTCAAAATAGCAATTTCCATTTCCACCTTTGCGGCTATGTTTTTAAAATCTGTGATGTTGAAGCTTGTTTCATATCTACTCTAGGTTTTCATGTAAACCTAGTATCAAGTACAGCAGCACCCCTGGAATTATACGGCAGCAGCCCTGGATTTATACAGCATAGGCAGCACCACTGTAGAATTACACAGCACAGCAGTCAGGTAACAGCACCCCTGGACTTTAATGGCAGTGGGGCAGCACCCCTGGACTGATAAGGCAGAGGGGCTGCACCCCATCTACGGCAGCACCCCTGGCATGATGTGGCAAAGAAAAGATGTATAAGATGGAATTGTTCTTGGGCCCTCCCAACCACCTTATGCTGTATAAACAGGACATGCACACTTTAACAAACAAATCATTTCAGCGACAGGGTCTCCCACATGACTGTGGCTGAAAAGATTGGTTTGTTTGGGCCCCCACCAAAAAAGAAGCAATTAATCTCTCCTTGCACAAACTGACTCTACAGAGGCAAGATGTCGTCCTCATCCTCAGATTTCCACCCCCCTTTCAGTGTTTACATCCTCATCCTCACAGAGATATAATATTCAAACAAACCACATCATTTAGGTGTCAGTGGACTACTTACGTTCTTACCCAAAGTATCTGAACTTGACAATGACTTATGATGAATGTGCTGCAGGGGATGTATAAGGGAGGATGTTCCAAGGTGGTTAACGTCCTTACCCCTACTTATTATTGATTGACAAAGGCAGCAGATAGTTTGACACCTGTTGTCCAGATTTGTGGAGAAAAAATTTCACACTGAAGAGGTGGCTTTTTTGGTATTTTACCCAGGCATGACAATGGGCTTTTTCATCCCATGGCCGACAACTGTCTCCACTGGTGCATTATTCGTCAACATCCTCCCCAGCGACAGCTAGACCAATATCCTCCTCATCCTGGTGTACTTCTACAGTGACATCCTCAATACCAGCAATTGGACTGGTGGTACTCCTTCCAGCACTTGCAGAGGGTGTGCAAATGGTGGTAGGAGCATCCTCTTCGCATACAGTGTTTTGAAGGTCAGGCATAGACATTGCAACTGCGGACAGTGCCAGCACCACTGTATTTTCACAGCACCCCTGTAATTTTACAGTAAACAGAACCAGTGTACTTTTATTTTAACAACAGCACCCCTGTATTTTTACAGCACACAGGACCAGTGTACTTTTATTTTAAAAGCAGCACCCCTGTAATTTTACAGCATACAGTACCAGTGTACATTTATTTTAACATAGCACCCCTGTAATTTTACAACATACAGGACCAGTGTACTTTTATTTTAACTGCAGCAACCCTGTATTTTTATAGCATGCAGGACCAGTGTACTTTTATTTTAACAGCAATACCCCTGTATGTTTACTGCGTATGTGTACTTTTAGTTTAACAACAGCACCCCAGAATTTGACAGCATACAAGACAGGTCCAGTGTAATTTTATTTTAACAACAGCACCACAGAATTTTTACAGCATACAAGACAGGTCCAGGGTACTTTTTTAACAACTGTACCCCAGAATGTTTACAGCATACAAGACAGGTCCAGGGTACTTTTTTAACAACTGTACCCCAGAATGTTTACAGCATACAAGACAGGGTCAGTGTACATTGATGTTCACTACACCCCAGAATTTTTACAGCATACAAGACAGGGGCAGTGTACATTGATTTTCACTGGTCCCCAGATATTTTACAGCATACAAGACAGGGCCAGTGTACATTTATTTTAACAGCAGCACCCCAGATTTTTTACAATATACAAGGCATGGCCAGTTTTCATTTATTTTAACAGCAGCACCCCAGATTTTTTACAGCAATACAGGAGGACAGTGCCCCTGCCCCCTGTACAACACAGTGAGAGCAACACCCATGTACAGCTGCAGCACCCCTAACAGCACATGAAACGCCAGTGACAGCAAGGACAGCACCCCAAACAGCACAGTTACACCACAGTGACCGGAACAGCACCCCTACAGAGCACACACTGACCCCACCTGGCACCATCACCCACAGAGAGACAGAGCACTGTCTCCCTCACTCTCTAAATCTGGAGTGAAAATGGCAGCTATGCGTGGCTGTTTATATGGAATCCATAACCCGTGAGATGCCGATAGTGGGATGATGACATTTTGCCTCGTTACGGTTTCCGAGTCTGTTGGGAAGTCCCGAGAAGGAATCGGATCCGGGCTTGGAGCGTGATATCCGGGGGGGGGGGGGAGGGGTAGGTTCTCAGAGAACCAAACCTGCTCATTTCTACTTGCGGCCACAATAACCCTCTCTATCTTATTTGGCGGACACATTAACACTCTCTGTATTGTCTGGTGGGTCACAAAAACACTCATAGTGTTTTGTAGCAGTCACTTAAATGCTCTAAGTATTCTGTATTGGTCACTAAAATGCTCTTAGTATTGAGTGGTGGTAAAAAATGCTCTTCTTATTGTCTGGCAGTCACAAAAATACTCTAAGTACCCATGGGTAATGCTGTAACTTGACAGGGTGTCACACAATACAATTAATTTTGATTGGAATGTCAACAATGCCAACATCTATCTTGCCTCTGAGCAACTTGGATGACGTTGCACCACTGCATGACAGTATGCCTTTTTGCGCATATGTAGTGTACTTCTCTTCTTCTACTTGTACCCTTGTCCATTATGCATGGTCACCATTATTTATTTTTTATCTATGTCTACAGTTTCACTGTCTGCATTATCACACTGTCAACATTTTATCCTGTCTATATATTAACTGTCTACATTATGGGAGTCTTCCAGACTTTTGACTAATGCGGCTCACAGTGCAGTTTGCCATATCGGCAAACTGCGCATTTGCAGCGGTCGCATTGCAGCTGCATGGGCCTTCACATTGTGGTTACATCCCGATGGATGCAAATGGGGGCAGGCCAGGACCGTTTTTGAGGTGGCTGCGTGACAAACAAAAAAATGGCAGGCTGCGCTGCCAGGGGTCAAACCTAGATCTGATGCATCCACAATTAGATTGCAGACGCATTGGGAGGTGGCTTCACACATGCTGGGCGGTCTTGCCCTGTGCTGGCGGCCCTCAGCATGTGCAGAGATGAACGCAGATCTGGCTGCGTATGCAGTCATCTGCGTTCATCTCTGAATAACCCCCTATGTTCCTGTTGACATTTTGACTATCTACACAATGTACCAGTCAAAATTATGGTGTCTATACATAGGGGTAAATTTACTAAGGTGGGAGATTTTTAGAACTGGTGATGTTGCCCATGGCAACCAATCAGATTCTACTTACCATTTATCTAGCTGCTTCTAGCAGATAATAGATATAATCTGATTGATTGCTATGGCAACATCACTAGTTCTAAAAATCTCCCACCTTAGTAGATTTCCCCCATAGTCTATATTTTGACTAAATAATTACCACACCTGTGGCACCAGCTGTAACTATTTAGGAGTTATAAATACAAACTTCTGTAAGTATTGAAACATTTTTTGACAAGACAATAACCACCCCGGCAATGGTGGGTGCTGGGGTGTGTCCTGCAGGCTGGGGCAAGAAGAAACACTGCCAAAACTGTAAGCAGAGTCTCTACTCCCTTGGAGATAGCTCCCCCACCATACACATACACTGTTTTTTAAATTAGCATACAGAAAATAGTTTGGGTGTTTCTCCTGCTCATGCAACAGTCTACGTACTAAGCCTTAGAGAAAGATAAAATGGACATGCCAATCAACTCCTGTCATGTTACATGATGTGTTTAAAAAATGACAGTTAGTAGCTGGTAGGTTGGTACTTTATCTTAGTCCAATTTATCTCTCTCCAAGGTTTAGTACATAGGGCACTAAGGGGGAGATGTATTAAACAGTGAAAACGGTGGAGAAGTGAGCCAGGGGAGAAGTTACCCATGGCAGCCAATCAGGTTTGACGTAACATTTATAAATTTCATAATATAAAAGTATACAAAGCAGCTGATTGGTTGCCATGGGCAACTTCTCCACTGGAAGAAATTATTACCCACCAAATGAGTCTCTAATAAAGACACTATGGGCCTAATTCAGACCTGATCGCTGTGCTGCAAATTACACTGTCCTGCGATCAAATAGTCACCAACCAGGGTGAGGGAAAATTCGCCCCATGCAAGTGTGTGAATGCATGTGTACGCTGTGCGAAAAATTCCCCTCAGTCAGCGGACAGCTGCAAAACCGTTCGCATCACACTCACCGTCTAATGGTTTTCCCATTCTGTGCAGTGTGTGCAGTCTGTGCGTAGCTCAATACCTACTCCTCCAGTGCAAAGAAATCAGGCTGATCGGGGCCGGAGCTGACGTCACACACGCTCCCAGAAAACGCTTAAGAACACCTAAATTTTTCCAGACACTCCCTAAAAATGTCCAGTTACTACCCACAAACGTCCTCTTCCTGTCAATCACCTTGCGAACGGTCGTGCGATTGAAATTTTCACACCATCCTGTCACTGTTTGGCGATGCGTGTGCGCATTGCGGTGCATATGCATGCGCAGTAGTTCGATTATCGCCCACTGTGTGAAAACGCACAGCAGTGTTCAGGACTGAATCAGGCCCCATATCTGGTTTTATCTGCCCTAGTTGCTTAATGAAATGTCCTTTTCATTTTACCATCTAAACTCCAGGAGGCAACGTTCTTCTAATGTCTTATTTGTTCTTGAAGTCATGGGAAATTTCTACATAACAGAAAGGGGAACACATGCTTAAAATAATTCACACCAGTCCTATATTATTTATTCATATTGCAGAAATTGTAGGTAAAATACAAATAATTATCAAACCTTCCCAATTATAGGACCCTCGTACAAACGTACCACTGGACCATACATACATATGTACCACAGAAAAAACACCATAGCATTTTTATTAATGGGGGTAGAATATACAAGAGGGTATAAGTAAGAGCAAGTAAATTGACAATAAATTATAAAAAGAACAAGAATTTGATCCACTGCACTTACCACTACTTTATCTGGGGTGCATTTGCCATAGTTCCCATAGGGAAGATTTCCAGTGGGCTGATGTGCATGTGGGCCTGTTTTTGTTGTTGACATGTTAGGGGTCAGGTGTGGTGTTGTCGCCATGGTTATACAATATACCTGTGGTGCTGCCTATGTGAGGCCACTTCTACAAAATTTTCCAGGGCCACTTTTAGGCCCAAATGTATTAAGCTGTAATACACAGTATAGATGGATTGCTGGAGATGTACTAAGCAGTGATAAAAGTAGAGACGTGAGAAAGTGGAGAAGTTGCCCATGGCAACCAATTAGCATTGACGTAACATTTATAATTTGCATACTATAAAAGTATACAGAGCATCTGATTGGTTGCCATGGGCAACTTCTCCACTGGCTCACTTCTCCAATTTTATCACTGCTTAGTACATGTCCCTCATTTAGAGTGATAACTGACCAGCCAATCAGCTGCCTAACTGCCATGTTACAGACAGTTTTCGAAAAATAACAGTTAGGAGCTGATTGGCTGGTCATTTATCCGTCTCCACTTTGGGCCTAATTTAAGGTTGATTGCAAAATAAAATTTTCTTCTAATGGGCAAAACCATGTGCACTGCAGGTGGGCTAGATATAACATGTGCAGAGAGAGTTAGATTTGGGTGGGGTGTATTCAAACTGAAATCTAAATTGCTGTGTAAAAATAAAGCAGCAAGTATTTACCCTGCACAGAAACAATATAACCCACCTAAAACTAACTCTCTCTGCATATGTTATATCTGTCCCCCACTGCAGTGCACATGGTTTTGGCCATTAGAGGAAAATGTTATTATGCAATCAACCTTAAATTAGGCCCTTTATCTCAGGTTAAAGCTTAATACATTTGAGCCTTAGTTCCCAATCCTCCCCGCATGCGACCAATATGTTTAAACTTATATTCATGAGAAATCTGGATTCAGCATATACTGTACTGTATGCTAAACATAACTCTAAAAATGTGTGTGTGTATGTATATATATATATATATATATATATATACAGCAGCCGCGGCACTCCTGGTGTCTGACTTAAAAGAAAACTCTTGTACAGGCAGGTATAACGTGACAACGTTTCAATGACTTTTATTGCGTCAATTTCCTCAGGTCTAACAAACAAACAAACACATCTTACCTTATAAAGCCTCTAATCACCCTGTGTGAACAAACGCCTGCGGGCAGCGGAACACCGCCCGCCCCG